>NC_140633.1:17837982-18437982 GCF_057382275.1 Copadichromis virginalis
GGCAGTGGAAAGGAAAAACTCCCTTTTAACAGGAAGAAACCTCCGGCAGAAACTGGATAGGGAGGGATGGCCTTCTGCCATGACTGATTGGGAGTGAGGGGAGGAAGACAGGACAAAGACATGCTGTGGAATTAAATGCAGAGTGTTGTATAAAGACATTGAGTGAAAAAGGTGAATGAAGAAGAAGCACATCGTGGGAAGCTCCCAACAACCTATTGCAGTTTAACTTAAGGGAGAATTCAGGGTCACCTGATCAAGCTTTAGCTATATTCTTTGTCAAAAAGCAAAGTTTTAAGCCTAATCCTAAAAGTAGAGATAGTGTCTGTCTCCCAAATCCAAACTGGGAGCTGCTTCCACATACGAGGGGCCTGAAAGCTGAAGGCTCTGCTTCCCATTCTACTTTTAAATATCCTAGGAACCACGAGTAAGCCTGCAGTCTGAGAGCGAAGTGCTCTATTGTGTTGATATGGTACTATAAGGTCTTTAGAAAAAGATTGGGCCTAAATATTCAAGACCTCGTATATGATGACAAAGATTTTAAATTCATTTCTGGATTTAACAGGGAGCCAATGAAGAGAAGCCAGTAAAGGAGAAATATGCTCTCTTTTTCTAGTGGATTTTCATTTACCTCTACTACAATTTAGTATCTGCCCCAAAATAGATGAAACAATTAAAGGACAAATAAGCAAAAAGAAAATAAAAGAAAACAAGAACTGGTGAACGATATATTTAAAAAAAATAAGACATACATTTAAGATGTGCAAAAAACAGACATATTCAACTTATATTGCCATTTTTCACTGTTATATATACAAATGTTATTTTCAAGTGATTATGATTTAGAGCAAGAAACTTTTTCATAGGTTTTAGTGTATGTTATTTATAGCGCTAACTAGTAATTCAAGTTCTTGTTCCCTTAATGCCCACCAATACTTAAACACAATATTAAATTTTATATTTAAATCTCTTGTGAAATAAGAGCTAAAGTATATTCCCATCTCATCCTCCCATCTGCTCCATCCCCTCTCTTCCTCCCATTCTTTAATGTTTTCATCGCCTTGTACTCCTCTCCATCAACACTACTCATACTGGGTTACTTTCTAAGCACTGGGTGGGTTGCGCAAGCCACGTAGCACAGAGTGGTGCTGGCCAGTGAAAACACAAGAGTGTAACAGGATAATGAGAGGCAGAGAGGACCTCTCTGTTCTCCATCTCGGCATTTTCCACTGCCTTGCTCAGGTTCATTCCTCGCACTCAGTCCACTGAAGCTGTAGCACAAATGAGTTTCAAAACGCAACCAGAGGGGCCGAAAAAAAGCTGTTAATAGCAAGTGTACAACTTCTGAAACTGAAAAAAAAACAGACACACAAAAGTACTGCTGCTAAAAAATTTATAAATTAAAAAAAAAAATCAACAAATACATCAACATTTCATCACAAAGGATGCTAATCACAGGACTGTTATCCCTCCCTTGTACACCCTGACCACTTGGTTACTCTACCCATGGTACTCTCAACAAACAGACCAATTGATTCCTGACAAATGACACTTAAAACACGCACGCACTCTAAACAGTAAGGTTTGGACTGGATGGTATTTCTCGTATAGCCAGGACAGGGTCTGCTTTCTGGCGGAGTGCATTACATCTCAGTTGTGAGTTTTGGCAGACAGACTGGGAGTTTCTCTGGAGTCTCTGGGGTCTTCTGAGGTGTAGAGCACATGCACAAGCACACGTACAAGGATGTAAATACGTGTGCAGTCCCATCCTGTATAATACACAATAAATAGAAATGTTTAGCATTCATAATTCTACCGGTTACCATTATTCCCCAGGAGCACTTTCTGTCAAGAGTTTATTCATTTGAATCCACTTAAACAGGGAGCGGGCCTTTGAGTGTCCTCTGAAACAACACAGTGAGCAGTGAACTGAGGTCACGTATCAGTTGACAGTTGGCTGCATAATTTATGTTAAGTTGCAATTCTCTGGTGTCAGACACAGTTCATGCATAGACCATAGCTCATGCATTGACTGACAATGAGATAAAGTTAATATACAACTATAATGATGACATCCACTCCACAATGTGTCATTCAACTGAAAGTACCAAGACCAGTGGATATTAGTGTTACTGTAAAAACAGAATTACAGAGAAAAGACAAAGAGAGAGAAATGTCTGGCTTAACACTATGCATTACGAATTAGATGCTGTCATTTGCACTTAACCATCACTTCCTAAGTCACTAAGTAGAGCACAAAGTAAAGTCAATGTAAAGTGCTGTAAATATAATTTGATTACTCATTTTGAAAATGTGAAATATGGTCAATTTGGTAAAAAAAAAAATCATATTTTCTTAGACTACAGGGGGCGCATGACATTATTATCCACCTATAGACAACTGCCCTCTAACAAACAAGACTTTTGTTTATTTGTTTATTTTTGTCGTAAAAGTGTCACATTCAATATTCTGTTCATGTGTTAATGCTTTAGTTTGCCTTGCATTTTATTCTATGGAGGCCTGAAGACTTTGTGCATCCAATGTAAGAGTATTATATATAAATGAGATTTAATAATGCAAAACCAAAGGTACAGTGTATGGCTGTAATCACAACCTTCTGTTTATTTAATCTTACAGTCTACTACTGACCGATTTCTGTTCATATTAGCACTTTAAACACTACTTTGGGCTCTGATTACTCCATTTATTCACCGACTTTCTATTTAGTTGTATATACTACCTACACTTTAAAGTGAATTACCTCCTTTCAAGCCCTAACAACTGTTCCTAGTTCAGTAACATACTGAAATGAATGCAGGACACTGATGTACAGTGGGATACCAACTGTAACAATCTGTGTATGTGTTTATCTGTGTGTACTTGTGTGCGAATGTCCGTATGTGACTACACGTACACACTCATGCATGTGTGCATGTTTGTATTCTGCTGGTCTTGTGTGCATTTACAGGCGCGTGCGGGTGTGTGAGAGGTGCTCCCCGTTGTGCCGGCCGCGCCACTATGCCATCTGGAGAGGAAATCGAGTGTGAAGTACAGTATAGTTTGGGACCAAGCTCCGTGGCAGCGGCTCAGCAGTTAGTTCATTAGTTCCAAACTTCCAGGGATTAGGAGAGAATCTCTGCGGCAGGGAGGCAGGGGGGAGTCATGGAGGATGGAGGGACCCATGTGGGGAAAAGAGAGGCAGAAAGAGAAACACCAGGAGGAATACTGGACCAAAGGGCACCAAGAGACGGAGACAGAACATGGGGGGAGAGAGACATAAACAATCTTAACCCTGTGGACCCTAGAGAGGGGAGATGAGCGAGAGAGGGGGACGGTAAAGAACAAGACGGCGAGGGAGTGAGGAGGAGAGAGGACAGGTGTAGCCGTCAGTTCCGCTCTGGGGTTTCAACCTGCCCTCCCTTTTCCTCCACCCCACTGATCATACAGATATGATGATATGTGTAAGAGTGTTAGAGCAGTCAGCCTTGTCTTCCCTCCCCTCTCACCTCCTCCTTCTTTCCCCTCTGGGTCCGTGGCGACAGTTAGCAAGCTCTGGGTGGCTCCTACCCTTTACTCCCTTTCTTTTCTCCCTACCTCTTAAGCTGCCAGCATTACTGCCAAGATGGAGTGCAGACATTTTTAGAGTCAAAGTGGCAGGCAATTAAAGCCAGCATTCCTGGATTTCAATTTAAAAGGGGAGGGGGGGCCAGAGTGACTTTCACCACGTACCTTTTTGTCATGAACATCCTTTCCTGTTTTAAGGTGAAGGTGAAAGATAATGAAAAGAATACATTAATGAACACATAATAGGAGTGTGGTGGTGGGCAGTAGCCCCATTTAAGGCCTACTCATGCATACTCAGTAACTGCACTCAACATTTCGCCATCTCGCCATTGTTATATTCACCAAAACAGTGGTTCAGAATGGCATTTAGCAAGCTGGGTCATTGCTTTGCTCCCATTAGATATGCATTATGAGACTTTAGGACATTGTTGAAGCCTGGCATGCCTTGCCAAACCCACAGTGCAGACTGTGCAGTTGTCATGGTGAAGATAATAATTTCTAGGCTATACGGTGTTGAAATTGTCAGCAGACACACACCCACATTGTAATAGCTAACTCTCATCCATTTATAGATCAGTTGGTCCCAACGCACAGCTCAAACTGAGTTAATAAAAGACAGGGTAAGGGTAATATTTTTGACAAGCAATTACGGGGTATGCTTCCAACGCTTCCTGCAAATTACCATTCACTAGGTACACACAACTGTGTCAGTGCATTATTCAATCGAGCTTGGTATTTACTTGGGCAGTAAGATGCATGCGTGTCCAGCAGCAGCATCTGCATCTGATTTGCATAAAGTTACATTTACTCTGCAGATGCTTTTGGCACAGCGACTTCCAACAAACACATCCAAACCTAAAACTAAGCAGGAGCCAAAACGCATCAAAAATTGGCAAAAATTTTAATGTAGGTACTTGACTAAACTTACTGTGAGCCACGAGCCGCAAGAGAAAGCACATAAAAACAGGAAGACGTGGAAGAAAAAAGTAACAGGCAACGTTTTTTTGGCACTAAACGAAAAGTTCCTTTGAAGATATTTAATAATATTTTTAGTGGTGTGTTGAGTTTTCATGTCAATAAACTGTAAATAGTCTCTCAACCAACCTGTGTGCGCACATTACACAACGTCCGTCAAAAGAGCAGCATCAGTTCTCTTTCACTGACTCCAGGTGTGTTTATGTACAGAGCTGTCAGGTAATTCGTCTGTGTTTTAGCAGCACTGAGAGCCTAATGAACAATTATTGGATTTATGCGTGCATAACTGAATAAAATAATCATAAAAGCATAAAAGTATGCTTTGGGTGTAGATATAACCATAAAGCATCAAATATGAGCCATTACACAGCCTCTGTAGGCAGCAGGCATCAATTAGAAGTGCATCATTAGAAGTGCATCACCTCTGAAGCATGTAACACCTTTTGACAAGATTTTTCACCTCCTTTAACTAGTTGTTTAATTTCTCAAAAACAATAAATGTAAAAATTTGTATCAGCACCTGTTTCCTCACGTGTTTTGCTTCTCTCCACAAGAACTGCTGAAAATAATGCCAGACTTAAGACAATATTTTGTCAGTCTGGCTTTGATGGTTTAAAGGGGTCAAAAAAAAATCGCGATAAATACCCCCCCAGGCTATGTAATGAAAATAATTTGAAAAAGATTTTTTTTTTAAACACACAGTGAAAAGTAAAACAATTATTTCAGTCAACTCATTTCCACATAGAAATTTATAAATCCAAAACAAATGTTTGTGGTATTCCCAGAAACCCACAAACACACAGAAACACACACACACATTCACACAAAGAACTGTTCATCGAAAAGGAAAAAATATCATCTTAAGGGAAGGTAGAACTACACAACATCCCCCATGGATTTCCAATTGCCACAGTGGAGAAAGACGCCAAGAGTGTGGAAAGTGAAGAAAGGGTGCCAGTAGGGAAGGTGCATTTTGTTATTGAGTATATTACTAATTTTTATATTACACAGCACGACCTAGCAAACACATAATAGGCTACAAGACTTTTTGCACACTGTGCTGAAAGCCAACATGTCAAAAAGTGTCAAAAGCTCAAATCTGTTCTGACGCTATGTTCTGCTTTGCAGTGTAGTGCAGACAGGAGAAAGTAATGGGATTATTAGGTAGGAAACTACTGGTGGACAATACTATTTTCCAGAATTTAATGTATTGGTATTTTTATGTGAATTACTCAGAGAAGTAGTAGTGGAAGGTAGAGTGGTATGCCTGCTGAGGGACATTACTCTGCAGTTTGAATAAATGGGTATATCCTGTAGCTATGTACATTTTCACTTTATTTGTAAAAGCACATACTGGGGCTATAGGCACAACCCAGCAGTAGCTAACACAGAGGAGACCTTTTGAAAATGAGAAAAACAAAATTCTGAATTTGCAATTGTTGCCTACAAATTCAGCCCCCCAAAATGTTCATGTTTCAGGTGAAATGAATATGTTGGTGTAAAGAATATGCTGGAGAAAAACACTTCTGCTTAAACACAAGGAAGATGGGGACATGGACCTGCTGACAGTGGAACAGTCCAGCATCTGAAGCCTGAATGGCTCCTTCAGTGCTGCATTCCTCTCCACATTCTCCTTTATCACACAATAAAGACAGAAGCTCTTACATCCCACCAACACCATCGCAGGGTCACAGTTTTAGCTGTCAGTCACACAGGCCATCATCTTATTGTCTTTGTCTACTACAGGAACAGCCTCCAGCCATATCAATCATCTTTATTATCATGACTTAAAAACCTTTGTTAGTTAACTTTTTGCCCGGGCCCCTTCTTTATCCCACTCTCCAATCACAATTTCATGGGAAGTCCAGCAGGGCCAATGAGGAGGTAGCGTGGGCAGGAGGAGAATGCTTTTAACCTGCTGCATCTGGTGCTTTCCCACTGCTATCCCAGTGGGACATGGTCACCTTGTTTTAAATGACTCTAATGCGGTTGAGGGGGGGAGCGCTGTCTTTATACTATCATAATGGGGTGAAATGTGCTTGTTATAAACATCTCACTTAGGTAGTTTTCCTTTGAGTGATTAAGACCAAGCACCTGTCTGATAGAGAGATATGGGAATTAAAATATATCCAAGATCAGACAGCTATGGGAGTGTTTGTGGCTTCCCCGCTATCCTATTAATACCAAGCTGAATTTCATTTACAAGCATGCATCTTAGTACTTATGTACCTTTTTGCTGAGGGCTACTCCATCTTCACAGTCCAGCACAGCACAGTCGACATCCAGTGAGGCTAGTTTCTTCAATTTTCGCTCATCGTTGCCAGGGCAGTAGAGAACTGCCCTGCGGGGTATGTAGTGCAGAGAGGAGCCTGCAGAGTGATAGTGATGACGCCATGCTTCAGCATACAACTGCCAGACTGCGGCCCGGAGCCACCCGCCCTTTCTGTCAACAACAACATACACATACATAAGGACATGATGATGTAAGGAAATAAACATACATGCTTTGGTGCACAGAGTACATACATAGAAATGGCAGGCAGGTGTACTATGAATGCACTAATTCATGTCTCTGGTGCATATATTACTCATGAGCACACACAGTATCAATAAGTAGTTAAGGGCCATGAATAATTAAAGGCTGTTGCTGCATTCATAATATATGTAGTGTTTATAACACTCATGGAGATCCAGTGAGGAGGACTCACTCAGACTTGAGTGAAAGTCTGGATGCATTTCATTTTGGGAGTTCTGTTTGCCCTTCAGCTTTTCATTGAAGTGAATGAGAGACGCTGACCTGTGCTTTGGCAGTCTTTGTGAGAACAAACTCACCCAAACACCGAGCCACTCATATGCTAATTATTGCCACGCTGCTGAATATCTAGGCACGGCAGAAAGTGAATGAGTATCAGAGTCACTGTTGTTTAGTGCTGAGTCACAGAAAAACTTGTCTTAAAAGTGCGGATCTTTATTCCTACCATGAGCTCTGAAGGTAAAAATCAATTTTACATAATAATGTGTTCTTTTAGTCACATAATTCCCAAATGACTAAGTATACATAAAGATAATGCAATTTAAAATTAAATTGCAAGTATGCCATGTTACGAAGTCACAAATTGCATTGTCAGTGGTAGTAGTAAGTAAATTATAGATATTATAGTCAGCTAACATTTGGTATCGAGCCAAAAAAATATTTAAAAAAAAACAGAGAAGGAAATTCCCCGATACCTGCTGATCCTTTGCTCAAAGAAGGTGGGGTCACTTCAGGTCTGGAACATTTTAACAACAATCGTGTTGTAATGACAGCAGAGAGTTCAAAACCCAGCTGAGCTCCAGAAAGACTGACGGTATATGGTCGCAACTCTGGAACCTGATATGTGCTGACTGAATAGATATTTATTAAACCTTATGAGAAGCTTGGGGGGAAACTTCATGAAGCACAGATCCATGAGGATTTGAGCACTTCCTGAGTATTGCTCATTTTGCATTAATGAAAACAATTGTTGTTTCATGTTTTCTTACAGCAGAGTTCTCTCAGGGCACCGGATGTCCATTCTGTATAAATAAATATTTATGTCTCTCATTAATATGGTTTGCCCTCTTGTGGAGATAATGTGATATTCAAATAAATCGATTCTGTGTGAATGAAAACCCAAAAGTAATTGTGTGCACACAGACTCAAAGCCTGGGAGTCACTGTCAGTTCATTTCTCTGTTGAGAAAGAAGTTGTTTACACTGTTTTTAATTGTAGTTGCCAATGCTGTATTTATATCTGTACCCATCACGAAAGCCTATGTCACTAAAAGTTCCTCTTATAGCATGCCTGAGACACCGACAGCAGGAGCTCCAAAAACAGAGTTCTAAAAACTACAATAGGACCTAGAATCTGCTGCGCAGACACAGAAATAATAGGGTACTACATTCATCAGCTCCTGCAACTATGGAAAGGTTCCTGAAAACACCTTTTAACATTGCTGTACTCTTTCTGGGTATCAGAAGTCTGAGGATCCTATTGGTAGATTGGTGTCTTTCTTTGCCTGAGGAGGGCAAAAGAAAGAAAGAAAGCAAGTGAGGGGATATCCCTTCTGTAAAGAGGGGCTGAGTTATTCTCTTTTCATGTTTCTCGCTCTCTAAAGGAGCTAAAGTGACTTCAATAGCCACTTAATCCTGTCAACTACGCTTCCACATGCCCTCCAGTCCCAATAAGGCCTAATCTACACTGAGATGTTGCAGTTGTAGCAGGCAGTTAAAACCAATTTAAAATGCTTCCAGCATTTTAGTGCTTCCAGGCATTGAGTGTGTTTACAAAAGGCTTGGGGACAAAGTTTGAAGGGAGAACTACGGCCAACCCCATGCAAATTGTAGACCCGTTAAAATGGGTACAGCTCACAATACGTTTAGGAACTTAAATCTAAAGGACCAAAAACTGGTGAGAAAGAGATGAAAAACAGCAGCACTGAAACTAGAAAGAAAGACAGCGGGTCCAAGAATCCAGGCGAGTCTCAAAATGAAATGAGTCTATTCTATTCTATGCACACTGCACCAGGGGAACTGTTACAACGCTATACTAAGTACCAATCGATAAATCACTTTTTCATCGGCATCATGATGGGAACATGAGCAATATACACGCTGAAAAAGACTGTGTGAAATGCCATGAATGTGAAAAGTTCTTATATTTATATGTGGCATGTACTGACACTCAGCAAGCAGAAATAGCACCTTGCACAATAAAATCAAATTTGAGGTCATTTTGCATTGCAACACTTGAGTGGCTGGCTTTGTAATGCCAAAATGTGGCTCTGGAGACACATACCAAAGTGGGAACTGCCACAAAGCTGATTCTCACAGGATACACAGTGCATAACTAATTTATTAGACCACCACCCAGAGTAAGGTTTATGACACAGCCGCCCTAAATTAACAATATTGGTAACTAACAAATGTTTGTGTTTGTTTTTATAATGTGTGTAACCCTTTAATCAAAATATTTTAAATGCTAAGGTATAATTACAGTAGATATCCAATCAATTTACTGAAAAAAGACAAAAAAAAGACAAAAAATGATAAATTATTATTTTTTGATTAAGTGGCCAAACTACAGTTCATTTCCTGATCAGAAAAAATACTTTGGCTGGATGTCATGCTTGATTAATTTCTGACTTCTCACTGTAACAGCTCAAATTTGGATACAAAACTGTGAATTTAGTTTATTTGACCAATAAATAACTGTATTTTTTTAAATCTGTAAACAGGTTTTTGACAGATTTATAAATTATTTGTGTTTTCTTGTTATTCATGACAAATTTGTTAAGCACTGCATTTTACCAACACGTTAATGACACAGTCATGATAATTACAGTCTAGAAACTTTAAATTCATTTAGTTTTAATCAAACTGAAAGTCAAGATCAAAGTTAGGTGCAGTCTGACATAGAGAAAAATACTCTTTCTGAATTCGCTACTGTACTTTTTCATTACAGTGGATACCTTAGGCCACATATGTACCCGGTCTGCAATTCCTCCAGTGCTGAAGTGGGCAGCATACACCTACAGGTGTTGTAGTTTATATGATTAAGAATAAGAAGGACGCCCAGGTGCAAAGGAAAATCTACATGTGGAAGACAGTGACTAGTGCAGCTACATCCATAGCTCTGCCCTGACTCATTGATTAGACAGGGTATTTACGCTTCTGTTAAATTTTAATGTGCTCATAACTCTCCGTATGCTTTGATATGATATATGATACATATGGAGTTTAAAAATAATATTTTCATAATGGGTGTAGTCTGAATGTTCACAAACGTTGCACTTATAGTGATCCCATTATAAGATGTTCTTGATAAAATTGACCAAAAAGCTCCCAGGAGTGGTCGATGCTAGCTGCTAGTATCGACCACTCCTGGGAGCTTTTTGGTCAGTAACTGGCAGGACTGACTTCCAGCCAGGTGAAAAACATTCTCCATCTTTACCCTAAATTCAAAATGTACCAGAATGATGGGAAGAAGAAAACACATACAGAAGATCTGTAAAAGCTCATCATTGAAGAATAAAACATCATCTGTAAAACATAGTGGAGCCAGTACAATGGCATGAGCGTCAATAGCTTCCAGTGGCATCAGGTCACCAGTGTTTATAGATGATGTAGGAGAAGACAGAAGCAGCAGGTAAATTCTGTAACATATAAAGATTAACTTTCTGCTCAGTTACAACCAAAAAGTTAATTTTTCACATTGTAACTGGTAATTGACGAAAAATGGTGAACTTAATTTAATTTGCTGTTTTGGCATTGGGATTAAAGATGGTGAGTGTGGTTGTTTGCATTAAACATGCATTTAACTTGCATTAAAGTTTTCATGAAAACCTAAAGACACTGCTTATATAGTCAAGCAACCACAACAGCGAATGAAGGAGAGCTCCGACAAATGGGAATCTGAACATCCTAACCAAATACACACATAACTTCTAGATTTCTGTTTACATCATACAACATCTGTTTGATATTTCCACATTATTAGATCAATGCATGATATATTTGCATTCTACATATTTAAAGAGTCCCTAGAGTGCTGTTTTCCCCTGTACTCCTTTTTTACTTTCTGGTTTTTTACATGAGGGGTTATGACAACTCAGGGCTATGTGACCATATAGCAGCTGTAAAGTGGTTGAGGCTTGCCTCATTGACTGTGTTTACTGGTCTTAGATCAGAGGTAGCGATATGTTAGTGGGTTATATGGTGCTGGGTGCAAATGTTTCTTATTAGAGAGGCAGCAACAGACACAGGCCTGGCGGCACTAAAAGAGGTGGGGGTGGTGGGTAGAATGCAGTAAAAAGGGTGGTAAGCTCAGTGTCAGACTGTACATGGGTACAAACCCCGACTATGGTATACTATGTTTGGACCAGCCATCTAACAGTAACTTGTCAATTAGTATTTTACATGCAGATTTGTGTCTTTCGTCAACACCAGACAGTGTCTTGGACAAAGCTGTTCACAAGTACAGAACAACCAACTGATCTTCAACTCAAACAGACTAGCCTCTGATGATGTGACACTCACTGTCAGAATCTTTGTAGACTCCAACTACAATAAATCCACCTTGAACCACAAATCCTTGAACTACACATCTTATCTACCCCACTCTGACTACTGTACACGTTCACCATATTCATGTCCTTATCTCTGAAATCCCCTGTTATTTAATCCAGGCAGGTGCATCAATGTGTCTCTCAATCTCTCAAGGTAACAGGCATGTCACTAAGAAATGTCAAACTTTGTAACGATTTCACACTTCCGCCAACTTGTTTAGACCGTTGAGGAGTTTGTGTTCTGTTTCAGATTCTGCTTCTGGCATTTGGGGGTCCTGTGAACACATGAAAGTTCACCACAGCTTTGGGTGGTATTGCATGTTTAAGTGACAAAGCCTGCTGCTGTGGGAATGATCACAGTTACTCAGAGGAGAGAGAAGCAGTCAAGATATGGATACAAACATCTGCTGAGGTTGGGAAAGTGTAGACCCTACTGTCAAAGATGGCAATCTCAAGCTATACTACTAGTAGTAGTTACTAATAGTTTCACTGAGCAGGAAAGGCCTTGTTTGTTATAGATGAGCTTATTGCTACATAATTTATATTTTAAATTAAAAAAAAATTATCTTTCAATTCTATAAAACATTTTCCCCCAAAAAAGTTGGAAAGAATTGTGTAAAATATGAATACAATAAACCACAAACATTGTAAGAACAGCTTTCCACAAATATCCTCCCTGCTTGTTCTTTAGAATGGACAAAAGTCCACCGATGAGCAAACATTTGTAAGTCTGACAGACAACAAATGAAGTGTTTCTGGGAGAAATGTTGTTTCTTGGATAATATAGGCTTATTGAATAAAACAAAATGTGGAATTGCTTTTTGAAAGGTGGGCTAAAGACGAGATGGACTTTTATCAGTGTATCTGTAGTGGTATGGGGATGCACTATTGCAATGAAACTTGTACATGTATGAAAAAAATATACACAAATACACAGGTTTTCGAGTCATTGAGATCAAAAATCTCAACGCTTAGACACCTTATGTTAGTCTTTATGGTATTTACAATGAATACATTTGTTTTTAACAATACTAAAAATCCAGTATTTTAATTTCATTTAATCTAATTTTTCTTTAACCTTTTTGTATCTGAGTGTGTGTGTTTGTGGGGGTTGGTCAAACTTGGGACACAACAGTGTTCTTTAACTTTATCATTACAATTTTTTACTTTATGTTCTTGCTGGTTTAACTGCATACTACTGTAGACCATGATTAATAATCAATTTGTCATAAGATATGTGTGTGACATAACAGTTTCAAAGCACTGTTTATTGTACTCTGGCATTCAATATTGTATTCCGGATACTCTGTAGTAATTGCTTCATTATCATGACATGATGATCACAGTTTCTTGTAACTCTACTGCCCTCCACATGGCAGCATAATAGCCTAATTCAGGTGGTCATATTCATCCAACTGCATGAATTACAGGAGATAACAAGAGGCCCACTCCAAAACAGACGCCAGTGACAGCCTCCCTCTCAATATGTAGATTTCTACAATTATCTCCAGCATGGTGGTGCAGGCAGAAGCTGTGTCTAAAATGCACAAAATTAAAGATCTGTGTTTCTACCCCACAATAATCAGCTACTTTTTAATATGCAAACTACATTCCGAGGTCTGTGGCGTTTAAGATTCAAGATTAAATTTGGTGAAACTAAAGATGAATAAAGAGTAGGGAGGAAATCAATGTTACTGAAGCATCAACAAGCCCTCTGTCTGCAGAAAGCTGTCTGCGGGTGGGAAATAAAATGGTCAAAAAGTCATCAATATTTACCTACCTTCATGTCCACCTGCCTGTCTGACACTTTTTGTTTTTTCAGAATGAAAGAGCTGAAGCATTCCCCGCACATGGTCCTCCTCTCAGCATGATGCTGTATGTGCATGGTTTTTTGTTTTCTGTTTTTCACACTGCCTCAGGACTGAGGACACAACTGGATGGCAGAGAAATGTTGAAAAATTAACCAGAGACACCCAAGACAGGGAGAGGAAAGAATCAAACACTTTTCTACTACTTTTGTGCCCCCTGCTTTCTTTGCTTGCCCTCTAGCAAGTTGGAGCTCAGGATGAGCAATCCGTTCCCCTCCAGTATAGATCAGCTGGGGGTTTCAGAATTTACTGGGGGCTAGTCTCTCTTTTACCAAGAGAAGCAGGAGAGACAATGGCTTACTGGCCACGCTAGCATTTTGTTGCTGACATCTGTATTGACTGTACTTTGCAAGGGATAGGATTTGTTTTATTCATTTTGCTCTGAATAATCCACATCCCCTCAATAGAATCATGTGCTGTTCCACTGCCATCATAAAGATTATTTAATTTTACATCTAAAAAAAAAAAAACTTCTTTAACCCAAGTCTTCACTCATTCAACTAAAGAAACCTTCATGTGTTTGCAGCAGAAATTGAAAATGTCAGATTATAACATTGCTCATGCTACATCTTTCTTGCTTTTCTTTTAAAAGCTATTTCCAGTAACAATGTCCCTCACCTTACACATCCTCCCGTTCACATCTTCTCCCCTTTCCAATCTCATTAGTTTGGGTTTTATGCCTTAATCTACACAATGAGGACAAAGTCATGGCAGTTATCTTCAGCAGCCAATGTCTGCCTACCTGTAATCCTTCTCAAAGTCCCCGGCTTTCTTCCAGCTCACAAATTGGCCCACAATGCTTTTATGCAAGGCCTCCATCGTAATGCTCACAGACGACAGCAGCCTTTTTTCTTCTTCTTTTTTATCCTTCCACATAAAACTGGTTGAATAGATACATCTTAATCTAGATCTCAGGACAGCAAAAAGCCACGATGCAAAGGACACAGGTCTTATATTTTGCAGTCGCTTGCAATGTTACGTGATGATTGGCAGATATCACTCCAGCTTCCCCGCATTGTCTTTGTCTGTCAAAGACTCAAATCTCAAGACAGTATTCAACAATGTCATGCTGTATGCACACTATGAGTTTGATTAATTAGTTATACAGAATGTAAAAGAAAACACAACATTAAACACATGCAGAATAATCCACTTGAAATGAGTGTTAAGACAAAAAACTAAATCAATGAATTTATTATTAAAAGTTAATTGAGAGGGGGACTTAAAGGTCAAACAAGTCGGTCTATTGGAGGAGGGCATAAGGGGGTTAGCTTTTAACTTAGCATTTTTATTGACTCTGACAAAACAAAATGAGCGGGCTCTGTAGGATTGTGCACTCTGCATTGGCCATTCAGGCCTTCAGAGCCCCATTGTAGTACTTTGAAGAGAATGAAAGGAAACCCCACTGGTGGAAATGCAGTGGAACAGCCCCACAACAGGCCACAACTGTTCCCTTATGCATGAAAGGCAGTGACATAAAAGACAAGATGGACTTCTGAGGTAGGGCCAAAAACAAAAGCAACAAAAGTGCTGATCACGAGGGGATGACACGACTCGTCTCAGCAGAAGGAGCAGGGAGAAAAGGGGCAGGGGACAATAGCACTCCCAGCCAAATGACATGTTGAAGAATTGAAAAATCCACACAAGAAGTGTCTTCTCAATTCACTAAACCCACAAGAGCTGGGTGAGTTGGCTGGACCTTGGTCAGACTGAGTGTGTGTGTGTGTGTGTGTGTGTGTGTGTGTGTGTGTGTGTGTGTGTGTGTGTGTGTGTGTGCTGAGGAGGGGGGGGGGGGGTGAAACAGCCCACGGCTTTTCTCTAACTTTCTTTCCCAAATCTTTTCCTGTTTTGGCAAACAACTTGGCAAGGGCAGAGACAGACTGGGGTGACGGCTTTAGTCTGTACACACCAAACCGAAACCAAACCAAATCAAAGCGTGGTGGATTCCTCTCCCACAGCTTCCGTTTTGATCTGTTGGCTGTCTGTGTGTCTGATCTGTTTCTGTTTGTGTCCTAAACATAATTATGCTACTGCCCAACCTCCATGGAAACAGTCAGACGGACACAAATGTTTGCTTGCGCTCAAAAGGATCCTTGTTTTTAGAGCAACAGTGTAATGGCTGATATTTGGCCCAGCATTTCACAAGTCATA
The DNA here is from genome assembly GCF_057382275.1 of Copadichromis virginalis. Classification (NCBI taxonomy): domain Eukaryota; kingdom Metazoa; phylum Chordata; class Actinopteri; order Cichliformes; family Cichlidae; genus Copadichromis; species Copadichromis virginalis. The sequence continues at coordinate 17,853,623 of NC_140633.1, forward strand.
CTAAATAATGCTTCGTTAATAACAAAGCTAGATGATGCTTTTGAGCCTGAATACATCTAAGCTGAAAAAAAGCTGTGTTTTTCCCAGTACATGAAATACTTTTCTTCCATCAATATGATGAAACACAAAAAAGCCATGTGTGCATGTATTTGTGTGTGACAATGGGTTAGCTCAATTTAAAATAAAAACCATGATTAGTGCAAAATGAATGCAATTTTCATAATCTGCTCAAGTTTGCATAAATTATTAAATAGCTTTCAAATGTATAAACATTGACATTTCATCATTTGAATAAGAAATCTTCTGTATTAAGTCACATTTATTCTTTTAAATCAACGGTTGGCACTACTTGTTAAGCCAAACTCTAAACACTGTACTCCACAAATGAAGGCCCTCCTCCACGATAGCCTGAGGCCTATCCCACAATTCTTCACACATACCCATGGGCCCTTTCACTGGCCATCACCCTGTCTGATTAATGGATCGATGTGGTAATTGATTAGTGAAGAGGAGGTGGGAATAGTAACATAGGTCAAACGTCAATAATGTCCCCCTGACAAAAGATGGAAGACGTAAAATTTACCAGTGATAGCCTGCAGCCAGACCTCTACCCATCAAAAGCCCTGGCAGGGCTAACATAAAGGTCCCCAGCACATTCTCCGGTGAGCCCTGCCCTCCTTCCTCACAGCTCCTTTTCTCTTGGTAATGCTGTCTGTTAAAGTGGCAGGAACCATTCTGGGAGCTGCTTGTCAGCTCACCTTCATAAAACAAGCCGTAAAGCAGCAAATAACAGGCTTATATGGCTTCATTATACTGGCTATGCAGGATCACAGCCCTAGGCTGAGGGGTGAGGGGTTTGTGCTGGTAGCGGAGAGGCGGGGACAATGTTGGCAGGACAGCATAGTTCTCGTGGAGATTTGTTGTCGCATCGGCTGTCACCATGTCCATGTTTGCTTGGGATAGGGGGAACACTTGACCCCTTTCAACCCTGTATTACCCAAAATCCCAAGCTAGACAAACAAAGAGGTATGACTCAATTTGGAAATGTTGTGACAGCTCCATCTAACAGGACTTCTTTAATGTATCTTTTTTCACTCTAATACTAAAGTAGAAATATTCCATTTTAAGCATCTAACAAATGTTATGCAAAATAATCACCAACCATGGTTGTGTACCTGAACAGTTAAAGAATGAAGATAAGGAGAGGGCCAGATGGAGCATGCATCTGCGACAGTAAACCTTTGGCCACACAGGGCTGGATATGAGAGACATTCTCATTTATTTAATGCAAATATCTAAAGGCTGTTTCACAACTTGACAGCGAGGGCTAAAATGCAATCGGTATCTCGTGCCGTGTCCCCAAAATATTTCTTCTTTTCTTCAGAATCAGCCATCAGAGGTCCATCTCAGTAGAAGCAACAGTAGATAGGTGTGCTTCCCAGTATAACGGTTTGCTTCAAAAGGAAATTTAGTTCCTTTCAAGAAAATCATTCCATGTAGATATATGATAGATATGTGTATATATTAAGGTTCAAAGCAAAGGCAAAACTATAGATGCTCTGCTGATATTAGTAATTCAAATATGCATATGCAAAGGCTTGAAGTACATCTGGTGGACAAGCTTACACGACACTCACCAAAGTGACTGCCTCATTATGTCATCTTCCCAGTCACAGTCATATCGAGATCAATTACTTAACGTTTTAGTGATCAGCACTAAGAGTGAGCGGCATTACTTGTGATCACTCCATAGTTAATTGTCACCTCGATCAACATTAACACTTTCTAACATGCGAACCAGAAGGTGGAAAAGGAGGAGCTGACAGCACACTCTATTCTGAGGCTGACACTTGTTCTCTGAGGGGCGTTTTTTTAGTGTCAGGATTACAGTGCTCGGAAGAAAAGAGGCGGAGGAGAGGTGGGGAGCCTTCTCCGCAACTCATGTCACTAGGTTTGTGTCACAGTAGCACAGGAAGAAAAGAGAGATATGGGGAAAGGTAGCACTGATTGGCATTTACTTTTTCGCTGCCTCTCAACCAATGGGAAACCAAGGAAGCTAGCATGCACGACATCATCTTCCCATGACAGCATCTCATGGGCCAAATTAATCCACCTCCCACCTCGTTTGGCTGCATGATAGATGCTGTGGCTATATGATCTCACAAGACCTAAATAGGCCTATCTGGAAGCAAACGCCACAAGGCAAGGTGAGGTAAAAGGTTCAGCGTAAAGACAGTGGCACATATACACACAAACACATCCACACACTGCACAGCATCATCTACACATATTTGGCACCAGGCCAGAAGGATTCAAATGTGTCACCGCCAAACCATATGGACACACATATCTGAGCTAATCTAACAAACACTGCAGCACACAGACACATATTCTAACCAGCACACAGACACACATATCCTGACTGCTAAACAGCATTGCCATCTTGAGCCCTGTGGATCACTGGAGCCACGTGACACCGTGGAGCCTGAATGCATTAATGCGGGCAAGGTGGCTATACTTTCCATCTTAGCTAACAGTGTTACATAATCGTCCATTATATGAATGCATTAAGGGTATCAATTCTGCAGGTGAGAACACTTGTCCCTGCTCAGCAACACTAGCACCTCAAATTAACTTCAAAATAAAACCGCACAATTTGAAGATGAAGTTGATGACATGATACCTAGTCGACTTTACAGGTGGAAAAGCATTCGTTAATTTTGCTGCAGAACAGAGTGAATAACGCAGGAAAGCACTTATATGGGTTAGCTTTAAAAAGAAAGCATGGTAGCAACAGACCTACTATACAAGCTCTTAGGCTGGGGTGTGTCTGGGTGGATATGAACCTGGATATGGATATGACTGGGACAGTAGATCAGAAGGTAGATCAGAGCATTAGGATATTTGGCCTGTGATGTGATATGTGCGTCTGGTTCCTTGCCCCCACCCATTTACCCGCTCGAGCCCAGACACAACTACACCCCCATACCCCTCCTCAGACCTCAAAAAAAAAAAAAAAAGTCTGACAGATGGGTGTACTGGAAAGATCCACTCAGGAGACCAAAACATACTAAGGCGTTGTCTGTCTGACGTTTGGATTTGGAGGAAACTATAACCACAGAAAAACAGGAAAGGGAAAAAAGGGGACATCTGTGGTATTTGCCTTATTTTCTCTCTTGTGGGATATGATGTGTTATGAGAGAGCATTGAGTCTTTTGGATCATATTCCATTTAATTAATGAACCCCCCCATGTACAACATTCACACCCCATCTTCAAGCTCCATCCCTGTAAGTTGCCTGTGCCCCCAAGTGGTCTAATATAATAACTGCATCTTTTTTTTATTATTATTATAAATAAATCTGCTTCAGCAAACAAGACATCTTTTACTATAAATTTGACCTTTAGATTCAAGATCCTAACATATGTATACTTCAAAAAGCACTGAGAAAAAGGACTACACATGAAGGGCTTTTAGATGGTGCACTATAAAGTACTTCTCACTGTGACAGAAACGGTAAGCAGTAACCAGAGTTGAATGAAGATTTCTCATAACAGAGTGAACATTGGTATTCTCTCATAGTCAAATGTCCAAAGCCAAAATCACACGATATGCATACAGGACATCCCTCTTGTATACATGAAATTGGTTCAACCTGTCAATTTCATCAAGTCACAAGATGGCAGAATGATATCTGACTGTGCTATTTATGAGGCACTACTATATTATAATTTGTCCACGTCAAAGCCTGAATGGTCAGTCTCTTTAAAGAGGAATTTTAAGTAATAAAGCTGATACTCCCCATAGTGTTGTAATGACAGACAATTCATTCTTTTAACCAACGGGGATGCCTTTTGCCCTCGACTTCTGCCCAGCCCCGAGCCTTTAATTAAGACTGGCTTAGGCCTGATTGATCCTGACACACCAGGAAGTTTCTTGAAAATCTTACTGCCAAAACCATGGAAGTATTATATAGGCCACAACCCCCCAAAGCATCCCAGAGCCCCTCCCTACATGCCACATAAAAAGGACTGTAAGCTGAAAGCCCTTCTAGTTGGTCCAGTGGGACCCTGCATTAATAAGGTATGCCTGTACATTTTGCATCAGCCCTGAACGACAACATCTGGATTCTCGCTTGTCTAAGTAAGTGATTAGAGTTTTTGGCAAGTATAAAAACAAGAAACAAAGTAAACAAGGGCCAGAAATACACTTCTTTCAATCATTTTTCTTAAGTATTGTTTTCACTGGATATCAAACTTGAGATTGCAAATTAGCTACAAAACTATTATGAAATTATTTGCTAATATAAAGCAAGTTGTATCCGAATTTAATACACACATTCATTTATAACCTTGTGAATTCCAGCAGTTTCTCCTGAACAACAGACCTAAAAACACCACCACATCATTAAATCAACAACACATTTCCTGTAGCAAAAGCTGTGATGCAAATAGGAAGCTGGGTAGTAAGATTGTCAGAGCTCTGTGTTCGGCAGGTGTTGCGCACCACATGGAGAGAATTCTTGTACCGGCTTTCACCGCAACACAGCCACTGATGAGTCAGTAAACCCCATGAAAGTGCAAGAGCTCTACAAACGCTGCCTTCATTTCATGGTGTTCCCATATTCCCCCACACCAGAACTGTTTGATAATGTAAATTTTACAAATAAAGTAGATTATATGCAGATTAAAAAACAAAAATAAATAAAGCACAATACTAAAATGTCTAGTTGACAAAAGGATGAAAATGTAAATAAGGTTATAAAAAAAAAACCAATTACATCTTATATCCAATTTTTTTCTTTGCTGAATGTAGTCCAGATGAACTCCTTTAACCTTCTACTGTCTGACAGAGCCTCATGAAAATTCCTACAACATAGATGTGAGGATGGGACTGATGAATCAAGGACACTCTCCACCTGAGGACCTTCCGCATGTCTATTTAAGTCTGTGTTTTGCTTTCATAAAACACAGTAGGTAGCGATTAACACACATTTCCCTGTGTACCACAATTGGGTTTGTTCGCTATTTACATATTGTGGCGATCTGACGCCAAACTGCGTTTTTGTTTTTCTTCTCCTTTTTTAATCTTTAAATGAGTGTTCAGCTCACACCTACATCTAATCTTCCTATTTACCATGGGGATTCCCTACTCTTTCTAAATGTGGCACTGCTAAAAGCCAAAATGGCAGCTTCCTTATAAAGAAGTGGCAGAGTAGGTCTCCCTTTGCTCTCAGTGCACCCGTTAGCTTAGCACCTATCGCTGGCTCTGCAGGTAGTCTCGATCTTGTGGAAAATATGGGGAGTCATTTATTCCACGCTGTGCAGACCTTAAATCACCTGGGAACTATGGCAAACACTAGGAGTCATATACACACTTCTTTTCCACATACCCAGAACCGATGCAGCTTATACTTCATTATTATTTTATCATATTTTTTGGATTTTCCCGACAAAGTCTTTGATTTCGATTTTTGCATTGTGTTTGTAATGCACCGTTTATACTGCGGCATTCACTGTGTGTGCTCCTGCTTTGTACCATGCTTGGTTCCCTAAATTATAGTGTTGGTTTGGTGTTTTAATGTACGTTTCATGGTGGAGTGATATTCTAAAATCTTCAACTCATTTGGGGGAATAACCTAGTGAAAGATCTAACTTTGTTAGCAATCACATCAACTGGTTCCACAAAATAAAAAATTAAAAAATTAAAAAACCTAAGAAAACTGATACACTATAATTGGCAATATATATTGTCTATCAGTACCTAATAACAAAGACATTACTTTTTACTCACTTCACTCTCTACATGTCAAACAGCAGTTTGTAAGATAAAGAAACCATAGGAGTTCTGAAACTCACCAAATCTGTTATTATACATTACCAGCACGTTGAGTGCTGGTTAGCCTGCTAGCTTGAGGCCTGTTTGTATATATTACTCCTTATTCTACCTGCTGAACCTTTAATGTCTGTAACTGTTTTGCATATTGATGTAAATATTTTACATTTATTTTGCTAATGGTTACTGCCAAGATGCATACTTTTTGATATGTGTATAAGTTACAATTAAGATTTGTATTAGACAGTGTAATCTTATTTAAGAAATCACACTGTAGACACACAGCATGAATAGAATTGTCACAGTATAGCATAGGGGTGGGCGATATAAACGAATTATGATGGAAAAAATATAAATTTGGCCAACAATAGAGATTTTGACTATACCGCTCTATCGCGATAGCGCATGTTGATGATGTCATCAAGCTGCGCCTGTTTTGGTCGAAAGCATCGCAGTGGCTACAACAATTATCATCTGCAAATTATGCTGAGAGTCATAGCAAAGAGATGAAGCACTTTTGAAATATGGGGAAAGCCGAAAACTGCGCTTCCTCCACTTCCGTAACATTGATTCATTAATGTTGAATTCTCTCGCAGCTGCTCTATGTTGCAGTATATTAATAACTAACCTTGTATTGTGGATGAATGATCTCAGTTGTTCTCCTGACTGATGTTTGGCCCGTGTATAGTATCCTGCTATACGATTGCATTTGTCCCCAACCACCAGAATCCCTCGCGTTAACTTTTATCGAGTGGAAAAAAGTTGGCGTTCATCCTCCAGCTTCACTGTGCTAATGTTATGCTAACATCAGTGTTGGTCAAGTTACTTGAAAAAAGTAATCAGTAACTACTGATTACTGATTACTTCCCCAAAAAAGTAATCCCGTTACTTTACTGATTATTTATTTTCAAAAGTAATTAATTACTTAGTTACTTTTTAAAAACACGATTTACAACCTGAAGAGGTGATAAAGCGATAGATCTTTCAGCGCAATTCTACTTTTTCTACATAATGCATCATACAAAATGTAATCAAATGGAAAAGTCTCTTTTTTTAAACTTGTTTTATCAGTTTTAATCTTTTAACTTTATGCATCAAGCAAAAATTTAATTATATGCAACATTCTCTGACTTGAATAAATTAGTTTAACATTGAAACCTATTTTCTGCACATTCCAGCACATAAAATATTTTTTTGTGTGTGTTTACACTCACTCTTTCAAATAGATGCAAGTAAAACACAGCAGAAAATAAATAAAGTCAAAGACTCAGCGGTCCTGTTGCTCTATTTTCACCTGTAAAGCAGGACTGCGGTAGGCGGAGGTTTACCCTGGTGCAGGTGTGCCGCGGTCAGTTGAAGAATCCGCGAGTTTCTCTGTGAGTTTCCCATTACGTCGTTGCGCACTCGGTGCTTGCTTGGAAGTTTAGGGGTTTTTTTCGCTGTAAAAAGAAGTTTTCTTCCCACGCACGATGGACGCTAATGTTTTTGTCACTTTTTATGGAATCAAACTCAAAGTAAGGTCAGTACTTCCACGCTTTAAACGCTGCACGCTCATACTCTCTCCCACAATCGATATGTGATCCATTGTTGATCTGCACACAGCTGTTGTCACTAACGGCGCACTCGCTTACGTCACTGTCGTGAGACATTCTCGCAAAAAATCACGGTTTTAGTAACGCAGTAACGCAGCGTTACTACGGGAAAGTAACGGTAATCTAATTACCGTTTTTGCAATAGTAATCCTTTACTTTACTCGTTACTTGAAAAAAGTAATCAGATTACAGTAACGCCTTACTGCCCATCTCTGGCTAACATAGCTGTGTTGCTAGCAATCACGTAGCACAACATTATATACCAGGTAGTCCAACTTCAGTAACCCTGCAAACCCCACTGCTGTTTAGTTTTCTGTCTTCATTATTTTGGAAGTGGTAGCAGAGCTGTACGTTTTAATTAGTTTCAAAAATCTCTCAGTCAGAACATGGTATGTCATGTTTAGGTGGAAACTAGTGAGCCAACTTCCCGTTAACTTCTAACTCCGTTAAATTTAATAAATTCTGTTTTCATGGATGCCTGGGTGTTAAACTTAATTGTTACACCTGGTAAAGCAGCAACGCTGATGATTTTATTAAAGATGAAAGAATTTAGACTGTTTTTAACTCTCAGTGTTCGTTTGACTTTGGGACCTGAAGCGGACGGAGTTTTGGACCCAGATTACTCCGCGAAGGTCCTCACTACGGCAGCCGTAATGCTCTGACAATCCATCAAGCAGTGCGGCTTGCCAAAGTTGTACTAAAACATTTTTTAACAGATTTCTGCACGCCAAAATCGGTTCGAGGTCAGTAAGCACAACCAGAATTCACACATAAGGCACACTCTCGATTTTTGAGAAAATTAAAGGATTTTAGGTGTGCCTTATAGTGTGGAAAATACATTATACAGAAGAAAAGAATATATCGCGATATATATCGTTACCGCACATGCTTCAAATTATATCGCAATATGAATTTTAGGCCATATCGCCCAGACCTAGTGTAGCATACTGTGAATGTTCTTTAAGAGAATAAAGACATATGTCTAAATGTGGACTAAGACTATTGTTATACTTGCAATAACTGAAGCAGTAATAATGTGTTAGTAGATGCAATGCTTTGAAAAAAAAAAAACATTAACATAAGCCCAGTTTCAATGTTAAAGGTCACAGGGAAACATCAAGACCCAGCCTTGGACTATTTCTCCATTAAGGGTGTGGTGTGAGGGAGGGTGGGAAATAACCAGTGCCCCTTCCTTCCCTTACTGGGAGGATCATGGAAACTAAACTCTGAGTTACATTTTCACTTTGTTTATCATCAACTTGTGTCAGGACCACATTAAATATTATACAGGTTATAAACTCACTTAAAATATTAAATCAGGTCTTTTAGGCATTTTAATATAAAAGTGATCATTTTTTTACTCAGGAAAAAAAGTATATTAGAACAGTATATAACAGAGCTGGTAGCACGTGGGTATCCCCTTTTAACTGAGTTGAGGACTTCAGGTTTAAACTATATTGTTACTAATAGTACATGCATTTATTGTTCTTGGTGTTAAGTTGGTTGATCAGATTTATCATACTAGAAAGGCTAGCTTCTAAAAACATGGCTGTGTGTTAATTCACACTGTACAGTAAGTTTTAGTTTTAAAACAGCCTTTATTTGCAGCAAGGACCATGACCAGTGACACTTTTGAAGCTGGACAAGTTGGACGAGTCACCAGTCACTGCTGCCCAGTTTCATATAAGCCAATGTGTCAAAAGCAGTGACAAAAACATCCACGTTTGTAATTGATGCTGAAGTGATTGCGTGCTAATCTGCCATGTGTGGATTGCAGAAAGAAAAAAAGAGAAAACTTCCATGCAAATATCCTATCATAATTTAACAAATACAAATATCGTGTGATCACATCACATGAGGTCAAAATCATGTTACGTATCTTGCTAATGATAATCACAAGAAAATAAAGGTTTCTGCCAAACTTCATGTCATTGAAAAAAATGTTTTTTCATTTTCTGCTAAAGGCCATAATTTTTTCCCTCATATTTCGAAGTTTATCTCTGAGTGTGGCTCACAAAGGCCATCAGATGGATTTTTGACTTGAATCACTCTCAAACAACTGAAATGAGAGAAATCCAACAAGGAAATGAGATCCTATTTCAACAACACAAAAATGTACAATTTGACTAATACTGCTACTGCAATAATCAAAACTGCATGTGGCCAAAAAGCTGTACTTTAACCACATGATGCTAATGTCTATTAGCACAGTAACAAGTCCCAGGACCAATCAACATCTCATTCCAATTTATTTGGTGTGACCATAACAACATATTTAATTGAAAGGTTTCAAAAAAAGCTCACGTCTTCCAGTTATTTTTAGGAAATTCAATAGACCTTACCCAGGGCAACCTAATGAAAAAACTAATATTCTTTAGCTGCTTCATTTTATAAATTCTACACTTACAATTACTGTTGGGTTTTTAGAGTTTGTTTTACAAATCAAAATGTATTTTAGTCACTGAATTATTGAGAAAACAAACTCCCGAAATACATGCAATGTTTAGGACAGAAGTAGTGGTGGTATCCCAGTAACTTTGATGAATGCTCAACACCCAAAAGTCGCTTCTGCTTTTACCCAGCTGTAACATATGAATGTGCCTAAAAGGGATATATATTAGGGATTTAATTTACTTTTGCAATTAGAAGAAGTAATGCCAAACATATTAATATAAGATGCCGAAAGAAAAAAAATCACATAATTAGGACTTTTCTCATAACTAGTACATAATAGCTGCAATGCATCATGATATAATCTTAGGATATCAATGACTATCCTGGTTAAATCCAGTCTAAGAATGACGTTCTGACTATGAAAGCAAATCTGGGACCCAGTGCTTCAGTGACAGTATTATTATTGGTGATTTCTGAACACAAAAGAAATGTAATGCCAAGCTTGAAAGTTGTGAGCATAGTAAAACTGATCCAATGCTGAAATCGAGCAATAGCAGGCGTCAGGTACAGGAAGCCATTAAGAAGATTCCATTTGGAGTTAGCAAAAGTTTCCTGATCAGTGCAGAATGGGTGTTGGCATGTTGTTACTGGAAATGTCTGTTGATTGACACAGGGCATGAGGACTGACGTGCTGTTTTGACTGGACTGCTGCCTAAAGATCAAAGTGTTCCACAAATGTTATGATATGGAAATCTTTATAAATCCACAGATATATGGTCATTTCACAAGGCCGAGTTAACTCTTATTATTTATCCAATTCCTGGTGAAGTTAAGATTCAGAAATGTATTTCAAAGATACAAAAATATTTTAATGGAAATTCTGACTTATGAAAAATTCTACTTTAAGCTCAGAAATCTGAAAAAAAAAAAAAAAAAAAAAAAAAAAACCTGGCCAAGTATTCACTTCGGTATTGGTTTCAGGCTTTTTCCTTCCTTTGGGTCCCAGTAAAACAGGATTTCAAAAGAGCCTTATCACCGTCATTCTCTTAGAAAAGAACACAGTAATGGAGACCGGATGTACAAGCTTACACTAGGTTAGGCTAACATAACGAGGAGTGAAGAAATGCTTTGAATGATGCTTTGAAAAAGGAAGAGCTCCTGTATCGCCCCCCTGACCTTCCCACTCCACTTCCTTCCTGAGAAGTAAAAGAATGCTGTGTCAGGTTTTATGAATTAGTAAAGACGTGTATTTTAACTTCCCCATAGCAGATTCCACAATTAATTCCCGCATGCTCCTGTGAATTGATTACAAATAACAAAAATGTAATGGAAAAATGGCATATTAAATTTAATGAGTTAACTGAAGCCTTCTTTAGACAACTATTATAGGCAACATTTTTGAATGTTTGCTTGCATTGGGCGATGGGTTCTATACTACAGCAGTTTTAAATCAGACTAAGATCCCACACCATGTAAGACTTTGTGCACTGCTGAGAAATAAAGCTTTTCTTCACATACACTTTGAGCATCTACAGAAAAGTGTGAAACCTGAGCGTGTTCCATGAGTTGATTTTACTACATGAAAAAAATCACAAAAACAGTGCTCATAAACCGGTACTGTGTATTTAAATTGCCAACAAATAAATAACTGAAAATATTAAAACAGATCAATAAATGAAGATTAAAAAGAAGCCAAACAATAAAAGTGACTTTTCAAAAATGCTCTACAGTCATTTTGTCAAAGTGGATAAAAACTTCTGTCCTATGCAATACTTTGTCATAAATAAATAACAAAATACATCAACAGAAAGACATCATGGTATTTAGAAAATGAAAGCGTAAAACAAAGTGGTTAGTGATATGTGGTGTCTTTTTGCAAGTGCAGTGGGGTTTTGGTTGGTGGCAGAGGTGGTAAACACATGGTTTTGTTTCTTTGGTATGGTTAAATTTACTAGGTTTAGTAAAATTTCATGGTTTGGGTTTCACAACTTTTAGCACTTGTGAAAGGTTTTCTGCCAGAAAGACAAATTTCTCCCATTTCTCCTCCATTTTCATGGTTTTCATGGTGTGGCCTATTTAAATCACAAACAGGTGGGTCCTATGTGCATTAACAGTTTTACTTTTACTACTACATAGCCATGCTACAGTATTGTTTAGTCTGTCATTTTAGTGCATTAGATGGTTGCTAGGCAAAATGAGGATCATAAAGCATCATTCATAAGTCATGATTTGTGGATAAAAATGTGATGCCATTGTTGCCAAATTAAAATAATACAATACTTTTAGAAGTTGTTGTAGTTGCAAAAACACTATGTTGGTCATTGGTTGCTAGGTAACATTATACCATCTAACAGTGATACAGACAACCTTCAGGGGGGCTAAAGCTACACCATAAACTTGGAGGTGATTTGCAGCAACTGGTGAAAAGACAAAACAGAAGGTCCATGAATTCAAGCAACTATGTGCACAATAACTGCTGGCGATGGACGTGGATAAGAAACGCTTTTCTCAACTTCGAGGCAAAAGACTGAAGTAACTACCAATGAGAGTCAGAAATACCGTTGACTGACATATAACCAGGTAGCCATATTTCACCCAACCAGAGCTTCTGGCAGAAATGATGACTCATTTCAGCATGATGACACACAGCTTGACTCATTCATTATTCTTGTCTTAAATTTTAGATATTCCAGGCAGCTGGAATATATTAAATTGATCAGCCATCAGCTTCAAAACCAAGTGCAATGACTAAACCTCTCCAGTGTGTTTGCAGCTTATGATGTACCTGTGTGACAAATTTTGTTACTGCCATCCTGATGATCTCAGAGATTTAATGTATTACAGCAAGATAAACCTCCGTGAATTTAAAATGTTTAGGGCAATTGATTTTTTTCCTTTTAAGTAACACTGCAAAATGACACGTCACCACCACTTGTGGTACTGCCGCTTCCACCTGAGAAACTTGGTGGCCTGGGTTTCAATAGTTTCTGTCTTCCCCAGGAACTAGAACAATATCATTCAGCAGGTTTGTGATCAATCTTTCTAAATCCTGTTGGTGGAATTCCATATTAAAATCATATTCTATGCCAAATCTTCACTATGGCAGATTCAGTAAGAAAATGTGCAAATGACAAATGCCTATCGTCCTCATCCAAAAACATAAAGCCAAGTCAGAGGTTATATTCTTCCTTTTCAAAATGTAGCATTTTAGTCATTAGCATAGTAACAAATATCAGTGACATCTTTAGTTCACACCTCCTAGTTGTGGAACAGAGAATTCACTTCAAATACTGTGTGTTAAATACTACAGCAAATATAGTATTTAACAAGGCCTCCTAAAGAAGGAACAGCAAGTATTCCTCCACTTTAAAGTGCATTCTGGCTTCACAATCCAAAGAATAAAACCAAATTAATATATTTCTTCCCATTTATATTTCCTTGTACATCTCTTTTGTTCCTTTCTTCTCCATCTTTGCAGTGGCTAACCCAGTCCAACACAAGGTCCCTACTTTGACTGTGGCTTCATCCTGTATTTTCCAATTATCACCTTTTAAAGGCCAGCTGGGTGCATTCCAAACCATCAGGGGGCAATTCCATTTGCATTGCTCTGAGACAAAGTCATGCACAAGTACTTTCATGCTTAAGTTCATAACAGACAGCCTGAATGGAAGTTATAGGTGCAGCTTAAAGTCATCCCGATAGAATACCTTCAGCCAAGTAAAATGCATGAATGTGAGAGCGGTGTGACTTTTAAATAAATGTTATAAGTTAAAACATTTGCTTGGTATTTGAAATCCCCAAAAGTTTGCAATATAAACACAGCACGCAGCTTCTCCAAACTTTCTCATTTTACACTGATCAATGGAGCTCTCCTGTGAGTGAGACTCTGTTTACAATTTCAGCTCATTATGCTGATTTTATTCTTCTTCTTCATTAACCTGATTTTTAAGCAGCTGGAGAAGTATTTTACATTTGTTTTATTTAGGTCAGTGTTTCACACAAGTTGAAATTCCCCCAAATTAAACGGCTCTTCCCTCTTCCGAAACAACCATCGCATGTGCGTGTATCCATGTTTGCATGCATGTGTTGTTTTGTGTGGTGACGGGTGGGGGAGTAAGGTTTCGTTTGCTTTGCACATTAATGAACACTGCATTCTCTGCCTGCCTTTAGGCTCCTTAATGCTGGCTCTTTAATGCTGGGCTGTTCACTTGTGTAAACCTGTGTTTGATTTCTCCTTTTCCCCTCCCTCTCGGACTGCATATAGTAGCATTTAGCTGTGAATTAATTTTCATGTTTGGATATATCCTGCTGAGGTGTGATGCCAGTGGTGCATAATCAAAATCTGCAACACTACACATTGGTAGATAGGCCTTGTGGGTGTTTTCACTGTGCAGATCTGTAGCTGGGTGGGAAAAAGTAAAGGACAGAGTGCAGTCAATGGCCAACACACAGACACAACAGAAGTCAGCAACAGGACAATGGACATTTAACACAACTGAATAAATCTATTATTTTATGGTGGGATCTGGAGCAAAGGATAACTTTTGCAGTGTGGTGTGCAGCTGTGAGTGTGCCTGTGTGATAATGCACATGTCTCTGGCCGTGGGACAAGACAAGCACCCAAAGCCACAGCTCAAACACCAGCAGCCCTTAACATGGTGTGTCTAATGCTCCTATTTAGCGTTTGGGGTGCAGTGGCGCGTGGACTGAGGTTTTTGGGAGGGGAGCGTGGATAGCACCTAGCCTGACAGCTGTGCCCCAAACTGAAGACAAAAGCCTGAGGAAGTACCGCATCAGCGAAGATGGGACTAAAAGGCATGGCAATTTGCTCGTGGTCTGGCCTATACTGCCATTTAATTCGGTGCATCATCCACCATTCATGCAAAATATAGCCCAACAGCAAACACTTCTTTTGTACACCAGAGCTTAAGCTGGTAGGACATCTTTAACAAACTCTGTTATTTAAAGAACAGGCATCATGTGGTACATTTAGATCAAAAGTAGATACACAAACTACAAATTCATAACAGACTTTCTTTTAGACAAACACAAACAGACAGAACATAGGCCACCTTTTGTGCATCACGTTTTTTTTGTTTTTTTTTTTCCACTGGAGTTTGTAATCCTTTGATTGGAGGGAGTCTCTTTGTCAATCCATGCACTTCAAAGCTAAGCTAATATACCATGCTGCTTGTGTTTGTGTGTCTATGTGTGCAAGTCTGCATTCAAGTCTTTAACATTTCACATCAAGGAGCGTTTTTTTTTTTTTTTTGCTTTGTCTTTTGTTTAAAAAAAAAAAAAACTCGACTGACTGATCGACTGATTGAATAACTGATCGACTGATCAGAAACGAGGCTGTCTGTCAACTAAAATTGTGAGTTTGAGGGCAGAGTTATGCTAAAATCTATTTAAAGCATTTAGCACCCAGGATTAAATTTCATACACATTAACCCTTTATTGCCATACACAGAGGTACCTCCTTTTCTGGGTTAGACTAACAGAAGAAGAGATAATTACTTGTTTGCTGTCACATCAACTATTAGGTGATAATTAGGCTGGGCGAGAATTTTAACTCGCCTAAATGGTTTGTTTGATCTGAACACGTGTTCTCAGATGGATGTCTGAGTATCCTGCATTAATTATTGTAAATTGAAGTATTATCCAGCCTGTTCAAAGATGGATGATGCTGATGCCTCAGTATGCAGTTCTCCTCACTACGGGGTGAAAAACAAATATTTCTTTTGAACCCACATGTCTTACTGTAAGATAGTTTTGTAAGTAAGCATAGGTGGGTGTGCAGATTTTCTCTTATGTTTTTAATCACTGTGGTAGGTTTAGCTTTGGTGTGAATTGATACTAGCTGTGAACTTTACTTGGAGCTGAGCGAGGCAGATGAAACGTTCGTAAACGTGAAGTGTGGATGGAGAGGTGCTCGCAAAGGGGTGGTGCTGCTATTTCTGGCCGCTACATCAATAACTAGCCCTGCAATAAAATGGAAAACTAAATATTTAGAAATATGTCTTAACATCAAAACAGGAAACCTATCCATGCCTCGCATAAAGGAACTACCTTTATTATGCCCTTGTGTCAATCCACACAATTGCAGAGATGTCAGAGGATTGAAGCTGACTCAAAAATAACTACTGGTTTAAATTAGACCATCAAACAGCCAGCTGCTGATTTGTTTCCTGTGTGTGCGCGTGCACATGTTGGAGTGTGGATGTGTGTATGTTGTGGTTGGATGGTGCACTGAGGGAGAGGACCGAGCAGGTTTCTGACCTCTCACGGGTGCAGAAAAGTGATTGCAACGGAGTCAGTTGACTAAAACAACAATGTGTGCAATAGGCCATTTCAAGCAAACTTTAATACATACTGTAAGACCTTTTAGTCTTATGCGACAATATTAAGAAGGGTCTAAAACTGGAATTTTTATGTCTAAACAGTAAACTATTACAAGTCATTTTTAAGGACAATTCCACAAGGCAGGGTCCTCCCACTCATCTTTTATAATCAAGAACATCAAGAAGAAATGCTTATTTTCTCTTAAATGAGAGGGGCATTGTTGATACTCCACATTTAATCTGTGACAAGTGTGTTATACCACAAGATACTTGTTTATTAGGTGAACTTAGGTGAAATGACCTACTTTTTTTCCTGTCATCCATCAGATTAGTTGTGCCTCGTCTCAGGTTGTGGCCAATTTCTGTTTTAGCAAGAAGCAACATAGATTTTCTATTTGCGCTTTCCAAAAATTCTTTAAAAAAAAAAGAGTGGACTTCAACCAAACCCTACCCTTATGCCCAGCCTGAGGGCAGGTCACCTGGTACGTGTTTAGTCACGATGACTTTTTATAGCAATAGTCAGAGATGCCATTATCCTGGGTTGTTTTATATAAAGCGTACTCAAATGATGTCACTGTTAACTTAGTCTCACCTGTTATGTAATCAAATGTCAGCATATGGAAAACTAAAATGGTAAAAAGCTGCGTGCAAGTAGGTCGGAGATTTCGAGAGAAAGTATTTTTATAGACAGCCGAAGGCTAAACAGATGAGAACATGCAATAAGGCTTTCTAAGGAGCTGCTGAACTTTAAATAACAAAGCACATGGTTTTCAGAATAAACCAGAAAATTTAAAAAATAAATAAATAAAAGCCAGTTGATGATTCTGGTAAAATTTTCATAAAAATCCCTCCATAACAGGAATTTTTAAAAATCCTGCTAACAAAAGAAAACAAAAAATCAGCACTCTTTACATGTTGGTGCATTATTCTGATGCAAAAAGCCATCACTTTATTTATTTGATCCAACAGTTTGTTTTCTTCTTAGTAGCTTCCATTTACAGCAGCCGAGATAGTTTGATCATAGGTTTGAATAGCTGCCCCGCGCCCTTTAAATGGATAAGTGGAAGAAAAGGGATGGATGGATATTATTCACTCAATTAGGACATCTTAAATGGAAAACACTGCCACTGCCAGTGTGATAAGACTGTTCCAACCTTGTCAAATCAAAAGGTAAAAGTGTCTCTTCTGACTTTTTAAACATTGTTTATTTGTATAATTGTTTTGCCCGCAATGTTTGTTTTTGCTCCACAACATGAGCATGTGCTAATAGTAAGGGTTCTGGTGTGCTGTAAAGCAAACCCTATGTGAGAGTGTCTGTGTCTTTAGAGGGCATTAGTAGAGGCATTATCTTGTTGAGCCAGACAGTTCAGTAGTAAACCCTCTGGCAAAGGGCCTCATAGTAAATTCTGATGGTACAGCACAGTAGAGCCGGAGTGTTGTAGCCTTCCTGGCACAGAGATATGGGTCGTGCTAGACTGTCCTCTCCCTAACCCCAGCACCACAGCCCAAACCCTGATGAGATTAGCTGGCCAGCCAGGCGCTCAGTGGTGGTAAAACACAAACACCACTGATTATGTGAACATTAAAGTCTGATCCCCTCACACTTTAGCTCAGATCCCCTTGTGCAGGGTCACAAGTGGGTCAGTAAAATGACTGTGCTGCCATTTGCAACCTACAGTATATGTCAACGCGACTTCTACCTTGGCAGCCACCGTGGACTTTGCTGATCGTAAACAAACGGAAGACTTATCCTGCGATTAGCGATTACATCATCAGAGACACGTGCTACCACTTTTAGTGGGTGAAGAATGGAACAGCAAAACAGCTGGCTTCCCAGAATCTGCCAAATAATGGTGTTTATTTCAGGAAACATGACTGCTTGCCCGACTTTCTTGACAATAGCCCAAATCAATAACAGGCCAAAGATTTTTATATTTCCTCGCAGAGACAAGCTTTTGTGGGGTAGGTGAGTAAACACAATGCTTTGTCCATTTATACTCTGTTAAATCACTACTAGAAATGGGATTAGGCAGGTTGGTATGCCAAGGTAATCACCCATTCAGCAGCAGCCAGAAGAAAAGGCCTCCTTAAGGAGAAGGGGTGGGTTTTATATAGCCGAGAGCTTTGATTACTGCCCCGTCTTAAAACCGCATCCGATGAGTAAAGACATGCACTGGTCCTCCCCCACATTTACTGGGCAAGTTGCCCTCCTGGGTTCCTGTAAATAAGTGATGTCACAGCGCTTAATGATGCCCAGACTAGACTCAGCGAGGTCCTGGAAAAAGGAAAAAAGAAAAAAAAAAACACAACCAGCTTCATCACTATTATAAGCATGCTGCCCTACTCTCATTTTGTGCACTGTATCTTAACAACATCAAGTGTACTCTTTCTAATTTTATGACACTAGAAAATTTAGCCCTCTCAGAAAAAAGCCAAAACATTATCCTCATCTGACGTTCCATTGTTCTCCGGGTAATGAAGATGTTCCCATGATAAGCAAGAAAGT
Organism: Copadichromis virginalis; assembly: GCF_057382275.1. Taxonomy (NCBI): domain Eukaryota; kingdom Metazoa; phylum Chordata; class Actinopteri; order Cichliformes; family Cichlidae; genus Copadichromis; species Copadichromis virginalis. Next base: position 17,872,291 of record NC_140633.1, read on the forward strand.
TTCTCCAGGCTTTCTCCCCATCTCCAACGACGTAGACTGGTAGTGACAGTTGTTTCCAGTTGCTACATATAAAAGGGCCCATCATAAAGCCTGGCTAGAGGAAACAGGATAAGCGCTTGAGCCAAGGCAGTAAAAAGCTCTCTGGGAACTTGAAAGCCACACAAATGAAGTCTGCGTCTGCCATCTGGAAACAATAAACAAACAAAACCCAGCAGCCAAACAAACACCACGAACGGCAGAGAGCGAGAGAGCGAGAGAGAGAAAGACACCAAGAGAGAAAAAGCGAGCCAAAAAGAGAGAGAAAGAGAAGTGAAATCTGGCTTTAAGAGTTTGAGAGTGTAAAAAGGGAAGGTATCAATGTTTAAATGTGTGCAGCATGCATCATTAGCAGACAGTGATAGGAAGACAGACACAGAGACAAGCCTTTGTATAAAATATCCTTTGATGCTGGGGAGATGGTCCTGCTGTTTGAACGTGTGTGGTACCACTGAAACCTGGTTCTAATGAAGTGTAGTGCTAACAGGAGGCTGCCTGTCTGCAACCAGTGCTGGTGCCAGGGATTTGATGAGAAGTTATAAAACCAAAATTTCCAAGTTTGAAATTCTGCAAAATACCAAAAACTCTTTGCTTCCCACCCAAATAAATCATATTTTTCTTTCCTTATTTTTTAAAATTCGGGTGAAAGAAGAATAAGTTATCTACTCCTTTCACCCGAAGGCTTAGCTTTAAGTGTCGTTAAATTTTAAATTTTCTATGAATCATATAGAGTGGCACACCTTCTTGAGAATACACTCAGGAATACCAGAGTAAACTTCATTACATATGATAGAAAAAAAGGTTCAAACTCGACAAACTTATGATCAGATTAAAAACGTGTGGTCAAAGCTCACCGTGATGCTACTAAACATTTTTATACCAAAACTCAATAATTAGTTTGTGACGTAGAGCAAAATATCAGACATCTAAAGGTATTTGATGCCACAATGCAGAAAATCAGGTTTTCTGGGCAGTCACTTAGTGACAGTGTGTGACTATTTAATGAGGGAAATTCATGAGATAAAGCTTCACCTTCTAATAGACTAAAACTCAGAAGCTTCTCTAAAAGACTTTCTCATAAGAAGACCCACTGTCAACACTGACACCGAGGGGTTAATCAAAGAACTGCAGCCATGTGGCCCCAACACTGACCCTTACAGATACTTTCACATATAGGCATACATACACATAAGCTTCCTAGCGCAAAATGATACAGGGAACAGCGCTAACACATACACCACACACACTCAATCCCCCCCTGCTGTGCCCAGTTAGCAACACTTTGCTATAAAAGCAGGCCTCTTACTCATTAGTTTGCTGTGTATCAGACAGGAAATGCTGGGTAAATTACACCTCATCGCGCTGGAACTAGCCGACCATCACCATGGCAATGAGCCAACCTTGGTGCCGTGAGAAGACCTAAACATGATCGTGGCAGAGGAAGACGTGATGAGACAAGATATATCATTCCCTGTTAATAACCGCTCAGTCCCAGTGACACAAATCTACTCCTACAGGTTTCTGAGTTGTTAACTGAATCCAAATCTCTATGAATTTAACGGGCCTCCAAAAAACTCTGGCCTTTTGACAGAGGAGCTAACTCCAAACCTGGAAGTAATATCCTGCCCACACACAACTTTGACTGCTACCCAATTAATGGTACATGGGCTAAACAGCAAGAACCAAACAGAGTCTGTGTGAGAAACTGTCAGTCATCTGTACAATATATGCTTCGGTAGAGTTAAATCAGTTGTAAGTAGGTTAAAACGAGTCATGGCAATCAAAAGAGATTGAAATGACCTATAATTTGGCTTTTAATCAATCAAAAACATGCTGATCATGATTTACTGATACATTTAGTTTTTAACAGCTTCCACTATGCCACTTGAAACCTATATAATGTATGCATTACATCCATTTTCAGCGGTTAGAACTAAAATACCTGTACGTTATACTTTCATCACAGCACTTGGATTGGCTCACATCTCTAAAAAGCAAAAACACAAGTTTCCCCACTTTTGTTTTCATTAATAACAGAATATTTCCCCAGCTTCTCATTCAATTCGACCACCACGCTCAAATTCTTAACCACATAAACCACCCGCTAGCCAAGTCCACCGCATGTCTCTAGAACAAAATTCTTTTGTTGCATTGTTCACACATTCCTCCCTGGTCGTGTTTATACAGATGCAATTCCATGTGCGCACCGAGGTCGTAAGAAGTCCTACTCTGGAGCCGAAGATGTGCTATTGATCAAAGGCTTAAGCGCTAGAGCAGAGATACTTGTTTTGATTGGATTTTTTTTCCCTCCCCCTCTGTAGATACAGGTTAACATATCCATCTGTTGGCCGTATGGATCCACCTTGGTCAGTTAAGGGACAAGTGTAGGCCTCTCTACTCTGCCAGCTCTTCTCTCTCATCCCTGTTTACTCAGCTGGTCCCCACGCCAGTCGTCAGAGCTTTGTTTTCACACAGCAACATGTGTTAATGCTCTGTAACAGATTTCAAAGGCGAGCTTAGCTGGGTCAACAACAGGTAATAGAGCAATTTATTGATTCTGAGGCTAAAGTGAAAAGCCCCTACTTGATAGTCACTTTTAAATATAGACACTAATGCTGTATCAGTATAGTTGGTATATTTAAGTCATATCCTGTATTTTGGGGGTGTTGCATAATTCAGCTTGATAAAACACCAGCTCAGCTGACATATAACATGAACAGTAAAGAAAAAAAAAAGGTTAGATTTAGAAAAAAAAAAAACGGATAAAGAAAGGAAGGGTTTGATGTTACTTGACCAACCTGCTCACTCAAGGTCCCCACGGTTGTTTTCTTGCTTGATTGGATTACGGCCACACACCTTAAGCTCAGCTTCCACCACCAATCAATGAGGAAATGAAGTGTCAACACTCTGGTGTTTATTTAACACTCATTTATTTTCCTACCGGAAGCCAAAGAAAGCTCAGCCACAGAGGACACCAGATGAGCAGAGGGATTTTCGTTAGCCATTTAGAATTATTGCATATAACTGTATACTTCTAAGAGCATTACAAACACGGCTTTCTGTGGCGTGCAACTGCTAATTGCTTTTTCAGTTAATAAAATGTTGGTTTTTATTTTATTTTCCTTAATTGCTTTGCATGAAAATTCCTGTGGCATTATATAGTTTTGAAATTAAATTAGCCGAATTTAGTGTGAAATTACTAATGTATTCAGACTGAATAGCACTTTGCGCTACAATTAAGGCATTATAATATTAGACATGTATATTCAAATTCTGCATGTTTCTAATCTCTTTTATAACTTGGAATACGAAGCTTTTAAACTCCTGGCTGTGCATCCATATGACCAAGCTAAAAGAACTGGTAATGGGAAGACAACAGGAAGTCTGTAATGCTTCCAGTCAGCATGAAGTGCCATCAAAATAAAATTCTGCACAGTAGCTGCTGCTTAAAACAACTGGGGCAATTGAAAATTCCCCTCACAATTTATGCCAAATGCCACTTTATAAACATTCTAGCACGACTGCCAAGTGTCTGCGCTGCTTTATGCCCTTTCTCTTAATTGAAAACATTATAGGGGTGCATTACACTTAAGGATTTTATAAGCTGTGCTATAAAGCCCTAGCAGGCCCTGAGAGGGGAAACTGCCCATTAACTTATAAGGTCCAGGCCTTGGCTCTCTTAATTGACAACCTCTAGGCTACTTTCATCACTTGTCGACTTCATAGCAGCAATCAATGTTTCCTCCAGGATGCTGTTGCATCTTTGACACGAGGGTGTTTGTGACAAAGAGCAGTCTGCCGCCAATGCCAGGGCGAGGGCTCTAGGCTGTCCATAAAACAAGCACACACATTCCTCTCCTAGCTCCAGCCATCTGAGAGGGCTCCATTTAACCATTCAGGTACTGCTTCCCAGAGACACCAGTGCAAATTCACTATGAAACCTATTAAGAATGTGGACTTTTTAATACACCTCTGCAGTTCATATCAGCACAGATGAGAAAAACAATTTCTAAATGATCCACTAAAACAGTTTCTCTTATCAAAGTGGTATTAAAAACATGACATGCTAAGCAAATATTAGGTAAGATTAGGAAAGAAACTATTTTCTTTCAAACTTTTTCATGCTATTCCCACAAGCGAAAGAAGACAGACACACACACCAGACTGGCGTGACAGTCACTTCACACTCTAATGTGGCAGGATCATCAGCTTTGTGCCTCTGGAAATTAATATGCCTTGAATTAGAGCCACATGTCACGATGTTGTTGACCTGAACAGACACATTAATAGAATATTAAACTCACTAAAAGTTCTTTGTGACAAACATGCAAACTGTTTGAAGTGTCTCATTATACCTCTTAAGAGACATGCATGACAATTTACAAATGTAGGAAAGCAATAAGCAGCTCTGACTGTTAACCACCTGTCAATGGATCTCGTGAACCATCTAACAAAAACACACTCAAGTGTAGCAGCAGTATCCCAGCAATATAATATTTGAATTCTATGAACTTATAAGTCATAAGCAAGAAAAAGGATTAAAATCAAAAGAGCAGATTGGAAGGCAGCACCGGTCTTTTTTTGTTTGTTTGTTTTATGACAGTTTACATTTAAATTTGTTCATCCTTATGTTTTCCTACAGAAATTAACACAAACTATTGCTCCCCTTTTTCTTTAGTGGGGATAAATGACAGCAAAATTGAATTAGCTACATTTTTAACACATCATAAACAAACATTTAAATCCATTACTATGACAGATCCGCAGTTCATTTGTTAGCTGAAAAATCTGACTGAGTATTAACATCTACACATGGGTATCATGATACGTGGAGATGGAAATATTGCTTACATTTGTGTCTTGATTTTGGAATCATTATACCCCTCTTAACTATCCCATGACTATCTTATAACATTGCCCTTGTGTGCCATGGTTTACAGCAATATTGGCATGTTTTGCTGTGCTAGCTCGCAGGAGAGAGATTTTCAGTCAACTATTCTTCACCAAACTGCTCTCAAATGACTACACATACCTGGCAGTTTACACATCGACTTCATTTTCATTTATTTTGGCAGGAATTCCACACAGGAGTTCTCCTGTTTATATAGTCACATCTACTCTCAGTGTCACACACACTTTACATGTAATAAGATGCAAAATATTTAACACAAAATAGTCACATATACTGTTTGTTTATTTTGTTTTAAATAACTTAATAATTGTTATTTATGAAAATTACGACTATTCCTAGTCCATTTGCATTGGCCAAATATCAGTATCAGCTGATACTGGCCGATACTGGCATACAACTATGTCAGTGGCCAGTGTTTATTAGTTGTTCCAGTTTTCCACTGGTTTAATGTTAAAAAAGAGAACAAAATGGGAAATAACAAAAACAAAAAGCAAAAAAGAGCAAAAAGAAAATGAAAAGATTGAAAAAAAAAGACATTTATTGTTGCAGAGGATGAAGCCTAGTGACTTGGGACATCATCTTCTCTGTAGTACCACAAGCCTGACAGGTGCCACACAGGAAGAAGAGACTCCATTGTTATTATTATTTGGTAACAAACAACTGAGCTGAAAAAGCTATATGAGTGAATCTTGTATTATTTCCTAATTTAATGAATACCAATTACAAACCCATAAAGGCATACCCATTAGCTTAACTGGTTTTCGCCTCCTGTTAATTTGGCAATAATATCATGCTAGTAGACAATATTAAGAAGCGAAAAAGAAAAACATACCTGCCTAACAAGAGTACTGTCTCTGTAAGAATGTAAGTACACTAATGTGTTGTCAAACTTCTAGACAAATTCCAATCTTGATTTAGAATTTTATATGCTTTTATATGATGAAACACTTTAAAAGTATTTAAGTTGCTAAATTACAGACTGAAAATTGTCATTCTTAAACACAAAGTCATTATTAAAGTAATTTTCAACAGATCGCTTGTCACCAAAAAGAAATTACCTGCTTTTATTCTACTATTTGTAGTCTGGACATTTCCTCTTCTCAAACATTTGGGTAAAGTTGGTTGTTGTCATTTCCTACTCTGTGCTGTGCCTGTTGTTCAGGTACACACACCTGCCACTTCATTAGGTACAGCTGTTCAACTACTTGTTAGTCAATCACATGGCAGCAAACAAAAACATTTTAGGCACTTAAACATGGTCAAGATGATGTGCTGAAGAGCAAATCAAGTACCAGAGTGAAGACGAAAGGTGATTTATGGTTGTTGGTGCCACATTGGCTTGCCTAGATATTAAAAAAAAAAAAAAAAAAGCTGATGTACTGCAATTTTCACACCAATCCATGGGTTTCCAGAGAACGATCCAAAAAGAGAAACTATCCAGAGAGTGGCAGTTCTCTGGGTGAAAATTCCTTGTTGATACCAGTGTAGAGATGCACTGATTTCAATTTATTTGACTAATTCCAATTTCTGATTTTTCTGTAAGTGTGACCTGGCAATACCGTTGCATATATAGTCAACTTAAAGAGATTATTAAACTTCACGATCTCTCCAAATGTATATCAAGTAAACAACTGATAATAAAGTGCTCTTCTACTGAAAAGACATACTGATAAAATGAGCTGCTGTACACCCACGTTTACATGACAGGTTTTACTTAGCAAGCAACAGCAAGTTCCCCAGAATTATATAACAAAACAAATTTCAGGTACTTCCATCATTTTCTAGTATGTTTATAGCTTCAGCAGATAAACGGACGTCAACCATTTCTCTTTTTCACTCATCTCCATAATTTTCCCATAACTCCTTTGATCATTTGCTCTTATTGAGCCTGCTGCCTTCTAACATACTCTGGTCTCTGGTTAGCTTTGTCTTTAGCCACTTTTCCTGTGTTAGCTCCTTTAAAATGACCATATATAAGAGTCTCATTAGGTTTGTTGTAAGGAACATTTTCAGTTTCCCCCTGCAGTTTACTTTAGTGAACTTTCACACTAAAAACATAGCAAAGATTGTAAAAAATATTAGTTGATCTGGCGAGTCTCCATTTCTGCTGTGACATTCAGATGGTAGGGGGAGATTTTGGTGTAAACAACATGAAAGCATGGATCCATCTTGAATTGTATCAACGGTTCAGAATACTGATGGTCTAATAGTCTGGGGATATTTTCTTGGTACACTTTGGTACCAAATGAACATCATTAAAACACCACAGCCTACCCCGGTATTGTTGCTGGCTATGTCCATCCTTTTATGGCCACAGTGTACCCATCTTCTGAAGGGTGCTTCCAACAAGATATCACACATTGTGACAAAGCATCTCAAACTTGTTTCTTGAACATGACAATGAGTTCACTGTACTCAGATGGTCTTCACAGTCGCTAGATCACAATTTAGCACTTTTGGGATGTAGTGGAATGGGAGACATGCATCACAGATGCACAGGTGACAAATCTGCAGCAACTGCATGATGCTGTGATGTCAATATGGACCAAAATCTCTGAAGACTGTTTCCAATACCTAGTTGAATATGCGTCACAAAGAATGAAGGTAGTTCTGATGGCAAAAAAGTGTCTAAAGATAATAACAAAAGACTAACTGTAAAATGTAACAGGCACTTTATTCAATCAGGCGCAATTCCATAAATGTAGTTTTATGACTGTAATGACCAGTTTATGTGCACTGTATTGGTCTACCAGTATTCCAGATACTAATATCAATTCAGCACACATTTTCCACATTTAGAGGTTAAATTAAAAGAAACACCTCCACTCAGCATCACCACAAAGTACCACACCTAAAAACCTGAGTTAACCCTTGAATAGGGATGGGTATTGATAAGATTTTCACGATTCCGATTCCATTTTCGATTCTGTTTAACGATTCGATTCTTTATCGATTCTCTTATCGATTCTCTTTAAAAAAGGAGAACACTAAGGACGATTAGCTTAGAACATAGGTGTCAAACTCTGGCCCGCGGGCCAAATTTGGCCCGCAGCCTAATCACATTTGGCCCGCGAAGCCATACCAAATTACTATCAGAGCTGGCCTACTGGTATTATACAGCTAATATATATATATATTGTTTAGTATTAAGCTTTGCTTATTCCATATTCAGTTTTTCAGCAAAACGTGTTTGAGTCCATAAGAAAAGATTCATTCTTATATCTGGAGCAATAAATATATTTCAATAAATATTAACGTTAGCCCGCAACTTTGTTCCAGTTTTGAATTTTGGCCCACTGTGTGTTTGAGTTTGACACCCCTGGCTTAGAACTTTGTTTTATATCTTCTCTTTGAACAAGATAGAAATTTAGGAGTAACATGGCCTTACAAACCCAGCAGTGAGATCTTAAAGAGATCCAGCCTACGGCTCTTCAATGGGGTGTCACAGGGTCCCCAGGAAAAAAAATTGTAAATGTAAAATAATAAAATAAATATTCTTCAGTAGCAATAACAAAGTATAACATAAATTGTTCTGTGGCAATTACACAAGAATATCCAGTAATGTCCCTGCCCACAATTAAACACATTCACTTACCAAAATGAAATCGGGGGCATCTGCTGTGGCAAATGGGTTCAAGCCTTTTACCACAAACTTAGTCACTGCTCGGTGTCATTCATCTATCCTGGCCTGAAAGGAGACGCTACCGGTAGACTGCAGCGAGAGCTGCCAGCATCTGAGCCAGACTCTGTCTGTCTCTCTCATCATGGTCACCTAAATGCACAGTAATGGCAGGTTTTGTAATAAGGCAGATCGCGCTAACATAATATGCACTGTTATTTACCTGCCGCATTAACGGGAGAGGACGTGCAAACGTTACCGCTGCTGCTGGGTTGAGCTTCACGAGTCCGGAGCGGAATTAAAAACACGACATTCATTTAAGGTCATCGCGTGTTTTGTGAGCAAATGCTTTTGCATACTCGTAGTGTTTCCTCCCTTAAATTAAATATCTACTTTGCAATTATTGCAAGTTGCCCTGTTGTCATCCGTTCTCGTAAAGTATAACCAAACTTTTGAGCGTTTGAGCCGCTTACGCGCCGTGTTTCCTGCCAGGTAAATGACGCTCCGCAACGTGATGACGTCATTCGGGGCAACTGGAATCGATAAGGGAATCGTTTGCAAAAATGGCAAACAATTCCAAGGAATTGAAACAGTGGGAACCGGTTCTCAACAAGAACCGGTTTTCGATACCCATCCCTACCCTTGAAGAAAGTCCAGTTTATTGCAGGGCTGGTATATTGTTCCATTGATTTGATTATATGTCGCAAAAGTCATTAGCATTTGCATTTATCACAGCAGCATAACTGGAAACTGGCAACTTCCTTGCAACTAGGAAGGGAGAAAAAAATCAGTGGTTGCACGATGACTGCACTGAATTTTTTGTAACATTTACTCACAAACTCCCCATTAACTGAACGTGAAACAGCATCAGCACACAAGCTGAGCACAACTCACCTGCAGGACACCTCTTTGGAAGAGGAGACTCAATTCAACTGGTTGCCAACTGCTTGTATTCTGGTTATATTCCTATAATCAAAGTAAGGCTTCTAAGCACTTAGAGTATGTCACTGATGTGAGTTCACCTAGAATTTTGCTTGTGTCAGTGAGCAGGTGAAGATTAGTACACTAGCCTCATTTGAGTATCATTAATAAGAATGGCTCTCCGAGGTTGCACAGAGCTCCTTTAACAGTGAGGATCATTTACTTTTCCTCCAATTATGATGTGGTTTTGGTTTGATTTTCATATGAATATGCATCTTTTATTCATCACTCAACCACAGCATATCAAAGAAGTCTGCAACAGTGTAAAGTGATAGAGTATCCCATGTTATGCGTAAGTGTACAGCATTTGATATCCAGCATTTCAACTGGCTCCAGCATTTCTAAAGTGAGCACTGCAGGACGAATGCGTTTCTAGACTGGGCTTTTATCCACTGTCTAAGGAGAAAGGGGGGAACGTTGTCATTATGGGACTGTGTTAAATGTCTATCAAACAGTGCACATTTAGAGCAAAGGTTGACCTGTCACCATCTTCTGCTGCCTATGGAGAAAATTGCGATTCACCGTGAAGTCACAATTTATGACCGAAAGTACAGCAAAGAAAATGAAATGCAGCTACAGCAAAGCCAAGGTAGAAACTTATAAAGTTGCCAAAGGAAGGCAACTTTTCCCCAGGTTATTTTCAAGGAGCAGAATGCAACCCTGTGATCTAATCTTGTAAATGTGACACAAACATAAGAAATATGTGTCTTAGAAAAACAAAAACATAAAAAACAGGTGTGGTGATATATTTGGATTTTGATGGGAATTCATCCAAAGATGATCACTAGAGAGAACAGCAGTAAAATAACTTTTTCTTTAAAAGTTACGGGAAAGAAAAGGGGCAATAGTGGAGTGGAGGACGACTACCGCAATGCAAGAAAATAACTGTCAAACTTTTATGTTATTATATTTTCTTTGCAAAGTCGTCGGAAAAGTTGCATTAAAAAAAAAAGCAAATGTCCCTCACAAAAGCCAAACCTGCATAGCACACGGTCTGTGTTTAATGTTTTACTTAGTTATCAAATTACACACTACCTCTTGGCCCCAGTAACATTTTTACTTCGTTTCCCACCTCACATTAGATGTGCTGTAAAACTGCGACCCTGGGCAGAATGAGTCACACATTCTTACACTACATTACTAAAGTCGTTCAACAAATAACAGCCACGTTGCTACAATAAAAATAAACAAAAACTGTGTATTCCGTTATTTTGGAAAACGCAAGGCTGTAAAAACATGTTGCTACAAACACAGCTGCTTCTCCACCGCCTACAAAACAAGTGACATTTGACCAGCAGCTGCTAGCTGCACGCTATGAGCAGGAAAACCTATTCATAAAAATTAGCGCCTAAATATTTACAGTGTGTTTTGTTTTTTCCTCCTCAGCCGACAGGTCAAATCATCATTTTCAATCGAGATAAACTGAAAATAAATTGACTTACTGTGGGACAAGTTGTTTCACAGCTCTAGTAATGTGCGCCGCCATGTTTTCCGATGACGCTACAAGAGCAAGCGGCGATTGGCTTCACTAGCGGCGCGTGTGTGCAGCTTGAATCATGTGATTGGCCACAGCCTGGGAAGGGGCGTATCTGGAGTGCTGTTAGCACATGGAGTGGTAAACAGAGAGTAACTGGCTGAGACTGCTGTCGAGGATAAAGTGCAGCGGATGAAATATGTTTCCAGTCCAACAGTTGTGATAAAGTAGCAGAAATAAAGAGTAATTCAACAAAATAAGAGCAGCTGCATAAAAACTAAAGTCAAAGTTTCTGTGGATTACACATCATCTCAGAGTACTGTCTCTCTGAACTGGTCCTCACATGAACTGTCTGCTCTTTGAAGGCACAGACTGCCCGGAGCTTCAAATGGAAGGAAATGGGGGAAACAAAGTGAAAGTGAGATTTGAGCACAAGGCACGTCACCCCAGGAGTTGTCTCTCGCAGCAGTGGTGAATTACTACAGCTACCATCAGCCAGGTCCAAGTGTGGTGCACAAATGACACATAGTATTTGCCATGATTAAGTCAGCAGGAGATTTGCTCCAAATGTCAGCATTCAGAGGACAGCCTTTGGGCTGTGTTTGAATTTAAATGTGAATGTGCTGCTGGATTTATTGTAGAGCTTACTTCATGAGGGCTATAGAGCCAAATGTATCTGTTAGCTTAACTTGAGAAAAAGTCGAGAAAACGTCTCAAGTTCATGATTTGTTTCTTTTTTTTATCTTGCTTTTTGAAATGTAAGAAATGAAAGAAAGAAATCTATCCACTACAGATCATACCAAACAAAATATTTTATTTTCTCCTCATAATAAGATAAGATAATTGCCCCAGTTTTACATAAAGTAGAAAGTCCAAGTTAAAGTACTTTTTACTTAATGTATTTTTTATTCTGCATTATTTCTTCATTTTTTTTTACATTTTGAATTTCTTTTTTTTATTATTAAATATACAGTACACTACACCCTTGACACGGGGTTAAAGTATAGACACTGCATCACCTTCAAGACTAAAAAGCCAAAAACGCCAGGGACAACTGAAGGAATGGATTGCCATTATTTACTTTATCTTTGTCATAGACTAATAATACATGGAAAACATGACAAAAAAATAAGTTTGGTTCCTCTTTGTCACTTGAAAAATCTGAAATCTTTTTTAGATAGGCTAACGTACATTTTTAAAAACATGCAACTAAACAAAGAAAGGTCATTTCTACATGTGATAAAACTGCGATGGAGTTGGAAAATTCCATCCATGGGTTACTTGGAAACTACTTCTTTCCCTCCCCCTTCTGTTCATCGAACACAATTGTTGTCTACTAATCCAGTTTTGATAGCATTTGGCACACTTTCTTTGGATCACAGCAAGATGCTCAACTTCCATTCTGGTCTCCCCTAGGAACCTCTGAGCCCAAGAAAGCAGCCGACAACAGGTCGCGCCAGAGCAGGAGGGTTCTCCGTGTCCTCATGAAGCACAGAAAATTATTTTTTGATTCAAGTCACCCTTTTCCACACACACACACACACACACGCACACACGCACACACACACACACACGCACACACACACACACATGCACAAGCTCATCAGTCTGGTATTAATTCCAGATATATGCAGAATATGTGTTTATTCTTGTCAATCTGTTATGTTGTTGAATGTTGCAATCACCTAATGACCCCCCTGTAAGGCAACAGAATATAAAATATTATGTCAAAGGAGAAAGCTTTTTGCCTTTGTCCCGCTCTGTACCCCCCTCCCCCCCATCCAAATGGACAATGCATCACTAGGCCTTGATGCCTCAGAAGTCTGGGTTCATTAAAATCTTGAACGAGTGCCAAAGCTGTAGTCATAGATAAAAGGAATATGAAAGGATAACAAAATTTATGGATGGCAAGTCACCACCTCACCCTGGCATTTATAATAAACAAATGGTTTCTGTTTCCAATTTAAATTTCTCATTATACTGTGACTTTTGGAAAATGTGTTTTGATTTACCAACATTTTATCTGAAAAACTGTATAATTGATTAGATTTACATGGCTCTGATTTTAATGCTGATCGCCTGCCTTCCCCCAGTAGCACCCTCCCCTCCCCAAGCCCAACACTCACCCAAAAAAAAAAAATGATCTGAACAGCTCCTGAGGCACATTAACATCATATAAAACAAACCTACATATCAAACAGTTTTTTTCTGATAAAATAATTGGTTTAAACCAGCATAGAATCCAATTCATCCCTTTGAAAGAAACCTCTGCGAGTGCACCAGAAAGAGAAAATGGTGAGATAGACTTCACAGCCCAAGTGAGATGGACATCAATGCGGTGTGCCAGCAATGGCTATATTAACCCATGGCTAAATCCCATCACACAAATGTCAGTGTATCCGTTATGAAACCATGACATTTAGATCCAAGGTCTCCATTGTGGTTTTAGAGGGAGCTGATGTTTGTCCATTCTTTGCATCCATCAAACCCGCACACAGCCTCACAGCCAACTGTACTCTAAGCATAGAAAGGTTAAAGATCATAAAGGTTTACATATCCAGTGTTACTGCAAACTGTTTTTAATACAGCAAGTTTTTGTTTTGTTTTGATGATGTAGGGAAGAAATGATCAAGGTAGTCTGTGCCAAGATTTTCTTTATTATTAATGTCACGATTTGGCTAAGAGACAATTTATTGTAATTATATAAAATAAAATATAAATAAGATATATATTATTTTTCTTTTGAAATGATTCATTTTGTTTGCAGCATTACCAGTGATCTGTAAAACATATACTTCAATTATATATATTTTTTTCGCTGCACAAAATTTTGAAACTATAATATTTATTGAGTAAAAAAAATCTGAATATCGGTCAATTTGTTGAAATTCTTCTAATATTTAGCCATATTTGCTACTGATTTAACCTAGATAAAATCTCCTAAAATCACTTCTAGCATTACAACACACCAGGGTTGGCCTGGTCTGACACATCACGACCACTCATGAGTCGTTTGTAATGAGGAGCAAAAACCATATTCAGGATGTGGACAATGTGTCATGAAGTTCTCATGTTACAAGGGAAACACCTATAAGCCACTTGGCTGAGAATCATGAGATGTTTAATTGTTGCCTCCTTACATTAGCTTGAATCTCCCCCCTGAGGCATCAGTTTGGAGGTCAGGTTCTGGAGTGGTGTGTGGAAGAAGGGGGCGATACTGGTGGTGTTGGTGGTGGTGGTGATGATACGGGGGAATAAAATCCCTTTATTATCAGATCTCTCTTACACTCTCTTTCTCTCTCTTCTACCAACGGCAGTCCAGATCAGGAATTACAAATGATATCATGACAATTTTCCATGCTCTTCAAACCAGTGATGTTTTACCGACTCATTTGCTATGATACCTTGTTACGGATCCAGCTGTGAATCAGGGACGTGTCATGGGGCTAGAAGCCCACCTCCCGCTGAGCCTGGCCAATGACCTGGAAGGCAATAGGGGATGCCAGTGCCTGCAGCATGTGCTGCACTGACAAAGCAGCAGGGCACCGTCAAAAACCCTCTCATACAAACTTTGCAGATCACTCCGTTTTTAACAGATGAGTAAGCACTGGTGCTGGCTTTTTTTTCTCCGCACTAACACAAGGTTTATGGATTTCCCTTCACAAGTGTGTGGCTCTGGTTGACACTGAGCAAAACCCTTGCCCAGAAGGGAAATAGTGTAGTGGTGGATCTTGCGTAGAGGGGTGCAGATAGCATGTGGCAGGGTCACTGCGCAGGTTAAGCAACAATTCATTTGAGTGCCCATAAAGGAAGTGGAGTGTGGTTGGAAACGACCAGCACACCAGTTAAAGAGGCCATGCAATTCAGATTAAACTTTGGCCTTTTAACTGAAATCATTAAAAAAAAACAAAAAAAACCCTCAACCCATACACATGATCAAGGGTTTTAAAATCTTTCCTATTTAATCCTCAAAACCAGATCGGTTATTTAACCTTAGAGAGATTTCCTGAAAAGCAATCCCTTGGAATATGGTGTAATCCCAGGAGACAAAGTAGCAACTTAAACCAGTCATTAATTTTTGTATGCATCAACAGGAATTCAATGAGGTTAAGGTTGTTTGGGTTTCCAGATGAGAGCCCTCACGCAATCCTAGGCCCTGATGACTTCTGCATTACAAAAATGATGCTGCCAGGACTGATGGAGCTGAGAGTGTCAGGAGGCATTAGTCTTCACAGCCCAGAGCTGGTGGACAAAACCAGAGTGTGCCCCCTGACCCAATCCACCACCAAGTTACTGACCCAGCAATCATGAGAGGAATAAGGAGAGAGGGAAGGAACAGTAAAGGAAACGATTTAAGCATAAACCAATGTGAGATTAATACACTGAAAAAACTCAGGAACAAGAAAGGGAAAGACATATACTGACCCCCGGACTTTACCACATGCTAGCCAAATCATAGGAAATGGTCTTAAGGGCTTTTTTTCCCATTCGGTTGACTCTGATTCTGCCTCTTTCACTTCATTTAACTGAATTAATGAGCAGGTTCAGCCAGACTTCAGAATATTAACTTCTTGGGTATTTTGTTGAGGGATTGAGCAATTATGCGAATAATTTCACAATAAGTAAACATGTTTGGGCCTGCTTCAGTTACACTTTCCCACATTCCCACTTAATGACTGGTTTTGACACCTCAGGCCTTAAATATGATAGAAACCGCTCAGTTCAGAAAAGAGCTTCAAGGCTCCTAGTATGCTTTCAAGTGGGGAAAAAAGTTAAATAGATACAAATTATTTGGATGGCGAACAAAAAATGAACATCACAGCACTCTTAATTCTTGAAATTTAAGAACTGCTTGTAGGTTTATGAAAGAGTGTTCCAGCGGTACTTGCCTCAGTACACTGACACTGAGCAAACACAGTGGGATAGTGGCCTCGAAACACGACACCAGTTGACTGAGAAACACATACATCAGAGAGGACCTAAAGCTGTGTACACATGGTTCACCTCAGGACAGACCACCTTACAAAGCAAAGTCAGTGCTGGACTCACCCTGTGCACTCTGTCAAATGCGCTCTGTCAAATGTACAGTAGACAGTAGGCTCCCATAGCATGCTGCCCACTGTTTTATGTATGATGTAGTATTTTGGCCTGCAAAAGCACTTTAAACTGCATTGCTTTTATTTAACAGTAAAACCCACTGGCAAAAAAAATATGCATGCTTATTTCCATATGTTGTACATCCCATCCGATTTATGAAATGATATGAGTCCATTCATTATTCATATTGGTAGTGGAGTTATTACCATTTTCCCATCAGGCTTGCCACTGACACCATATTATTATGAAATCACAGTTCGCCCAAGGCGTTGCTGCTGCTGTGTAAAGTGGTCACAACTGACTACTTAGCATGGGCATGCAGAACACTGGAGACAAGCACTAAATGTCATACAAGTGACCCGTGAATTTTTAATACAAGCATAGCGGCGACAGTAAGATAAGTGACAAGAAAGAAAAATGACTGTGGAAGTTAGTGAGGCTTAAAACTCTGGCTCGAAACACCAAAACAGCCACGGCACTTTCAGCAATTACACCAATCTTAATGTAGTCCAGACTGTACTGTAGTCACGCCGGGAGTGAATGTGGTATCAGCAGGTTCCATTTGTAGATGTCCCACTTTTATAAAGCAAACTTCTTTTAAAATGAATAAAAATTTCATGCAACAGCAGACTTTGTTGTAAGCTAATTTGTCACAGGCTTATCAAGGCCTATTCATCACTGATCTAGTAATTACCAGAATGAGCTACAGGATAGCCCCCCTGCTCCCCATTTGCCCCCCACCCCCCTCGCAGCGATGGTCAGCCTGTAAAACTAGGATGTGTTGGCACCTTTATGATATAAATACTCACACACCCTGGGCATAGGAAAGCTGTCAACAGTACATTTGTTTTCCATTTTTCACCACCCAAAGCACTTCAATCTGAGGAGAGAAAAAAAAGCAGACAAGGCGTTAAAAATGCACTGCAACACTAACTATTTTGCCCTTTGGTAAATTTCGGTGCTTAAACAGATGGGGCTCAAACTGGTTCCTTTTTACTTAGTGTAGCAGGCTTGTCTGAATTTCCATGCAACAAGTTCTCACCTCTGCACATGCTTGGTTACAGCTGGCATACTGAGATTAGTGCTACACACACACATACACACATGCAGAGCATTCACACTTTAGTGAATATGTGCTGAAATGCACACACGACCACAACAGCTGCGATTGCTGCTCTCTCTTAGTGATCGTTCATCATTGGACTTCTTGTTTATTGAAAAACACGAGTGCATGTCAAGTGAACGTAAAGACAAGAGACGTCAAAACCCTCACGACTTGACCCACGCATGGACGTAAGCTGTTATAACCCCCCCCCCCACACACACACACACACACACACACATACACACACACCCCACACCAAGCCCATCCACCCACACCATAAATAGATCAAAGCACATCTGTTTCTGTGTCCAGCAGCCACACATCTATAATTGCAGATTGGCCGTAATGGCTTAGAGCGACCCATCAGATGCTAAGCAGTTTGGACAAAGGGGATACTAAAGCATATGAGGATAGGGTGACCATCAGCAATCGCCGGCCAGAGAATTCTCTGAAGCCACAGTGGCGGCTGTCTGGTCTGTAGTGGACTGAAATAGATAGCACAGCTTCAGCCCTGGGATAGAGGTCCTGAGGGCCAGCACTGACCACACAGCTGGGATTGCGAAGAAGGGGTTGACCAGTGGTCAGAGTCAGAGATGCCGTTTGGATCACGGTTAGGTCTGGGTAATGAGTTGAGTTAAAGAAATGCCTGAGCAGGAGATTAATGGTAAAAATTGAATTAGTTTGTCAGACCTAGAGTTCTGTTTTAGGCAAAAGAGAAAAGGCCAGAACAGTTAAAGGTTTTAAATTAGGTGTAGGACAGTCCGAGCTGGTCTTGGTTGAACGGAGTAAGCAGTGAGTGACGAGCGAAGCCTCAAGTTGGCCACTTGTCACAGTGTGAGGCTGATTCGGCCTAATGAGCATAGTGCTGTCACCACACATCTGCCTTTCATTCACTTGTAGAATCTGGCAGACTCAAAACCTGCTGGAGTCACTGCTAGATGCTGGAACTTGAGACACTGTTACTTCACTGGTTGCCAGATTGCAAAAATAAATAAAATAAAAAATCCTCACAAACTAACCAACTTTTGCTTTTACCAAATAATCTGATAGCTGATATAAAATAACAAAACACACATATTTTAATCATTCCTTGTCTTCCAGGAAGAGTGAGAAAGTATAACCAGAACGGTTACTTCTTACAGAGGCAATAAAAAGTTTCAATGACTAAACAAAAACAGTTTGTTTTAATTGAAACATATTTTTTTTTAATAATCAAAAAATCATTTTAGCTCATGCTAGCAGTTTTCTATTTTATATACACACCTAATCAAACCTAATCTCATGACTTTCTTGCATGTCACAATTGTAAGATGGGTAAATAATGATTTAAATAATGTTCCAAAGCCATCTTGCAATTATTTAGAATAACAAGTGCCACATTCTATAAATCTCTTTTGCATGATCTAATAATTAAATGTTACAGTAATAGAATTAGTGTGGTGTTTAGTGGGTATTAGTGGTTCTGTTGATCAGAAGAGAAACACAGAGATACTATGCCCTTTAAGGTGATAATGATGATTAGGTCGTGGTGTCTCTGATCTGCAGACGACAGCAGTCATCTCATCTGTCCTGCCTCTGAAGGCGTGTCTGTAGACAGAGCAGCTACTCACAAAATTCCTCATGGGCATCCTCCTGGAAAATAGCACAAAGGTTTACTAAACATCATTGTGGCGGTGGCACCAATTATTGTTAATATACATCAAATAGCCTCGGCTGAGTCCAAGGAACAGACTGATCACTCCAATGACGGCAACTGTCAGTCTCCTCCCCAATGAAGAGAGCTGTTGAAATAATTAGTCCATGCTTTGTGAATAAAACAATAATACAACAGCCGAGATGACATCCAAAATATGCACATCGCCTCAGATGACCCGAAAACTGGCCGTGGCGTGGACAGCGGAACAAGGCCACATCTTTAAACGCAATCAGAGTCACCGGCTGCAGATGAATGCATGCTTTGTTTAAGCTTGGTATACAAATATTGATGGAAGACCAGTGACAAGGAATTCCATAAACACACAGCTTTTGGAATAGCTCGTAATATCATTGATAATATTGTCTACCTTCACGTTTTTGCATTTTCATGTTTGCATACTGTTTTTACTGCTTCATAAAATTGTGTGTGTTTCTTTTATCTGCTGCTTGCATTTTATTCTTTATTCTTTTTTCTTTTCTTTTTTAAACAGAGTTTCACTAACTACTACATCCTCTTTAAAATGTATACACTTCTTTGCAAAAAACAAATCATCAGAAAATACACCTGCAGCAGTCCAGGTAATATGAAAACACATAGAAGAACATATAAGTCAGAGTTTAGAGTGCTTAAGTATTGTTTCATTGCTGAGCCTGAAGATGGTGCTGCTCAGCTGCGCGCTTCCTGTTGTAATGGTTATGAAAATGAAAACCCCTGCAAACCGCACTAACTTCAAACCTTGTGTTAACCGAGCTCAGATCCTTTTTCCGGTAACGGATCTGTTCTGGTTAAACAGAAAATCACTGAATACCTTTTCCCTCTAGTGCTAGTTTCTGCGCAGCTGGGGTGGTGGGTGGTTCGACATGACATGAGGTTCTATAATTCTATAAATATAACTGAATATTCCAGCTTAATGTAGCTTTGCAGATAAATGTGTGTATAATATTGTCATTTATTTACAGTGTGATTAGTGTATATTGTTAAGTGGCATTAGAAAGCAAAATAGCATGTACAAAAACACGCTTTCTTACTTATTTCCTTTCGTTTTAAAACCACGTGCACATTTTGCAACCTAAAAACTTTTTTAAACTTTGTTCAAACTTTTAAGTTAGTTAGATGGGCCGTTTTGTTGGTGCTTTGTTGCAACTCTTGTGAGTTTGTATTGATTTTTATATATTCATACACGTGAAGAGTTTGGCATACAGTTCACATACAGTAAGTTCAAAGCATGTCCACTGCTGTGAAACGATGACACGCAATGGTTTGGTGCGTGTTAAAAACAGGCTGTGATCCCCTACGTTAAGACAGGCCCAGAATGAAATGTGAGAGAAATCGTGGCCTGCTAATCACAGACACCCGTGACAGCTTCTAACGGCTGCTTTTCGCACATACGCTCTCATTCAGTCGCGTTACTCTCCCATAGTAACAAGAGTCGTGTAGCACCCTCGCCTCTCCGAAGCGAGCGGAGTTAAATTGTTTCCAGAAAAACAACAAAGGACTCATCAGTGATAAAGGTGACAAATATGAACCAAAGTGTGAAAGGAAAGTCTTCACGCGAGCATGGTGGCAAAGGGGACAAGGCCTGAGTAGGGCAGGCGGCGATTGATGCGACTGATGAGACCAGACACGAGCCACATGAGGCCCACTGACAACGCAGGAGTCCCCTGCGGTATGTCCACCAGACTGCTTATGCACGCACGCACACACTCACACAAATGCACGCATTCACACAAGCACGCAATTTTAACACTACCACAGTGATCCCGTGCAAACGCAAATAATGCAGACATAACAGTTTTAATAAAAAGAAGTTTTAAAATGATTAAAGCTTTTGCTTATTGCTAACTTATGAGTTCGTTTATCCTTCGGATTTGTAATGTTCGCCCACCCTCTAGTGGTTTTATATTATATTGCAATTATCCCAAAATTAGCACTGCACATAAGAACAGATTTTTCTTTTCTTTTTTCTTTCTTTTTTTTGACATTTCAAAAAACTGCTGTTTCTTCCAGTCATTATTTCTTCTATTTGGCTGCCAAACAAATAAACAGCAGCACAGTGAAGTTAATAAAGTACACTTTGTGTGTCTCGTGTGAGTGGGGCAAGTTTCACACGCAATTCATTTTGGCAGCAAAAAACATCCCAAATTTGGTTGGGCATCATTTGTGGAACCACGCTGACTATCCTACACATGTTGTGGACACCAGAAGTCATTCCCAGTTTGGCTCACCAACACACCCCTGGTTCCCCTCCACCGTGAGGGTGCCTTTAAAACGATATGCCTTCTGGGGTGTTCTTTTATGGACTGGAGTTGCACCATTGAGTATTGTGTAATTCTCTTCAAATCACTTTGTTCCCCTCTCTCCTCAACCCCCTCCTTTTTTTTAGCCCACCCCTGACTTAACAACCAGAAAAAGGTCACATTTTTGAGAAGTGACTTCCATGCATGTTCCATGCTGGGTCGTCACTTTCGATTTCCTAAGACCTTTCATGTCACACACCCATCAACCCAGAGAACTGCAAGCACGCTACTACAAACTACCATGTGCAACTTTTTATGCTGCTGCTGCCACTGGTGTTTTCTTCACTTATTTTATTTCAGGTTTGTCAGAACACAAAATATCATTCAAATGCACAATGTGCTGTGTATTATGTTTCTCTTGTACACCCAGGTTTTAAATCTCTCTGTGGGTACTGCTGAAGCCCATTTTGGGGCTTTAGTAGAGACCCTGCATGGGTAGGATTGGTGATAATCTTCTCCCTTCGTGTCTTCCTGAGCTTCTGCAGAATTTAACACTGAGATACCCTCAGGACACCTAGTGAGGGCTTAACGAACGACTGTCTTTTCCTTTTCCAGCACATCTTTCAGATGGTATGAGATGTTTAACTCAGGGCACAATATCATTAATGGAGCATGAAATTTAGGCCTGAAGTGCAGCAGGCTCCTAACCTGCAGGTGACACTGTCTGCATGAAGCTTTTATTGTGACTTAAGTGAGCTGTATTATAACCACATTTGACTGGTGACAATTAGTGACCTTTTGCCTATCCAGCAGCCATCCATTTCAATTACGCAAAGCTGGAAATCTTTTGTGGATAACCAAGTAAAATACTAGCCAGAGAGCTTCCACTGTACTTTTACTGTACTTTACTGCACTATACTTTACGGAACCAAAAATTAGGTGAGAAGGGGTCTATATTTATGGGTGTGGATTAACAATAGTCAGCTGCGTCTGACCTTCTGTGACTATATTAATATTTATTAGACAATATACCAAACAAGGAGGTAGATAACTTATGGATGAAGCCTGCTATAGGTTATTGTGAGTTCTTTTTTCCAGTTAACTGTCCTCCTCTTCTAGTAAAAGTCTTTCTCGTCGATCAATAATTAATAAATCACAAAGTTAGATATTGTAATCTATGGTAAATTTGCTAGCCCCTGATGATGCGAAAACTGAGGCTCTCTCCCTCACATCACATGATGTGCTTAAGTTATGATATTTTTTGTGGATTATTGTTAGCATTGTCAAAGTAAAACAAACCCTTATTTTTGTACCTTTCATAAGTGTCCACAATATGTACTTTCAGCTTCTCACTTATTTTTTGTGTTTACCTTGGGACCAGCACAAAGAGTACACTAGCTTGTGACCTCCCTAAAGCTGGGTTTGTGTCTCTTGGTTGCAAACCGGGGATCTTTTAACCAATTAACCAATAAACCACAAAGCAACTTCCTAAGTGTATCCACAGTGAACGTCAAATAGCTTACTGTAAAACAAGAAGCACTCAAAGACCACAGAGCTCTGCAAAGGCAGGTTGCCCTCTGGGCAGAATTTACTTTAAAGTATTTTGTATATATTCATTTTGTTTTCTTTGTTCTTTTTAAAAGTACTTTAAGAATTTTATACTGTTATAAAAAAGAGACATGTTGGAGTCAACTTGAAAGAAAGTTGTCAAATGGGGCATGATATTTGGATGCAAACTATAATGGGATATTTAGAATCCCCATATACTAGTATCATTTACTAAATGTTGCCAATACAAACAAAGGCAATAGAACTTTAACAATAGTTTTAAAGATAAAAGACATTTTTAATACAAGTTTGACCTTGAAGAAGAGTTCAGATGTCCAAAGTAATTATATATTTAGAATCCCCGCAAATGTGCCTGGCACAGTTTTAAGGAATACACTATTTTGCCAAAAACATTTACTCACCCATCCAAATCACTGAATTAAGGTGTTCCAGTCATTTGGTACAAGAACCCACATAGCAAGCAGGTCTGGCCCAGATCTGGTATCAAGTCGGCACTGCTGGATGACTTCTGGGATGGTAAGTGGTATGTCATCCAGATATGGGCCAGACCTGGTGGATTGGTTTATGTGGCCCAGGCCCATAGAAAACAGGTCTTCCCTGGATCCAGCATCAAGCTGGCACTTCTGACTGACTGGTGTCATGGCAGGGTGTATGTCAACCAGATGTTTGCCAGGCCTGGCAATGATGGCAATATTTATATTCCTATTCTCCTATTTTAGTCAGAAGACCCAAATGCCGTGTTGCAATACTATACTGCTATGGTAGCCAACGTTTCAAATGCAGGTTTGACAGGTTTGTGAGTGTACACTTTATCCAATACCTATTGACGGTTTACTCATCTCTGTCAGTGGGTGGCTGTAGCTCAGGAGGGAGAACAGGTCACCTTCTGATTGAAAGGTTAGTGGTTCGATTCCTGGCTCCTCCAGTCTGCATGTCAAGAGTGTGAATGTAGTTAGGAAGCACTCAGTTTAGTGAAATTGGGCAAGTTGTATAGAGCAATTTAAGTAATCCTGAAGAGTAGAAAAGCACTATAAAAGAATCAGTCCATACACTGTCTGAACAGAGTTTTGTCATGTTACTTTTGCAGTGTTTTGCATGTTCCGGCATATGTTTTTTATTATATGGCTTGATTAAGGTACACATTAGGCTGACATCTGCGGCCAGAGCTGAAACTGTTCTGGGCCAGCACAGAGCCAGCGGTGTGTCTACTGCTGGCCCATGTGTGGGCCACATCTGGCAAACCTGATCTGGGCCACCAAAGGGCTGTCATTCTTTGCAGTATGTGGGCCATGTGTAAGCACATTGTGTGGGCCAGATCCGGGCCATACCAATTTTGCTATGTGGGAAGCACCTAAGCACGCAGACTGCTGCTACAAACATTTGTGAAAGAATGGGTTTCTCTAAGGAGCTCAGTGAGTTCCAGCATGGTACTGTGATAGGATGCTACCTGTGCAAGTCCAGTTGTAAAATTTCCTCCCTAATAAATATTCCACATTCAGCTGGTAGTAATGTTATAACAAAGTGCAAGGGATTTGGAATGACAGCAACTCAACCATGACGCAGTAGACCATGTAAAATAACAGAGTGGGGATTGGTGGGTGCTGAGGCACATAGGGGAAAGATTCTGCATGGGTTTCCATGACTGAGCAGTTACATCCAAGCCTTTCATCACCAAACATAATGCAAAGTGCCAGATGCAGTGCTCTAAAGCACATCGCCCGTGTACTCTGTCTGGCAATCTGATGGACGAATCTGGGTTTGGTTGTTGCCAGGAGAAATGTACTTGTCTGACTCCATAGTACCAAGTGTAAAGTTTGGTGGAGGGGTGATTATGGTGTGAAGTTGTTTTTCAGGCTCGGTTCTTCAGTTCCAGCCAAAGAAAGTTGGCCAATTTCATGCTCCCAACTTTGTGGGAACAGTTTGGGGATGGTCCCTTGCAATTCCAACTTGGTTACGGACCAGTGCACAGAACAAGGTCTATGAATGAGCAAGTTTGTTGTGGAAGAGCTTGACTGACCTGCACAGAGTCCTGAACTCAATAGATCACCTTCAGGAATTAGAGTAGGGACGGCGAGCCAGGCCTCTTTGTCCAGCATCAGTGTCTGACCGGTGACTGACCAATTATGCTTCTAAAAGAATGGTAATAAATTCCCATAAACATGCCTAAAACTTGTGGAAAGCCTTCCCAGAAGAGTTGAAGCTGTTATAGCTACAAAGGATTGGCCAACATCATATCAAACCTTATGGATTAAGAATGTTACTCAAGATGTTACTCAAGTTCTATGGCTGTGAAAGATGGCTGAATACTTCATAATCTAGCATTATTATCACTCAGGATACTCTCAAGGAGCATAAAAGCTGAATGCAGCTTCTCCGTGTCTGGTTCTGACTCTGGGAACTGATAAAAGACCGGATCCAGATGACCTGAGGGATCTGGATGGTTCATACTGGGTCAGGAGGTCATTGATGTATTTTGGTCCTAAACCATTCAGAGCTTTATAGGCCAGCATCAGAACTTTAAAGTCTATCCTCTGACGGACAGGCAGCCAGTGTAAGGACCTCAGAGCTGGACTGATGTGGTCCACTTTTTTGGTCTTAGTGAGGACTCGAGCAGCAGAGTTCTGAATGAGCTGTAGTTGTCTGACTGATTTTTTAGGTAGACCTGTAAAGATGCTGTTACAGTAATCAAGCCTACTAAAGATGAATGCATGGACTAGTTTTTCCAGGTCCTGTTGAGACATCAGATCTTTTATCCTTGATATATTCTTGAGGTGATAGTAAGCTGACTTTGTTATTGTCTTAATGTGTTTTTCTAAGTTTAGGTCTGCATCCATCACTACACCCAAATTTCTCGCCTGGTTTGTGGTTTTTAGATGTATAGATTGAAGTTCTCTGGTGACCTGTAATCGTTTTTCTTTGGCGCCAAAGACTATTACCTGAGTTTTGTTTTTGTTTAGCTGGAGAAAATTGTGGCACAACCAGTCATTGATTTCCTCAATGCATTTACCAAGAGCCTGTACAGGGCCTCGGTCTCCTGGTGACATTGTGATATATATTTGTGTGTCATCTGCATAGCTGTGATAGTTTATTTTGTTGTTGTTTATAATCTGTGCCAGTGGGAGCATGTAGATGTTAAACAGAAGGGGTCCCAAGATGGAACCTTGGGGAACTCCACATGTGATACTTGTCTGCTCAGATGTGAAGTTACCTATTGATACAAAGTATTTCCTGTTTTCTACGTATGTTTTGAACCAGTTTAGTACAGTTCCTGAAAGACCTGCCCAGTTCTCCAGTCGTTTGAGTAATATGTTGTGGTCAACTGTATCAAATGCTGCACTGAGATCCAGTAAAACTAGGACTGACATTTTTCCACTGTCTGTATTCAGACATATGTCATTAAACACTTTGGTCAGAGCGGTTTCAGTGCTGTGGTTCTGTCTAAAACCTGACTGGAAGGCATCGTAGCAATTATTCTGTTTTAAGAAGTAACTGAGCTGTTGAGAAACTGCTTTTTCAATGATCTTACTTAAAAACGGGAGATTTGAGATCGGCCTGTAGTTGTTCATTTGTGTCTTGTCAAGATTGTCCTTTTTCAGTATAGGTTTGATTACAGCAGTTTTTAGTGATTCTGGAAACACACCTGATAATAAAGAAAAGTTGACGATCTGTAACAGGTCTGACTCTAAAGTCTTTGAGACCTTTTTGAAAAAAGTATTTAAAATACAAAATATGAGTAACTGTATTCCGTTACAGTTACCGTTTAAAAAGGTGGTATTCAGAATACAGTTACTTTGTTGAAATAAATGGATTACACTGCGGTACTTTCCTGTTTCATTTTGTCGCGGGTCAGGACTGTTTGGGTTTTGTTTGACAGCTACGTTCTGTTGTTCCAGGCGGCAGCGTTACGGTTGCCATGGTTACAGGGCGACGCTCGCTCTCTCTCTGCGACTGTGTGTTTCCTAGGTGAGAGAGCGCCTTTTCGTTGTTGTTGTTGTTGTGCTAAGCTAACAGGCAGAATGCTACAAGCATAGCTCTAAAGAATGTAGCATCATGGGCAGTGTAGTCCGCAGAGAGAATGGACTGCCATACACGTTATGGGTCTGTGAGCGCGAGGAGGGAGAAAAAGGGGAGTGGAAAGGTACGAGTTGTCATCGAGGAAAAACGGGAGCTGGAAGCATGTAAATATAATAATAACCACTTCAGCCAAGCTATTAAGACTCGACTGTACACCGTGTTCGTGTTTTCCTCCGAAAACAATAAGTTCCGTTGGAGCAGTCTTTCAACGCCTCTCTCTGTCTCTCGCAAGAAAAGTTGACCCACACAACAAAGTAAAGCTAGCTTTCGGCTACGAGCCGACAGGGACCCCGCCGTATTAGTCAGAGGTCCCTTTACTACAGCTCGGAGTCGCGGACCTTCAGTAATAGTAATAAATCACACGGCAATAGTACATTCACGTTGTTGTAAAAAGCATGATAATATATTAAGTAATCCAAAGTATTCAGAATACATTACTGTCATTGAGTAACGTAACGGAATACGTTACAGAATACATTTTGGGGCATGTATTCTGTATTCTGTAATGGAATACATTTTAAAAGTAACCTTCCCAACACTGTTATCACTTTCACCTTGAAGGAGAGGTCAGAGGTCAAATTTGACATCTTTATATGGTACTTTCTATATGTTAACAATACACACCACACTTATAAGAATCATAGTTTCTAAGTTCTAAGGCTTTTTGTCAATTTTGATCAATAAATCATTAAGTTTATCTTGAAGACCTTGGTGGATTTAAGCCAAACTTGAATGGATTTTTAACATGACCTCACTCTATACCTTTTTTCAAGCTACTTAGATTACTGTGACCTGGATGACTGAGAACCTGCACAGACATATTTACAGACAGAAAGACATACATGCATTCACTTTTGTTTTTTGCTTTTTTGTTTTTTTCACTCATCAGTTTCAATTATAAAGGTTTTACAGTCATGTGTCATGAGGGAAATGGCAACTCCAGCTGTCAGGTGGCTGCTGACACTGCTAGCTGTAGCTACACAGTTAAAATTAGTCATAATTTATTAGAATTAGCGGGGATTTCCCTCCATCAACGCCACTGGACTATTCTTCATCGTCTTGATGTTTTCACTTTAAAATACAAAACAGTCTAAAATGTTGGGGCACCTAATTTCCATCAGTGAAGTAGTATGAGCACACTGCGTCTTTTGTTTGCAGTGAAGCTCGTGTTGCACCTTCCTTTGCCAACACAGATTCACATTGCCACATGTAACCGCTATAACTATTCTCAGAATTTAACACCTTGTATTTCAGTTTAGAGTGTTTATATGTTTTTAATCTTTCAGGCGGGTTGGTGGTTTTGATTTGTACATGCACATATATATATATATGGAGACACAACTGCCTTCAGACTGTTAGTGTTTCATTCACACATCAAGCAATACTTTAGCTTCCTGCTATATCTTCCATCAGTACCATCTCAGGCCTTCTGCATTTACCTCAGCTACATAAGAGTATGAACTTGAAAAACCTCAGAGACGGGAACGTAATAAAACCTCACACTCTATCACTTCATCTAACCTTTCTCAAAACGGCGCTGCACCCACTGCCAGCAGCAGTGAGAGTGACTCCTATGTTAACTGCAGTCAATTCAAATCATATCACAACTCCTTCTGTGGTATGCATGTAAGTCTTGCTTTTGAATATATTCAGACTCTACAAGAAGAAGTAATCAGTTCTAGTCAACCTACACGGTCCTTTTTTTCAATCCTGCTCCCAAATGAGGTGCATACTCTTCGACACAAGACAGAATAAGACAAGATAGGATATATTGTATCTTCTCCTTATGCCCAGATCACGTCATATCTTTCTCTTTCTAAATTGTAAGACGATTTGTATTTATGTACTGTAGTACCCTTTCTACTCTATTTGAGCACTTGTAATGCTTTCTACTACAAATCCCATTCGCCCAATCACACACATTCATATCGTTTTTTGTTTAACACTCACACACACACAAACTCACAGGGACAAACCCTCACTCGCTGCTGACGGATGCCTCAGGGCCAAGTCAGGGTTCAGCATCTTGCCCAAGGGTACTTCGACATGCTGACTAGTGAATTGGTAGACAACCTCTTTGTTTCCAAATCTCATAATCTTTTAGTTACTCCACTGTGCAACTAACAAAAACTCAAATTAATTTAAATTAATTTGATTTCCCCCTTAGTTTGCATCACAAACCCTCCCCTCAAACAAGATTTCTGCCACCACAAACAGTGCAAACCTGTGATGGTTTATATATATTTTGTCTGCATAAAGGAAAAAAACAAAAACAAAATTGAAGTCACACATCACAGTCCAAGTGGCTTCTTGTTGTCACACTTTAAGTGTTAATACCCAATAACGATAAACTTTTAGAAATAACATATATGAATGTTACTGTTATGTTCTCAGCATGTATGTAAATTTATGCCACATATATGTATGTATATGCATGTAAATACATAATGACTACCTGCCTCACAGCTTGTGATTTAAAGTAGCATTGTCATCCCAATTAAAAAGTAAAAATACTAAAAAAACTGAAATGGCAAATAGGATGACAATTGATACAAGTACAATATATCTTAAATGAGGGTATTTTAATGCATTGCATGTCCTGGGGGACAGGATGTTAACATGCAACTACTGTTGTTGTTCATGTGTGACATTTACCCAAATGTAATGTGTGATGTCAGAAAGGAGAGGTGGGATTTGAACACTTCACATAAACTTTGCAAAGATATTTCAAGCCTTGCTGCTTCTTTTACAACCATAACTAGCAGACTCTGCAGCATTTACAGTTAAAAAATACTTGGTTACTCTGTTTCTAACTGTAAGTATTCCTTATTATAGTTTTCTTTGTCTATATAGCAGCACAGTGGTCTGTTGCTCCTGTATTTACATGCATTTTCCTGCCTGTGTTGATTTATTATGACATTCTTTCTTATTTTCATAAAGTGACAGGCAAGATGGCTGGTGGAAACATGACCCTGGACTCTGTTGCAGTTCCATCAAACCAGAGCAGCTGTGATGTGTTTGTATACCAAAGAGCCGCAGTGGTCCTTTTCCCCATTTTCTACTCTGTGGTATTCATCATCAGCACATGCGGCAACAGTTTGGTTCTCCGTGTCATCTGCCAGAGAAAACAGAAGTTCAACTCCACCTCCATTTATCTGGTCAACCTTGCTTTATCTGATGCTCTGTTCACACTGGCACTTCCTGGGAGAATTACCTACTACATCCGTCACTTTGACTGGCCTTTTGGTGACCTTCTCTGCAAAGTGACCACACTTCTTTTCTTTACAAACACATATGCAGGTAATATGAGAAATTTTGTCATTGTACTTTTGGAGCTTGTCTTTGTGTATGTCTGTACAGGTGCTGCCAGATCTTTATACTAGTTTTAGTTCACTTTTTTCTATTTAGAAAGACACATGCAAAACATGTCAGTAATTACAGACATGACCAGTACATCATATCTGTCACATATGACATATATATCTACTAACACTCAAAAAGCATTGCATTTAAACTTTTGAAATACATGAAACATTTCCAAATGTTCAACAACAAAACAAAATGCTCAGATTGCAACTGGGATGGTGAACGCAATAAGCAGAAGCTGTGTGTCACTTCCATTACATTCTCACCAGGTATCGGCTTCATGACCTGCATCAGCTTGGACAGATACCTGGCCATGGTGCATCCACACCGGCTGCAGTGTTTAAGGAGTGTAAAGGTTGTTCGAAGGGTGTGCTGCCTGGTCTGGGCTCTAGTTTTTCTGGAGGTAGCGCCTCTGCTGTTCCGCAGCATGCTGCATGAGCATCAGGGAAGACGAACCTGCATGGAGTACTTCAACTTCGAGGGCTCCCGCTTCACTCCGTATCTTCTGATTCTGGCCTGCGTTGTGTCCTTCTGCTGCCCGCTTACCATTATCATGTGCTGCTACGCCAAGATCAACATTAAACTGCGAGATGCAGCTAAAAAGAACTCTGTAACTGGTCGCTCAAGGAGGAATCACAGGGCCAACACTATTATTCTGCTCATCCTCCTCACCTTCATCGTATGTTTTAGCCCTTATCACGTCAATGTCATCCAGTTTATGGCCAGAAAAATACACCACCAGCCAACCTGTGAAGAACTGAGAGCCTTTAAAGTGTCTTTACAGGTGAGAACTGCTGTGTTTTCTTTTTTCAATTGATTTTAAAATGTCCCCGTCATTTCTCTTTCTTTTTTTCCTTTTCATAATTTACCCTTACCTTCTAGATTACCGTTTCATTAATGAACTTCAACTGCTGCTTGGATCCAGTCATCTACTTTTTTGCCATTAAGACATACAAGAAGAGAGTGATGAGCCTGTTTAAAGACTATCTCTATACTTCCGGCGCCTCCTCCAAAATGACAGCTGAGAACAGCAGCAGCAACACCTGAGAAACCACAGCTGATTCTGCAAGATGCACATATAGAACATATGCCACAGACCTATTTTCCCATGCTAAACTAAAAAAGAAAGAAAAAGAAAAGGGCTTTATTTTACGTAGTCTCTTCTGCTGATGTGTTTTTTTAAATCCCTTCCATCTAAAATATATATCAATTGTGTATGGACACATGCAGTGTATGTGCCTTAATTTAGCTGTAAAAAAATGAACTAAATCCTTGTTCTGCTGTTAGTGTTGCACCCAGTATTTGTTTGTACTGTATGTATTGCCAAGTGGTTTTGTTGTTGTTGTTTTTGTTCATATGATGGCCTTTTCTTTTTTTCTTTATGTGTTTTCTTTATTATTATTTTTTAGTTTAGTTTTTTAATTTGTTTGATTTTGTTTTTTGGTTACAATGTGTATTCAGTCTAGTATCAACAGCGTCATACAGTAATCGTAAAAGGAAGTTACTCTAATCCATGTTTTCGTGGTAAAAGGGATTTTGTATAGTTATGTATTTGTACATTGTTAAGAAAATGTCCCAACCTATGTGTTTGTTTCCAAACTCTTTCTGAAAATACTGTGGCCATTAACGCAACACGGAAGCAGCTTGTACTTCCTTTTTTTGTTAGAGAAGCACATACCCAGCCAAGTCTTGGGTGAAATTTTTCACTGTAAGAGGAACCATTTGAGCAAATTTGTAAAGCATACGCTCCTGCTATCAAAGATGTTATTCATATGATCCCAGCAGTATTACGTATTTCACAAAATGGAAGAACTGCGGGTAGGACAAAATGAGAACATGTCACACTTCTCTCTTTCATACCCACATCTGAGTTTTGTGTGGGAGTACGCAGATGAAAATCACCACTTCCTCACCCACCTTTCCTGCTCCCCTATCATAGGCCTCATTCCTGCTGGGCTCCACATCTTGTGGTGAGGGTACACTGTGTATTTTATGTGTGTGTGTTTGTGTGTGCGCTCCTTGCAAATTTACGCAGGTGCACATTGTCTGTTTATAGCACAAAGTGTCATATTTAAATTTAACCTTTCGCATTTCCTGAGTTTTTCTGGAGATGTTGCCCTTTAGTTTTACATCGAAAACAATGTGCATAAACTATTCTATAAAGAAACATTAAACTGCTTTGAATGATTACAAATTTTTTTTTGTTGTTTTTTTTATTGCTGGGGAATTTATTCACTTGTCAAGACACGGGCTACACAAACAAGGAAACAATTTTTTTCCACTTCTAGTCTTCTGAGGTTCTGAGGAAAACACAGTGAAATGAAAAAAAAATGAAAGATGATTAAAACAGAAAGCAACATCATTGTCAGATCAGAATAGTAAAGGTTAATGAGTTCTACTAAGTAAATCCGAATTACCTTGAATGATTTTACATATTTTATTAAGGTAAATTAAGAAACATTTTATGTGTTCATATATGGGACACAAGCATTTGACGTATATGATGAAAATGTATAAATAAAGACAATAATACTAACAACATTAAGCAGCATTAATGGAAATGGCTTCATTTGTTTGAGATCTGCTCAGTAATTCACTGTATATTGTATGAACCTGATTAAGTCTAAGTGATCCTTAAATTAGGAGAAAAATGATCATTTAACAGATCAAACAAAGAGGTTGTTAGAAACAGCATTTTAGCTCATCAGACATGGTAACCACAAAGGCAAACGAAACACTTCCTAGTGTGAGAAAATTAAGCAATAAATTGTTTATCACATCTGGCAAGAACCCGCAAGTTTGATATGCTATGTAGATCTTTAGATAGAGTACCAAACTCTGGTGCAACACAAGAAGTTCTCGTGTGTGTGTGTGTGTGTGTGTGTGTGTGTGTGTGTGTGTGTGTGTGTGTGTGTGAGAGAGAGAAAGAGTGAGTGTGTGTTTGTGTTTTGTTTGTTTGTTTGTTTGTTTGTGCATGGGCAGCACAGAATTAATGAGGTTAGCAGGAAATTGTTGCTGCTATTTTAGCTGCAACAAAGACAAGCTTGTTATGTTAATAAGTATATTCTATATTAGATGCTCGGATGTGAGAATGCAATGGGCTGGTAATTAACTTTTTACCCTGTTCAAGCTGGGATAAGGTAGTTATGAAAGTGGATGGATGGATTAATTTGGGATTAATTTAGTTTGGGTACAGGGTGAGCAATCTGAGCAGTGAAGCCCACACTTTTCTTTACCCCAACCACCACTGAGACATTCTCAAGAGACATAATCTCTCCAGCGAGTCCTGGGTCTGCCCCTGGGCCTCCTCCCAGTTGGACATGCCCAGAATACTTCACAGAAGAGGTTTCCAGGAGGCATCCTTGTCCGATACCTGGACCATCTCAACTTTCTATGTGAAGAAACAATGGCTCTACTTTGAGTCCCTCTTGCATGACTGAGCTCTTCACCCTATCTCTAAGAGCCACTCTTTGAAGGAAAATAATTCTGCTGCTTGTATCTGTGATATCTAATGAGCTTGGAAAGAAAGTGATTAGATTTCTTTAACGTTTTTTTTTTTTTTTAAGGTTTCAGCTCTCATCTGAGAAGCTTCTTCAGGTAAAAAGCAAATGGTAAAGAGTCCCAGGTATTTAATCCCTAGTGGGAGTTGTTAAGAGTGTCGTTGACCCACTATTGATCATGTGCCTCATCACATGCTCCAAGGTGTGAAAAAGGTTTTGGGCGAAACCATTGTGAGACTTTGCCTCGCCCCATTATGTGACCCATTGAGATCATCTGATGCAAGATGTGAGTGGGGTTGAGGCACCTCGGATGGGATCTCAAAACTGCATTGTAGGTGCCAGAGAGTTGGTGTCATAAGACACCCCCTCTGTTCAAAGATGCTTGTTCACAGTGGGCATAGATGGTCTCTTTCACTCCTCTTTCCAGCCATCTGTCTTCTCTATAGTGTATAAAAGCCTATTTCTTCTTAAAAGGTGCACAATTGCAGAGGTGGGAAGCAATGAAGCAAAAAATCCTGTGTTACTGTACTTAAGTAGAATTTTCCATTATCTTTACTTTCCTTGAGTATTTAGTTTTCTGGAAACTTTTTACTTTTACTTTTTACATTTATTTTCTTACAAATATCTCTACTTCCTACTGCTTACATTTTCAAAACAGGGTAGTTACTTTTGGTTTAAGACATTTGAGGAGTTATTATTTCACGCTACTGTATACCTTCAATCCTGAATGTTTTTGATTCAATCACCACGGCTTATCATGAAAAAGGCAAATGAAAAAGACAAAATCATGTAATTTATGCATGATTTACTGCGCAATATTCAGGTGTTCTTACTTCAGCATCTAGCTACCCCTACAGAGAGAAATGAGCACAAAGAGTGACATTTTGTTTTTGTTTAAAAGTGGTAGGTAATTTCAAATGTAGCGTTTCTATCAGCTCAACAAACATCAGCAAACACACAAACTGTTTCTGTGAAGCTTAGGGCACACTCTGTATGCTAGTTAAAGGTACAATTGCGATATTTCCCAACAGGAGAAAAGAATGAGAGCTCACATCACTCAAAGATGGAGCAAGATGTATGAAAGACAGGAAAGGAGAGGAAGACAGAGTTCTATTTAAAGGTAAGAACAGCTAGTTATGGAGCAAGAGACATTGGAAAAGAGAAAAAAAAGTACTTTTGTGAAATCTGAAATGCAATTTTTTATTTTTTATTTTAAATTGAGATCCCAAGGGAGACTCCCCCCCCGTATTTATTGAACTTCCATTGGTACCTGTGAAGCTGTACAAAACCGTGCAGCTAGATGTTACAGTTTTTCTCGATTGCTTAAACAAATTTTTTGAAACTATGCCTCGTATTCTCAAAACACAAATCCATAACATCTCACCCAATTTCCCAAACATCGTATTTTGAGGTCAAAATGAAGCTCTACACCCAAAACCATACCCTATGGTTTTGGTTCTGCCTGGGAGGCTATGAAGGCAGAAAGATGTTAGAAAACCTCATGAACCAGAGCAGCGCGATGGAAGCTAACATTATCCCAAACAACAACGTAGTGAGGGTGCTCTGGCTGTGCTGGTTCCCTGTAGTCCAACTGGAACATATTTTGTCTTAGACCATCAAGAAAAGTAAGGAGAAGCATGGTGTTATAGGGTCCTAGAATGGCATGGCGGTGGAGTATCCCTCCATGGCTGATGGCTGCACACAGAGTGACATTCCCTCCACGCTGACCAGGGACATTTACAGTAGCCCGATGGTCAATTATGTTCCTCCAACTCTACCTCATCCACCTCCTCCTCACTGGTGTCCTAGACTGCCTTCTCCTCCTCCTCCTCCTTGACCTTTTCCTTTGCTTGTTTTTGGATCCATTGTTTCATCCTAAATGAGCTGACTTTGGCCATTTTGTCTATCCATCAAAGTTTCTGATTGGTCTGTGATACAGTTTGACTCCTAGTGTTTCCACTATTGAGCTAAAGGTGTGCTGATGTGAGAACATTATTGACTGCTAGTGCTTTCTAAGTGACCACATGGTGTCAGAACTGACAAATGTAGGGATTTTTGAGTAGAGTTTTGCAGTAACAGTTCACCACATCTGACTCATGTGGTAAAGCAGGGGCATAGTGTTTACAGTTCAGTGTTTACAGTGGGTGTCCGTTTTGGAAAGTGTCATTATGGTTATTAAATTTGGGTTCACGAGACTGGTTATAGTGTTTAAGCAATCAAGAAAAACTGTAAGATCTTTCTCCTACTTATGAATAGCACTCAGTGTGCTGCTATGTTGAGCATATAGTAAGAATAAAAGGAGGCAGAAATAAAATGAGTTCTGTCTTTTCGCTAATATAATTTTATTACATTAATATAGCACAAGGTTCAGTTTGCTTTGGACAAAAATAGCTGGTAGAAACATCTTATAAAGAGTTATCTTTGTTTACTTTCTTACTTTAAGTTTATTTCAGAGCCTTTACCTGTACGTATACTCCACTTTTGCTTCAGTGTAAAAGTTGAAACAGTACTTCAACTTTTACAAGATTATTTTTAAACCCACTTAATTACAGAATGTCTGCATTTTAGCCACCTCGCCACACGTGTAAGGAAAATCTATTTGTGTGTTGAGCAGCAGAGTTGAGTTGAGTATGTGGTTTGCGCCAATAAAAGACTCGTCAAATCTTCTCTACTACTGTCAAACAGCTTATTCTGCTATTAACGCTTGTTTGGTGTTGGTTATTGGATCAGATTATTGATGTCTGAAAAATAAACAAGACATATTGCTAATTTATCAATTTATTAATATAACTAACAGGAGCCTCAGTCCTCCAAGATGACAATGCTCGTCCCTGTAGAGTGGGGTTTCCAACAATATAAACAGGGCTGCACATAAGTGGTCTGCAGGTGCGCATTCGCTGTCAAAATAAAAGACGCGCACCAGATAAGAAGTTGCAATGCGTGTTTGCGTACATAAGATTTTCTGGAGGAGGACAGACATTAGTTTAGAACTCTTAAAGATGTCGAAGAAGCAAGCTCCTGTAAGCAGTTACTTTGGTGTTCCTCCACCTCCAAAGAAATGTCAGAAGGAGTCCGAACCGCAAAAGAAGCGCGTATTCTTGGAAAAGTGGTTGCAGGAGGTGAGCCGGCTTCAAACAAATGATGAACGCACAGATTTATGATTACATACTCTCTCCATTCCATCCGAAGTTGAATAGACTTTTTATTTGACTTTTATTCTTGAGTAGAAATAAAATGAAACAGCACAGGATTCTGTTACCTTTGGGATCAGACCAGTTCAATCAGTTAGAAAAACAGATTTAATTTGCTGGGCAAGGTTGTTGTCAAAGAAGATACTAAAGAGAAGTACTTGTGTAAGATAAACTACCTTAACCACTGTACGTAGATCTCAAAGAAATTCCTGAAATTGTCAATTATCTCTGAGTTGCTTTAGCTTAATTGTGCAAAACTCTTGAGCCAGCCCTAATTTCTTTACACTGTATATTGATAGGAAAATGGGGGAAAATCTGATTTTAGTGAAACATTTTAAACATTTTACCAGTTAATTTTAGTTTTCAAATTTCAATATCTATCTATTAATTCCATGCAATTTCCTCTAGTTAGGGCAATGTGTACACCCTGCATGCACAGATAGTGACATAAATCTCTTTTAGGCCTGCTGATTCCAACACTGACTTGAAATTTATCTCTTTTTGTTGCAGGTAGAAGAACTGTAAAGGCATTACTGCCATCCTGTGACTTCTTTATGCTATGACGCAAGTACTGTGTGTACCATGTGTTGGGAGCGAAGCTTTGACCTTCTCGTTTTCTTTCTCCTGTTGCAACATAATCTAAATATCTCAACCCGCAGTGCATTCCACTTGCCAGAAGAGAGCACTGCTCCTGGGTAGATGCTCCTGATCTGATGGAGAGGGTTTGATAATCGGCCAGATACAGTTAAGAAAAACTGTTGTGACATGACAAGAAAGGCACATGTATAAGGATTGCAAGAGCATAGTTATTGCGACATGTCCTCTGCTCTACATGGTCCCACTTCCCGCTAATAAACTGTATAAAGTCATTGTCATCACAGGAACCCATTGGTCCACAGGCCACTGAATTGCATTAATGTTGAAATGATGATTTGTAAATATGTTTAAAAGTAGTTATATGAACTTGGTTTTGAAGTTCTTGTAGCCAGAACAGCATCAGCTGTTATTGTCCTATAAATGAATTAAAGTAAATTGTGCTCTCAAATATTAATGCAATCACCGTATATACAATTTAGTCTCATGGGAATTTTGTTACTTGGTAGATTTGTTTTTGGCTTGTTTTCAGCAGTATGATGAATAGCCACAGGAGTTTCCTGTTGCTGTTGCACTATACTGAACCACAAGCTGAACAGCCTTTAAAAGATTGCTATCGCACTATTGATAAGCAACTCTACACATTTTTAAAATCTGTTAGTGTAAAAACTACGCTATACACCCTGTGAGTGGACCAGCCAAATCAATATGTGACATTTGTAAATCATGAACAGTTTTTTGTTTTTTGTTTTTTTTATTTAATGAGGGCAAAATTAAGGTTTTAGCTTAATGTTAAAAATTAGCAGTGTTTGGTTTCACGTGTCCTATATATTAATACTACCAAACCACAGTTCTGAACTGATTATGAACTATTTGAATACACTGACAAGTGACACATAGATCATACTACTTTTTCTATGCTGCCAGTGTGGCAGCATGGTCTTTACAGCCATGGTGACAATGTTTGTGTGCCATAATATGCAACTCAGGAGGAAATCCTTTTCACTGTTTCTCTGTCAAAACTTCCTTCCATGTGCACAGGATGTACAAATTTTGTTTAATTTTAAATTAAATTTTTTTTTTTTTTTTTTTTTTTACCAATTTCTCATTTTATTAGTCTTTGTTTTACGCAACTGATTTTGTTGTTATTGTCACAAAAAAAACTATCAGATATCTTTAACAAAAACCCAAGATTTACAAGAACAGAGTGTAAAAATGTTATTAGTGGCTTAGCCTTTGCACTGGTACAATATGTCTACTATGAATAGCAATGGTAAAATTCTTTGCCTTTTGTCTGTCATCACCGGGCGTGTTCTAGCTGTCTAAAGACCAGTGAGTCAGACGCACAAGGACAGGCCATGAGGAAGTTAACTGCTTCCTCTCTCTCACTACCAGACATGTTTTGAAGGAAGAAAGTTTGTGGCCAACAAAAAAACCCCCCCAAAAAAACAAGAACAACAGAAATTCTTTTAGAAATATTTCCATTTCCCACCACCTTAACAAGCATTTAATAGATGTTCTTAGTGATTTTTTTAATTTTTCTTTGAAGTTTGAAGTTGAAGTTCTTCCACACCTTAAAAGCAGTGAACTGAATGACTGAATGGAAAAACAAAAGGTGCAGAAAAGATATTTATGCTCTCCACTATGCAGTTGCCATCACACTTCACATCCTGTAGTTGTGCGCGTTCAAATTCAAAGTATCCTAAAGGGCGGTGGTGATTTAAAGGTGTTAAAACCACAGGATAACTGTTGCTATAAGCTGTAAGTATACCGAATTTGAAGCTCTAATTTGAGCATAGCAATAGCATTTTGTCTTAAAGTTAATTGATGCCTTCAGAAAACCTGCTCATTTAAAAGCACAGGTATGTAAAATCATTTTTTCTTTTTTCTCTGCAATATATCAAAGCATAACCACATAATACAGTGAAACCAGTCTCTGATCTCTTACTCCAAAGCATGTTTGCGACTACCACATTTGCCTGCGGGGATTCTTTACTATATTTGTGTCGTCTCAGATCTGTGTGGTTCGTCAACTTTGAAAGTGAGCCTGAGCTAATAACATCAAAGCCAATGTATCTTTGGACTGAAGGGGAAGTTTATCACTCATTTAGCTATCACTCATTTGTTTAGTCTAGGGGAAAACTGATCAGAAGGAAGCGAATTACTCTGAGCTTGAATTGAGGATTACTGGAGAGAAGTGCGGTGCTGTTGTGGGCCAGTCTCTTTACAATAATACATTAAGAAAAACAAAATTGCTGTGTTGCATATATGATTTTATAAAAATGCTGACGGTCATACTCCTGCACCTGAAGCAACATCCTCCCATGAGTACTCACATGGGCACAGCATGTGTATGAAACCTACATTTTGCCCCCCCGCTCAAAAAGTCACACATGACTCACCACCCACTTTTTAGACCACAAATGCCAATGAAATGATTTGTTTTATTTTGATGTAACGAGTGACAATGAGCACGTCTTTTGGCGTTATCAGTAGGTGTTTTGCAAGAGTTTTTTTTAAAGACAAAACTTTTGAAAAAGTTGAGTTAAAGCGAGAAAAGTGAGAGACGGGCAAACGGTGCGAAAGAAACAGAGAGAGAGAGAGAGAGAGAAACTGAGCGCTAGAACAGGATATTTTGTCACTATGGTTACTGGCAGGAGATACTGATCTTGATTACTTTGTCTTGTTATTTTCACCCAGGTCAGTGTGACGGTACCGCGCTCAGGGCAGCTGTGATATCTTTCCGCCAAAAATAACGTCGGTTGAATAAATGGGACTTCAAGTCTGATGAGCAGCACGTTCCATCTGTAAGGTAAGTTTCTCTCTGTGTTTTTTCCAAACTTTAACTTGTTTTGTAGTGTAACGGTGAACACCGTGTCTCTTTTGACTTGCCAAAATCAATTTCAGGTGATCATATAGATTAATATACGTGGACTAAATGTATGAAAACAGGGCATAGACTAGAGTCAGGAATTTACTCCACGTAAATGTCTCACACCAAAGCAAAAAAGTGTTTTTAAATAAACATTTTTAAATATCGTTACAATCTTCATCCTTTATTCTTTAATGTAATTGAATTTGGCAGATTCAGAAAAACAAAATACTCGCTCACTTGTGTAAACGTGACATTACCACAATCACATTACTAACTATCTTAAGAAACACACTTTTATAACACACACACTTCAAATTTGTGAAGTCATACAACAGCTTTTTGAAACTATTTAAACACAACAGTGTTCAATTCAATTCAATTTTATTTATATAGCGCCAAATCACAACAAAAATCGCCTCAAGGCGCTTCATAGATACAGAGAAAAACCCAATAATCTTAAGACCCCCTATGAGCAAGCACTTTGACGACAGTGGGAAGGAAACAGTGTTGTTGCAGGTTTGTCCAAAATGCAATTGGTGGGCCAGGAAACATTTTTCTCCACCCCACCATGTGGTCAAACAGATAGATAGAATGATAAGGCAGTCTCAATGTACACAATGTGGCACTCCAACTGCCTTCAAGGGTAGAGTACCTTGGGGAAGCTCACTTCCTCATACCCAAGGCCAGCTAGTAACACCGCTTTTTTTTTTTTAATAAACTTTTTTTTTGTGCTGTTTATGTGACAGAGTTGCAGCTGCATTGAGAATAGCCGTTGAGCAGAGGCATTGTTCACTGACTTCCTTCATGGCACTTTTAACCACACACGCTATGCCAGAAACGTCCTGTGAGTCAAAATTTTAAATAAAGGATTGGAACAGTTTGGAAATGAACGTGACTTGTGCTATTTTCCCTGGTAGTCACTTGAGACAGAAATATAAGAAATATAAAACCAATTTCATGTATGAAAAGGAAAATATGCTATATTAAAAAAAACAAACCACAATCATCTGTCAGAATAGAAAAGGAGAAGAGCTGCATATGCAGATTAAAAGCTAAATATGCTAACCTCACGCTG
Source organism: Copadichromis virginalis (assembly GCF_057382275.1). Taxonomy (NCBI): domain Eukaryota; kingdom Metazoa; phylum Chordata; class Actinopteri; order Cichliformes; family Cichlidae; genus Copadichromis; species Copadichromis virginalis. The sequence goes on from NC_140633.1 coordinate 17,913,692, forward strand.
CGAAAAAGTAGCCAGTCGGGACATAAATGTACAACCTTTGGAGGCGTTCGTTTATCTTTTCGTAATGCATTATGAGGTTGGCTCAGGATTTTATGAATCATCTGGGTCGACGGGACTGTGATGTTTGAAAGCCAAGGCTTTGTACGTGTGGCTGTTTACATGTGCTTTGCAGTTCCAGTCTGTCACCAGTTCCTCTCAGATATCAGGTGTATCTTTGTTTGCACAAAATTTCAAACCACAAGATGGCACTACAAAGCAAAAAATCTATTTGTACCTTACAGCACTTTGTTCACAGTGTTCACTGTTTCACAACTCATTGTTAACTCTTGCTGTTGACAGATCAGGTTTTACTTTCATGAAGAACAAAATAGTCAATTTGCTTGCTTTGACTGTCCATAGCAACAGTTTTTTTTTAAAATATAACTTTATAATTTGTTAGAGTTTAGAAACACAACCTAAAAGATAATGTCAGCATTGCCATTTAAGATTTTTTTTTAATGATACTGCCATTCACGCAACAATTTTGTAGACTGTGAGGAAATTGACTTTGAGACATGCTCCTTTTACTTCCCTTTCGAAACACGGTCATGGATCTGTAACCCTCTATGTGTTCTCACACCAATGTTGACAATAGTTTCATATCATCATAAAGAAAGTCTCAGCAGTTCAGTTTATTTTTTTTTTTTCCTTTAATTTGTTACATACAAAAAATAAGAAAAAAACTCAAAGCAATGTGTTACTCTCTAGATTGAAACCAAGTGTGATTGTATTTTTTTCTTTTATGCAGATACTCAATAAATTTAAGATGGGTTCTGCCGCCGCAACCACAACCGTCAACAGTACCTCTAACTGTACCACCCTGTATGCTCATCGGGAGTATGCCAAAATCCTCATGCCTCTTTTCTACAGCCTTGTGTTCTTTGTGGGACTGTTTGGTAACTGCCTGGCCCTCCATGTAATCCGTCCCAATCTGAAGAAGATAAACTCCACTACCTTGTACTCTCTCAACCTGGTCATATCCGACATCCTCTTCACCCTCTCTCTGCCTTTGAGGATCATCTACTATGCTTTGGGTTTCCACTGGCCACTAGGAGAAGCTCTGTGCAAGATCTCAGGCCTTATCTTCTATATCAACACCTATGCGGGAGTCAACTTCATGACCTGTCTCAGTGTGGACCGCTTCATCGCCGTGGTCTTGCCTCTGCGTTTTGCCCGACTCAGGAAAGTCAGTAACGTGCGCTACATTTGTGTTGGCGTGTGGCTGCTGGTCCTGGGTCAGACACTCCCACTGCTTTACATTAACATGTGCCACAATGAACCTGATGGCTACATCACCTGCATGGAATACCCCAACCTTGATAAAGTTCCACATATTGCCACTACACTGATTGGTGCTGTTGGCTTGGGTTATGTTATCCCTGTCGTCACCATCCTGGTGTGTTATTCTGTCTTATGCTCCAAGCTTCACTTAACAGCCAAGAACAACCATTTAACAGAAAAGTCCGGCAGGAGCCGCAAGGCCATCGGAGTGATCTGCTGCGTGTCCGTGGTGTTTATCGTGTGCTTCAGCCCCTACCACATTGACCTCCTGCAGTACATGATCCGCAAGCTGGTGTCGGAACCCGACTGCAGTCAGCTCACAGCCTTTCAGGTGTCACTGCACATCACCGTATGTCTGATGAACCTCAACTCCTGCTTGGATCCGTTTATCTATTTCTTTGCCTGTAAGGGCTACAAAAGAAAACTCCTGAAAATCCTGAAGGTGCACGTTAGCATGTCATTCTCCAGCGCAGTGAGAGTGTCTCCTGAAGGTTCCTCCAAGGATTTCCTCGACGGTAACAAGATCCAGCTAAACAGCTCAGTTATGGGAACAGTCACAGAACGAAGATCCCACTATCACGACTGATCTAAAGAATTAAGGGACAAAGAGCTGCACAGAATAAGAGGAATCTTTTTGTTTCGTTTTGTTTTTCTCAGGGTGACTTTTCTCAAAGATAGTGTCTCAAATAAAGAGGTTTTAACCTTTAAATGGACTTTTGCATCATCACAAATGCCCAGCATCTGTAGACACTGGAAATGGATTGTTTTCCACAAGTGAAAGCACTCAAAGGACATTTCTGGAAATGTCTGAGAATTCAAGGAGGAACCTGTTGCAGAGCTAACATGGAGAATGGGAGGAAACCACAGTACCAATAGAGCCACACAGGTCTGGAAGGCACCAGCCTGGATTCAAAACCAGCAAGCTCACATCAAAGGGACTCACTTACAGTGATACTTCTATGAACTGAAATGTAAGGATGAATTAGATCTGACAGAAGTTTCATTCTCGTACAGAATCACGCTTCAATTGTCTTTTATTTTCCCCAAGTTTCGGTTCAGCTTTCAGGTGTAATAGTTCAGGGAAATCGACAGAGATTATTCCAACTCTCTGCCAACCTTAAATGTTTGCAAAAGCAACATATTTAATATTTTCCTGTTTGGATAATCATGCATTGTTATTTAGTGGCTTGAGGATGAGGTTGTTTTTTTATTGTTTGTTTGTTGTTTATTTAAAGAGACGTTTGCAACAACTTTAACTGTTCTGGATCTGTTTCTATAGTTATTATTTTCTGTCTGCGCAAGAGTTAGAGACGCAGTGGTTTCAAGTGCTATATGTTCCACCACCAGCAGTTTGTTATGTTTCTTGTTGAATTTTATGGTCTATATTTTAGGTTTAATGTGTGAACAACACACAGCATTTACCACATGTAAATAGGCCACAGGAACGGCCGTCATAAAACTGTATGCCATGTGTAGTGATATATTTATAAAAGGGTACTAACGTGACCAAAAACCGCTGAAAAACTGCAGAAACTGCATTTCACCCTGTGGTTTGCTAAGTGATTAACATCTGTTAAGTCAGTCATAAAACTGTTTAGCTTTGCGAGCGAGCTCGTAGTACTCAACAAAAAATTTGGGGGCATTAGAAATCTTTAAATATGTAACCATTATACCGTACTTTCGGAAGGGTGCTAAACTTATTCTTTAGTATGATTTTAGAAGTACAACTAGTGCAATAAAGCCTGAGGTAGACCAATCATCATACATGTGTGGCTGGAATTACCCGAAGAAACGGAAAGCATTGCAAAACTCTAAATTCACAAAAAAATAAAGTGTAGCTAAATCTGAAGATAGTTAGAAAACCTTTAAAGGCCCTTGATCTTTGCCAGTCTTTAAGTTTAATTGATTGTAACTTTATAACACATTGTATTATTTACTTTAGTTCAATCTGTTACTTTTCTTATTGGAGCAGCTCTAACAGCATCATTTTCTTGGGGATTATAAAGTATTCTGATTCCGATTCTGCCCAGATACTGATATGCTTTTTTTCCTTTTTACTGCACCTTGTGTAACTATAATTGGTAAATGAAAACTCTTCACAGCATTGTTTTTGGAGCAATTGTCACTTCAATGCTTGACATGTTTATGCAGCACTGTACATAATAAATGACTTGTAATAATTATTAATAATGTTTTGGATGTGACTGAGATTGTGTTTATATTGTGGGTATATCCGCTTCTTGCTGGATGCAAACAGCAGCTCTGTTTATAGTATATTGAGTCACCACTACGAATCGTTCTTAGATTTAACACCCATTTCACGTTATCTCACAACATCATCACCTTCCCACTGAACTAGAAGGCCATGAAGGGATGTCAGGTCTGGTTATTAGAAATTCAGTCAACACAGATGTGTTTTATCAGTGAAGCAGCAGAAATTGTGCACATATAAATTTCAATATTTGAGGTAAGAAAGAATTATAAAATATAACAGAATATTGCATGCATCCAACAATATTTTTAAGGACATTGAGAAATGAGCACTAGTTTAACTAATTTAACTGGTTAAGTAAGCCAAATGCTTGGTCTGAGGTTTGAGAAAAAAGAACAGTGGTGTGGTGGAATGCAAACTCTCACCTCTTGCATAGCAGCCTGCACCCAACAGTACACCACCATGAACTTATACCTTTCAGCACAAAGTTCAGAGAGCGTCTACTGTAAGCTGGCATCAAAAGGTCTGAAAAAATATGTGCGAGGATTTATTTTTACTGCCTTCGCATTTTGGAAAGGTGTAAACTTTTTGCTTTTAGTTTGAATTACACATGTGTTGGGAGACTGTGACAGGCCTTTTGGTCGGTTCAAGCTACTGAAGACAGTTTGAACTTTAGTTCTAGAATTTGATCTTATATTTGTTTACATATCTTGCTATCAGGTTGCACAATTCTGTCTAATTTGCTAAGATTGTGAAACAGTGGCCTTTTTTGGCTGTTGTTTAGAACAGAGCAGAACAGAAGGAATATTTCTGAAGGAGACTTTGATATGCGATTGCAAAGAAACAGAGCACAATGTTAAAAAAAGACTAACTAGTGAGAAGTTCAGCAGCGTTTAATGCTTATGTGTCACTATAACATATGCCAGGGTGGCAGCAAACCCACAGAGCAAAACACATGGCACCATTTACAAAGTACAGTACTGTGAAGAACTTTGAACTTTGGAACGCAAGGGGTTTGTAGCACTTATTACAGAAAAATTTTATATATATGAAAAAATGCTAAGAGTGCCATTAAGTGAAGAAATCAGAGGTACTAAGAGTATCCAAAAACTGTGCCACTGATTTGTAAAAATTAGCAGTTGGGTGGAATTGCTATCAAGAAATTTACAAGTATGTAAATATAAAAGACATCAAAACATCAACAGAAAAACTTAAAGCATCTTAGTATTTGTATTAAGAAAACCTGGTACTCTTGTTACAGAGCTGCCAGCCCTCTGACACATTCACCACCCACATTTAGTGTGTCACACAAACATTTGCACTTACACATTTTAATGTCAATGTGTTTCCTGTATCACTTGATTTCTCACAAATAATAAAACGATAAAAGATAAAACGACACCATTTTAATGTATATATAAAAGGGGATGTTGAGCTCTCAAACAATAGTTTTCAAAGGCACACTGCCATCATTTAACAAATCACAACATGACCACATTAGATAAAGCCTGGTAAGTTACGCTGAAGACAGATTTGCAGTTGTAGTGTCAGAGCTAGCACGAAGGTGCTGCACCGAGAACATGGTTTATAGCTTCACCTGGATGTAATCTGATCCACAGATCTGTCAGCTGTGCTGTTTGAAAACCAAACAGCAGCGATGTACAACGATAAAAACCTGAACTCACGGTTTTGTCTCCTCTGAGTAGGCTGACATTAAAAGTACTCCAACAAGTAATTAACGTAACTTTTCGCTGTCACCTTTGTACAAACCTGATTTAATCTCTAAGCTGCAGGAAGTTTGCTGGTGTGGTAGCTGTGAGAAAAGGAGCAAAAAAGTGAAGCTGTGGTAAAAATACTTGAAACTAGACAAAATACTTGGAATGTTATCTGATGACATTTAGTCACCAGATAGAAATTAATCAGCCATTTAAGTTAACCATCTACGTCACTGTCATACGTACATGCAAAACAGCATCTTTCTTTCTTGGATTTTACGCCTTTGGTTATACAAAACAAGATATGTTTTCTTGTTTTGTTGTTCATTTTTTCATAGGTCAACTTATGTTACTGGAATGTTTTGCATTTACATAAGAGTTAAGTATGAGTCAGAATATATGCATATATTGACATATATGCATTTTGACACTGTTATCTTCGTACGTTTAGTTCAACGGGAACATGTCTCTTGATGATAGTGTGGTTTCTTCGTTTGCAATAAACACATATTTCACACATATAATTGTCAGCTGCTTCATCGTGCTTTGTTTCTGTCACTTATATTTCTCGGAGGGGCTGACAGTATGAACATCATGTCAGAATCATGGCCATAGGTCAGATATTTTAAATATGGAGGTTTTTGAGACAAACCTTTATAATAATCCCAACTAATACATGGAAAATTGACAGGTAATGAATGGGTATTTAGTTAAAGTTTAGCATGGTGCTGCATGGTGGTGGCCATGCTCTAGGTGTGAATTTAAGTGTAAATGATTCTCTTACTCTGTGTTAGCACCGTGGTAGACGCGCAACATGCTCATGGTGTGTCCTGCCTCTCACCCAGTGATGGCTAGGATAGGCTCCATGATGACTGATATTAACTAATCTTTAATAATTACAGAGTTGATGTTACTTTGTCACATGTTGTTGTGACATAAAATGATTAATTTATGAATTAGAAATTAATTTACATGTGTGTGTGATAACAACAATATTCTAATGAAACTGGCACAAATAACATTTTATAGACTCTTGTGGATTTTTTTTTTATAATTTTAAACATTACTTTTATATGACTCGAGCGTCATTACTGTTTAGTGTGTGTGAAAACGAGAAACACCAAAGGTCACCAAACGGGAAACAGGGAGTCCCACACAGGCCTTCTAGCACACTGCAGTGGGTCTGAAAGGGGGGCCTGATGATGAAAGTGCGCATGTGGGAGCCAGAGTGCTTCTTGGACAGGGTTGAGACAAACCATAATTCACTCTCACATTTAGACTCATCAGCTGATAAAGTACATCATAAGATCGACCTTTTTGGTATGAGCTATCACTGCTAACCACTACACCACAGCGCAGCTAACTAATGTGGTCAAAGAAAGTTTGCGTACAAAACCCTTCAACTCTGCGCCACCTTGAACAAATATTGAGTTTGCGAATCCTTAAATTTATAAAGCAGTTACTACAAATAAAATATGATATACTGATATAATGCTTTCTTTATTGTAAAAATAATATATACGTTCCGCAGTGAATAAATAAGCCACAGGCTGGGTGTGTTGTAGTATTTCTTTTCAGCCTCTAGAGGGCAGTGTAAAACAGCGTAAGAGAGGTGGTGATTAACCAAATAAAATGTGCTTCTCAGAGGGGCCATATATCAATTCTAAATGTAGACGGAAGCTACAAAAGAGGACCTAATAATCATTTTATTGAAATATTACTTTTATGCTTTTACAAAAAATGGCATAGTATAAAATAGATAGTTTAAAAAGAGCAAAGGGAGAAGGGGAGAGGTAGTTGATGTCTGGTTATCTGTATAGAGAAAGCATAAATACACTCCTTGTTGCTTATACAGGTGAATAATTAAACATGTACTATAGAGTTGAATATTGACGCAACCACATGACAACTATCAAAGAGAGGAAAACATCACACAGACTGTTGTCATAACAACATATTGCAATGAACACAAAGTACCATCTGGTGCGAGATTTTTTTTAAGACACATCAAGAGGACAAGCCGATAGATAATTATTTCCCAGGAATAAGAATTAGACTGAATGAGCTGTGATCAAAATGCAGTACTAAAAAAAACCCAAAATCCACTGACAATAAGAAGAAGTTTAGCATCAAAGCTGACAAATCTGCACGGCACAATTATGAATGTGCATCGGGGCAACATGTAAAACCTTTTGTGGGAGCCGCAAAAAAGAAAAAACCTGTGGTGAGTGATGGAAACGGTCTATTTTAAGCCCTGCGAATGAACCAGCGAGGACGTGAACAGAAGAAGTTTTGTTCTCACAAAGTTCTTTGAGTCAAACGTCCCAATTGATAGTTTTTACCACCTTACACACACACACTAATCAGACGCATTAATCTGTATTCAATCCGGGTCCACGCTGACCTTGAGCGTTTCACCTGAGCTATGCGCTTTGCATCCATTAAGCCGATGTGGTGTAAAACCATCTCCCAGCATCAGCGTGAAGTGTCTATTACCACCGTCTTATTTCCTGTTTATATGGCAACTGCCTCAACATCCTGTTTTTAATTACTTCTCTCCAGCAGCAGATGCTTCTCGCAGCAACCTGCTGTGGATTACTCCCCTGAGAACTAATGTGCTGTGACAGACCCCACTTTTCCAATCAATAACTCGCCCTAAATCTGCCATCTCTCTGCCTGCCAAACACACTCCCACTTCTAATGGCACATCATTTTCTTTAAGGGGGTGTAATTGCAGACTGTGGAAAGCTGTAGTCCATTTCTGTTCCAACCACGCAGACAGTGTAAAGGAATCTAAAAAAGAGCAGAAACTATAACGCACGGGCGACACAGGAAGTGAAGGGGGCTTTACAGCCTCTTCTGTCTCGCCACCATTACAGTCAAATTCAGAGAGAAAGTATTCACTTCCCTGTTTTGGCCGTGAGAGCTTGGTATTCTGACATCTTCATGAGCTCCATTTGGCTTCATAAACCTGCTGTTGTGAGCTTGTCAAGATGTTTGTTTGATTTTTGTGGTAAGTGCAGCCTTTTATTGTCCAGGCAAAGCTACCTGATCTGTTTCACTTTTAAGCGTTGAAGGTTGTAGTATTGGCAGACGTGTTTCATGGCTACTTTGTACAGTATGCGTCTTTTGGTGCTACTAAAAATCGATTCACATGATATGTTTGTTTCATTTACATCTTTCTTTCATCTAGATTATGTCTAGTTTGCTGTGGGATATCTAGATTGATAGATATTCTATAATTTTATTTACATACAATAAAAAAAAGTACGTGGAGTGGAGTACAGTAGAAAAGAAATGGGTAAATGTCAAACAGAAGTCACATGATTTCTTATCAAGATACTAAATCACTTTCTCAGGGATACAAGTCACACTTCCACATTTGACTCTAACCACAGATTGCAGTTCAATCAAACATTTGCTTTCATTTTTTTCTTTTTCTGTTTATTTGGGTGATTTTTGTTGTCTGCAGTTATAGAAAAGCTCTCTGTTTCGCATGGTACAGCTGCACCGCATTTTAAAAATATATATTCAAATTAACAGCTGCTGCTGTCATCTGTAACATAAAAATGTCCATATTTAGAAGAAGCCACCATTTCAACTGAGTGTCACTTCTGTAAATCTAATTGTGTCGTTTTAATTCCCGTCTAGAGCAGACGGTTTGATCGTGCTAAACGTTAGGAAAGACTCTTAGTTTTACATTTTTTCTAAGTTTTATGTTTTGGTCTTTCTTCTCAGATTTTACTCGTGTGGATGGATGAGGAACAGATTCAAAACAATCCATATATGTAAGTTATATTTTGAGTTGTTTTGACAGATTATTTTGGTCATAACTGTCACTCTAAGAATTTGTAGCTGATTGAAATTATTCAGCTCCATGTAGCTGATGTACTTTTAGGGATCCACAAGTGGTAGCCAAAGTACATCCTTTTCAGTACCAAAACCTTTTTGGATGTGTCATACGAATATTAAAAGCACCACAGCTGCATCAGACATGACCACATGTGATATATAAACCGAAATGTTGAAACAAAGGTACTAATGAATGACAACTGAAACAAACGCCATTGTCTTTCAGTATGACAGTGGATCTAAACTCCACCAACATGTCTGCAACTATGAAGCCAGAGCAGGGACCAGTGGAGTACCGCATTTCAGGCCTGATTTTCTACTGCTTCATCTTCGTCATTGGAGTCATGGTTAATTTCACAGCTTTATGGGTGTTTGCCCTAACCACAAAGAAAAGGAACTCAGTCACTATCCACATGATAAACGTGGCACTGGTAGACCTCACCTTCATCCTGCTGCTTCCTTTCAGAATGGTATACCACCACCAGGACTACTGGCCTTTTGGAGATCTTTTCTGTCGAATCATGGCAGCCTTCACCATTTTCTACCCTTGCATGGCTTTGTGGCTGTTTGCCCTGATTAGCACTGACCGTTACATGGCCATTGTCCAGCCAAAGCACGGCAAGGAGTTGAGAAACGTCCCGAAGGCTGTGGTGGGCAGTGTTGGGGTCTGGGTCATGACCATGGGCAGTTCTGTACCATTGCTCTTCTCCCAGAAGGACCCTGACCGGGCCTCTAACTTCACCACCTGCATCAAGATGCAAGACATCATCCACATGCGCCATGACAACCCCGTCAACTTTGTGCGACTTATCTTTTTCTTCCTCGTCCCCATCTGCATAATGATCGGCTGCTATGTCGTCATTGTGGACAATCTGATTCATGGCCGCACCTCTAAACTCAAACCTAAAGTAAAGCAAAAGTCCATCCGGATTATAATCACGCTCATTATCCAAGTGCTGGTGTGTTTTGTGCCTTTTCATGTGTGTTTGGTTGTCCGTTTGCTGGGGAACGGCATCGACGGGGGGTATAGCACTTGGGCAGTCTTCACCACATTCCTCATGAACCTAAGCACAGTCTTGGATATCATCCTGTACTACATCGTCTCCAAGCAGTTCCAGGACAGGGTGATTAGCGTGATTCTGTACAGGAACTATCTGCGGAGCGTGAGACGAAAGAGCAGGCACACGCACACAGGCAGCATCAGATCAATGAGCAATATGACCAGCGCAATGATATGAAACAGCCACAGTCATTTCAAAATGGGACTGCGATACGTACTGTGAGCGCTTTTGCACAATGTAACACTGAATGCATCGCTGTGTACATGGTTCATTATCAAAGTCTAAATCAAGAACTTGCAATTAATTTCCAAGGTGTAATTTACACTCACAGTATGGGAGTGCTGCTGTTGTGGCAAAAAACATCTGTGTTCAGAGCTGATTGACTCACCCATGAGACTTGAGATGGTGTTTTTCTTCTTTTTTTTGTGCATCTTTGCTTTAGCAGACAAAGCACGAGTGGCTATGTCTCAGGTGTGATGTGTGCAGGTGAAAATAAAGCTCACATTCATTTAAGATGTAGCACACAGTATCTCAATGTCTGCTTTGTTGTACGTGAACATTGAAACTCTTCTCAACCTACTCGCAGCGTCACTGACAGCCTCCACGGGGGGTGGGGGGGTGGGGGGGACTTACAGGAAACAATGGTGGGTTTTACATATTGTCTCTTTGGTTTGTTATCGTGCGGTGTTTTGAACTTTATCTCTGCAGCACCTCGGTTTCTGCAGAGGCGAAGTGAGCAAATGTTGCCATTGCTGCGGCATGATGTCATGCACACAAGGAGCAAAGTTTTTTCGGCTGCTTTTATATTTAGATTTGCATAGAAAAAAGGGAAAGTCCAACCTGTGGTGCAGCACATACAACACACCACAAGTTTTGTTAAAATTGCTGTAAATTTATTGGCCAGGTGATGGCAGCATGGCACAGCTACAACAGATCCCATCAACCCAGGAGAGCAGGCCATCACAGTGCTTTCTTGACTTTTGTCAAGCAGACTGTGCAAGATTTTTGTTTTCTGTTTTAAAAGTCTTTTTCTTTGTTCATTGGGGGATTTCATTTATTACATCCAGCTTCACAAAAGCCAACACTTCAGTTTTTCTTCCCCGTGAAACAACCAGTGCGCCTCATTTACACAGAAGTCCTAGCAGCTTTCCGAAACAGGAATCAGACCAAAGCGTGTTTATGGTGCAATGTGAATTGTATTGATTGGATGTTAAATGATTCAGTCGCTTGGAGTGCATTTACAGTAACATGCTCGAGAGATGTCAGGGAGGCTATTCGGTAGATTTAAAACCACCTTAAGCTTAAAAGAGAGAACCTTTTTTTCTACACGGAGATACTTCAGTGTCAGATCTCTGCCGCAAAAGTAATTTATTCTCAGTTTCTTCTTCCTCAAATGACAGACAAGGAAATGAGTTAGACGTGAATGTGTGACAGTTCTGTCTCTGCCAAGTGGCTGTAAGTGGAAGAAATGTGACGATTTTGATAGGTGTCCAGCCCAAACATCACTAAGAATTGATTTTGGTGTGGCCAGTTGTTAAAATAATTGAGTTATTGTTTCTGTCGCGACAACGCAATCTTAATTGGGTCAGACAGTAAGCCAGTGTAGCTGGGTAACAGTGTAGTGGCGCTTTCGATTACACAGTAAGAGCACCCTGTGGTGCAATCACAGATAGCAAAGTTATTGCATAGCTGATCACTTGCAAACACAGGCTAAATATACCCCATTAAACTGTGAAAGTCTTTAAAATGTGCCTGATTCTGTTAATGTTCTGATTGATTTTTCACAAGCAAGTCCAGCTGTATTCATACTCAGAGTAGTAAAAGGATAAACTGCACTGATGGTCCACGTGGCATTCGGCTGATTGGTTAACAGCATTCAGATGAAGAAGAGGCCAGTGTGTATGGCATGAAAGGGTTAGATTTACACTGTCCTAAATAAAAGAAGGCAGACATCAAAATTTCCAATCTCGTGGAATTCTGGGAACTGCAGTTCATCATATGGTGATAGGTTTATTGGCTGGTGGACTACAAGTGGATTTATAAGGGAGAGGTCAAAGGTCAAATGAAACATCAGAGGGTTGTCTATGTGTCCCACCTGTTAGACATCAAAGACAAACCAGCCACAGTGCTCACAGCAACTGGCATTTAAAACAATTAAGTTTCCTGTCAAGTCCCTGTGATGAATTATCCGGAAGCTTTACCCGCTGTAATTCTAAATCTTCCCAACAAGTGCCTTTGTTGTAGAGAAATTAATGAAAACAAGATTGTCTTTCATAGGAGCTGATCTAACAGCGCAACAGCCAGCTGCTCTTCTTTGGGAATAAAAACAGTCAGCATTAAACACAGCTCGCACAAAATACTTTTTTTTTTCTCCTTTCTCTTTTTTTTCCCACCACTCGTGTGGAAAACAAATCAGGCAGCAGGCGCAGTGGCCATCTGTTTTGTTATTTGATATGTGTGAATACATGTTGTAATGACTTTGTTTGTGAATCACTCTGCGCGGCAGAACACACGAGAGCTCTCGAAGTGCTGGAGTGTTCAAAGCTAATCATATAATTGGACACAATAGTCGATGACAAATGGAGACGCTTGGAGCCAGCCAGCTGGGGAAGTGAATATGTAATCATTGTAAAATCATATCATTTTTGCATATTTGAAGACAGCTTAATAGAGTTTGCGTGTCAGCACACTATCAAATGATGATCAGAGACAGTGTTGCTGCATTTGTTTTTCAGATTGTGCTTTTTTTATATATTTATCTGTGCCGTGATTAAAAGTGTTTCTAAAGAGCTGGTTTCTGATGCTGCGTGTTCATGTGTGTTCCATTAAATCCTGAAAGTCAAAGCAGATCTGGGAGAAAATACTCCTCTGAATTAGGAGAAAAGAAGGAGTAGTTAGAGCTACAGTTGTACCGTAGCCTGGGGGGGATGCATGGAAAGATTGTGCATTTAAAACATTAACAAAATTCCAATACAACTAAAATATATTCACACAGAGACACCTGCATGCTATGTGCTGTAAAGAAAAACGTGAGAAATGGACAAACTGCTGACTAGAAGTATTGTTCAGTTGTGGAAATGCGCTTTTTCTGCCACTCCATTTACTAGTAGTTAAAATTAAAGCCACCAAACCAAACGAAACACTTTGGTTTACTTTGGGTTTTTTTAACTGTCTCACAAATAATGTAAAATAAAATGTTGACTGACTTCAAATTAATGCCGAAACAAAGGTGCCTAGTGGATTTTGTAACAGTTTTGTTTGAAGCAATGTTTTCCACAGTTTTACTATATACCATCAGTCTTCATATTGTTCCCATTAGAGAGCACAAGGACATGAAAGAGGGCCTATAATGTTATATAGATACTGTACACATCCAGCCTCAGCTGGGCCTCCTCATCTACTGTATGGCATTAGCAGCCAGCAGCTGCCTGCATTTACATCGTTTAGCGTTTCTCTCAGGGCACTTTAATACGCTGAACCTCTCCCCTGGTAAACTTTACAATAGGATGTTGAAGGATACTTCTGGACTGCCATAGGAAATGAGAGGCACATGTGCGTGGATGTAGCGGTGCAACGGCGGATTCCCCCCTGCGATACTGAGCTTAAGGGCTGCACAATGAGACTAATGGATTCCTTTTGTGGACAAAACTAGGTTAAGCACATGAGCTATTGTTTTTATCTGTATTTGGACGTGCAATCATATCTTATGAAGAGCAGGAACTGTGTGAGGTATGCACATTAGCAAGGATAGCCTCTCAGAGGTAATCTTTTCCTCTGGCAACTGCAGTCTACTTCTGCATTGTCTTTTGTCTCTATTAAAAGGAGATAATCTAGTGCAAGAGTTTCAAATGCTGCTAAACTGCCTCCAATTGACCCTCTATTTAGCACAAGAAGGAGAGGAAATGTATGGCCTTGATTACATCTGTGTGTCTATTTTAGCAGACTGTTCTATTGCTGATTCACACACACGGCCAGCCACCATTAAGAACCATAAATAATGTAAAGGCCCTCATCTGTGTGTATGTATGTGTATTTTCCAACTCCCAGCTCAGCTAAGTGGTTGAATGGAAACCTTGGCCTCCTCCTTGTCAGGTTCTCCGTAGATCTATATAAGATTTGTTCAAAGTCATTGTAAAGAATAACATTCACAACACTGTTCTGCTCCATGCACATGGCAAAGTTTTTTAATTCTATTAGGTGAAGTGGAATAGGAGCTCCAGTGGGGACTGTGTCAGGTTGTGTTAATATTTAATCCGGTCTCACTTCGGGTTCCGCATGATCCACGGTATTGTCAAAGAAGAATGAGAAAGCAACATTACAAGGCGGATAAAAAGACATGGATAAAGACACCGTAGCTCCAGGACACGGCCTCACTTAGGATGTAGTGTTGTGAAATGCTTGTTGAAGACACTATTATGAGATGCCACTTTGCATCTCTCCTCTCTGCAGAGCTCCTTGCCATAGTGCAGGGCTCTCTGAACAGAAAGCAATATTATGGCAGCTAATGCTAATGCACTTATTTCAGCTGATGTGCATCTAAAGAGAGCTGACTGACAAATTGAATGTACAAGCAGGTAAAGAGGAAGAGAAGAATAAATGTGCATAAAAGTAGGATGCCGCATTAGTCTATAGTGTGTGTGTGTGTGTGTGTAGGAAAGAGGGAGAAACAGAGGGAGGGATGAAGGAATGGAATGAAGAGCGAGGGAGGCCTTTCACTTCCTCTGTGTGCACATCACGTCTCCTCTCCCTGAGCTCAATTACAGGATTGATACTCAGAGAGGAAACTTCATCATGTCGTACAGATGTCTTCACTGGGAAAAAGAGGGAGACGATGCATGTTGTCATTTAACGTGACATGGCCTGCGCTCATTGAGAACAAACAAAATGAGAAACAGTCGGACTATAGATTTCATTAAAGGCTAATAATAAATATGGAGCACTGGTGTAGAGAGGGAGCCCGCGGAAGGAAGACTGGAGGCTACTTACTGACGGAAGAAGGAACTGGAGGTTGGCATGCCTGTTGGATAGAGAATTTAACAATTCTGCTGAGTGAATTAATCGAAAACAATATCTTGTAAACAATAATACTCTTTCAGCGAGCCATTCTGCTCCATCATAGTAAACATTTTTTATAACCCAGACAGCTCTATAAAGTGCTTTAGGCATCATTGGGCACAACCATCATTAGTCAGTGCCTGTGTGTAAATCTGAATAAAGTCACTGGGCTGGTGATGCAGCGCAGACACAAGCCCATATCTATTTTACACTGTTTCATTTCAAACGTGACACAAGCAGAGAACACACTCCACAACAATGGCCATGTTTTGCTTTAATTTGATTAGGTTTTGTCTCAGCAAATGCCAAGTCCTGTTTTGCCTCAAGAACATATCTCTTAATCACGTTCCATCCAGGCTGTGTCTTTCATCTAAATCTCACAGCCGTGGCTCACACCCAACTTTATTTCGCTGAAAGGTAGGGGGAAAAAAAGCACATACATACACACACACACACACACACACACATATACACAAATGTACCAGCAGGCACACGCACACATCCAACAAGGGGGAATACAATGACAAAAGCCTAGCTCTCATCTCTGTCATATAAAGTGATGTTTTGTGTTTAGCTGTGTGCAATAGAGGTGTGTGCGTGTCTGTGTGTGTGCTTGCCTCTGTGTGTGTGTGTGTGTGTGTGTATGTCTGCAGGGCTCAGATCCATGTTGTTTGGTTTGCTTCTCCATTAAGAGAGCTGTAAAGGAGAGGGAACAGATGGCTGCTGGCCCGCTCTGTCCTGCATCCTCTCACAACTGCCACACTTCCTGTGCGTCCATTAATCTTCTCTCACTAGTCCTGCAGCACAACTTTATTAAAACAACTCAGGAGAGAGCGAACAACAAGCCCGCACAGCTGTCAGGAGCAAAAGACAGAACCATTCGTCCACAGAAGAACGGCCTCGGATTTCGAGACGCATCTGTAAAACAGCTCAAGTAGAATCTGGTTCGCTTTGAAGCAGGCTCTGCAAAGCGAGCGCTGCTGTAGAGGCACAATAAATGCTCATTAGAACGCAGCTGGAACTGCTGTTGTTGCAGAGTTCATTGGCATAGTTTGTCAAACTTAAACGTGTACGGCTCTAGCTCCCTGTCTGGAACAGACTACTGTTTTACTCCACTCTAGAAGCTTGTGGGAAATGTGGTGTACTGGGCACATTTTGGCCTGAGCTAAAGCTTTTTGAGCACTAATAGAATACCTGTTAAACATTACAATAAATTATACATCTGAACTTCTTAATGCGATCGTGCGCGCTAATTCGCAACAAAAATGTGAGTCGTTTTTACAGTAACCTTTCCACATAAATGCGTAAATTCTATAATCACACAAGGCCTAAATTTGTTGTCTTCCCTGATTGTTTTCTTGGAATGAAACAAATGTGCAAATTTGCATGTTTGGCTCTGTCATGACAAATTCTAACAACGTAGCTCTATTTGGCCCTATGCTCTGTGTCCATAACAGTCAGTGGGTAAATTGAAAAATCAATTCCAATTTAAATTATTGGAATAAAGGACTCCAGGAGCTGAGGATATAAAAAAAAAAAGAAAGAAAAAAAATGTCTTCTAGATCCCCTTTAATTGGAAAGTCATTTCTTCGGGGTATTCTAATGGTTCTGTGGGAAGATTGCAAAATAAAGTTGATGAGCTGGGGGGAGGTTAATAGTGTGTGCTTGTGTTTGTGTGTGTTCTACTGACCCTGTGTGTTTTCTTTGCTCTGCCAGCCAACGTTCAGTCTTCCCCTCCCTTATGACAGAGGCATCAAATGAAGACTAATCCAGTGGGCTCACACACACTCAGACACACACTCCCTTATGCCTGTGGTCACTCGTCTCATCTGTCTGTTATCTGGGGGAGTGTCGGTGGCTCTTGGGTCAAACTAAATTAACCATCCCTCGCTCACAATTGTAAAAATGTAATTGACTTAATATAACCAACCCTGGTGATTCGGATACTGTGTCTGTGAGTAATTTTGCAAGAGCCTGCAGATGCACTTCAGATATAAATCACTATTGTATTGATATTTCAGGAAAAACAGTGGCCGCTTAAAAAATGTATCTGTTCCAGGGCCAAAAACTCGTTATTCCACAGTAACAAATGATACTGGTTCAATGTCCTGAAAACACAGGTGAAAAAGTCAGACAAGATAAGATGTGAATCATTTACATCACTTTCCGAATTTCTAATTTATTCATAAACTTGAAATGGATCTACAAAAATTCCCTTGTGCAAATATATCTTCTTATTTCTAAGCCCATTGTTTGCTTTACTTGCTCTATGTCAGTGACAGATGATACTCATGTTAAGTTTTAGATAAATAAACCAAATCATTAATGATATGAATGCAGGAGCATGAAAACTAATAGGTATTAAGGCTTCAGCCACACCAAACAATTCAATGAGTTAGGAATTGTTTCCCTCACTTAAAGACATAAATCACCAACTGGAGCTACTTTGGTAACCTACTACTTTTCTCATCTGAGAATATTAACCACATCACAAAGGGAATGTTGATGAATTTAGAATACCAATTTAGAATTACGTTTTAACCCTCAGTGTATTTACAGAATTAAACCTTTTTAAACATATATATTACCATTTTAGCAACAGAAACACCAACATATGATACATATTTCAAGTTTTCAGGGCCCCAGTATTGAAACTAAATATTGAGTTTGTGACACAGTTCCCGACTTTTTTCTTTATGATGCCACAGGAACAAACTAAAGTAAAAGGAATGACTGTGTCCATCATACGCTACTGTGGTGGTGGTGCTAAAAGGCTTGCAGAGGCCGACTTTTGTGTAGTTCCACGGTGTACTAATCTGAAATACAGTGAAAAAGTCAGACAACAGAAGACATGAACCACTTACGTCAATTCTTATATTTCCTCTGAGGGCAGGACAGGGTCCCTCACCTTAGGAAGCCTAGGAGCAACACCTCAGAGTACTCATTTCACTTGGTTGGGTCCACTCTCCATTTATATTAGAAAAAAATAACCTTCTGTTGTCACCGCAGGTGTAATTAATTACTTTGGCAATTTCCTTCAATACCAAAATATTTTTTTTGACACGGCGTACAAAGGTTAAATAAATGCATAAAACTATCAAATCATTTAATGTGTGCCACATATTCAATAATTTATTCATGTTTACCGAGGTAATATAAGATTTAATGAATATTAGGTTTATATACTGAATAGATTTAAATCTTCACATTTCTCTGTATGAATAACAATAATGCTCCTTGTGGCAGAAATCAAATTTCCTATTGACTATGGATCATGTGACAGCTAGTACTCCTACTGGCTTTAACTAAAGAACCCACCTCTGTCCATCTCTTTCAGGATCCCCACAGTTCTAATGATCTAGCTTCTTTGCATTTCAGAATTTTCTTTCTTCTTCCATCCATTCTTCCATCCAGTGTAACTCATTCACATTCACACCTACATCCAAATGTATAATCACCAGTTAACCTAACATGCATGTCTTTGGACAGCCTGAGTACTTGCTAACAGCTCACAAAGACATGGGGAGAACATGCAGAGTCCACAAAGAAAGGCAGAATCCTGTATTAAACCCAGAAGCAACAGCATTAAGCACCACATCACTGTACCATCCCCAAAACAGAGGTAATACTGGACTTTGCATCATTGTGGCCCATGATATAAACTTAAAAGAGTGCTAATGATGCTGATGTTGGTGCTAATTAGTGCTACATAACATAAGTATAATTTTACTTACCAAAAAATAAATTCTTGGACAGACTGTTTGTACTTTTTTTTTATAATAATACATCTTATTTGGCAGAAAATTATATTATGAAAGGCACCGACACCACAAACACAGTCAGGAAGTTTAATTCATGATTTGAATTAGCCAAAGTGAAACCCAGTCAGCATCTACCTGTGGCGTAGTGCTTCCACAAATTAATCAAATTGAAATAGGAAAATAAAAACCCATAGCTATCATCAGTGTTGGTCAAGTTACTTGAAAAAAGTAATCAGTAACTAATTACTGATTACTTCCCCAAAAAGTAATCCCGTTACCTTACTGATTACTTATTTTCAAAAGTAAGTAATTACTTAGTTACTTTTTAAAAACACAATTTACAACCTTAGGTGATAAAGCGATAGATCTTTGAGGCCAATTCTACTTTTTCTACATAATCCATCATACAAAATGTAATCAAATGGAAAGGTCCCTTTTTAAAACTTGTTTTATTAGTTTTAATCTTTTAACTTTATGCATCAAGCAAAAATTTAATTATATGCAACATTCTCTGACTTAATATTTAAACCTATTTTCTGCACATTCCAGCACACAAAATATTTTTTTTTGTGTGTGTGTTTACACTCACTCTTTCAAATAGATGCAAGTAAAACACAGCAGAAAATAAATAAAGTCAAAGACTCAGCGGTCCTGTTGCTCTATTTTCACATGTAAAGCAAGAGTCGGGTAGGCGGAGGTTTACCCTGGTGCAGGTGTGCCGCGGTCAGTTGAAAAATCCGCGAGTTTCTCTGTGAATTTCCCATTACATCGTGCTTGCTTGGAAGTTTAGGGTTTTTTTTCCGCTGTAAAAAGAAGTTTCCTTCCCATGCACAACGGACGCTAATGTTTTTGTCACTTTTTATGGAATCAAACTCAAAGTAAGGTCAGTACTTTCACGTTTTCAACGCTGCATGCTCATACTCTCTCCCACAATCGATATGTGATCCATTGTTGATCTGCACACAGCTGTTGTCACAAACGTCGCACTTGCTTACGTCACTGTCATGAGAGATTCTTGCAAGAAAATTCACGGTTTTAGTAAGGCAGTAATGCAGCGTTCCTACAGGAAAGTAACGGTAATCTAATTACCGTTTTTGCAATAGTAATCCCTTACTTTACTCGTTACTTGAAAAAAGTAATCGGATTACAGTAACGCGTTACAAGTAAATCAGTTATAGAAACCGAGGCTAGGCCTGTGTTAGATCATACTATCCAAGATAACAGTGATATAAACATTAAAATGATATAAAAATGTCATATCATGATATCGTTGCTATAGCAACATTAACATGTCTACACAACAAGACAACTATGAGCCAGGCATGTCTGACAGTGAGTAAGGATTTACTACCTAAACAGGGAGCCACTTCAACAAACTCCAACAAAGCAGAGTTTTGCAGAATATACAAGTAAACAGGATGAGCTGATGTTAGATGGGAATTACTGATGTGGTCATATGGTGGAAAACATGGCTTTAGCAGGTGGTTTAAAAGCTCTGTATCTTTAAGATTCACTATGTGACAATACTGATTTGTTAGTAGGTTAAGTTGCTTTAGTTATTGTTAAACTAAAGTATTACGCAGTTGTTTTATGTACTACTCAAAGAAAAATTAAAGGAATACTTCTTAATTACAAAATAGCATCAAGAGGGCATTGTCTCCATGCATACAAGCACGTGGAGCCCATCGAAACTGCTAAGTACCATTTTGAGTTGCTGCAATAAAATTAGTGAGAGAAGGATTATTTTTTCACTTTGTTTTCTGGAGTCTCTTTGAATTCCGCCCTCTGTAGGTTAATAATTTTCATTTGCACGAATCAATGCGGCATCCTTTTGTTCCTAACACATTAGCCAGTCAATTTGAAGATAGCTATTCAACACGATTGTTGTGATCTGGTGTGTTTTCAAAATGTTCCTTTCATTTTTTTAAGGAGTGTACCTATATTAAAATTTCAAGAACACTAACTAGGCTATGCTGTCTCACAGCTATTGCATTATAATGCTGTGCTTGTGTCAATGGATTCACACTTTGAATTAGGTAGTGTGTCATCAGTGACAGTAGCTCATTTAAAAAGAAGGATGGATAAGGCCCTTCATTTACTTATACTTATAATTTGGTGCTGCTTGCAAGCTGCAAACATCAGAACACTACATCATCATAAATATCATCATCATCATCACAGATTTTTTGGAAATATCGTGATATAATTTTGAAACCGTTCCTATATCTGGTTGTAAACACAAGCTCTAAAGTCAGTCATGTTAACATTAGTGTCTGTGGAAACTGACTGAACCAGCCTCAAGTGGCCATTCCAGAAAATGTAGTTTATGGCGTTTTGCACTGACTTAATTTTTCAGCCCAGGAGTTTTAATATGGTGCACATTGTCTGTAACTGCCTGTATCCAGTTAAGTTGAATATCAAAAGAATTTTAAGCTAGTGATGTATTATGACTTCCTTTAAAAGAAAAAAAAAAAAGTAACTGCAGTCATTAAATGTTGGACTTGAATATCTGTTCCTGTGTTTACAACATCAGAGGGTTTTTTCATCATGCATACACATATTTAAGCAAAAACCCTTATTTATTTTTCCTGGTGTTAACCCATTACCTCACCAGTACAACATAAGTCTGGCCCTCCACAATCCTTTAGTAAAAAATAAAATAAAGAAAAATACTCCATACAATGTTGCGCACATCACCCTTTTTTACCAACCTGGTCTGAGACCTTTCTCCATCACCTCACTGACATTAAGGTGGTGCTGTGTAGAGACATTTCCATTCAACAAACTTGTTGACATAGTTATCAGACATCAAAGAGCCTTGTGTCATTTTGAAAAGGCCTTATGAGAGTAATGGAGATGTTAAAGGCCGCGTTGGCCCCAAATATCACAAAAGGATGAGAGGATATGAGCACGCTTTGACTGAAGACTCAAAGGAAGGCATGATAGAAACATAGTTAAAAAAAAAAAATCTGAAATGCATTCACTAGAGAGAGGGGGGGAAGAGCTCGGCTTCATTTCCGCCTAAGAAGCGCAGAGTTAAAAGGTGGCCCCTGTACAAATGAAACTCAATTTCACGCCACATTATCCCTCCCTGTTCTCTTTCCTGGCTTTCATTTTCATTAAGACCAGAGACAATCATAAATTAATAATTACTGCCGAATGTCTAAGCACAGGCCGCCGTCCTACAGCCCTCCTCTCGCTTCTGTCGTCTTCCATGTTCATGCTTGCAAAATGTTAATTTAGGTAATGTGGCCTGGCCCTTGTCAGATAAAACTGTTTTGTAGTTTCACTAATGCATAATGGTCTATCTGATTAGGTGACATTAGTCCCATCTTTCAGATGATCAGCCTGCACCTTCCTAATGCCTCTCCACAGACTCCAGGTCACCACTGAGTTATCAAGAGACATGCAATATTACTGCCTTCACTAAATGGTCATCGCCTGGCTGGGATGATGAGCGAGGAATTAGTTGGGGTTAACTATGTAGTTGACACGACGTTGAAGCATAAATAAAGCTTCATTTCTCACTTGTGAAACTTTTCATCCTTTAAGTGCAAAAAAATCTGTTGCCGATCTTAAGCTAACCATGCAAGCACAAAACATCAACCAAGTCGCATTGTGACATTGGATGAACCAAAAGGATCATGCAAGAATAATCATGTGTTCATGATGTCTTCATGAGCGCATCGACACATTGAGCCAAGTAAGTAAAACACACAGCTCACAAGGCTTTCTGTGCTTTGAATATGCAATCAGCAGTGTGCTTTCCGCACTACGTTGAAGCAAAAAAAAGAAAAAAAGGCAACAGCACATCTATAATGCACATTTGGTATTTAAAGTCTTTGTGCCTCATGGTCATATTTGTACTGAATTGAATTTATTACAAAATGTGCAGTGATATGAAACATGTAGCTGCGGGGCCTTTTCTCTCACATGCAAGTGCAGGAAAATGCATCAGATAGAGAAATAAACAGAATATCTGAGTAATAGCTGAGAACAGCCCACATCTCAGAAGCTCACTGGAGGTGAGCAGAGTGAATCTTTCACTGCAGCGCAAAGAAGGAACCTTGGAGTCATTTGATGGATCAAGTGGACGTTATGCAAGTTTCTTTCAAACGATAGTGAACTTAAGTTTTTACTGAGTGGAGCGTTGACAGCCAGTGTGAGTCTGAACTCCACGAGAAGCATGGTTTCATGATTGATTGCCCACTGTGTGTCATATTGTTCTTTCAAGGTTGATTGAAACTTTAACCTCATTTTTAATAAAAAGAAGAAAAGCTTGAAATATTTTAGGCCTTGAATTTTTACAATGCAGCACTGAATTATGCAGCAATCAGTCAATTATTCATCTCTGTGGCTGTGTTATGGCCATGCTTTAAAAAGCATGCAAAATGGGAATGGGCCAAGCATGCTGTGTCAACACATTTCACTCAGAATTGCTTACTAGAGAAATTTGTCTTTCAATGTCGATTTTATATTTTTTATGTGCTTTAAGAGCTGTACCTGTTACAGTTACTTGAAAATAATCCCTGTGGATAGGTGTTGTGAATCAAAAACAAAAGCAATAAATCAAGAAAAGCTTGTACAAGCATCTAACTATTAATTGTTTTTATTCCGAACAAAAGTCCCATGGAATTTTTGTTCGTACAACTAAAAACTAAATGTAGTGCAGAATGTGTCAGGACATCCAGCTCCACATAAAAAAAAGAAATATTATCCAGGGTTGCTGCCTTCCTCTTGGTATTTTTAATTAAACAAGTCCCTTATTTAATGCTTTCCATTTTATATTTGTTCCTTCAAAATCCCCCCCCCCCCCCCCCCCCAAAAAAAAAAAAACAACAACAACAAAACATCAAAAAAGAGTGGTCCACTTATGACCACGGTTCCCTTTTGGTATTGTAGGCATGTACTTGTGTGTATGTGTGTGTGTTTCAAAATGGAACAGATGACAGGACAGGACAGATTCAAACCTACACCCCTGCAGTCTTTCAATATATGGTTACCAGGTGAGCTATGGCAGCAACTCAGGTGAAACACTTTAAATAAAGAATTACAGGAACCTGTATTTCCCTATCCGTAAATAAATAATCTGTTGTGACTAAGACCTATGTATTTTCTGTTATATTATATAAAAAGGGCATTTAAATAATATTTTCAATTTTGTTTTTGTTTCCTTAAAAAAAAGTGGTCCACTCATGAGCTGTGTAAAACAACGGTCCCCTTTTAGTACAGTAGGAGTGTACACTGTGTGTGTGTGTGTGTGTTTGTGTATGCGCAGCTACTTTGTTTCTCCTTGCAAGTGCATGGTCATTAGGTTTATTTTTATATTTATTTTTAAGGACAGTGGAGAGCAGACAGGAAACAGCAAGCGGAGGATGGCATGCAGAAAACAGCCCAGTGCAGACTCAAGCCTCGCAGGCATCTGCGATGCTTCAGCATATGGATCACCTACTCAACCAGGTGAGCTATAATGGCAATACAGGTGAAGTGCTTCTGTTAAATAATTACAGGAACCTGTATTTCCTCTAATTTTCTTGTGAAAAATGATCAAATGAGTAACCGATTGTGACTAATGACTAAAACCTGCGTCGCAGCCTCACGATTTGACAGCTTTCAAAAACTTTTAATGAATTTGTGCTTACCTCAGCTAGTACTTTAAGTGTGCAAAGGAAATTATTCCACTGTGGACACGACTGCGTCAGAAAGCATGCACACAAGGAAAACATATTATGCTGCCGAAACGTTGCCAATATCACACTCACAAAACAAAAAGGCAGCACGACTATAACAGCTTTATGATTTCTCAACAGCTCAGCGAGACCCCAAGTGCTTTTTAATGCGGATATTACGAAGCATGGCCATTCATCGTGCAGGGCTGGTTAAAGGGAGTGTTTTTGTTTATCATTTTAGGGCAATATATTGTGAATTAGCATCATACACACGGAAGTACACATGAAGTAATTTATTTACAGTGAGCTTGGTCACACCCTCATTTGCGTCTTTTATCTAAGATCAGCCTATGCATTAAACACACACACACACACAAGTCAAAGGGCACACTCGCACTTGCATCTGGAGTCAGTGAAAAGAAAGGAAATTGTACAGAAGTTATTCCCATCATCTGATTATACACATTTTTTTACTGCTTTAAAAAGCAAAGAACAATATGTTCATTCATTCTTAATACATAGAAAAGAGTTAAAAGTCTGAAGGCTGATTGTAAATGTCCCTAAAATGAACACAACTATACGACCTCAAAGAAAGCAGATGCCCCCATGTTTCCATAAAATCATGTTTGGGTATCGCAGTGGTAAAGATCTGTGTGTTTATGTTTCAGCAATATCAATGTGCAATCTGGAAATGTTACATCAGCGTATTGTGGGGCAACCGCTTCAAACACGTCAATGGCACAGAACCGTGTCACAAACATTGGGTTTATCATCAACATGTTAACTTTATTTGAATTTGAAATACAATGAGGAGATGATTCAAGAAGTTATATAAGTTATCAGTGACAACAGACACTCCATTGAGAACAAAAAAGAACAAACATTGTGAACATGGGACACTCTCCCTCCTCCTTCTTCTTCTCCTGATTATAACGCAAAAGGTCTAAACTGTTTTGCAGTTAAAGGACTGACATCAGTTTATGTCTTGAGAATATACACAGGTGTTTCAGCACCAAAACTCCAAAAGTCTTTAGGGAAAGTAACAGTAAAATTATGAATCTTTTCTTATCGGGATATCTTGAAACACTATAAAAAAAACTAAAATAAAAAAAGTGTATTTGTATAGGTCAAACAGGGATTAGAGCAATGTAATCAAATAGCGTTTAGATTTGAAAGGTTGCATCATGACTGATTGTTTTTCAAGCTGACACGACAATAATTCATCTTTTTTCTTCTTCTTTTTTTTTAAAAAACGCATCGAGAGGTGCTGATTTCTGAGTGTGCCTCATGACAAAAATGTACAGTAAATTCCAAGAAATATTACCTCTGTTACAAAGATTACAGTAGTATTGACAGCAAAAAAAACAAAACGAAAAAAACCCCTCATTTTTGAAAGTGAAACATTTGTTAATTATGTTTTTAAAATCATCCGGGCTTGAGTGAGTCAACCCTAGTATTTGTTCAGCACAATATAGGATTTATTAAATATCATAATTCCAGGACAAACATTTACATGCCTGCATGCTTTCTCACCAAAATGGCAGCTATAGGAAAGGATGACGGCTCAGAGATAGAACGAAACAAAACGGAAAAAAAAGAACAAAAAAACAAAACAAAAACTGAAGGTTTATATAAATGGCGGTATTGTTTGCCTAATAGTTCTACTGCATACACAATACCTCTTAACATTATATACACATACCTTATCAATCCACTCGGGTTCGACTGGAGTGAGTTTTTCCTATCAGCATCATCGGATCTCGTATGTACAACAAATGTAAAAAGGAAACTTGATTGTATTATCATCTAATTTAGAAAACATGAAAATCAAACATCAGTCGTCTTCTTCTTCTTTTGATGAACACATGGATAAACTCACGTTTCCCCTCCCTCCCCCTTCCCACCCCGCCCACACACAAAGGTTCATCTCGTTAGCTTCTCAAAATTCAATTTGAAATACAAAACAGAACTTCAGTCGGATTTCTTCTTCTTCTTCTTTTTTTTTTTTGAAGCTTTCTCGCTGGCTGAGATACAGTATAAAAATCTTCAGTGCTGTGAATTTATGAGTTATTACCAACCATGTACCATGGGTACATTTTTACTGTGCTCAATATATATGTTTATCCTTCACGTTGGCCAAGCTGTTGTGTCAAAACCTGCTTCGTCAAACTATTTCATAGTTGGCCTCTGCGATGAAAAAAAGACTCCTTATTCTACATTCAAACTCAACCTTGTCCAGCACTGGGGTGAACACAGCATGTCCATTGAACTCCTACAAGCAGCTTGACTTCCTTCCACTACTAAATCTGCCTGGATAAGGGCTCTCGAAAGTCTTCGTGAGTTTTCTTTTCTTTCTTTCTCCCCACCCCGCCCCCTTTTTTCTCGCTCTCTCTTTTTTTTTTTTTAAATTCCTCCAGCTCCTCGTGGCCTTATCAGTACATCACTGTGGTTTTCAAGAAAAGTCTTCCATCTGCAACAGAGAACACACAGAAGCCAAAGATTAGCCAACAGCTAACATCCCGCTGACGTAAAAAGCACTACTCAGGATGCGATTGTTGATGAAACCTAACTTTGAAATGTTGCCCTGTAGTCTTTCAATTTCAGCGGCACCGCTATGAATTCATAAACTGATTTGGGGATAAGATTAAGTTAGCAGCCATGACAAATATGATTAAATATCATGCAGACTTTTTACTTTATTACTTCCAACCACTACAAGAAACTTGGTGATATCAGAGGGAAAACACCAATACAAAGTGTGGCACGCTACATCAGCATAGATATATAAACACAGAGCGTACATGCATATTTTAATGCCAACAGTGTAAAAGCAGTTATAACAATGACGCACGAGACTCATCACACATATTTAACACATCTAAACTGATATCCTTGTTGAACATAATCCTGCACTTACGACGTAAGGTGCTCGCTAAGTGACATTTCCTGCATGGGAATGGTGTTTATTAGAAATGGCAGACATTCCATTGCTACGTTATCTCCAGACACCTCCAACCTAACGAGCTTTGTCCATTTCAGGCAAACACTCTTGTCTGAGTGTTCGCCTGAGCGAGCAGCGCTGCTCCGACACTGAGCTGGTAAAAGCATCTGTTAGGCACAGCTCAGGAGCATGTTTGACGTTTATTACCTTCACATTTCCTCTGCCGGAGAGTGCCACGGTAATGCCTTTAAGAAGCACACCTCTCCATGGCAGTGCGCCTAAATAATTCAATGTTAAAGAGAAACGCGCACAAAGGCGTTTAGCGGCGCGCGTTGTCGGACATGACACAAGCCGTGCAGGACATCAGAGACTGCGCTTGACTACTATTCCGCCGAGCCGCAGAGGATGCACCTGATTACGATGTCTTGGAAACAGAAGAGACAGCATTCACCTCCGCTAATTAAAAACATCCTATTGCTGTTATTTTAACACACATTTTTGGGGTGCTTTATTATCATCTATATGCTCATTACATTATCAATATTTTATCAATTAGTCCTGCCCTCCCTTTTAGGCTGTGTTTTATGAATTGTGCACAGACGGGGGAGACAACAAAAGCTTGTTGTGTGTATGAGTGTGTGTGTGTGTGTGTGTGTGTGTGTATGTACTGTGTGTTTGGGGAGGGGGGGAGGATGAGGGGTGTACAAACACACAGGCTAATTACCCAGCACTGCTGTAGGTCTCAAAGGCATTGCACTCTGGCTGCCTCTATTCAAGCAACAACCACTGAGTTCTGTGTAAAAGTCATTACAGCATGAATGCAGCAGTAGCAAGAACAGAAAGCCAAAGATGGAGGGGGGTGGGGGTGTTTGAATTTGTGCGAGTGTGTGTGTGGGGGGGTGTGGGTTAGGTATGCACAACTCGACGCACACATGCACACAAGCCCACAACAGCAGATCAAGCATCACCTCGCAGTCTGTCTGCCTGCCTGCCCAGCTTCACAGTTGGAGCAATTTATAGGGGTGTTAATGAAAACAAAGAGAATGCGATTATTTGATAGAGGATGACATTTAATACACTGTCGAGAGGGGCTTAAACATCGCGGCGTTTTGCTCCTGACAGATGAAATGATCACGAAAGCGGGGGGGGGGGGAGTGGGAGGTGGGAACTCGACAAACAAATCTCCCCGATTCAAATACTTCCTGAAATCGGCGCTGATATTAGCGCAAATGTTGAAACATCTGCTTTACACACGCGACGGGGGGGAAAAAAACCCCCGAAAGACTGGCGACGTTTTGACACGTTGTTTTATGAAAGGCTGTCTCATTATAATATGTTAAAACTTTTCGTATTTTTATATTCAAATCAAGATGAAAAGTTCATTAAAGAGAATAAATATTTCATTAGATGCTAAATAAAACAAAGGGAATTTTTGGCTTCTCTCAGCATAAAATTCCTTTGAAAGATTAATTAATACATGTAAATTATGCAAATTATGCCCATGCAAATATTTTATGAAGACAATTAAGGGATCCATTAATTACAGTCTTTTTTGCTTCAGTGACATTCATTCATTTAATTTTAATTTCACTTTAACTGTTTTGATGTTTAATCTTGCAACAAAGAACTTTATCTCCGCGCGCAGGGTCGTGTAAACTTGCCGAACACGTCGAGTGGGGAAGCGGCAGGGAACCAGAGAAGATACTGGAGGAAGATATTCGCGTGCGCACCGTTGCCAGGCAGTACTGGCGAGGTACAGTCCCAGTAGCTCGCCTGCCTGTGAAAAGAGCCACGCTCCCTCTTGGACCCGATTCAAAACACTGTAAAAGCAATTAATAAACACAGACTGTGTTAATATCGCAGAATTAGAGAAGTGTGACAAAAGACAAATAGAAATAATTAGTTCTCTAAAATTATGCCCTCATTATTTTTTTTTCCACCCCTCTCTCTCTCGCTCCCTCTCCCTCCCCGTTCGCCTCCCTGAGTTTGGAGTTGAGACTATACCCACACATTTCTCTCGGCTTTCATGCGAGTGATAGGCTTGTTTTTTTCCCCCTTCTGCTTGTGTAATTTATCAACATCATTTTTTGCCATTTGAGGTTAATTATACGGCGAGGCTTGCAGAGTAGAGAAGAGGAGACATGGGTGGCAGACAAATGCTTCTCTAATTGAACAAAACACAAAGTGCAGCCTGTTATTCGGTTTCCGCCTTCATTCCACTCTTCGAGGCAATGATCAGAGTGATTGAGAGACCACAAAAATTATATGCTCTACGCTCCCATCATGGTGTTTCGAACCGGGATTAGACGAGGAAAAATTATAATTTCGACCCCGACTTTACATCGCAGCAGGACAATGGCTGCTGTCACTTTAAGTGCAAAAGCTTTAACACATTGAATCTGACACAATTACATCACAAAGAGGCAGGCTCTTGACGAAAGTGTGAAATATTAGAAATTAAAGGGGGCTAAATATACTAATTTGGTATGAAATAGAGAGCTATAATTGCGCTGTATCTGGAAGTTATCTTTTAAATGATGACATATGGATTTCCCTTTTTTTTTTTCCTTTCTTTTTTTCGGGTGGGGTGGGTGGGGGCATCAAACTGTTTCAGATCCCCGCAGTGACTGAATGACATTTAATTAAGGAGAAGTCATTATTTCTCTTGCTACATTTCCTCTTATTTTTGCCCTTTCACAAAATATCAGTTCAAGTAGACTAATCATACATTAAAGAGTTAAAGGGACCTAACTTATTCACAAAACTGAACATTCCCCCACTTTTCACAGCAAATTACGTGCAGCATTTTCCTGGATAAATTGGGACCTCTCCCACTGATAAGGGCGGTTCTGAGCAGATGCAGCTGAGGCGTATTAAAGCATTACGTTCGAGTAATAATGAGGATATTCAACCTCTGTGAGGTGTCTTGTATCTGGGTAAACACAGATAGCAGACAGTCTACAGAGGTTATCGCTGGAGCGCCCTTCCCCAAACACATACTGCACCCCCAAGGCTAACAAACAAACAAACCATTAAAAATGTACAAGGCTTATTCATAAAATGGATTGATTTGCCCCGTTTATGACTATCAAAGGAGGGATTCCACTGCTTTTTGTGGTTTTATGACTCATTAATGCCGCCTGAGTTGTAAATAAACAACTTTTTTTTAAAGTCTTTTTTTTTTCCACGACCTTACAGCTTAGCTTTTTCGCTATTTTCCAGCTCTATCCCACGCGAGTTTTACCTCTTTCCCTAAAAGCATCACACCCACTAAAAGTCAAGAGAAAGAACAATATTATTTCTACAGAAAACCAATGATCTTGACCTAGTGCTGTGGCCCAGATGGTGAGCTGTATGTCTGAACAGCAGGCACAGAAACACTAATGTTCATAAACTGAAGCAGCGTGTGTGTGTGTGTGTGTGTGTGTGTGTGTGTGTGTGTGTGCAAAGGAGGGTGAGAGAGAAAGGGAGTGGGGGGACAACAGAGGAAGAGAGCAAAAGTGAGAGCCAGAGAAAGAGAGGGAGATTTATTGTCTCATCTGAGCCCCTGTACCTTGTATTGTCCTTTCAGCATCTGTTCTCCCACTGCTGCGGTCACTCTCCATCTCAGGGGTCAGAGATTCTGAGAGAAGAGAGGGATCACCGCCGTTAAACATCCCTGACATCCACCTATCACAATGCCACTTTCACAGCATCATTCATTCAAAACAAGAGACTAAGATGTCAATCTCTATCTAAGCCGCATGCGTCCCGTTTCTCGCTTTAATTACCAACAGTGTTTGGGAGGGTGGGAGAGAAAGAAAGAAATCCTTGATTTAACACTTTGAAATAACAATCTTTTAAACTAAAAACCCCAGCGTGGCTTGATGAAATAAAGCTAGCAAAGCAACGTTACACCTGCACCTAATATGAACAGTCGTGTTTTGATTTTTTTTTCTAATTGCCTTAATAACTCCATACTGCGCACCGCTAGTGGCAGACCAGTGAACTAATGATAAAAGAATGCCACTTTGATACGGCTGAGCTTGTGCATTAATGACTGACGCATTGAAGTGAACGTTTCTTTTACAAATGGAACTGGGCTTCTGCCAGCTTAGAGCTGTCAGATAAACACAGTGATCAATAATTGAGGAAATGTACTTGTACCTCAAAGGTGCTGGAAAGGTGTGCTTGTCTGTGTGATTACACCGGGATACATCCCTGTGTAGAGTACTCGTTAGAGCTGAAAACGTCAGCCAATCGGCTTGCAGATAGAGAGCAAAATAAATCATTTGGAACTATTTTGTTCATCAATTAATGCTGATGTTGTCTGTTCCAGCCTTCTAAACGCGTGTCATAGTCAGCGTAATGTATTTTGCCTCTGACAGAACAAAGGTAATCATGTAAAGATATGTCACCATGGATATTTTAGACATGTTAAATGACTAATCAATTAATCAAGAGGTAGATTAAATGATAATTGAAATGACTGGGTGCTGTAATAGTAGTAGAAGGACATAATGAGAACAGAAAGCAAATGTATAAGTTGACTGTGGGAAAGTTGCAGTTGAAATGAGATAGCAACTAAAAAATATTTGATGTGGATAAATAATAGATCATTTTTGTTTTGTTTTATCACTTTTCCTCGGGAAGAATTCCAGCATTTGATTTCTTTTCCTTATTTGTCCCTCTAAATTCCACACTTAAGTAGTCATGTACAGCAACACTGTCTCACTGTGGAGTGTCTGACCGTTGAGTGAGCGCATGCTGTCAGAGGGCGAGGGCTGCTTCAGGGTCTGCTCGGCCTGCTCTCTCCTTTTGGATTCATACTCCAGAGCTTCTTGGAGTTTCCTCTTGGCCTTCTTCTCCTTCTTCAGACGCTTCTGAATGATGGCTAAGACGAGGAAAAGACCACAGCGGGAAAATAAAATGAGCTCTGGGGCAAATTAGCGGTGCCTTATTTTCAAATGAAATGTGATTATCACCATACTCTAGCAGAAAGATGGTAATCTTTTTTTTTTAGTCAGTGTAGCACACTATTATGGAAAAGGGAAACTCAATTAATCCTAAATATTTTATTATATATAAAGATATTTCCTTAAAGAAGAGATTCTGAGTAAATACTCACTGTGACTTAGTAAACTGCTAGAGGGAATTAAAGCTAATTGAAAAATTTATTGGGATATTTTTCATGAGTTTCTCTCATTAAACATAAACGATACAGTTAGCATATGACTGTGATGCATTTTACATGAGACAGAGTAAATCTGTATCGAGTGTGTATTTCCAATTATGTTAACAGACTAAGAGGGGGAAAACCAGAGCTATGCTATCACATTATGTGCAGCCACAGAAGCACACAGAAGCTTATGTCTGCTTTAATCAGAAGCATTAAACATACATGGAGAATTGCTTATATACATTCAGGAGCGATCATATCTACATGAGCACAGGCCTGTGAAGTCTGAACATGAGAACACTGTACACAGTTGTGCACAAGCCCACCCACCTGCTCTCACTCTCTCTTACACACACACACACACACACACACACGGCTGACAGTGCCAGGCAGTCGTCAGGCAGTACCTCTGTTCTTCTGCTCCATGGCGAGCTGCTTCTCCAGAGTCTCCCTGAGCTCCCTCTCTCTGAACAGCTCCATTTTCAGCTCTGTCTTCTCCAGCTGCACCTGCTTCTCCTGAGCCCGCGCATTGTCAATTGCCACTTTGAGCAGGCCCTGCACACACGCACACGCATACAGAAACACACACCAATGAATATATACACAGCGAGATATACAGCAAAAAAGGGATGAGTGGGGGGGCAGAGAGAGAATGATGTGGTCTATTTAAGAGTTTCAAGATGAAGTGACAGCAAACCACACTGAAAGTATGTCACAGCAGCTCTTTGTACTGCCCACAGCGCTGAAGCAGAACACAGGGCCAAAAACTGACTGCTTCTACACGTTTCCTTTCAGTCAGACTGTCACCTGAACTAGCCTCTTACCCATGACGGTGCCTTTTAGTGCAACCTTTTGCTCCACAGCTCTGGGTACAGATCTACAAGAGTGTGGGGTAGTTATTTTCTTTCTTCTTCTTCTTTGTTTTGTTTTTTTTTAGATACAGAATACTGATGTGAGTGCTGCATATGTCTGACCCCTTTTGGTCAAAACTGTGAAATACAACTGTTGACAGCTTTAACAAGTTAGAGCTAAAGGAAGCAAACGTTAAGAAAAGGGAAGTTTGTCAGAAAAAGAAGAAAAACAGGAAACACTTGAGATGAATTTGGTTAAGTAGAGGGTAAACGATTACTATGGACAACACCAGCTTATTCTCTCTCTGCTGTAACTTTACAGACTTACACAGCACAGCGGGGGTTCATAATACGAACAAAAATGACAAGCAACTCATCATATACTCCTGACTGTCCTGAATTACATGTTGCACAGTTCCGTGCACGTATAGAAGTGGCACTTTCATCACAATTAGTCCCCATCCACATGCAATTATATCCAATGCACTGGGCTATAGCGTACTAATTGTTGATTCCTCTAACCCCAATTTATTCTAAGTTGCTTTATCTTAATTTTCTGCTTGGTTTCATTTTGTTGATTTGTATATAAATATTCAATGCGAAGATCATTATCAAAGATGACTTAGAGGAGTGTTGGGAGCTCGCAGTGGGTTTACTTGTGCCTTTCTAATTACCACGCAGAGCCAAAAGAGAAGCAGGACTCTGGTGCCAACGGTACAAGTGCAACGAGAAGGGCAGCAGCGTACACACATCATTACACTCAGACAGAAGGCAAATACATTCATCTTTCTGACTGAGGGTGTTTGAGTTGCAGCTTAAATGGAGTTCTGAGCAGATAGTGCTTAAGGTCTGCAAACTGTCCATTCAAATCTTCGTGTCATGAAGTTTTCTCGGACAAAGAAATTAGCTCTTACTCTGTAACACTGACTTATAGCATCAGAAGCCTTAATATTGCAGAGAAACTTAAACAGTAGAACATACTGACAGAGATTTTGTGAAGAGCTTTAAAGGTACAATAAGAAATGTTTTGAGGTTATTTATGTACATCGCCTTTCTGCCTGTAGCTAGACCTGCCACGTACATAGTACACTTTATAAGTTACTTTTAATTTAAAGATGACAAATTGCTCTTTCAAACTTTATATGACCACTTAACATTTTTACATTTGTATTTGCATCATTTCTTTTTTAATTTGTTCTCACTTCTTCACATCTTCACTTCATAATCATTCTTCACCTCATCTCCTGAACTGTGAAATGTGCTTATTTATTCCTAATATTGTTGCACTTATCACTGTCCTGAGACCCTCCTGTCTCCGGACACCTGACAACAAGCCGGCTAAACAACAACAGCAGGTTATAAGCTAACACTGTGGTACGGCGGTCACTGTAGCTAGGATTATGAACTTGAATTGGGAGGGATAAAACAATATTCAGTTGACTGCAATCTGCTGACATCTAGTGGTGACATTTTACGCACTGTACCTTTAAAAATCTATAAGAATTTCACATCCTTAATATGCTTGTCCCAGGCACATAGCTCTAGCTGTGAACATCGAAGCTCCACCCACCTACTGTTCAGTTTGCAAGGGCCAGCCAATCAGAAAAACTTTCTTAAAGGCAGTGAGGGTGAACTGTGGAATTCAACTAAGGCCCGCGACGAGATACAGTAAGTAAGGCTTAAAAAAAACTATAAATCCCGCAAAGCTGATCTAGTAGGGTGCAGCTGGAAACCTTTCCAGGCTTTTTTAAGTCTGACCACGTAGAGGCCCTCATATCTGAGGTCAAAGGTTCAACGCAAAGTTTACTACAAGAACACGAGTGAGCAACAATACCTGTATGTTGGTAAGGAGAGTCTCTATTGATGACAGGCCGTCTGGGAAGAGAAAAGGTGAAGGGAATCCCGGAGGCAGGGTCTGTCCAGCCAGTGACAACCGCTCGTAGCTATCTCTTGCTGTTGGAGTGCACATTGGGTTGTCCTCTGCAAAGAAAAACAGTAACAACAAAGACTGATTGATGATTACTAAAAGTTGCTCCACTTGAAAGTAAGTGGCCATATATGTAAGCAGCTTTTTTGTTGGTAAGCTAATACATATTGATCCTGAATCAAGTTGACCAGCAGCAATGGCTGGGCCTGTATTGATCTCTAGGAGCCAATCCCAGCTATCCTTTCCACTCAGAAATATAGTGGACAGATTGCTCCCTTGGACATTCCTTCATATTTTTTTGCCTCTTCTCTCAGCCTGAATGGTGGAGTTGAACAATATCAACCAGGACATAAATCCAGCTTCCCCCATTTAAGAGATGTCATGTGGACTCCAAAAAATCAGAAGCAGGCCAGCAGTTTGACCCCAGCGGCTTGGGCTTCCTTTATGTATGCACGCATGGGTGACTGTCAAACTTAAGATGACATCATCCTCCATTCATCACCGGCAGAAGGGTAGGGCCCTGCCATCTGCTGTCCAGCCTCTCCACCGGGCCTCAGAGGAGGAAGGAGGAGCTTTAGAGGGAGGGGAGAGAAAGCAGGAGGCAGAGCGGCAGAAACACGTACAGCCTGGTCAAACTAAAACAGTATGTCAGACAGTGCCGTTTGCTGCCCCATCAGATCTGACACATGTTTTTGCCCAGTGAGCTTTTTATCAAGCCAGGAATTTCTAAGTGTTACCATCTTGCAGAGAGACACTTTATTAAACACATCCAAGTCTAAAAAGGTCTCCACAGGAAGCCAGCTGTTTAATTGTTAATTTAATGAAAGGGGGGAAAAGTTTTATTTGTAATGTGGAACCCTGGCTGTGTTGTGCACAGCACCTCTCTGCTCTCATCCAGTATTCATATCTGTTTATGTGGCAGGCTGAATCTTGAACAAACAGCGAGCGGAGCTGAACAGCCCTGCCTCTCCCTCCCATCAATATTCACCAACGCCAGCCAAGTGCTGGGAACAGCTGGTCTTACATTAATTAGTTTAAAGTATTTATTTCACCCATCCTCAGAGCAGATTGAGCAAAAACATTGGAGATTATTTCAAGCATCTGCAAATGCCCTGGAAGCATCTCACCGCCAAAAGTCGAGTGTTAGGATTCACAGTTTAGGTTTGTAATTTGGAGATCTTTTTTTCCCCTTCTCCCCCCTTCTCTTCCTGAGTGGGGAAGATGGTGAAATATGCACCGCTGGTCCGTGGAGAGAGTAAACAACCTTTCTCCTTTTTCAGATGGAGTTCACTCCTGTTGATTAATTAGAATGGATGGTTGCCTAATGGATTAAAATTTGTTTATAATTTGACTTCATAAAAATAATGAATTGCCTACTTTTAAGAAGCCACTCCTGCGGTAATTTATTTTGTTTGGTGCAATCCTGTCTGCATTCCGAGGTGGGCGTCTGGGTTGAGATATAAAATGCACCCTCCCTTATACAGTGGCACGACATGAAAGTCCCATTTTATCTCAATAAAGTAACTAATCAAAGATCAAAAGCATTACAGTTGGCTCCAGCTCAGGTTGATATAGATGTATTGCGTGCATTATATGCATGCATCACCCACCTCCAATAAAATCTCCATAACAACTAGAGACGTTAGTAGACCTCGGGGAAAGGTCTGCTGTTGTAGCTTTGTAATTGATTTGTACTGTAGGCACTTTGTCCCTTATTTAGTGTTGGCATTAATCATAAATCATTGCTTTAACAAACTCCAGCTTCCCACTCAGCAGGCCTCCCCTCCAACACAATGTTGGATCACAGAGAATATTTGATGGCTTTGTTGCAGGGGAAACAACCTGTCATGCTCTGGGAAAAGCAAACAGCGTGTTTTGTTCGACAGACTCAAACTACCGTACAGCACCTCTTGTCAAATAACATTTCCACCAGGAGCTGCACATAAATAGTGGCATTTTCACACAAAAAAAAAAAAAAAAAAAAAAGGTGGGGGATTTGGGGGATCTAATAAGTGGCTAATTTCATCAATATAATCAAAAGTGGCTTAATGAAACTCAAATGTAAATTCCAATGAACACGATGTAAATCCGCTGGTTTCCTCTGCTTCCAGTGTTAAAGCGCCCCCAACTCCCCCACCCACCCACCCACCCAACATTTCTCTCTGTGCCTGGCTGCAAATGCTGGCACGTGTTTGCATGTTTATTTCTCACCATCGCTCCAGAATCATTGACTTCAACTTAATTACAGCGACAGGCGTTGGAGTGATGGGGGCCGGTGGAATGGAGTACTCTGTTTCCAGGTGATATTTCTGCACTAGCAAGGCTGCCAACAGCAGCTGTGACAGCCTCTTGTGCTTACCGTACGGTAAAGGTACAGTTAAGGCCCCCCGACTATGAAATACTGTGTGGAAAAACACTCGCAGGTCACCCCTGTCACAAATAACATTTCATGCACAACTGTTTCGGTGGATAATAGGAGCCACAAATAAAAATGGGACGCTGTAAATACAATGCATTCTGAATGAAATGCCATAATTTAAAACAACGTGTCCCCCCCACCACCGCCGCTGCCACCCTCCTCCCCTCTCCATCCTCCTCCTCCACCCTGTTCTCAATAGCTGCAGAGGGAGTCCTTGACAGTGTGCTAGCAATGATGAATCACCTATCCAGTTAATTTTCTCACTCCTCATGTGTTGTGCTGCTAAAACAGGGGCCCAGGAATTGACTTGACAAACTATGAATGTAAAAAATATCACTTGGAGGGATCTGGGCTTATCTCCAATTTACATGTTATTAGATTTGTGTTGCAAGCAGCACTTGGACCTCACAAAACTGAAGCAAAAAAGATGGGGCACATGATAACCAGAGATAAAACATGTCTAAAACTCACTTGAAAGCCTTTGAAACATTTGATGGAAAGTCGCAGGGAGTGGAGGGAAGCAGAGGAAACTGGCCTGATTTAAAATGTGACAGACACACATTGCAATCTGTGGTAAATCTAGAAGAAACCTTGGGAAATTTAGCTGCAATCTCTGGATAAATAGCTGTAATTGACCTTGGGAGTTGAAAATGTGCCATATGTTTCTGGTTTCTGTGTTTGAAACTGGGTCCCTCAGGACATTTCAGCTGAGTACTCACACGAAGGCAAGCGTGAGCAGGAGGAGAGGAAGATACGGGGGGGAAAAAAAGACACACAAAAAGAGTGAGCGAGAAAGAGGACAGAAGGATGCCGGCAACAGAGAGATAGATGTTTGAAGACGGAAGACGGATGGATAGATAGGTGAGGCACGGTCTGAGGTAGAGGAGGCTGCAACAGAAGAATGAAAGAGTGACAGAGACGTAGAGAGATAGTAGAGAGAGGGAAAGAGAGAGGGAGAGCAGAGGTACATTTGGCTGGCCAGTCAGTGTGATATATTGACAGGTGAAGCCTTTGTCCTTGCAAACCTGTGTTCCTCCCAGCAGGAGAACTGAATGCTAAACCTGGAGGTTGTCAGCACAGGAAACACAAAGCAAGGCAATGCTTTTTCACTGCACAATTACATTTGATTTGACCTGCCAGGGCTGCGGAGAAAACCAGCCTCCTTCAAATGGAGTAGTTATGACCTCTCGGACAGCCATTAGCAGCAAACACAGCATTATTCAAGCTGCACTTAAAGCGCTAGGTTCGGAAAAATCTTGTCAAGGGAAATATCTGTCTTCTCGTACGAACGTGGCGATGCAGAGCTGGGCAAAAAAAAAAAGAAAAAAAAAAGAAGTTGCATGCAATTTGAGCACTTGAAAAAAACATGAGCCTTAGCTGATCTTGCACATGATGTCTGCACTCTGGAGGAAAGGAAAAAAGAAGAAAAGTCAGCTGTAACTGCGAGAGTTTTAAACAGGTAGCGTAGCATGTCGTATGCTGATTCTAACAACTGTAACCCCTGCAAATGCGATAAAAGCAGGTTTCATTTCCTCGCAGAATAAAATATGTACACGATAGCTTGCGATCAGGAAGATTTGGATGGCTCGCAAGCATGCTCGTCCTAAGCAAAGTGTTTGACGAGCCATACAGGACAAATTCTTTCGGAAGACTATCCCTTGCATATGCCGCGCATATGTGTGTGTGACACGCCGTATATGCTGCGAGGAAAGAGGAAAGGCTCACATGCTCGGATGTATGCAAAACTCTCAAGCGGACATACACATTCATTACACGCACGCACGGCACACACACTTAATGTGCCCTCATCACATTTAAGCTAATTTCCTTTTCATCACGGAGAGAGGAAAATGAGTGTTTGCCCCATCCCTGCTGGGGGACAAAGTCAAGAGCCCCGGTCGGTTTGGGCTAGATTAACAGGTAACATTTGGCTCCCACTCTCTTATCACAGCATGAAAATCAAACCGCGTGTTTTTCCTCCGTCGCTCTCTCTCCCCTCCCTAATGTTCCCTTCACTTAGAGATGAAATCGCTTGCTGCACAAACCCATTTGGAGAGAGGAGAGAAGGTGAGTGGGATAATCAGGCTGGCCACTGGGCCGTGTTTCCTAAATGCTCTCCAAAACATTACTGTGCACAGGCATAAAATTAGCACCGGGACCTTAAAATGTTGACATTTAGCATGACTTTTTGGAGAGTGACACCCTCATATTTTCTTGTAGGATATCATTAAATTTCAACTGCCCTATGGCTGTGCCTTTCCATTAATAACCAATTCAGTGTGTCACTTCTCCCTCTCTCGCTTTCTCTCCCCCCTCTCTCTCTCCCGCTCGCTCGTGCCACCTTTTTAAAGTAATGAGTCCATTGCTTTGCTTTAATAAATTGAATCGTATTCTCAAGGCCATATGAAGATAGAGCCACAGATGGACAGGCTGCATGGAGGAAATAACCATAAATCCTTTACTGTCACAGAGGTGGTCTGAGGTGACAAAAGAAGAAGATCGCAACCCTCGATTGGGATCGCGCCGAGATTACAAAAGACACAGTCAAAGGTTGATTCTGTCTGTTAAAACTGTGTTCTCCTAGCAGGGACAAAT
Organism: Copadichromis virginalis; assembly: GCF_057382275.1. Taxonomy (NCBI): domain Eukaryota; kingdom Metazoa; phylum Chordata; class Actinopteri; order Cichliformes; family Cichlidae; genus Copadichromis; species Copadichromis virginalis. The sequence goes on from NC_140633.1 coordinate 17,954,228, forward strand.
ATACCCAATGACGCTCTTGTCGCTGATGCCGGCTTGTGGTCAAACGTAAGAAACAACACAAGGATCAGAATACTGACAGGTGCTTGTCCCAAAATGTTTTGGAGGGTACGCTGTGCATAATGGCACAGATTACACTGTTATGGTGCAGTTAAGAGAGATTTTGTCCTTTGTTTAACTATTAGCTTGGAGAAGGAAGGGGAGGGCAAAAAACAGGGAGAGAGAGAAATGGAAACAGCGAGAGCAAGAGGCAAGGGAGCAGGATCTGTGTTGACTTCCATTCAGGAGGAAGATATCTTGTCTTTTTATGCGGCCCATGTCATATTTATTGCATAAAGGTCAGAGTGTTCATTTGTTCAAAGTCAGCGTTTTCCCTCTCTCCTCTCCTCCATGTAATAAATGCAGGGGCTATGTCATTATCGGACCTCTGAGGATTACAGGCTTGGCTGACTGTGATGACTGCATAAAAGCATACAGGACTTTTGTTTCTGCCAGCGCACAGCTTCAAATGAGCTCTTAAAGAGAACAGTAGCGGAGGCAAAATGGCATTTTGTAGAGAGAGACGATCGCAGTTCGGATGGACAAAAGGGGAAAGGAGCGAGTTGGTTAAGGCGAAAGATTGAGGGGCTAAAATCCTCGCTCTTGGTTTTAAGTCAGGCCAGTGGTGGCGGAGCAAAATAAACTTGTGGCTCAGAAAGGGAAATGACAGGAGGGGGGCTGACTTGAGACTTGAATAGATTTCTGTAATTCACCTATCGACTCTGAGCCCAAACTGTCAAGAAGATAATGCTTGGAGAAGGACATCACTGCGAGCAGCTTTGAAGGTGTTTAAACTGTCTTTGCATATTGACCTCTATTGTCCGGGCCCATTTATTAACAGAAGAATCCCAGAGATTAAACTGGCCTCAGCTATCGATTGGCTATTTTGCCCAAATCATTCACATTTCAGAGGGGGGATCATTTGTACTGTACACCCCGCTAAGCTGCCTGACCCACTAATCATCAAGCCATTTATTTCTCTCACTCTTTGTTTAGTTCTCCTTTGTTTGGCATTTATTAATTCATTAGAGCAACTTCTCATGCAGCTTAACTTAGACGGTGACTGGGGAGTCCTGTTTCCAGCCGATAGCAACTTACATTCCAGCAAAATATGCCACCGAATATGCGCCCGACATCACAATACAGATGCCAATTACATATTGATAATTAAGCATTCAAACAAACAAACAGAGAGGAAATCCCCCATAATCACCAGGTTTTAATAGAACAAGTATTAGCTTGGCGTGGTTGGCCAGATAGCCTGCTGCTAGATCAGAGCTTTGCTGGGTTTGGGAGGAAGGGGTGGGGTAGGGTGGGGAAGCGGAGGAGGGGTAGTGGGAGGGGGGAGACACATTGGTGTCATTGCCTGGCATTGCAATCCTACAGGGAGAGGCTCTGCCGTTCTGCCGCTACTGCTGAATGACTGTCGACGACAGCTGGCACTAATCCAGACTGGATACACTGAGCTGCTTTTCTTTTCTTTTTCTTTTTTTCCCCTTCTCTTTTTAAATGAAGATGAAAGAACAAAAGAGAAAATGGGAAAATGTAAACTTTTAAAGAGGGCCTTGCTTAGGAGCACTTGTTCCGCGGCTGCCTGGTGAGGAAGCGGCAAAAAACTGATGCAAATCCATTAGCGGTCCTGTTTTCACAGTAATAAAAATACTTAAGGGGTTTTAATAGGAGCGACGTGTTAAACGTGTGGAAATCTGTTTTGATAACATTATTCATAACAGTGGCTTTGCGCTGTGTGAATTAATAACACTTCATTTACAGACGGAAGAAAGCTGGCATGGTATTTCCAGTTAAAGAGATTAATTTTTAAAGACCTAATTGACAGGCTGGGGTTAGGCAGGATAAGCAACAGACTATAAGGCTGCAGCTGCAAAGTCAAGGTGACTGGAATACTCAGAGAAAGGCTTTCAAAAAGCAGAATAGAGAGGGAGGGAGTGAAGAGAATTAGTCCTCGAGCACTTTTCCCTCCGCCCCCCATTCTTCCTCTCTTTATTAGGAATGATTTACTTTCTCAGTGAAAGGATATAAAAGCTCAAGTATAGCGGCGTAATTATCGCCGAGTGAAAATTTAAAGGTTTGACTCACAATGTCCTCAAGTCTGCGAGCAGACTGCCAGACGATAAGAGTGACTGTGTTGAACACTCGGCATCCAATCGGTTGTGCTTTATGGGCTTTGCCAAGGAAGAGCACACAAACAGCACTCAGCTCTGCAAGTCTGTAAACATGATGGACTGTGGCAAACTACTAGGGCTGGTGTTTACCTTGGCAGAGCCTGGCCTTGGCATGTTGGTAGCATCGCTTAATTACTGTTTACATGTAAATATTAAATTATACAAACAACCCCACAGAATGTCTCGGAAAGCGCAGAAACACACATTCAGGGTCAACCTTATCTGTCTGCAACAGTTGCCGCCGCTACGATAGGCATTGTTTTGAATCGCAAATTTTCTGCATTGTACATAATCTTCATAATTGTTTAGTGCTGTTGTCCAAGGGCATTCAGGTAAATATGTTCCCATAATCTGCATAATAGCAGATGCTCAGATATGTAAAACGCACCTTGTGTTCTCAGAAAGAAAAAAAAAAGACGGGGTTATTGTTCAACAACAACAGTTTCATCAGGATAAAGAAGCGTGAGCATTAACGTCTCCAGTCAAGACAGATAGATGATTGCTTTGATTACGGGGCCCTGCTTTCCTGATGGTCCTGAGCAGCATATATAGTAAAGCACTGGTGCCTACTGTGCATCTCTAGTATGGCTGAGTAAAGCACTTGTTCATTTGCAGTGAAGGGTAACATGAAACAGGCCTGAGCCTTCTGATGGACAGGGAGATTTCACCTTCGCCAGTGAATGATAATGCATTATTAAATTTGCCTCTCTGCTCACTAGATACACTTAGCTGACCACAGCATATTTATCTCCCCATCCGAGGCTCACGTCTTGGCAGGAGAAAGCATTCTGTCACTTTTGAGGCATTTCAAAGATTAAAAAGAACCTCTCTCTTTTCAACGTTCCTAAAAGCATCCCCACCCCCCCCACCCCCCTTTTTTTTCAGTGAAATGTGATTAGCAGGAGATGGTGTCACGCAATGGAACATTCATGAGAGGGGAGAACAAATATCCAAATGAACTCCCATGTCCTCGAGGAATAGCCCCTCTCTGCACCATCAGCAATCTCTCTCTCACACGGGCTGAGGAAATTTGATTGATCCTCTATTGAATTATTTTTTTGCACTCTTTCATTTCAACAGGACGCACTGACAAGTTGTTTGATCATAAAGCATTATTGTCTGCCAAGTCACATTTCAGGGCTGTGATGGCTAATGATCTTGCCTCCTGACTTAGGGAAAGTCAGGTAGTCAGCATGTGTTTGAAGCTCGCGATTCCAAGGACATCGGGAGGTACTGAGCAAAACACTATACATTAAAAGTCAGGGAGATGAGAGGGAAGGAGCTCGAACTTTTAATGATACTGTACGGCGATACCATCGGTGTCAGTGGAATATTTACGAAAAGAGCACAAAACTGACGCCGAAACTTTTGCCTGACCCAGAGTCCCCCGCCTGCCTTTTTATCATTGCAAATGCTTATGCAAAGAAGGAGCAGAACAAAGACTACAAAGGCTAGAAATCACTCTTTTGTCTTTTTTCATCTTTTTTTTTCTAAACTACGTTCCCCTTTCTCTCGCTCGCTCTCTGTACACGAACCCATGAGCATCCACAGGTCCTTGGCCAAAGCAGCTGTATGGAAACAGACTGTGATGCTCATACCTGCTCGTAGAGCTGGGCGATAGAACGATAACGATATGTATCGCGATATAACTTTGACTCGATAGAGAAATTAAGCTATCGCGATAGACCTCGCCGCTCTTGTCCTCAAGAAAAAAGAAAAAAAAAAAGAAGGTCAGCCAATCCAAATTAAGTAGCGCAGAGCCGAACCAATCACAGCCGCAGCATCACGTCGCGTGACTTGTTACATACAGCACAAGTGCCAAGCCGCACGTGTGTTTGTTTGGGAAGCAGCCAGCGGGTAATGGAGCCAGCGCGTAATGGAGGAAATGAGTGTGCCGACTAGAAAAATCAACCGAGCGTGACCGAAGAGAAAACAGATGATGGTTCCAATGCCGGAGAGATTGTCGAACGGAAGAGCCATAGAAGTTCCGTAGTGTGAAGGTATTTCGGCTATTTCAAGTCTGACAAAAAACAGAGTAGCGTGCACTGTAAATTGTGCCGAAAGCAAGTCGGGAAATACAATAAACTGGTGCATGCGTCACACTGTGCGCCACGTTATTGTTTCGGTGAAATGAATTTCTACAATACTGTTAATTCTACTCTCTGCAGTGTTTAAATGCTTACATATACACACAGTTACTGTCCCTCCACACATACGACTCGGTTCTGCTTCTATGCCCCAGCTTTGTTTACTTTTTCCCACCGAGGCTTCTAGACTTCTGATTGGCCAACATTTCGGCACGGTTAGGAATCTAGCGCCACCTGCTGCTTTGGCATGTTCATAGCAGCGTTTTCCTTCATTTCTGCCTTTATGTGTGGACGGGATTATTTTTTAAAACGAAAACGGAAAATCTCCGTTTTCAAAGATACCCGTGTACGTGTGGACGTAGCCTCAGTCTCTGACTGGAAGCGCTAATTCGTCATTCGGCTTTTGTCAGACTAAAGTAACTGTTAAAACTGTTTGAAAAGGAGAGATTGAGAATTTCCTTTTAGTTCTCAGTTTATTTGATATTGACAAAAGTTAGTCAGTTTTGTCTGTGCTTCTGTAAAACAAACTAAGATTTATTTTTAGAATTAATATTTTGTTTCTAAGTGGAATTGACAATTTAGTCTGTTTTGTTTGTTCTATTTTGAAACTTAAACGCTTTAGTGGCTGCCTTTTGTGTAGTTTGCAATATTTGCCTTTATTTATCTGAAAAAGTCTCATGTTCCTTAAGTACATCTACCCTGTTGAACTTATTATGGGAAATAAATATTTAAATAAAAACAAGCTGCTGATTATTTCACATTTTACTTGTGAGCAACGGCACATTTAAATCTTACAAATATAGTTATTTGGCTTATATCGTGATAGATATCGTTATCGCCTGAAATGAAAAAAACATATCGTGATATGAAAAAATCTCATATCGCCCAGCTCTACCTGCTCGGTTTGATCTTTGAGAGTGCGAGCTGGGGCTGCGGACAGTGCGCCTAAGCAGCGTCCTGACAAACAAAAGGCGAGACAAATCAACTTTGTCCATTGTGGTCACACCAGTGCACGGTGCATCGCCGACTGCTCGGATGATAGCAGGTATAGGAGAGGATGCACCACCTAGGTGACATAATGCACCACAGGCTTCCATTTATGCTTGAGAGGAGATTAGGAGCACATCTCCTGTTGTGTCAACAAGTATACATAACATTCACCAGTGAAGTGCCAATATCATATTACTAATGATTCAGCCGCTTTTAAAATATGGTTTACAGAATCGCCTTACATACTGTACTTGCCTCTGCACGTCTTGTCAGGCATTTTTAGCTCGGTGCAAAAGAGATGTGGCATGTTTACCTGCACTTGGGGGTGGGGGTTAGAGCTGTTGATGGGAAATTGCTTAAACTGCCACATGTTTTTTTTCTTCTTTCTTTTTTTTTTTTTTTTTTAAACAGAAAACTCTTCAACATACATACTGTACATATGGCTTGTGTTTCAAACACCTTTTCCCCAAGGAAATAAAATGATAGCCAGTGTTTGATGTCCAAAGTAAGTTTACAGCCAAAAGGCTTCTGTACCTTTCAAATTTCCCCTTGTTTGTCAGCTACCTGCTGTTTCACGAGACAGAGGCTTGTCGGAAGCTATCGCCGCAGACTTTCTGTTTGAAGCAATTCAATTAGTCACATGTGAGATAACACTTAGCTTTCTACTAGCCTTTTTATTTTTTCTCCCCCCAACGTATCGACTAATCTCTTTCTTTTTTTTTTTCTCTTCTTTGGCAGAATTTGGACAAAAAATAATCACGTTCAAACAACAGCAAAAAAAAGCCCTACCATCTGGTTGCGCTGCACTTGGTGACACAACTTTGGGAAGTGTCTGTTTTATACGACAACAAACAGCCTTTGTCCTTCATCACCAGAGATGACATGAAAAAGATGAGGCACGTTCATAGGATGTGAGTGCTGAGGCATTATAGGGGCTGTCTCTGAGGCGTCTGACTGTTTAAATAGTCTCCATATGAGCCGGGGCACTGCATCCGTCCTCTGCAGCCAACCTGCTCCCCTTCTTAGAGTGCATTGCAAGAGATTAATTTAATGCTCTGCCAGGATCATAAAGATCAAACAAGTGGAGAGATATCATTAAACCATTGGAATGTTATCTCATTTATCTAAACAAACTGATGCGATGAACGGCCTAATTAAAAAGCTCGCCATAAACAAAGCTTCGGATGGGGAGGCCTCTCCCCTCTTTAACAATGGAACACATTTATTTTATTAATCCAATGCATCGTGTATCATATCATTACAGTTCAATATATCTATCATTAATTTTATTCCCTTCACTTAAAGCTTTTATTGGAATTACTTTGGTTATTAGTTGGTTCTAATGTATTGGTTACCTCTGTATTTGGCTGCTACAATCTCTCTTATCTCGCTGCATAAACCTGTGCATGTTATTCAAATTGCCTCATTTATTATGATAGCTTCCTCATGTAAATTGTGCTGACTGCTCGCCCTTGCACAGTCCTCATTAGACTAATGAAAACCTTCAAACGAAAAAACTAAACAACCTGCCAAATAAAGGTCTGGGGTTATTATGAAAATTACAACTGTGGGAGCCGGGAGAAGCTCTCTTCATTAATTCATGCTCAGCAAATTGGTAACTAATTTAGTTGCACTCCTCTGCATTAATGGGTTATTTTATAAAAATGTTTTCCACAGCCCGAGACCTCTGGTGCACACACTGAAGAGCTCAGAATCCTAATCAAGTCCAGTGACATATTAGGAATTGACAATCTCAAAGATAATACAGCGTGTGTTTGCTAGTAGATGTGCGCGGGTCAACTAGTTAGAACTGCCGCGGATTGCTCGGTCATTTGCTTTCTCCTCTAATATTGTGAAGAAATTAGAGTCATTTGTGTTGATTATTTGAGTGTGGAGGAGGCACTTCAGCTGAGAAGGAAGATTTCTGCTGCCGAGGAAACATTCAGTTGATTTATGTGTGCGGATCCTCGGTTAAACCCTCGTTCTTTGTTTGCGTTACCCCGTTAGTGCAAATCTCTCCTTGTTTCACATACGAACACGCACGCACACACACACACATATGCTCGCACACGTGCAGTTAGACGGTCTGTGACCCATAAATTCAGCTCATGATCCTGCTAATTATTACTATTCACTGCTTCACACTCTGTGAGTGAAGGTCTAACACTGATCTTCACGTCAGCCTAGCCAACAGGGAACATACAGCCGAATGATTTCCATAGTGGTTTTATTATCATTATCAACCTCACCCCACCCTGCATCACCCAGCACAGCTCCGCTAAAACCAACAGAGAATACTGAAATCTATTATTTGCTTCATTTTGTATTTAATCTGCCATGCTTAGTAGATTTCTATCTGCTTCTTTTCTCATTTTCCTCTTCTTCATAATTCTCATCAACAACATCGTAATGAATTTATAAAAGCAATTAATAGCGTAAAGGCTAATCGGCTAATTCTGCATTTTATTTTGGTAGGAAAGATTAAAAACAATTGATATGTGTGGCAACAAATATCATATCTAAAAATAAATAATAAAATAAAATAACTGAGATGCAAAATCTGTGTGGAAATCAGACCTAGCTGACATTTAGTTGCACTATTAAATGTTTTTGTAGTTAATTAAGAGAACTCCAGGGGTGTTATTAAATCGCAGCATGTGCATTACAGGGGGCTGATATGATGTTGCAAATGTAAAACGTCCAAAGCCAGGTAAAGACACTTTCAAAGAGATCCAACAAGCAAAACACATGTGTGCAGTTAACTTATTTCTATGTGCCTGTGCAACAATGCGCACTAAACAGAGACATGAAGCCATAGAAGCAGCAGCACAGTCTGACATCATGACAAATGAAGGGCAGGATCAATCTTTAAATTAAAGGTTTAACATTTCTCAATTTTATTGCCAATATTCAAGGACTCAAATGGACTTTTAGGGCCCTTTTCATAAAGCTCTAGAAATATAACACTTTTCTTTTGATAATGGCATGCAGACTTTTCCCTTGTGGATTGTAAGTTTCTTTAGAAATCTGTGCAACGATGACAGTTGTAATGCTGGCAAATGTTGCTGCTGGTACAAAAAGTAAATCTGAGTTTATGAAACTTTTTGCTGCTCTTGACAAATTACACAAACTAGTGTATGACCTATTTAAAACAGGCATATGCAGCAGAGTGAGCAGAGTGACTTCAGTCATTCATGTCAGGGGGAAAAGGTTTGGTCAGCAAAATACTGTACACACCTGATCTGCAACAGTTCCGCAAGTCTGGTCTCAAACTGCTATGCAGATATATGATATAGCCTTGAAAGACTTAACTTTACTTTTCACAGTTGTGTATGCATGTCACAGCATTAAATTACTGCTAAGATGAGCAATGCAAGTACTGATTTTATAAAAGGACAGCTCTAATGATGCATTCACTCAATGCAAAATACCCAACATTAGCCTGATTGTGCAACAAGAGCTTGATTTTTATTAATGGCTTTATTTTGCATACTTTACCTACGCTGATAAAATGCACATCCCAAGCATTCCAAAAACAACCCAACATCGTGTGGAATTAAGCTTTCATACAGATTGAGTTTTGAGCTGCAGTGAGAGAATGAGCTCCGCCTGCAGCTCACTAAAGATGCCATAGCTAGAAGGAGGCCTTCTGGATAGGTTTCCTATTGAAACGTCAGTGCAAATCCTCAACTGCTTGTTTAAGGGGGAGTAGGTTGCGGTCACTGCGGTTGCCACATTTTGAGAGATTGCTGTGGAGTAAAGTTTGTCAGCCCTCAGGGGTTCCCTAATGGCCTTGGGCCCAATGCCCATTGCCTGTCTTGCCTGTTCTCCAGCTGCCTGTCTGACTGCTGTAAAACTTTAACAGAAAATAACTTTTACTCAAAATGTGAGGAGCGCTCATCCCAACGACTTAAAAGTCCACATGGCGCTGCCTCGACCTCCACAATTACCTGCCAAGTGTGAAGAGAATCTGATGAACAGTTGATGAAAAATGCAAAGAACCAAAAGCCGCACAACACACACATACAGAGATTTCACCATTTATTAGTGAGACTAGTGAATGGTCTGTTTAGTAAGAGTGTTAATGAAGCCCATCCACAGAGAATCTCTTCACTTTTTGTTGACACTGTTTCATAGAAATTAGTTGCATCTCAGTAAATAGGAATGGATGGAGCTAAAGGGAAGGTAATTTTGCCTAGAAGACGCTGGCATTATATTATAATTAAGTATTGCTTATATATTGTATGTATGTATGAATGTATGATTTGAATGTTCTCCTACTGGATGAGTGGACTGATCTTGGTGAAACTTTGGATAAACATTGTCTAGCCCACTGTGAGTCCCATATATGTAAGTATGTGCATGTATGTAGTTTGCTAGTTCTTCTAATGTATGCTGATATCAGACTTGAAGATTTACAGGTCCACACTAACTTGATGGCACCTTTAAATATTATCAGTAAACATTGCTTAATTTTGCTGGCTGTTCATGCAAATTTCTTCAGACTTATCACTGCAATTCCTTCAGTCCCCAGTAATGCATCTGCATTGTGTGAAGTAAATTTTAAAAAAAATGTCTGTCAGGAAGTTTGAAAAACACACTGAAATACCCGAGATTGTGGCCATTCAAACTGTAACTGTTCAGCTTTCTCGAGAATTTAAATTACATAATTGAGAAACTGAAAAATATGTTAAAAAAAAAAACCCCAACAAACAACAAATAACATAAGAATTTTGTGTTTCTACTTACTTTATGTGCTCTTGACTCATTTCAACTATACTACTTTTACTGTCATTTGTGGACACACTATAGTTTCTCTTCTCTCGTCTGATCTGTTTCCTCAGATATGGGCATGTTTCACTAGCTCTAAGTTCCCTCCCCTACCTCCAAAACATTCTGTCAGGCTAGAAGAAACACTGATAACGAAAAACTAGATAGCCAAGATATCCCTCATCTAAACAACACTTGCTCAGATGCCTGGACTGAAGCCCTTCAAGTCTAAAGTATATTAGAAAAACAGTTGTTCAGACACTTATAGAGCATGTAGTTGTAGACTAACATTCTCCCAAAAAATCTTTCTAACAAGAAATCTTAGAATGAGAGGCAGAGCCTTCAGCTCTCAGGCCCCTCTCCTGTTGAACCATCTCTCAAGCTCCTGGTGGACTAGTTTTCTGCACTCACCTCTTTTCACTCCTCCCCTGTTTATACGTCACTACTGCACTACTGTACGACTATAGTGTGTGTTTGGTCTTGTCTCCCATGGTCATGGCAGATGGCTTCCCCTCCCTGATCCTAATTCTGCTGGAGCTCTCTTCCTGTTAAAAGGGAGGTTTTCCTTCCCACTGTTGCTAAGTGCCTCTCATAGGGGGATTGTCTGATTGCTGGGGTTGTCCTTTTAATTGTGTACAATATAAAGTGCCTTGAAGCAACTGTTGTTATGAATCGGCAGTACATACATAGAACTGAACAGAACGGGGCTGAGACTTGACTCACCTTTATCAGCGTGCATCCTCTTTGCTTCATGGCTCATGTCATGGGCCAGGTCTCCCTCTTTAGGTCCCGGTGCGATGTTGGGTGACAGGCCAAGCAAGGCTTGGTTCATGGAGAGACCATTGTGGTGTGCGGCTGCATAAAAAAATCAGCAAAAAAAACCAAACCATTATTAGCTAGACAGGAGCTTAAACCTTCCATCTGTACAATCTGTAAAGCCCTTTAGAGGGTTTTTTTTTCTTTATTTTTTCTTTATTTGTGTTAATAAATGTGCTGTGAAGCAATATATAATACGTACGTATCCTGTCTGAGGAGCTTTCTGTGTGGGCTGGGGAGCTGGACACACTGCTGCTGCGGTGGGACGATGGGTGACTACCTGGCCTCCTGTGGTCTTCTAAGGAAGGAGCAGGGGAGGGACTGTCCGGCAAACGTTCCTGCAACCCCAACAGCCACAAAACCACACATGCAAAATAAATATCCAGCGCAGGCTCGAGTGTTATGCCACGAGAAAGAGGGAACTGTGTTTACAGCAGCCAGCTGTTATTATGACATTGCTTGCTTTCTCTTTTAAAAATTTACCTTTATAACAGAGGTGACCATTCTGGAGGGCAGACTTTGGCCCTGTGCTGCGGCGGCCATATTTGCAATGGTGCTGAGGTGGTTCATCTGGCTCATCGCCATAGTGACAGAGGCTGGGGGCAGGCTGACTGGGATCAGAGGGTGTGGCATCATCATGAAGGGGAGTTCCAGGCCTGAGACACAGGAAGAGGTCGTTGGTTACTCAATGATGCATATTATGAGTGAGCTACCCACAGGGGAAACTTGGCTGAAAACTCAGAACCTGCTGGTGTTAATTCAGCAATCAGTAATTCCCACCACTGAGATCCCCTTTAAAATTGGTGTCCAATAACACTAAAGCTTTACAGAGCCAAGCGCCAGGAAAAGAAAGGAATAATTCAGATTAATCACGTCTCGGGTATCTTTCCATGTTAACACAATACACATAAATGTTTTACAGCACGTGTTAATAATAGATACTACTGCAATAATAATAAAGAAAATGGGGACGATAACTATACACACAGTCATTCAAAGACCAAAGTTTACACTGCAATAAATATGCATCAATTATTCTATGATGAATAAAAAGGGGCAAATTATGGAAATTCTCTCAATATTTACATATAAAAAAATATCTCGGTAAAAACAAGGGCAATCTTGAAAGTCATTACCCAAATGACTAGTTAAACGCGCTAATGACAAACAAGTAGCGCTAGGCTACAGTACGGCAATGACTTTAGGCTAATTATAGCCGCCGACAGTGCAGACCAAGAGACAAAGAGAAGAAGAGAATGAGACAAAAAAAAAAGAGTAGGTCGCATTCAGCTCACCCAATAATGTGATTTTCAGGGTTTTTTTCTCTATACGAACACACAAATTATTCCATTACAACATCAGAGATATCTTACAAATGTTCTAAATTATTCAATTGCTGTCTGGCAGTAGACGCCTAATTGGGGAAATTGAAGACATTAGCAGCGAGAAAATGTAAAGAAAGTCTAATAAAGATACTGCGGGTGGGGTGCGGTAGAGGGGGGGTTGTAGCTAGTCAAATAGTGGCCCTGAACTGCACTTCTGAATGGCTTAATGAAAACAAGCCAACTTTCAAAGGACATGAGCACAGACAGAGGGTCAAAGCTAGGTGTCTGTATCCCCCTCCCCTCCCCAGCCGTGGCACCCCCCTCCTTCCCCCCGCCCGTGCTCTACAGGGACTTTGAACTGGCAGGATCAAAAGTGACTGGGAACAGTTTGGTCTCATTCCTCCGCCACTCAGATGCTTTTCCTCAAATGCTTTAAAGAAAACCTCATAGACACTATTGGATCTGATCGAGCCTCTCTGTAGATTTTTTTTAACTCCTTTTTTTTCTGTCTTTCTTGGCAGCCCGGTTCAAGGTAAAAAAGAAAAAAAAGAAAGCTGTGTAGAGAAAAAGGAAGGGAAGAAAAAAAGATAGCACACTACAGAAAGCTATCCACAAAACAACTCCACTCTTCTTTTTTTGACAAAACATCAGTAGCCAAAGGGCAAGGAGATCTGCATGGCGAAGCCTCTAAAGAGAAGGACACTGGTTGAAAATGAAAGGACATGAGAAGTACTCCTCTCTGTCATTCCCCTCCTTCCAAAAGAAGCATTGATTTCCATAAGAAAGGTGGCATGCAGTTTCTCAGTGGCAAGTATTCCCAAACAATATAAAGCAGGGGAGATTAAAGAAAGGCGGAAGCCAAGCAGCACCTTGTATCAGCGCCTCTGCTGAAGCTCAGACTGAATCAATTACCACTCAGCAGGCTAAGCTCAATTAAAAAACACCACAGAGGGCCTGATTGCGGGGGTACTTACTGTAGGACAACATGGAGAGGTCTAGGCTACCTATCAGCCTTTCAAGGCCACTCAAGGGCCAGAGTGAAGAGACTTATTCTGCCTTTGAGGTGTCTCTATTACGCCCATTCAATCAAACGCAGCTACACACACATAAAGGTAGATTTTCACCATATCAATAAAGTATGAAAAAGAGGTGAAAAGTCACTTAAAACAACGCAGGTCTGCGCTTTGTTAGTAACATACCGCCACTTATCTCCCTGTCATATCTTTCTCTTGATGGCATGTGAATTTCATTGATGTGTCTCCACCTGACTGACAGGCTGGCGCGAAAACACAGGACCTCTGTTTGCTCTAAGGGGGTATTAGTCTCGCTTTCAGTGCCCGTCCAGCCCCTTTCTTGTCACCCCATCCTAAAGCGATGTTTCTCCCATAAAGACCCATTCAGGCCACTGTAGGGGAATGTGCCACGGGCCAACAAGGGTGCACCAAATCCTTTTATTTATGGCTGAAAGGAGCCAGGTGAGGAGGATATGCATTTATTCAAGGAATCTGGCATTTTCACAAGACAGTTAGAGTGTTTTCATCGCATTCATATGCAATTTCTTCTCATTTTCTTGATTTTTATTCTCATTTAAATGAAAGGACTATGAATAATTGCAACAACTTTTTTTACGTAGGTAACAATAAACAGAGATTTTTGCTTCTTTTTTTGTCCTTTTCAAAAACCAGAATGAAGAGACTCATTAATCGCTGTGATATTGTGAAGATATTCCAGTGGGCAAACTGTTAGAAACATATTTGTCAGTTTTCTGTTTATCTCTGAAATAGAAGTTCAGACCTGATGAGAGGTGAATTCCCACAAGCCCCCCTCCCAACCACCACCTCTCTCTTTCCTGAAGGGCAGACAATGCATTTGGAGTAATTTACCTGAAGTAAGCCTGAGGGACTTGCAAAGGTGAACTCCTATTTACCATCATTAAAACTACAAATCACTTAATACCAATATAAACAGCTCAGCTATTATGTCGTGCAGTGCTTGGGAGTTCACGCATGGATAAGCAAAGATCTGAATCGCGGAGGATGAATTGAATGAATTAAAACAGCCCTTGGTAGCAACATGATTAAAAACCTGTTACATCAGAATCAAACCTCACGGCTAATGGCAGGTTTGTTACTTATTAAAAAAAAAGATTTGAAGAAAAGTGGGAAAAAATGGATTGATTGACTGTTGAACGATTTAAAAAAATGATTAAAACGCCAGCAGTGATTTATTTTGGTGATTTGTGCCGCAGTTAATCCTCATCGACACAGAACTTCAGCCTTTTTGGCCATCTAACCCTACGGAGAAAAATAAGAGGAGAGGAGCTAAGCCATTGTCATTGAAAATGGGATGAGAAAGCAGCCGGGCCCCTTACCCTTAACTCTGTTGTGGACAGATTTCCCCTGACAAAAATTAAACTAGCTCCTACTTGGCACTTTATTATCTCTTCAACTGAATGATTTATTGTTTGTGGAGCGAAAGAACCAAAGAGAGGGGGAAGATTACATTTCCAGCCAAAGCTCAGGCCTGATCTCGTTTTTTACTCCCTCTGTCCAGGAAAAAAGCTCCCGACAAACAATAATGTCAGCTGTAATTGATCGGAGGTCGCTGGCTGGGCCTGCAGTAAAAGCGCACTATTTAAGCGACAATCGGCCCCGCGCTCTTCAGACGCTGGCTAATGAAGCTGTCTGTCTGGGCTATTTACCTTCTCTTAAATGGAAGGGGAGAGATGTACTGTAAGAGACAGGGCTGGAGAGGATCTGCCTCTCACTCCCGTGAAATAGGACCTGCACATGCCTCAGGAATGTATAATTGGTTGGCGCAGCCAAAGCTGGGGATCCGGTGCTAATTAAATGACTTGTTTAAAGCCTATCTGTCTTTGTTTGGGAGGCTCTGGGCTTCAGAACAATGCATTGTAAATGCTGTTGTCAAACAAACATTCCTGGTTATCCTTTGATTTGAATTGAACAAGACAAAGGGCTGATTTGCTCACTGCTAAGCCTTTGGTTTTCATGGTGTTGAGATATTTTTTCCTTCCCTCTTCTGATCTGTCAAACTGAACAGGGCCATTCCAGTCAAAGCTGCTAAATGGACTGACTCAGTGCACAATCCATACGCAGCTCGCCGCCGCAAAAACAATCTCCGTTTTCCCTCTTAATTGCGCTTGTAAAAATGCCCCCATGTTGTGTATGCATTTCTCCGACAAAGGTAAAGACGGTGGCGCGCACAAGGAGAGTCTTTGTTGTGGTCGTATCAAGGATTTGCACACTGGTCCCAAAAGGAAATGAATGGCTCATGAAAAAGTGTCTGTCACGCGGCGAGACATTTAGAGGTCTCCATAGCACTAATCAGCTAGTCGTCTTTACTATAACTGTTAATCTCCCTTTTTAAAAAAGGGGGGGAAAAGGAAGTCCTGCCACGGAGGAGGTGGACCGGGGGGGGGTGTGTATGCATCAGATCAAACATAAGACACGGCCTCCATAAATAAGTCGTCTAGAATTGTGGTGCCACTTTAGACTACACAAGTGCATGCTTCCATGTGCTTGCTAGTCCCACATTCATATACACACAGGCAAACAAGAAAACACACACACACAGATGGCAGGTTCAGTCAAGGCTGGTGAGTCCTGTTTCTCATTAAAATGGGGGGAGAGGGGAAGGTTTCGAGCTTTGATGTAGCCACCCACAGCCCTTCAGTGTCATTGAATGAAACTTTGAAGCTTTTTGTGTTTACGTAGTTAATGCTGATAATAAAGCAAACATCTTGTCTTTGTTAAATACCTGCTGTCCACTCACGTATGCCTACACACACGCACGCACACTGCAAACGGGGACATAAAACGAATACATCTTGCAGCAACAAAGAGAGGTAAACATGAAAACACACGGCCGCACGCTCAGACAATGATGCAGTATGGATAATTGTGTAAAGTTACGCGCCGGCGCAAAGCCAGCCGAACATATAAACACATGCGGGAAAGAAAAATGCTTTACATTCCAAGAGCTGTAACGATTGGATGAATAACAAGCTATTAACGCATCAGCAGACAAAATACGCTCGACGTGCCAAGGCAAAGACGCGCAACTGAGGTGGGCATAGACTTTTTGATGAACTAAATCACGAAATGTAACAAAAAAAAAAAGAAAGAAAACATGATAAGAAAACATTTCTGCTTTCATGAGGTAACATAATTGCTTTCCAAACCCAAACCGCTGGAGTGTAACATGTGGTAGAAATTATCAAGGAGACAGACAGAGGTGTTTGTCCATTAAGCGCATAAAAATCTAAGGCAGGCAACTTTTATAGGATAATTTAAATCCTCGGCTCTAATAGTGCGCATTCCTTATGAAAATTGGAAGATCAATCATCTCCGTGACAGATCTGTTGTGGAAGAAGTTCTCGCTATCTTTTAGGTGGTGGTGGTGGGGGGTGCTGAACACGTTTCGCCACCGCCCCACCTGTGCTACCCCCCCTTCCCATTTTAGCTGTCTATTTGTCTCTTTGCTGAAAATGTTAACGAACAGGGCAATAATCAAGCCATATGCTTGCATGTGGCAAATCTCATTACAGTAAATGACCTTTACCAACCAATGCCAACATCCTTGTGCTTGATAACACAGAGCGTGCGGGGCGGGCGACACAATGGTGGGTTTTAGTTTACGCAGTCATGCGCGGGAGTATGTGTGTGTGTGTGCAGTTGGCCAAGACAGCCAGGCCTTCAGGACACATTAGGACACGGGAGGCATTCACTAATTTGGGTCGGAACCAGGCTCACTTCACATTTGCCACACGTCACTCCGAGGATCGCCGCGGAATCGGCGCAGGAGCTCCGACGCTGGATCACTCACAATAAGCGGTGGCACGGAAAGTGCTGCGAGCAGAAGAGGAGAGGCGAAGGAGAGGAGAGATATTACTAGCAGCTGTTACTACTGCGGCTGCAATATATTCAAGCCCAATCAATAAAGCTCCTACAGACAGTGACACCCAAGCAGACAGAGGAATCATTTTCATCTGATACTTAGCAAAGGCTCCCCCTTTTAAAAAGATTGCTTTCAGTCAATGACAACCAGTTGTCATTTGACTAAGGCTCCTGAAATGAAATATATTGACGAGTGTTATCAATCACGACCCACTCTGCCATCATATCAATTTAGCCGGGATGGGGGTTGAGGGGTGGATGGTGGTGGTGGTAGGGAGGGATCGGTTTGCATGTGGTCATCGGATCATCTGTTTTAATTACAAAATTAGCATCACTACCTCCTGCGCTCTCACTTCCTCCATGACAAGCACCTCTCGAGAGAGAAAATCAGTAACGCTCAACCGTTGTCAGCGCGAGGTTTCCTTGAAATGCAGTTCAGTGTGGACTTTAACTGAGGCAGAGGACAACATGTTAAAATATACATAGATATATATTTGTTTGATTATTTGTCTGGAGATTCTAAATATCATTTATCAAGAAACGCCTTCCTTTGTTTGTTCACCCTCTGAAGGGCGTGCTGATTGTGAAATT
Source organism: Copadichromis virginalis (assembly GCF_057382275.1). Classification (NCBI taxonomy): domain Eukaryota; kingdom Metazoa; phylum Chordata; class Actinopteri; order Cichliformes; family Cichlidae; genus Copadichromis; species Copadichromis virginalis. Next base: position 17,971,942 of record NC_140633.1, read on the forward strand.
CCTTTACGTTGTTTGAACTTGCTCACGCGCTCCGTCTTTATCTTGGTCCCAGAGGAGAGGCTTTGTGATGGTGAAGATGTCTGGGCTCAGGAAGGCTGATAGCTCTATTTGGATGAGGGTTCCCATATCATAATTGAGAGAAGAAGAAGAAGAAAAAGGGGGGAAAAAAGTGCTTTTGCGGAACACGACCAACTTTCTTTTCTGTCACGAAACGCTTTTGAATCCTTCCCGGGCAATGCTACATTTTTACAGTGCAATCACAGTTAAAAGAGAACGCCATTTCGCTGTTGTCATCACCGCGCTGCCATTACTGTTATTGTGTACACACAGTAATATCATTACTCTATGCTAATGTTTCCTCTTAGACATAATCACGGGGAAATGAGAGCGCATGATATCCAGCCTCTAACGCTGCGCCATCTTAACTGTGCATGTGAAAACGGCTCCGCATCCGACGCAATCACACACCACGTATATTTCACATTGCGCCGACCTGCGAAAGCTCATCATCACCGAAAGGTTGAATGTCATTTATTACACGTATCACATTTACAGCAAGTGACATTGTCTTTTCAAATTGTGTTGATCTCTTCACTTTCAAAGGTCAGCCCCTTCCCTGGCTAAATTCAACCTGACAGAGAATAGTGAGGAGGGGACAGCCGAACACATGCATCACCCCGGCATCAAAGCGCTCCAAATTAATCTATCCAATTAATGAGGAATGAGGCCTAATGTTGATGAGGGATGACAACTCGACTGGTCAGTTGTTTTTTTATAGCTCTGCTCCTGCTATTGTGAGCTAACCGCAAGAGACAATCAAACAAATATGTCCATGACGGTTTGTCGAGTGCCGCCGCCTCTTCCTCTCCGTAGCGCCGCAACTCCGCTGCCACTCAAAGATGATAGAACTTGATATGGATCATTACGGAAATAATGTTTAATCAATTCCCCCTGTTATTGTAATCTATTTCTGCCGTTGTCTGCGTTTGTGTGTTTTGTAGCTACATCGGTGCGCCTCACAATTTCCCAATCATGCATATTCAAGTGTTACGCTGATGCTTAACAGCCGACGCAACCGGAATTAGAACGAGGACATTAGACTTCATTAAAAAGAGAAATGATTATCAGGTTTATCTTTTGAAATGTCTATTAAAATGTGTGTGTCGTTCTTCACTTATCTGTCACCTGGCTCCCATGAGCCTGGCAGCCTAATAGAGAGATGGTGAGGGCCAAAGCCCAAGAGAGCGACGGAGACCCATCAAGCTCTTCACTCAGACTGGAAGGCTGCCTGTCTGCTCTGCCACTCTCTGTCTCGCTCACTTACCACCACTAGCCCCCGTTTGCCCAACGCTGGCAGGTCAAAGAAATCCTGTTTTGTCTGGAGAAGGACCCTTGATATAAGAAGATGGGGAGAAAACCCAAATAAAATGTTGAATTGCATAAATTAGTCAAGACAATAACCTGCCGCTGTAAAAAGAGGTGTTATGATATGTTCGTGAAATGAATTCCATTCAGCCTATGGCTACAATCTAGTCTCTCCAAAGAGCTTTGGCTGACAAAGGCTCCCACAAGAGAGCTAGAGAGGAAGATGGATGAAGTTGCCCCTAGACACTCATATCAGGTCAGTATGTGCTTTATCCCCTAATGGTTAAGGTTAGGATTGAGTAGGGGGTGATACTAGATCTGAGCCTGAGGGCCACTGTTCTAGAGGAGAGGTGCAGGAAGTTGCCACCATCCTCCATCATGGCCCACATTCAGCTGCGCTGGGCCACCAGCACTAATGCAGCTAGCAGGTTGGAGCGCGTAGTTAGCTAGTTGGACGTGTCCTTCCACCCAGAGAGCTTTATTATTAGAAAGGACATAAACAGACTAATTAAATCGCAGCAGTGGAGCTGGGCTGACAGCTGGCACAGAGAATGTGACCAAACAGATCCCTATCAAAGTGCAAGAGCAGTGTCTCTCTATATGGGTCCTGCTTTTGTGTGCGTGGCTTTGTCTGTGTGTGCTGACACGCATGCCTGTATGTCCAGTAAATATACGCCCGGGTGCACGTCACCTCTACCCATTTTAGCCCCGTGTTCGGCTCACATTCGACGACTATCATTTCTCCACTCACACGCGCTGTCATCTTAATGTCTTATTTAGCGGCTTATCGCAAAGCACACTGACTCTCTTATATGTTCCAAAATTGCACAAATGCTATCCAACAGAGCAGTGAACACTCCAGTAATTAGTGCATGGTCTCAAGCCTGACTCCACTCAGCTCTGCAACATGGCCAAGCACGGACCCCATATAGAGAGGAGTCTAGTTATGCATTGATCTCAGAAAATTAAGGCTAACTGCCCCAGACTGCGGCGTCTTGATGTACCTTCTGGATGAGCAGTGTACTATACTTTGTGTTGTTTGTGGCGTAAACACGGTGATTTTTTTTTTCTCACTCGCCACGCTTTAAAATAAATACATGCTAAATAATTAATGACCCCGCCCACCCTAAAAGGTAAAACCACTGATGATGAGAAAATATGGCCTTAACAAGTCAATAATGGCGAGTGCAACAAGAACAGCCTAATCAATGCGGCTGCAACGTTTGCAAACAAGGACTTGAATTATAACGCCAATAATTGATCCCTTCCATTTTTTTCTCCCCACCCCCTTTCCCCTTCATGTGATGTCATTGTTTATTGATTGCTTCTCGCCCGTGAGGGATGATGGGAAGTTTCGGAGTTTGTTTTTTGCTGCGACTTTTGCCCCTCCCACCTCCCCTCCCACATCCAAATACACCACCCACCAACCCACCCTTCCTCCATTTGAAATTTGCAAGCTGTAGCACCAGCTTAACCAAAAAGGATTAAGTCCCATACCCAACTGAGAACACAGATAATGCTCAGTAATTGGTAAAAAATGAAGATGAATGGGACAGCTAGATAAGGACCAATTAGCTGCTGGGAGTGTACAGCTGTGGTCTCCTCACAGAGCGCTCTCAGGGGCCAAGGCCCCCTCTTCCTCGCTCTCTCTCTCACACACACACATACGCACGCAGGCACACGCGCGCGCACGCATGCAAACATGCAAGCGTGAGGGTAGGGCTTGCAGAAATTAGCCTGATGACCCTGGAAAGAGAGAATGATGCTTCCTCATCATCTCACCCAGAACCTCTTTCCCTCAACTCCTCACTCAGTCAGGCAAGACTCCAGGTACCTGTCACCACCCATCCAAACTTCAGACTAGCATGAGGCTTTCCACTCCCCCACCCGCCCCTGTTGGGCGCAGGCAGCCTGGACCGAAGCCACAGATGTTGAGACAAAGGCTTTTCAGGTTTTCATGCATCGCTCCTTTTAAAGCTTCGCTGCGATGTTACAGTGCGGACTCGGAAGAGTTTTTTTTTTTTTTTTTTGGTAGATTATGTTAGCAGTGACAGTTGTGTCTTCTCCTTCTACCGCCGCGCTGTTGTTTAGCCGGCATGTCGTGGCATCATCTGGCTGATGACAGTGGAATTCCCATATCTAATTACAAACAGGATTTCAGCTCCATTAGAGTTGTGTGGTGAGGAGTCAGATGAGTGGCAGGGCAGCACCCAGTGGCCAAAGAGAGACAGAGGGTGAAAGACAGAGAAGTAAGTGAGACAGAGAAAAGAGGACAAAGGGTGAAACCCCTGCCTTATCGTCTCAACCTGATTTTTTGTTGGTTCTTTTTGAAGCTCCGAGAAACACTTTTTTCCCCCCTTCTGTAACTGGAAAAAAAACAAACCCAATTCCTTCTCTTGGAATTGGCAGGTGTTTGTTAGTGGGCAGCTGACAATATTTTTTCTCCCAGTAATGAAGGTTGTGGCTGGGGTCAATGCACTGGGAGGGAATGACAGGCTGTTTATCCCCCTCAAGGCCAAGCGCCACACGTGTTTTGCTTGGTCTGTGATCTGTAATTGTGGCATTTCCTGAGAGGCGCAGGAACAATCCACATTGTGCTTTGAGAGCTCTCCCTCTGCCCAACTAAAGAGTGCGAGGGAAAATCAAAGAAAGACCCCACACACGCACACACACACACACACACACACACCATCCTGCCTCTCTTTACATTTTGATGTCATTCCATCTCCGTATCTTTTTTACCCTTCTCTCCTGCCTCCCCTTCTTCATACATATCTATTTCCTTCTCTCCATCTCTCACTCAGGATGTTTGGTTATTTTGGCAGAGAGTTGAACTGGCTGTTTTTTTCCTTATAATTAATAACATTGATGCAAACAGGAAGGTCTAATTGTGATGAATATTTAATGTGAGGGAGAAACATTAGCCTGTTCAATTTACATCAACACAAAGACAGCGGCGGGCAATCCAACTCTACAAACAGTACAGAGTGTCCTTCACTGGCTGGCTCTGCTGTGCTTTGCTTTAAGCGCTTCACAATACAAGAACTGCTTCAGACAAACACTGAGATGAGGCACCTGTATTCTGTATTTTAGCCCGAGGAGGCTTTTTTTCTTTTTCGTTTCCCCTCCACGGGTTGATGTAGTGGCTCTTTTCTGATTAAATGGATCTATGTCCTTAGTGGTATTATCAGAAGGATGCTCATTATCATATCAATTCCTATCGTGGATGGTAACATAATTTGTGTAAGTAAACACATCCGTTTGTGTGGGTCTTAGTTTAAGCCGGTTGATTATAAAACGCCAGTCCATTTCCTCAGAGCAGCTGTGGTCTGAGTCTGTTTTAAAAACAGCATGAAGTCATTCCCCAGTCAGCACTCTGAACAACAGTCAGTCCAGTCCCAACAAAAGCCCCAGCCAAATGCATTTCCCCCTCTGCTACATCAGTCAACTGATTTATACGTCTCGATAGCTATTGGATAATAGGCTCAAGTGCTGGATATATTAGGAATTCGCACTTCAAAAAAAAAAGAAAGCAAAAAAAAAAAAAAAAAAAGCTCATAAATCAAACCCGAGCGAGCCACTTTATGGAATCTGAAGTAAAATCTGTAATCAGGCTTCCTTGTTAAGTCTCGCAACTGTGGAATCCCAAAATGCCTTCATTAAAAATAAAACATGTGAAGCAAAGTCTGGGGCTAGATGAAGAAGACAACATGCTGCTAGCTTGTGTTTCATGGCTCTGCAGTGCAGAGCGGGCCATATATCTCCAGCGTATTATCAGGATGACTCCTGCTGGCCACCCTGTCACAGGAGAGTGCTTGATATAAACAAGAGATTGCTGCGACACCCAGTAATCAATATTAGGATGGTTTCAGTACCAAACATCATTTGTCTCTGCGACCATTCCTTTGACCAAACGAAGCATTAATTCAAATCATAAATCTGAGCTGATTTAAATCCGAGGAGAGTGAGGGAGAGAGAGGGGCCCCTGTCTGACTGCCTGCCCCTAATGATTTATTTTCTACATTTCTGCGAGCGAGAGATTTGTCCATACTCACTGACAGGTCACCTTCAAACGCCAGTGGCAGACTGTTCATCACCATGCAGACGAGCATCTCATCGCTGCGAGTAAATATTAAAGGAAAAGAATCCAATTGATTGTGGATGGGCCGAGAGGCGTCACTGCCATATATTTCACTCAGAGAGCTAATGCTGTGGCCCATGCACCCACACCTAGAACTGCTCCCCCTTGCCAGAATTATGATTCTACTGGGAGCCTGTGTGGCTGGCTGTGGGCTCAAGGTTACAATTTAAATTGTAAAAAGATAAAACAGTTTCTTATTAGCTCCATTGCCACAGCCTTGCTGTTAGTACTCACATTTATCTTTATTTCCGTGACCTCGCAGGCTCGTATTCTCTCTCTCTCTTTTTTTTTTTTTTTACACACTCCATTCTCTCGGAGTGATGACCTCACACTTTATGCATTTCGCATTGTTAAATCTGCTTAGAAACACATCCTGTTTTCATCTCGCACGCCACAAGCTCCATGGTGTCAAGTATTATTGTCGAAATGTGTTCAGGAGTCAAGCCATTTATTACAGTAAGTGAATCAAAACCTCAATTTAGCAGGCAAAGCTACGGGGATTACACTTGGTTTATAATTCGGAACGGGCTCATGAATCCGCGCTAACATACATTATCATTCTCTTTAATACACTAAGTGCTCGTGTGTGATATTGCAAAAAATCCTTCTGCATTTTAGGGCTAATAATTAATTGAAATGGCACATAGTGAAAAACCAGAGCTCTCACAGCAATTCAATTAGACCTTGTTAAAAGCTGATAGCTTTGGGAAACTGTGTTCACAGTTTCACTTAGCTATTAGGAGTTGTTTTTTTTTTCTTTCAACATAAAACACTTTCGGAAAAACATGACTTACATTACTAAAGCGGGCATTCCCAGTGCATACAAAATAACTAAAATCAATAGTTTATTGCTTTATAAACTTTGAGAAGGCAGCAGCACAGTGGAAAGAGCATCTCATGAAAGAACACTGTGCGAGTCTTCGGTTTAAGGCAAGCTGTGTGTCTGTGTGTGCCTCTGTGTGCGTATAACCTTTTTATTACTTTTGACAAAGCTCCATTGACACAAAGAACAGTGTGTCTGCTTTAATGACGAGGTGTAGAAACGACCTTCTTCTTTGACATATTTCAGTCTAAACCTGCTCTGGAATTATTGTTATTTTGGACTTTTTAGCCTCGGCTGGAAAGAAAGGAGGCAGGATACATGTAAAGAGAGAATGAAGGGTTTGATTGCCAGCATTGTTTTTTTGCCTGCTGGGGTACCTTTGGAACAATGCATGGAACCGCATAAGCTTTCACTCTTGCAAATCAAAGCAAATTTGCTCAAACTTACTGACAACCCTGACAAAAATGGAACTTGTTTAATAACCAGTCTGCATTTTTCCCCCTAATGTGTTGATTCTCGTTTTATACGGCCGAGGATTGAGATGTGTATAATACCCTGCCTCTCTGGACATTTTCTGTCTAATTTTTTAAACAGATAATTGTGCAGTCTTGGAACAGTTATGAGTTCTTTGAGCGTGTGCTGAAACGGTGGCAAGTGTGCAGGTCTTCGCATGTGTTTGTGTGCGGCTTGCATTTTTTTCCCACTAATGCGAGATGTATTTGTGACAGTGTGTGCGTGTATGAAGGGTATCCTCACCGACACTGGAGCTGAGGTCTCCATTCTCTCCGTCGACCCCGTGGTGGTTGGCGTTGCCGTGGTAGCTGCTCATTGCCTCCAGCTTGATCTTCTTGACCTTCATGGCCTCTGCGATGGCTGCGTTGGCAGCTGCTGCCGCCGCTGCTGTCAGGCCTGGAGAGAAGAGGCAGAGGAGACAGTGCGCTTACAGACCGCTACATGTCTGCTGTGGCTGAGCCACTGCACCTGCGAAACCTTTCAAAAAGCCTCCTTGGCAAATAAAAAAATGAAGGAAAAAGAAAACAGAGGGCAGACTTTTGAAATAATAAAACAATGAATAATTTTATACACTATGGGGAATAAGCTCCTGCGAGATCACGACTTTGTTTTTCATCTTCTGACAGGGGATATCTTCACAGCGGGTTATCATGCTGATGAGATGGATCCCCGTGTGTGTGGCAGCATATGATTTTTATGAATGTTTCAGAGACTCTGGCATTCCTCGCCGCTCTGTATTGATGTATTTGTACCTTGATGGAAAAAGATGCAGTCAAGATAACAGCGCATGATGCAAGCACTTTGTGTGTACAGCTTATAATAGTGAATGAGGAATAGTGATGCAGTGTGACACAGCGACGGGGGATGGGGGGGGCAGGCATTAAACATTAAGTAAAGCGGGTTAAAGTGAACAGACATAGGGGCTGAGCTGCGTCTTCTGAATCTTATTGTGGAGGGTACTTCAGTGATACCGTCTAATGCATTCATCAGAGCTAATCGACCTGAATAATACCTCACAGTGCTGCTCGTGTTTCTTACAGCAATACATTGTCGTGCCTCATAATAAGAGGGCTCTTCTCACTGTCAAGGCGAGTCATCGGGCACAATGGAATCCTATAGACAGACCAGCAAGTTTAATAGTTAGAGGGCCATGAGTGAAAATTAACTAAGGAATGAAGAAGGAGGCAATATGTGAACTTTTGTATCATCTCTTATTTCAAAATGTTCTGTGGTCTGCAGAAGTACGAAACTGATGAGGCAACAGGTCAAAAGTGGCAATGAGCTTGGCTCAAATATACTCAAATATTCATACTGGTTTTTTGTACGGAGATGATATGGGTTATTTAGTAGGCTTCTCAAGAGAGAACCAGTCAACCAGTTGTGGTAGATGGCTGCCCCTCTGTGAGCCTTGTTCTGCCTGAGGTTCCTTCCTGTTTTTTCCTTCCCACTGTCACCAAGTGCTGGCTCATAGAGGCTCATCTGATTGTTGGGGTTTCTCTGTATTATTGTAGAGTCTTTACCTTGCAATATACAGCTCTTTCAGAGGTGACTGTTGTTGTGATTTGGCGCTAAATAAATAAACCTGGACTGAATTGAACTGAACTGAATTTGAATGTATTTGAGAATTTTACATGGATTTACTTGAGGCCAAAGTTAGCTGCTTCGTTAAACTACATGAATACTGACACCACTGAATCCCCTCTGTGATCTCAAAATACATCCCGAAATAGCAAGTTTAGACGTGGTCATCCACTTTAATGAAAATGAACTTGATGTGATTGACATAGTAGGTCTAATATTACAGCCATACATATGCTGAGCACACTGCAGAGATCATAAAGCACTGGTCTGTCATTGTGGTAGTTCCAGGGTTCTGGTGTATTGAACGTGACTGAAATCTTTATTCATGAGGCTGGTCTCAAACAGCAGGGACAGATAGTGCTAAAGCTCCTCTAGGCTTGGCGTGTCTCAGGAGAGTCCCACGACTCTTCTCGCCAGCCCCAGCAACAAAATCAAAGATGCATGGCGAGAAAAAGATATGTACCTATTACTGGAATCACTCATATCCACAATACGGTATATCACCTGCCCTTTCACTGGGTGCTGCTTGTACTTGATATGCAGGTTTGCCTTACGTTTGACGCAGAACAAAGCGGCGTCTCCGTTTATCATCGCTAAGCTGTCACGTCTCCGTGATGGGACTCAAAGCAGCTATTAGCCATGCATTTGAGGGGAGACACAAGTACAAGGAGAGGTAGAAATCAAACACGTGGCTCTAATAGATACATGCCAGCACATGCAAGCGCTAACAGACACACACACACACTGACAAACACGCACACAAGAGCATACCGGCCTGGACACCCTTTCCTCTCATCCCCAGCTGATAGGCAGATGGTGAGAGTCACTCTGAGCCTCTGACATGGAGGTGCATATAATTTAAAGCCTTGTTTGCATCTTAAAATACATCAGTACCATATTGACGTACAGTATACATCATGTCAGCGAGGGCCCTCTCGTTTGCAGTGGGCCCTGGCTGCTGTTCCATATGCATAGGCTGGGCAGGAGGAGGGGGAAAACAGCCATTGCCTCATAAGAAGGTGATACTTCTCCACATAATGAATGTGGCCTCTGCCCAGTCTGAAGGTCAGCCTTCATTTGTGTATAATGGGCAAGAGTCAACTGTTTTCCAAATGAGACGTATGCAGAACAGACTGCCGAGTAAATATTGAAATCACCTCTGGGCTGTTTGTGTGATAAATTCCCCCCACAAATCAGGTGCTGCTAAAATGAGTGCAGCAATGGAGCTTTCTGATGCTCTCTAACTTGTAGGAATACGGTGGTTTATTGCACTGCAGCCTATCTGTCCTCAACACATATATATAATATAATTTTTTTTCTTTAGTCGACTAAACTGTAGAGCCACTAAAGCAAAACGGAAACGGAAAGTAGGAGGTGATGAGTTTTGATCAAACGTTTAGCGAGAAAATAAAGGCTAGGAAATTGATTCGTACCATTGTGAAACGGATGAAATGATCACTTTTCCATTTTTCATTTATCATTCGCCCGCAACATCCACCCCTGTCTTTGACTAAGTGACACACTCCATAAATCGAAATCTTTGTTCTGATAATTGCTTCATTTCGCCAGATCAATTGTCATATCCACACAACGCACACCTCAATACAGCGCGTGTAATAAGGAAGCCAGGGAGATGTTGGCGCCCAACAACAAGTCTATTAAGCCACTAGAAGTCTAAACGTCAACAGGACCAATCCCACTCGGTGCTAATCTGCATTCATTACTATGCAAACAAAACAATCCAGCCTCATATAGTCCTTCAAAGTCACCTTTAGATTCAGACACTTTTCTCATATAGACGCGCCGGCGAGTCCGAATCCTCCAGAGCACAAAACTAACAGCGCATCACGGTCGCATGTTGAGAGTCACACCAGCAAGGAAACAGAAAGGGGGGGAACATTTCAACAAATAGAGAATAGCATGGTACTGTCACATGGGGAGCACAAAACAGCAAATAACAGAGACAAGGTCTGATGGTAGCCCTTGGAGCAGCTGTCATATTAAATAATAATGAAGGATCTATTAATATGCAAAGGAAGCAGCAGCCGACTGGCTTAACGCTGTCATGCCTCTGCATATTGTCAGGATCTTCATCATTAATTAACATGCTAGCTGCCCCATACCTGCGCCAATGTCAGAACATTCTTACAACAAACACCCCAATGCCTGTGCCCTCCGCAACTAACTCTTATAATTAAATTAAAATCAGATTAACTTCACATCAGTACACAAAAGACCGACTTTTACGACTTTCTCTTGCAGTGATTGCAACTCCCCCCCTCTCAAAAAAAAAAAAAACCCCAAACAAAAAACAAGAGCTCATCTGCTGTGTTTCTGTTCTCCTCTCTGTTAGGGACTGCACCATGGGCAACAATGAAAACGGGCAAGCAGGATAAATAGGGAAGAGACACTCCATGTCAATGAGCATGGCCGCCTAATTTTATGCATGGACTGGTGGCAGCACAGCAATGACAAACTGGGGATGGGAACAACGCGACTCTTAGGTACACTAAACCACTTGAACTGTGCTATCCACATCATGACAAATTTAGTATCAATTACAGAGCGTGCTAACCTTATGACAAGCGGCGGACTCAAAGAGGAGGGGCAGAGGCACAAAGAACTGACACTAAATTACCTGGCGCATACTGGATCTATTTTAAAGCAGCTTGAAGTGGCGATGGATTAGATGATCCTCTCTGCAGCAGGGGATGACGTGCTAATTGTACACTGAAAGAGGATAAATATTACTGTATGTTTCCACTTACAGCACTCGTGAGAAGAAGAAGCAACTCTCTGTGTCGCTCTTAAAGCGAGGCAATGCCAGGAGGCATTAGGAAATATTGTTGTTGGGGTTTTTTTTTTTATCAGCAAAGTACAGGATGCACCTCGGTAAGATGTAGGTGACATTCATTTCTCTAATGGTAAATGCAGTACTCTTGCGTTATTCAAAAGATTGAAGCCATATCCAGGACATAAATGAATTATATTGAAGCTGCTGCTTAAGTAGTGGCCAGAGTGTGAGTGGAGGCCACCTCTCCACTTTAAAGGAGATGTCATCTCAGTGTGGTGTCAGTCCACAGCAAATAATCCGATTTGGGGGCCAATCTGCCTGTAATGCATCAGCAACTGGAAAGGCTCCAGCGTAAACCCCTGCCCCACACCCCCTTCCTCGGGGCATGAAGTATGCACACGTTCAGGCACTCACACAGACACACGTGTGCCTTCACACATGTCCTTAAGTGTAAAACTAAGCACTAACTCAGCACATTAAAACGTCCATTTCTAAATGGAACTGGTGTATGTTAACAATGGGTCTCACATCCACTCTCTGGTCCTGATGAGTGAAGACGACATTTGTTCTCATGCACTTCTCACATGTGACCGATACAGCCACCGAACTTAAATCTATGACCTTAAGTCTGACGCTTCAAAAGAGCTGCGCCAAAAAAAAAAGAAGGAAAAAAAGAAATAAAATAAAAGGGAAAACTGTAAAACGGTTAAGTAAGTGCCTGTCATGCTGCTCTTTAAAGCTGGGAGATGAGATAATTGAACAACTTCCTGCTTCGATCTCAAGATGAAACTTTTTTGCCAGTTTGAGCAATAGTTAACCACTATTACCATATTTGTTAATGCTGCTTATCTCCTTGGAACATCAGCAGAGGGATGACATGTTACTGTGAACCAAACACTGTGCGCTCTTCATCCGCAGCCCAAATGAAAAAGGGCGCAGCTATTTTGTGGGCGGCTCGAAGAATTGGTGAAGCCTCGGGAAGAGCTGTCGGCCCGTATTCTGTCTTTCTGTGCAGGCGCTAACTCATCTGAAAAATGAACTAATGTGACATGACACGATGGTGTAACTATTTAAGACAGTCTCTCAATGTCGTTTTTTATCATCAATCAGAACATTTGGACATGACAGGGAGATCAATTAGTCGCCTACTTAGATGCTAACTTATGTGTGGTCAATTATACTTAATTACTAATCTGTCAAAGTCTGTAACTTCCTTGACGTTTAATGCTTAATACTATCATCAAAACAATAAATGGTTTAATTACGACACAGAAACTGGTGCAAAAAGTTCCATCTCGCCACAGTTAGGAAGCTTAAGGCAGTTATGAGAAGACCAAAAAAAAGAAAACCTCAATTACTTTATCGCTGCCCCCTGAATACCCTGACTAAATGTCAAGATCATAGAGTCCCTCTGGGCTTAAAGGGGATGATATCAAAAGGCTTTTCTGTTGCTTTATGTTCCACTAAATAACATGGGTCTTTCTCATCATTGTCCCTCTCTGTGTTCACTTCAGCCTTTAAGTTTGCCTTCTATACTGCTGCGCAGATAGCCAGTGACCTCATCCTGTTCCCACAGTTCAAGGCACTGGCCTGCACTGAACCGGCACCCGCGTTTAGTAGTGAATTTCAAAGTGGGTGGCTCTTAAACGAATACGAAAACAAACAGAATTAAAATGTGTTCAGTGGGATCATTAAAAGTGTTCAAGTTCACTATGGAAAATCTGCTGCGGTGCTTTATCTCTTTGCAAAAGTGCAAAAAAAAAATGAATAGTCGGTTAAATAGAATGCACAAAGCTCCTTTCGACAGCGTAATATCATTAAAGACGTATCACTAAGGAGAGCAGAATATGCAAAGCAGAGCACTTACAGCCACCAACATCAAAGCAGTCACAATGAAGCCAGCCACAAATAGAACAAAAGCATTAGTTGCAATAAGACTTGGCCCGGGGGTAAGTTAGGGCACAAACGGTTGTTGTTGATTCTTGTGGCGATAAGCTTGCTTTAGCATCACCACTGCCTATGTACATATACCAGTGGAGTGGATTTAATCGCACTAATTAGAATGCACTCAAGGCAAAATGCAACATCTACTGGAATAATCTGAGAGAAAAGATCTCCACTCCAATCTATTCTCCTCCTCTTTGTTTCCGGCGAGGGGGGGAGGGGGGGGGGGGGGGTGGACAGCAGAGGATCTGTTTTTGGTAAACGAGTGAGCGGCTGGTGTCTGGTGGTTGGATGCATGTGTCACTTTGGACTGGTTGCCATTTCGAGGACAAGCTGCGGGGAGGCCACTCGTGGGGAGGCTGAGCGTGCATGTGCATGCGTGCGCTTGTGTGTGTGGAAGAGACCTAGACAGAGGGAATCAGAGCCTTAGCAACAGTGACAGAGAGATACAGACCAAACCATACCTGTGGGCGGGATCATGCCGGGGGACATGAGGCCGGGGACTGAGTGGGGCATGATGTGGGGGTTCTCCGGTGATGTCACACTCTGGGTTCTCTTCGGAGGCCGGCCGGGTCTGGAGCTGAAACACCGGGCAGAAAGAGGGAAGAAGTCGGGTGAGAAATGAGGAGGAGGGGCCGTGTGGGTAGTGCTGGTCTGGTGCTTTGTGGTGGTGGCGGTGGTGGGGGAGTGTTAACATTTGGAGCACTCCAGAATGCAATTCCATTCCAAAGGGCTAACATGTACTGTAAATAAATTTCTTTTCAAGGACAGTTGCTTTCTGCAGCTCAACATAATAGACTTCCATAACTAATTAGATTACACGGTGAATTCATTTCCTTTATTGAAGATCAACCACTTTTTGATGCATAATTCATAACCCGTACCTCGTTACCTGTTCCTCCATATTAATATCCCCACACTATTTGAATTGCCTCGTTTGCATATGCTAAAATCCAGCGCGCGGCCCTCGGCCTGGAAATTACATGTTAACTTGTTATAATTATTGCAGTCAGGCCACTATTGATTTATGAGACTTTTAAAAACCAAATATGTGTAGTTCTGGTAATGAATGATATTTTAAGGTTCTTCAGGAAATTAAAAGGCAATGGCTGCCTTAGGAAATGTTCTGCTTGCTTGATTTAATGCGTGCCTTAGCTGGAAGGTGGTGTGACAGAGTGATTCAGACCTGTTGGACGGTTCTGATGGGGGAGTTTTATTACACCAAACGAGGGGCACAGATCCAGCCGTGATAAATGACTGTGCCACCTTACTGTGGAGGAGAAAAGGCCTTCAAAGCAGATACACCCCTGACTTTCCACACATCTTACTCATTCACTTATTAATACAGCTTCGAGTTTCAATCAATACCTACTTTGCTGGCTTATAGTTACAAAGAAAAGCCTACAGGCTGAAAAAAACAACAACACAATGAGCATGTAATGGGCCGAGATTCTATAGAGGTATATTCTTTATGAACAAGGGGCTGGATGTCTCAGCTGAAGATGAATTATGGTGACGTGACACAGGTGACATATTGGCCTCATACATTATTTCACATACAATAGTCCATTTCAAGCTTTACCGGGATACCGAGCGCTCTCTATCAAGAAGTGAGTTTGACTCGTTTTTAAAACACCAAAAGGTTTCCAGAGTGTTCTGAAACTACAGGAGAAAAGCTGGATGGATAGTGATATGTATATATCAGTTTTATATACATTTTTTTTTTTCTTTTGAGGTACGAGACATTTCTTTGTTCATTCATCTCCTGCAGGTAAAGTTAGTTCACACTTAAACAGTCATAATTAATATGAAGACTGAATTACACCATTTTTTTTAAAAAGAAAAAAAAAGGTGTTTGCAAGAACAATCTAGATTCAATCAATGTAACAATAATGTCTTTCTCTAGACTTTATCAAGCACTAGGCTGTTTGTGTTACAGTACATTTCACTGTATTTCCCAAAGGCGGTATCTGTAGAATGACGCAGTGTGTTTTAGTTCAGACGCCAGTCGAAATTTATTCAGCCATATCTTGCGAGGTTTATTTACCTCACTCCTGCTAATAGAGTGCACTCACTCTATCTGTCTGAATGTGCTGACTCTCTCATATAGTGGCGCTGGAGGTTTTAGGACTAAAAGCAGACCTTCACCCAACTGTGTCCCTTTGGAGGGGAAGTACGAGAGTGATAGAAAGAAGTAACAAGAGGGAGAGCGAGCGGCAGAAAGCGAGAGGAGGGAACGGGAGAAAAGAGGGAGGTGGAAAGAGAAACGAGTGCCCGCTCAACCTAGGAACGTCTGGAAACGTAATTCCTATTTCTATAGAAGAACCTCTTTGATCTTATGAGAGGGAGAGATCGCAGACAGTTTTGCTGTCATCACTTTCACTTGTACTCTGGCTGAATTATTTATGAAAGACCTCAATAGAGGGTATGTGATGGGTAAAAGGCTTTTTACTAACAATACTAAAAGCAAAAGGACCCTCAAATGGACAAAAAAAATGTCACATCAACCTTAGATCATGTCAAAGGATGTGAACTCGGGTACAAAGGCCCAGTTAAGTAAAGGTAATGTTTGGATAGGCTGCGAGAGATTCTGTCCCGTGTGTTTAAAGGGATAGCATTTCATCTACAGCCTGCACACAAATAACACCAGCGAGCCATGAAAGCAATACACCAGCTGAAAATGGAGCTTTGAACTGAGGAACCTCCGAGCAACAGGAAAGCCTCTCAGAAAATTAATGCTACTGTCTCCTTTCCTTATGGCTTAGTAGACGTCTACATTTGCAGAAATGGCAAACACTTTATTAAAGAGGGGGTGAAGTGGCTCCTCTGCTCAACGTTTCCAAAGACTGCACGTGTATAATGTTCCCGAACGATTTGCGCCACATTTTCCCAGGCATACGGATCTGTGATGGTCAGAACCATCCAGGCTAATAAGCCGGGTCCAGGGAGGAACTCAACCTGGCCTCAAACAAAAGAGCCAGGCTATTTATCAAGCAGCAGATGCTGATTCCCTAAATAGCCTGGCACAGAAACAGCTCCAAACTAGGCCATTATTGCAGAAAAAAAGATAGCACAACTGGATTTATGATTGGAATTTGTGTACCTTTGCTACATTTCTTATCCGCTGTTGTCTTTTCTAATCTTTTATTTTTAAATTTTCTCTCTCTCTCTCTGCTTAAAAAAATCGAAACGTTTCAGGAAATAAGAGCCTCTGAGTTCCAAATTGGGGCTTGTTTGGACAACTTTATTTCTGTTCTAGAGGTCAATCATGAAAGAATTTTATTTCATGCTTTATTTATATTTATGGTTAAGATATTCAGACCCCCTTATATCTCTCTGGCTTCAATTAAGGAAGCAAAATAGGCCCCACCAGCTTTGGGCTGGGGCCACAAATATGTTACACATCTATTCTCTCCCTTTTTCTTGTTTTGCTGCTATGGTGAAAAGAAAATACTGGTGAACTTTCCCTGAACCAGACTTCCTTTAATGGCCCGGCCGTGTGTTGACCCAGCAGAGTCGGCTGGAACCTGATACTATCCAACACACTACGCTGCGCAGGCAATCAGATTACACGGGGCCCAACAATACACTCCACACGAGTCCAATTTCAGCACTACAATGCAATAAAAGCACAATAATTAAATTCACGTTCTCACCCCGTTTACAGGAAGCCAACACGGGGTGATAGGTATAATAAGAGGCATAATATCGAATGAGATATCAGGATGCTTTTTGATCTCACGGCAAAATTCTGACATCTCGCCATCAGTCTCGTTTCTGATAACGGAAGCAGTGACTGAGATCTTATTACCCAGAACGCTGTTAATGCAGTGATTACGATCTGTTATAAATCAATTGAAACCACAAATGTAATGTTTAGCCCAAGTGAGCACACTCCCTTAGTGGATTCAGTTACACACAGAAGTCATCCGCTCCTCCCATCTTCGGATATCTTTAGGAATTCAACCTGATTATGTCAATAGTGGCTCGAGTTTGCAGAGAAAGAGCATAATATTATTTCCTGGTGGTTATGATTGAGCCATTAACCTTTTATCGCAGTCTTTTGTTTGACGTTTCTAAAAGCTAAGGATGAAGATATTTATTCCATTTCCGCCCGGTTGGCCAAAACAAGCGAGTGAATCATTCGTCTGGGGCTTGTGTAAACAAAAGGCCTCTCCAGGTCTCTGCCAATCAGGTCTTATAAAATATTAACCCAATGTCATTGCCCTTTTAAAATCTCTCACCTAGAATTCCCTAATTGTTCCTTTTCTTTATCTCTCCAGTGCAGAGAGTAAATAAATTAACAAAATAGCTTTTATCGCCCTGAGTAACCTTTTAACTGAAGGATTATCTGGGGTTTATTTTTCATTTCTCTCACAGCGATAGCAGAGCATGCCCCATTGATTGGTTTGCTGGGGTGGTGACCAGCCATGAAAACAAGGTCTTATTGATAAAACAAAGCAGTTTCTTACCTTTTAAGTGCCAGGTCAGGCAGAAATTCAGACGCCCTGAACCCATCAGGGGCCTGAATATGCTGAGTGCATTGGTTTTTTTGGAGGTTTGTTTTGTTTTGTTTTAATTCAGTTCATCAAATGGTTTAAAAATATGCGCACAACTCCCCTGAGAGGTTAACTATGTTTTTAAAAAAAGATAGGAATAACATGTCTGTGCTGTCTTACTGCCAATTTAAAATCCCCACAGGTCAGATAACATTGTTGTCTGGGAAAAAAATAGTGCGATGCTTAACTTTAATTTGAGAAATGAGTTGTGTTAAAAAAAACTTGGTCTGCTGGACAAGAGAAGTGTAATGCTAGCAAACGCAGAAGGAACAGGAAGTTGTGCTCTTTAATTTTACATTTGTTTGTTGATTAAACTTTAAGAGTAATAAAGAATTTTACATTTGCTCATCGAAATCACTGTTTGAGCAAAAGTGTCGACCGTTCTCTCAAACCGAGTATCTCTGGGTGAATAAGCAGCGTAGCATTTCTCGAGATTTTCTCAAAATCTACAATCAAATTAGCTGAGAATCGAGCGTGCGTGTATCAAAGAAAGCGTAGCAACTTGACAAAATGAAAACCAGCGAGAATGACAGGGCTATATGTTGCTTTCAACAAAACGGGGAAAAAGAAGGAAAAAAAAAAAGATGATTTATATTTCTTGCTGACCTTGGCAGTCTATTCGTTGTGATGATCATAATCTCAGAGTCACCGTGTGATACATGGGAATGCATTCGCTCATCCATCTTTTTCATGCATCCATCTATCCTTACCCTCATCTTGTATCTGTATTTGCATTGAACCTATTCTTGGATTATCTCAATCAGCTTCCCCCTTGCACCTGTCAAACAACGCCTCGCACAGGTAGCCACACGGCACTTATCTGATCTAGATAGCTGGATTACAGCGAGTTTGAGTGCGAGCAGAGAGAAGAGGAAAGAGAAAAAAAAAGGAAAGAAAAACAGACTTTTATTTATTAGGGTTAGGAACAGCTGCATCCGCCTGCAAACTGTGAACCTTTGTTACGGAACAATATATCACAGATCAAATGGTGTGAAATCAAAGGCGGGAGAGAGTTAGCATCAATCCCACTAAAACCCCTTTTAAAGTGCTGTCTGTGCTCTGATCCCTGTGTGGACTAATGTGCGGGGTTGAGATCAGTGGTAGTTGGGAGAGTGGGTGCCTTCCTGATGCCTTTGTCTGGGCTCAGGCCTGATTAGGACCACGCTGGGTGAGACGATCGCAGAGTCTGACGGTACGGGGGAACTCTGAGCCGGTTTTGCTCCTTCCGCTGTCCTCGAGCCCGTGCAATGAAACAAGCAGACTTTGAGAGAAGACCGATGTTACAGCAGCTATAAAGAGCTTAGTCCTGTAATCGCTCTCTATTAGAGCCGTTTGAAGCCTTTCGGTTGTGAAACCGAATCTAAAAAAAGATCTGAAATGCGATAAACTGCTGATTATTCCCATGCATCATTAATGTTAAAAGCTGATTTCATAATTGTACGTCCCATAACTACAGAGTCTAAGATTGCTTAGCACCACATGAACAGACTCTGATAATGAGTAAGCAGACTTCCTACATCACGGGAACTGATGAGGAAAGCCTAATTGGTTGACTTTTCCATGCCTAATGGATGATTCTCTTAATTAAAAAGATACTGTACCAAATGTTAGAAATCAGATAGCGCTTAAAGTAAATGCAGTTAATCAAATGTATGAGAATGAGCAGTTCCAGGAAAGCCTAAATGAGATTGGTAGATATGATTTGGCTCCAATATTTATTAATTGCAAGTGCCTTTGGTTAGCAAAACAGAACAGGTCTTATCTTCAAACTGCTAGGAAATTTCATCTAACCACTCTCACTGATCTCTCTTTTTCATGAACTGCGATGCATATGAAACAAGTCTTCAAAACAAGGCTTTTAAAACTTACCCAGTCAGGGTGCCTTTGAGGATATTTAATTAAAATCTAATCCTGCATTCATTAAGGCTCACATAAATTAAGCTGTCATTCATAAGATTTATGGATTCTCATTTGCATATTGCATACAATTCATCAATTACTCAAGTATGAAAGGAGCGCATTTCCCTTGGAGCTGCCTGCTAGCCTGCCAACATTTGAAATGAGAGAAAGAGCACGACTGTCAGGCATTCACTGCAAACTTTTCCCCACAATGTCTGTGCACTGATTAATCTCATTTTCTAGGCATCCCTTACAAGATTGTACACAGTCCAGCTGCACTTTTCAATTATTTCTCCTGTCCTCTCAACTAACTTTGAAAGCAGGATGGGCTAAATGTGGACTGGAGGCTACTTTGGTCTTTATGTATATAACATGTCTTTTTGCCATGGTAATCATAAATTAGAGAGAGGGGTTTTAAAGATCCTAATGGAAAGGAAATGTAGTAATTTTATTGCAAATCCCATCAGGCAAATATTCTGCATGCTATAATAGCATATTTCCTGTCACATTTAGAGAAGAATACATCCAGCAGGCATTCTGACAGAGGGAGAAAGCTCAAGAAAAAACAAAAAAAGATAGAGGGGGAGGGTGGACCAATGAGAAAGAGAGTTGCAGTGAGAAAACAAAAGGGGGGGGGGGGGATCTTAGTGCTAAACACATAAAAACTCCCTTTTTGGACATGAGGCTATGGGAAACGCAGTATGGAGTAAGTGCTTAAACCAAGCGGAGCGTGAACGCATCTAAGATAAAAGGTCAGGCAAACACAAACAGGCCACTCACGAGGACGAATGGAATTAATTGACTCATTAATATGCATGGCTAATAAAGCTCAAAATCCTAAAACAAAAATCATTGTCAACCATTCCCTTTTAATGGCTCTTATTTTCAGCTTGAGAAGAGCTAGTCTACAGGGTGTATCAATCTTAGGAGGGGTGGAGTTCCTCCACCAAACAGGCTTGGGGTAACCTCGTTGTTGTATGCTCATGTCCTCCCCAGCAGACAAAGGCAGAGTTGTTCTGGTGGAGGGATTAATTGAGAATTAATCCCAGTTTCTGGCAGTGGAACAGACCAGCAGTTAGAAGTGAAAGTCATCCTGAAGGGTAGTTAATTGGTTCCCCATAGCAAAAGCTTTGGAGAACAGAAATCAAGCTGCATTTTCATTAATCCTCCCCATTGTTTTGTGAAATTGTTGTGGAGAGTGACTTCAGATAGAGTCAATAGTTAAGGCTTTTAATTTGCTTTTAATTCTGCCAGTGGGGTGACAATTAACAAACCCCAAAGAACAATAGCTGTGAAAATTATACGTTCGATTGACTCTAAATGACTCTGAAATCAAAAACCGATAAGCAATTAATATACTGTACTCTACAAATGGTAAGCACCTCCAACATACTTGATGCACTCCATCTAACTCTCTCACTCTATCTCTACATATACATACATATATATATATAGGGCTTTTAAGCTTTGGGAATAGGACCGTCGGATTGTCGGATGTGATTAATTACGGGTCCAAATGGACACAATAGACAGAAAGGGTGATGTAATCATAACACGAGGAGACACGGTGGCTAACGGCAGAGATGGAGGAGGAAAAAAGGCGCAGAGAAAACGAGAGACGGAGCACAAGAGACAGCGGCGGCTCACAAACACATTCCACGTTCAAGCTAAACAGGAAGACCGTGGTGATTAGCATTAATTGCACTGAGGATTGGAATCCTGTGTGAAACATTAAACAAAAATTATCTACTGTTTATTCTGTTTTTTTCCCCTCATTCTTTTTTTCAATAATTAATGAAAAGTAAATACTTTGGAGGAGTCCAAAAATGATCTGGCGAGGAAAAGAAATGTTTACATAATCAGGAAAAATGTTCCTGTACTCTTTTTCCTCTGTGTGCGTGTGTGTGTGTGCACACATGGAAAGGTTAGGGCTCAGGCCTGGTTCTCACTGTTCCTCAGTGTTTCTCCATTAGAAGTAACAGTGTCTGTTCCCCTGAGTGCCGACTGCTGGGAGAGTGTTTGCATATTTAGATACAAGCAGCCCTGTTTATGCAGCCCCACTCTTGGCTGCTCAAGTTCACTCCAACGCAGGTCCTGATCAATTTGGCCAGCTGTGCTTTAAATGCTGTTTACAGCAATAACATTGTGGCTAACAGAGCACAGCCTAGCCTGCACGCACACACACACGCACACACATTCTTACCAGTGAGAGACAGACAGACAGAGGGAGAGAGAGAGAGAGAAGCAACTTCAGAGCGAACCCCCAGCCTGCACATCCCCAGACGAGCATTTGTACTGAGTTAAAGACGAATCAAAGCCTGACTCCTCTGCAAGACACGGAAGAATTGGATTCCGTCTGTATACATCTCTGTGATCCTTCCGGAAGAATCACTGACTGCGAGCGAAGAGAGAGGAAATAACAAGAACTCAAACCCGGAGTCCCAACCTGACGTGTGGGCCAAGCTGAAGGTGGCACGTTCCAAGTTACAGGCGTCGTTTCTGACGAGTGATTGGCACGGAGCACAAAATAAAACGTCAGGCTCGCTGAAATTCCCACACACACATGACAACTGCTTTCGACAAGGTGCCGCGCACCTCACAAATAACTCTGTTTGGGCGAGACGCTACATTCCTCGAGACTTTGGGGGTTTCTCTTGAAAGCTAAAACTCCATTTAAGCCTGGCAGGACAGCAAATAGGCCTACTCAGCAAATAGCAGTGAAGCTGCTGCTGCTGCTGCTGCTGCTGCCGGTGTGCTCTCGCTTGATAATATAATTCTTAATGTACAGCTTGACGAGACATAAATCTTACCCGAGAACCACCTCACCTGAATTCTTTTCCCGCTCTCCTTCTCTCCCTCTCTCATGATGAATTGTTTGCTACATCTCGGAGACTAAAACCCTTCAACCTCTTCAAACCCGGGTTTCTAATAACGCGTAGGTGCTGGGGAGAGGTGACAGCATGATGAATATCACAACAGACAGCTCCAATATGGGACAATTTTACCAGATCGATATCTCACTGCAATATCACAGAAAAGGAGCTGATATTAGTCTACACAGTGTATTACAGATGGGGTACATTTCTTCTCTCTGCACTCCCAGTGAACCTGGGCTATATTTCATCCACGTCGGCAATGGTTTACACACTCACAGACGCTCTGGAAACTAATCATAGCGTGGTAGCCACACCAGATGCATCTGCTTAAAATTATCCATATGTGTGACGCGCCTCTAACCCCCTTGTTCAACACGGCGATGGACTTGCAAATAAACTGTGAATCACATTAGAGGATGTTACAGGCCATTATTTCTAGCGAGAACAAATGTTTTGTCACATTCTAATAGAGAGATCACAGGCATCATGTGCGCAGCTTTTTAGAGCAAAGCCGAGGCAAAAGAAAGAGGCTTTGTCACGTTTGAAAAGAAGCACGAGAACCTCGCAATTAGGCGACAAAACTCTAAAGTTTGTTTGCCAATAAGCTGAAATTATTAAAAAAAAAATCTCTTCAACACGTTTTTTTTTTGTTTTGTTTTTTTCAACTGAAATCAATAAGTCCGAATAAACTATTCCTTTCTAATTAAATGGCGCATACGTGTTTGTAGGCATGTGTGCGATCACAGGTCTGACTTTAATTTGCGCTAAGAGTAAATTATGGTTCGGGGAATTCATCACAGTACAAACATTTGTTGAGCCCTAGATGAATAAATCAATCACAAATGCTCTCTGACAAATTAACTGACACTGTTCTCTTTGTCAAGCTCGCCGCTAAACACCGTGGTCAAGTAACGTGTGCCTGAAGAAATGGAATGAGACACCTTTTACTTCCAAGGGAGACAGATGCATATAGGAGAGAGGGAGAGAGAGGGAGAGAAATGAGAAGGAGACTGAAGGAGGGAGCGCAGACGCTGCTAACGCTTAATATCTTCTCTCTCCAGGGGGCCGGGGCTGAGGGCCCCACTGCTGTCAGCTGCAATAGGACCAGTCTTTTCGTGAGTGCCCAAGGTTCGTTAAGGGCTATTAATGGAACACAGTATCCCTTGTGTAGGGAACTTGTCAGTGTTTCATTAGAGACTGATAAACATATAATACATAAGTGTCAAACACAGTGTGCGCGCAGTGTGACGTGGTGGCGGGAGGCGAAAGGGATTTTGGGATTGGAGTGTTACAGTCATTCCCATGCTCTGCACTGACAATATTTGGGATTTCATAAAGAGGGAGGAGCGCAGTGGACACACCCCGGGACCTGTTGAGCAAACTGTTTGGCTTTACGGAGAGGAAGTCCACAGCCGGCGGTGCCGCTTCGGCAAACACCGAACTGTATTATATTCTTCAATGGTTATCTGAGAAAAGAGGAGCGCCTTTTTGCACGTGCGTAACTGGTGAAGATGAGCTGGCACATCTCTTCTTACTGCTTAGGCCCAAAAGTACAAGCAAAAGAAATACATCGTATTCAATTAAAGTTCTTTTTTTCACCACTACTGAAACAAAGCAGCCCACAGCTGGGACTCTGGGTCTAGTTCACAAAGTCCTTTTGATCATTTTGTGGCAGTAAGAGAGTTTGGAGTCCCGTGGAGTACGGGACCAAGCCGATCTTATTATGATAATTGGGATACATCAACTTCAGATAGCACTAATGGAGTGAGATTTCAGTGATCAAGAGTGCGTATTCGACTGTAGAAGCAAGTTCACTTTTTTAGAAGGAGGCATTATGCAACGCTCCGGTTGTGTTCCCAGTGGGCAGCCACTGAAACTTCCAGAGCAACCCAGAGTACGCTTTTAGCTTTGGTGTTGGAAGCAGCGCTTCACTCTGACGTTTGCCACCGAAGACAAGTGTTGCTCCGGTGAAGTTAAATCTATTTCCTCGCGAGTGAGTAATTGGTCACTATGACTATTAATCAGTTAATCTTCTCCTTTTCTTTTTTTTTTTTTACACCCTCTCTCTTCAACAGAGAAATATCAGAGGTTCAATAATTAAAAACGTGTCAGGTGAAAGTCCAACGCGCTTCCTCACACTGTATGTTCTCACATTCCCTGCTTTGTTCATCTTATTAACCTCCTCTCCGCTCGCCGCGCCTTTAAATGAAATCTTTAGCCCCTTACATGTGAAATTAAAACTGCCCTCCCTTGAGCGCTTTTAATTATTCTTCTTCAGGAGAAACTTCCACTTCTACTTTTTGTCAAGGCGGCCTTCTTCTCCCCCCCCCCCTTTTTTTTTTTCCACACTCCTACTCACTGCCCAGGTCTGTCATGCTTCACTCCTCCCCTCCAGCCCGTTGCTCTTTCCCATTTTTTTTTCTTCTTTTTCTCTTCTTCTGCAGGTCTGTTTAATTCTCACCTTGCTCTGCCCTTGTCATCAAGCCGTTGAAGCACAAAGCCAGGAGCAAGGGAGTGTTTACTCATTTCCCCACTACATTACCTCTCCTATTAATCACTGCATGGAAACTTCTGGACACTGAAGCATCTCTGCAGTCGCTGCCCCAGCTGCCCCTCTACGCTAACAGGGCAAACTTTACATAAATGCCATTCTGGATATAAAAAAACCAAAATAAAAAACAGAGTGCAGAGCGTACGCTTGCACTTGTTTCTTCAAGTAGGCACCCTTAAGCCAAGACTGCATTACTTCAAAGAGTTAAATATGTTAAATACCGGGATAATATTTTAATGCCCTTGTGTAAAAGGAAACATAACTACGGCTCTCGATTAAAAAAAAAAAAAAAGAAGAAGTTTTGAAGCAAACATGAGGTGGTTGACATTGAAATGCATGATACATTATGAGCACACAGGACAGGCAGAGGTTAGTGTGTCTAATTAATCAAATTTAATTGCATGTAAATTGTACTTTAAATGCAGATGAGGAAGAAAAGCTGTTTTTATTTTTTCCGTCAGAGAACACCCCCCCCCCCCCTGTTATTCTTCACTTATTCTATTTGTGAGATCAGAGAGATGAAAAATGAACTGTTTGCTAAAGCAAAGCTACGTCTCTAATTCCTAGTGTTAAGGTTTATTTAGACAAACACTTGATTTTTTTGTTTTGTTTTGGGGGTTTTTTTGTATTGGGGGTAAAAATGTTTAGCGTGAAAATTCAATTTGAGTCCTGTGTGTCCACGCTGCCCCACGAACAAGGCAAAGCTGCTGCTGTGAAAGGATTCTTATGAAATTCAATTAACACACCAACAGCTTTCCTTTTCTCTCCTGCCCTAATTCCCACATTCCCGCTGAAATGACTGCATTCCCGGCAATTATGCTAACCGCTCGGAGTGCACCATAAATTTACAGGTCTGGGAAAGGCTGTAACGAGAGCTCCTTAAATATGGGAAGGAGACGTTTGAGAAGATGGATCGCCGTGGGCTAGTGGTCGGCCGGCAGTGGGCAGGGGGAACTTGTTTGTGAAACGCATACTACTAGCTGCTCTGCTTCTTCTAATGAGGCTATGGACATAAGGAACATTATCATTAATGAATGAACCCCTCCTTTTTCCGGCTTTTTCTTCATGTGTGTTTTTTTCTTCTTCTTTTGCTTCTTTTCTTGCCACAGCCCCCCTGTCCTTTTATTACTGTTTCACTGGGCAGCCCAAGGCGGCGGGCGGCATGTGCGTCGGCTATATATGAGAAAGAGAAAGAACCCAAAATATTTGAAATGCAAATAAATGAGTAATGTAAATAGTTTTGAGAGAGTTTACCCAGTGAACAATGGCCCCTTATGAGACACAAGTGCGACAGAGGGAGAGAGAACAGGACTGCTGGTGTGGGGGATCTGAGCGGTGGGGGTTGGAGGGATCATCCAACACAATGTGGCCCTTCTCCTAAAGCAACTTGTTATCAGGCGCTACACAGAGCCCCCCATTCAATCTGCATTTAAATACATTTCAGTCCACTCACTCATTTGCATTCATTTCTCCCATTATATTTGAAAATGGCTAAATGTCTAGCCAACACAATGTGGGAGCCTATCACCGGCCAGGGGAAGCCCACACCTGATGCCAATTTAGCCTGCTCGGATCTATTCAATGCCGTGGCCTGATCTGACAACTCCAGCTCTTCCCCATCCAGGAGACTTTTCAATTGGATCTGCTCGCGGTGACAAAATTGTTTTTGCTCATTGAGGTTTTTTTCTCCTCTTCTTCTTCTTTTCTTTTTCTGTCCCACCCCCGCCTTTCCATCTTTCTCTCCCTTCTCCCATCGTCACTCCCTCCGTCTGTGCGTCTGGGTGTCTGTTTGGGAGCCATGGGAAAAGGAGAGGCAAATGATTCTCAGTGGCTTCTGATTTCCACTATTTGTTCAGCATTAGGCCCACTTATCTCTGAAAGAAAAAGCAACATGTGGAGAGAAAGTGACAGGCAGAAATTCAGCCTCACTAACAGGCCTATTGTGCCCTCAAGATCTGCATTCAAACACGAGGGGCCCTCCAACTCTTTCTCCCTCTCTTTCTCCCGCTCCCTCTCCCTGTCGCTATAAAATGTGCACATACTTGTGCATAGACCTCTGTCACAGTCAATTACTGCTGCTAATCTGTACTGCAATGGAGAGTAAATATTTCATTACTTTTTCAAATAAACAGTTGGTCTGAGCTCATGGAGTGTCATCTATTCTGTGAAAGGAGCTGTGACGTTCACATTCAATTACACCATAAAAAGCTGCCAAAGCTTCTGAAGTAGACTTTTTGTGCTGAGAGCACACTACCAAAATCATTAAGACTCGGTGGCAACATCTTGAGATGAAAAGCTGAGTGGAGAGCCCCAGCATTTACACTACAGCACCTTTTCTTCGGCCCGAAAAATCATCCTGGGAGCGCTGCCCTTGCCTCCCCCTTTCCTCGTTCTCTGTTCATCGGCCGGTGTCTACGCGGCTCAGCAGAGACACACAATGTTGTTTTCTCTGCAATGTACTAAGTAGTGTTGTGTGAGATTAGCAGATGAAATAATGCAAGGAACGGGGAGGGCAGGGCGGGAGTGGGGGGGGGGGGGGGGACTGGCGGGGGGTTGACAGAGAGATCCCAGAGTCTACTGCTCATTAATCACTGCAGCGTCTTTGACCTTTCATTTGCCAAGGGCGCTAAGAGAGGAGGAGGAGGGTGGCCGCGGCTGCTAACGCTGCCCAGGAAAGAGGCTGAAGAGAGGAGAGCAAAGGGATAGACGGTGGGGGGGTGGGGGGGGAGAAAGGGTTGGAGAAGAATCAAAAATATGACCGCGAGATTCTGCCGTGTCGAGTCCAGACGAGATGCATTCTTAAGGAAGAGTGAAATTAATCAGCTTCGCCAACCGTTAGATGAATCAGGCATTTCCCAGCCCCTAGGAGGTATCAGCTGCTCTGCTCCACTCACCGGGCCTGATAGAGACCGATAGGCCCCCTTTCCCATTTACACATGTTATTAAAAGAATTACAAAGACGTCTGCTCGGCTCCCTCCCCTCACACCAGTGTGGGCTTTGGGAACTGGGTGCTGGAAGTGGCAAGAGGGTGTGACATTAGCGTCAGGCGTATTTTTAGCGTGCGGATGCTCCGCTCTCGGTTTACCAGGTGGGATGACTGAAGGCAGCCAGGCAGCGGTGGTGGTGGAGGTGGTGAGAAAAGCTTGACACACTCCAGCTATTGCAGAGAAGTGCTTGTATATGTGAGAATATGCGTGTGAAAAGAGAGGAGAGTGAGCGATAGAAGTCGTGATTGTGGCCCCGCTTTGGAGACTTGGAGCGCTGATTGATTCGTAGGATGATGCCTGTTATACATCATTACATCTCCATTGTCTGTTGTAACTTGGAAACACACTCCTGTAATTAGATAATGAAGTCACAATGTTTCGCAACAAGAGCACTATAAAAAAATTAAAATAAATAAATAAAGATTCCGGTCTAAATAATTAAGCTACAAATAAGCACGAGAGGAAATGAATGAGAATGATAGCTAATCAAGTGAAAACAACGCCACTTACTGAATCAATACAGGGGAGATGAGTGATGCAAGTGCAGTATAGTTTATCACTGGATATGGTGGACAGTTATTAATATGCATTTAAGCTTATTTTTAACCCTAATTGATGTTCAAGGTTAATCTAATCAGACCAATTGTACCTCTGAAGAGGCTGCTCCAATTTAATTGGCTATTTTTATTGCCTCAGCGAGATTTTAATTGAAACCAAAGGGGATCTAACAACAACTGTGACATGTTGATGTCTGGGGGATAGTTATAAATATGTGACAAAATATGTGCATTATTAATGTGACTTCTTAATGCATTATTGTAATGCGTCCCCAGAAATGTAGATATTACTTTACGCAACACGGGTTTAAGAGTTGGGGGGGGGGGGCTCAGCTCATCCTGAATATGTCAACAAAATAATACAGGGATGCTTTAATCTGACTCCAGGCAAATCAGATTTAAATTGTTAACATTCAAAAGGGAAAAAAAAGGATAACTTCTGTAAGTGTAATGAACTCTGAAGACTCCAGGAAAAAAAAAAAAAGAAGCTGGCCTCTATTGAGTCCTCACAGTTGAAATGCTGATAAAAAACTGTCAGCGTATTCAGAGCCTTTTGCGCGCCACAGATAATGTGGTTCAAGAATAGTGTTACTACCTACACAAGGAAAGCGATGACACCATAAAAAAAAAATGCCATTGATCCCAAAAGAAGAGATTACATTGTGTCTGACACAGGCGTGAACATTAGCATTAGACTCCTGGATCAAATTCTGCACTGCAGCAGTAGCCATTGATGATATCGATCAGAATCGTGGCTACTACGATTATACATGAGCCATCAGCTGGCACTTTTAAAAAATGGACTTCCTCTCCTTCCTGGCTTTTGTAGAAAATTCTCTTTATCTGTATGAATAGCCCCCCCCCCCCCCCCCCCCCCTCTTTTTTTGGGAAGATCAGTGATTTTAGACCTAAACGGCTTATTAATTGCAGGCCTGCTTCCTGCTGAAAGATCCAGTGAGAATTCAAGGGGACACGGGATTTAGTGCTGTTGGAGTGTTGCTATTTGTCCTCCAAGGGATGACAGTCAGTGTCAGTGCTTTAAATATCAGGCCTATTTCCAGACCTGGAATGACAGAGGTTGAGATAAGTAAACATACAAGGCGGGCCAAACAAGGCGGAGTGAGGGAAAGAGTGAGAAAAGGTAAAAACTCCGGACTGCTCTGTCATCTATGAATAAAATGAGAGTCTAAGCGGGGCCCATAGACCAACAGTAAGAGTGGAAAACATCACCTACTCAAGCCTGACATCTGTATAAAAACAAAAAATAATCTGCTGTCAGCAGAATGTTCAATGACTCCTATCACCCGGCTGCTGATAAAGACTCTGGCCGCTGTAAGGATTGGGCTGTTATGCGAGGGGCTCAGTGGATCGGAATGCATGCTAATTGCCATCAGAAATATGTGGCGAGCCTTACAATTTCTGGCACTGCTCCGCACCTTGGCGAAGGACATGCCAGACGGACTCTAGCAAAACAAAGATTAATGAACAGCGTTGAATCGCTGTAATGCCATATCAACAGTACCATACATTTCATTACAGAGGTCACCAGTGCGCCGGTGTTAATGCCATGCGAAAAATGTACACTGCACAAGTCTCAGCCCTTTCAGCAAGCTGAAAACAAGAGATAAATATTTTACTTGTTGGATTATAGTATATATATATATATATATATATATACATATATATATATATATATTAACAAGGGGTTTTGTAAATGGAAAAGTTCACAGCACCATCAGAGTGACAGCAGAAAAATATATTCACCGTGTCAGTGTAATTCAGTGTGTCAGTAAAACCTGATGCTCTAAACAGGAGCAAACCTCCCCTTTTAAATAATTGATATTTTCTGATTAAATGTGGCAGTTTGGAGATAATGAATTCTTTATAGTGTGCCTTGAGCAACTCAACAGCTTTGCCCTGTGTGACAGCTTTATGGGGCGTCTTTTTACCCAAATTTTGAAAGTTTAACCTATGTAGATCAATGTGCTTCCTTAAAAGAGTTTAATAAATTAAAGTGCAGGGGGCTTTTTTTTTCTTTTTTCTTTTTTTTTTTCCTCAGCGAGCAGAAAAAGCTGATGAGACAGGTTTAGTTTAATCTCAGGCAATAGAAGTCATTAACCATTCTCCCAGGAATTAAAATATAGCTTGCCCTTTTCTTCTCTCACTTATCATTAGCATCACTTTAATCTCCCCGCGTTTCACACTGCTATTTTAATCATTACTTACTGCCTTTTGACAACTGAAGAACATGGCTTCTCCCCCGCTCAGGCAATATCCTGATTTTAGCTGACAAAATGTAGGACATCATTTAAAAATATCTAAATTTCCTCTTCTCTTTTTTTTTTTTTAATTCTTCTAACTTCCACTCTTTAGACCCCTGAATGTCTGCCTATTTATATCAAAGAAAGCACAAAAGACGAGGGGAGATTGAGTGGACGACATTCAAAATGTAATTTGAGTTAGCTGCAAGGGTAAGAAAATGTGTAATACGGTTTATTTGTGCCTGTAGTGTTATTCAAATAATTCCACATATTGCTCTATGTGGGTCATGTAGGGGATTGGGGTTATATTTGTCTGCCCTTGAATCAATGAACATTTACAACAGTATCTCTGGAGCAGAGTATAAATAAAGCATTATGGCCAGTCTCTCAGTGACAATGACAGATGTAGGGCAAGGAATTTTCTTCAACTTTTGTTTTTTTATTGTTACTGGTAACAGTAAAATCGAACAATAGTAGAGGATCTGGAGCATGGTTAATTTGTAAATGACGAAGAATGGCTGAACAGGTGATAGTTTGTTTTTTAAAAATGTGTATTTCTTTTGGGGGGTGGGGTCAAGCTTCACAAAGCTTCACAAAGCTTCATTTTTTTGGAAGCGGACCCGCACGACTTGTTTTTTTTTACGCTGCTAATTTCTGTTGTGCAAACGCATCTATGCAAATAGGTGCGTTCTTGCGTCATTACATTTCATTTCACTGATTTAACAATAATCCATCTAAGCTAGTGTCGTTCTCCCCTAAAACACATGAAATTGAACTAATCTGCTTTTCCCTAAGTGACTCACTACTTCACTGCCTTCCCTAAACTGTGCCAAGATTAAAGGCATTACCAAAGAACAGAAACCTCGAGTCCTTTAGATTAGTGTTCAATTACTTAATCCTTTAATAGAATTTGAGTTTTGTCCAAAACAACAAAGTACCTCAAATGCGCATTATTATTGCTGTCAAAAGCGACAAGAAGATTAAGTATAACTGCTACAGGAAGGTTTAAGACTTCAAATTCAGCGCACGTGCAACTCTTTCACAAGTGGGAGAACTGATATAATGATCATTTAGAGAAACATATGGATGGCATATTGTCCTAATGAGCCACACAAGCAAAGGCAGAGCTTGAGAATTTGGAGCTGCTCGAAGACCGCCTCTAAGAACTCCACATTGCGTTAAAGGGGAATAAAAGCAGTTGTTTTTCTATCCTTGCCATCGGGTGCACGTAAACACGAAACCGGCACCCTCCCTCCCTTTCCTCTCTCCAAAAAAAACCCCCCGTGCCTCCCCTCCCCTCCCCTCCTGCCGCAATTTAAAAATCAACACTGAACTTGTTCGCTAAACGGTTGGAAGCAGTTTATGAACATTTCAACAATAAAATCCCCTCCTCTTACATCAAAAAGAATCTCGATTCATTTCTGATCTCTATCCAAGTTCAAAGGCTAAGTTAAAGTGATACTTCAAAGAAGCGTGTAATCAAAGACATGCAGCTGTTAAAACAATCTTTTGTTAGTTCATTGTCTTCAAACCAGACTCTTCACAAAATCCCCAAATGAAGGGGAAGCAGAATCAAATAAGTTACATTCAATCATTTTGAGTGGGAGGCTTTGGTGTCATGCTAGAATAACTGCAACACTGAGGATTTACTACTATTTACAGCAGCTGAAGCAGTACAATAAGGCTGGTATCCTGCCGCAGGAAAAACTACCAGGGTCCTCTTAAATATGCCAAGGGCTCGAGGCGCACTAAAATACGCCCCGCACAAAAAAAGTGAGGCATTTTGACAAATTAAGCACCTAGTTATGAAGGCTGCATTGCTATATTTGATGTTGTAGCCTTGCTTCTCGACTGCAAGGCTCTGCGGCTGTGTGTAAAAGCTGTATAATGTCCTCTCAGTCTTTCCTCCGTGGCCTGCTGCACTGTGTCATTTGATTTCCTGCACAAGGGCAAGTTGCAGCTGTATTAACAAGTCCCTATCACTACTTGATGCCATTGAATTTTAATGCCAGGCCAACCAAAAGGAGGGACAATGAAGAAAAAAAAGGGGGGAGCTTTGCCAGTCCACTGGCTTGGCTTAATTTTTTAATATGCGTTAGCACCTTGCTTTAATCCGACTCTAATGTACATCATCAGGGGTTACTGTTGAGATAGAGAAAGGGGCTGTCAATCAAGGCTTGGTCAAATTATACCCAGACTCCATTAGGTTTAAAATAGAGCGATGAGGTCTAGCGTGAGTCAATCAAATCATTTAAGGATGGCTGTTACAGTTATTACGTTCTCCTTGTTATGGAACCTGCTCTTACCTTTATTACCATCGCTGGCGGAGGAGAAAGTGAACGATCGCTGAAATGCACCTGTTGTTTTCACATTACATGTTACAGTAAATTTTCCTGGCATCCTGCTTTACGGTGACCATCATGCAGAAACTAAAAGTGCATACTATCAAGCTACAGACAGGTGATAAATTAAAGGAAAATCCAAAAAAAAAAAGAAGACTAAAAGTGTCTTGATTGGATGTTGGAAAACCGGGACAGCTATAGTGCGTCTCGGTTTCGACTCTACACTTTCTTGGGCATCTGTTGAATGGATGGGACGTAATTCTTCAAAAAATATTCCTCCATTTTGTGTTTTGAGGATTGCAATGGAGAGCTCTGACAAGTCAGTCCAATATCTCCCCCATAGGTGTTTAATTAGGTTGAGATCTGGTGACTGTGAAGGGCAGAATCATTTTCCCAATTGCTCTACATGGTCATCCAGGAAGAGACCAATCGGGACAGAAACATTTCATCAAAGCATGAAGGTGATCATAACTTTATTAAGTGATTTACAGTGAAGTGGACAAGTGGACCTTAAGCATGGAAGCAAAATACAGCCCCCGCCCCCTTTTCCCAGACAAAGGATAACCAGGCCACCCAATGCTCTCAGGTTTTTCCTTTAATTTGTCACCCATCTGTATAAACGAGACATTTCAGAGAATACAAGTATTGCATTACAAAGTGATCTTGTTTTTTTTAAATTACAACAATCATTAAGGGAGTAGCTTGAGATAAAGTAGAACGTATGGGAAAGGTAGCTTTAAAAAAATAAAATAAAAAAGACAAAATAATTTTTAAGTTCTTTTAAAATATACAAAGACCAAATGGTATTACAATAGGAGATAGTTTGGGTTAGATTCGCTTTTTGCATTTTTGGTAATATAAAAATTACCAACCTGTACATGAGAAGATCCAAACAGGAAGCGAGCAAGGTCACCACATGTGAAAAGAGAGAAAAGGGAGGGAAACAAAGTCAGAAACAGATTTTTCTGTCAGGGCTGTAACTTAATAACTCTATTTAGCAAATCAATGAAAGGAACCCCAACGTGTTTTATCTCCGCCATAAAGACTTTCACATTGTGTTCTGCTTTTGTTGGCCCAGTCCTCACCAGATCAGTGCAATAGCAAAATAAGATGAGTCTGACGCATCTGTTCTGCGACGCGTTCCACGAACTCCGAGCCAAACGGACAATATGCGGAAAAATTCAGAATACTGTTGCGAAATATTTTCATTTTGGAATGTTTGCAAACACGCCACGAGCCGCGTGACTGCCAGACAGCTCTTAACCACCACGTTACCAACTAACAGAAAAGTACAGGAAAGACAGAAAAGAAATGGCATCATCATCTCCGTATATGTCACAAGCCAAGGAGATCTATGTCAACCACCGAAGAAAAAAAAAAGGAAAGTGTGTGAACCTGCCCGCGAGCACGCGCCTGCGCGTATGTGTGTACATCCTTGTGTATGTAAGCGAGTCTGTGTGTGTCTGACCTGCTCCATCTGGAGGATTCGAGCACTCGGGGGCTGTCACACAATAGGGAGACGAAAGCCCGCTGAAGGATAACAAATGACTTCATGGCAAAACAGCCATTGAAATTCTTTCAGTATGTGGCATTAAAAACAACTGAACAAATAGAGATAAGAAGGTGGGTAGGATTTGAAATTAGATTTTTCTTTACTCTCCCCTCTCCCTTCCTCTCTCCCTCAGCTTAAAAGCTAAACAAAACAAATGGAGCTTATTACTGCAGATTACCTTACACTGGACAGATTCACCACATGAGGCCTAGCGTAAACAATGTCTTTCTCTCCGCGCACTAACTATGTGCCATTTATAACAGTGAGCAATCATATCCACCGTACCCATAGATAAAAGCAAAATATATCCTGGCCAGCAGTTTAAAAATATAATTGTTTAAGGGCCTGTTTCCATGGGGGTTGCCATAGCAAACACTGATAAACCAATTAGGGTCTGTTGTGTTACTGCTTATTTTACCTCTGCATAAACGGCAGCTGCCACAGGAGACCGACTGGATGTGTGTGAGTCAAAGGAAAAGCTGAGCCCTCCGTCTTCCTAACAGTGTCACTCACAAAGTGTTCAGACACGCAGTTAGCACTGCCAAGACCTGAACCATGGTTTCTATTTCCATTTAATAAATCATTTGATTTGAAGGAGGGGTGAAAAAAAAGCTAATCGCGTTAAATGTACTGCGCTGTCCTCTTTAACCCAAAGTTTTCTTGCGCCTGCAGCCAAAGATCCATCCAAATATAGTGTGCACACTTCATGAGAATCAACCAGGGAAAATTCTGGTTCATGCAGCTTTCTGTTGGATGGATGCACTGAATCAGCAGCACCGGAAGTGGCAATTCGATTAAATAAAGCAGGCACATTAACATTAAAATGGGACAATATTTACATTTTAATTCTGCTTGCTTTATTTTTTCCAAAAATGACTTTAAATAGGATTTTTTTTTTCACCATGCGGATGAGAGTGCATCCTCATAGAGGGTCATCTGATTGCTGTAGGGTCTCTACCTTAAAATATACAATATTTACAAGTATCTAAATCCTACTGTTGAATTGAATTTTGTTTGCTTGTCTTTTTTCTTACATTTTTCCCCCTAAAATAGTCCCATTAACATACCAACACTGGCCGGAAAACCTGTGCTTTACCATATGTAGTACAGCATATGTTTGAAGATACAGTTCATATAGTGGGCCTGGCCTCTCCAAATCTTTTTTTGGTAGGGAGGGGGTTGCATTTTTGGGTCCCCAAAGTTTTGAAATTAATCTAGCAGCCTTGTATCAACTAAACACCTGTGGGTGCTAATTCTCCAGTCAAGTGGTTTTACTCATGCAGAAGAAGATGGCAACACATACTGAAGTGGTTCAGAGTCTCAATCAAACCTCGAATGAAACACAAACTGTGGAAAACAACATGGAACGTGTCAGCTTGCACTGTAATAACTTGGGAAGCGTTTGAGTCTTCTTATCGGTCCACAATCCACAATTTTCTGTCTCTTCTGTGTAGTGGAAGTGTCAGTGTATGATTAAGTCACACGGTTCTTCTGTGTTATGATTAGCTAAAAACTGAAGGCTCGTCTCATTGCTCTTTGTCACGGGTCTCTTTCTTTTAAACACTTGTATCCATTTTTCACCATTTCCAGGCATTCTTTTATGAAGCAGATACATACTTGGCTGATCGACAGCAAGCACCATCATCGTTTCCAGAGATGGACAGTGTCTCAGTATTGATTTTAAAGAAGTGGGTTTTGTGAAGTAATTTCCTTTACAGCTTTTCAGTGAAATAATTATGTTCAGTGCGTGTAAATGATCAAAAGAGTTGCATTTAACAGGCAGCATGATCGGCGTTAGGTACAGGGGGCAGCAAACACACAGCTATTGCACAGAAACAACCTGCTCAAAATTTATCATGCGACCTAGTCGGCCTAACAATCAGGCGTTAAAGAGAACAAAAGCCCATTCCAAATAAATTCCCACTGTATTTGTGCTGGGATTTGATTTAGTGGCCTGTGGGGAGGCACCATTTGGTAGCACAAGAAGAGGCGGGGAGAGGTAGGTGGTGTCTGAGAGGAGAGCGTACGAGTGTGTGAGTGTGCGCGCGCCTTGTGTGTGCGTGTGCGAGGGGGCTAGGCACCAGGGGATGGTGGGTAGGGGGGGTGCTCATGTGCCAGAAGTGTTTATTGTGTCATGGTGATTTATTGAGTGAGCTTCATTTCACTGAATGTTCTCAGATATTTATTTCCCTAAAGGCCCCACAAAGATATGAACAGGCCTGCATCCACATATGTCATCATTGCCCATTTTTTCAGCGTCAGGAGATTTCTCTCAAACTAAGAGGGGGGAAGGAAAAAAAAAGAGAGAGGTAGAGAAACAGCTAGTGGCGATCAGGGCACCTCTCCATCAAAGCCCTGTAAACAATGGTACCTCAGCAACACGGAAATGGCATTTTGGAATATGGCTGACGACTTTTCAGTGTTCATCCCTCCTCCTCCTCCTCCTCTCCTCTCACTCATTGCTGCCAAATACATACTTACAGAGCATACATAATTTAAATCGCGACTTTGAAGGCCCACTCAGCAAGACCTCGCTTTGAGTGTTCGCCGCGTCACAGTTTCGAGAATTTCTTAAGCAGAACTTGAGAGGAGTCACCGAAGACTCGGGCAGACATTTCCGTCTCCTCGTGCAACATTAAGGGATTGCTGAGGCAGGCTTAGCATAAGATGCTAACTGAGATGCTAGGTTGTATCAAGACTGACGCATGGTTCGAGTTTTATCCTGCTTTGGTTCTTCGTTGCAAAAGCACTATGGTGATCTTAAACAGCTCTAAAACTTTTCTATGCACATTCCAGAAAATGAGCCTGAGAGGACACGTGAGACAAAGCTGGAATTAGTGAACATCAGGTTTGGCAGGAGGATGAGCTTGTGTTCATTTTCAGGTCAGATATTAAGACACGAAGGCTTGAAGAAGGAAGGTTAGGTCTAGCTTTTTCTTCTTCTTTTTCTTTTTTTTACTTAAATGCACTTTTACCCGACTTTTTCTTTTTTTTTTCTTCTTCTTCTTTTTTTTTTTTTTAACCAATAGGCCAATGAGCGTTATGGCAATGTAGTATCTGGTTGATTCTTATTCTGTGGGGGTAGAGAGTGGGTGAGGCAGCCAGATGGTAGGAGTCTTTGATTCTCCAGATGGCTGTTCTGTGTGGTGCTCAGTGACACTGGGCAGGCTCATTGACATGCTGCCTCCCTCCCCTCCATCTCTTCGCCTCCTCTTCCTTCACCTACTCCTCCAACACAGTCGCTGTTACGAAGATGGATACCAGCCCCCTGGCCTCTAGCTGCAGATCTTGAGAGGATGGGATGGGACTCACCACTTAGCCCAACATAGAAAATATCAGTGTTTGGGTTCGTATTGATGACACCCATTTGCCACTGTCAGATCTACGTGAATTGTCTGTGGGAGGCGCTGCTATTGCGGCTAAAATGATTTAAGGAACGAGGAAGAACTGATCTTAGGCTGGCTGCAGCATGACTACGGGGCGAGTTGGAATTGGGGTTTAAATACAGGTCCTGCTTTAATAAATCAATTTCACAAAGCAGGAACATTTGTAAAACATTTATTCGGCTTCTCTCTTTATTAAATTTATGAGAGCCCCGTTTGATGGTTATATGATTATTCATTCTATGACTGGCAGTGCTATTTAATAAACTTTTGGACCTTTATATGAGAATACAACACAGAGTATCACATGGTTATTATTAAGTCATTTTGTCTGTGTGTATAAATTATTATATTGGGAGTTGACTGCTGACATAAAGAAAATTGTCATCTTGACCCTCATCATTAATTTTATGGGAGGAGAAAACACACCCTAGCCATACTCACGGCTGGAAATGAATCTACATTCATGCACATCTAAATTAGCCAGTTAAGCAAATCTTGGCCTAATTTGAATTGGACCAGTTAAGACCGTGTTTCTGCACATCAGCCAAGCTCTGGCATTAAACGCTCCCTGCTTTTATTCCCTGACCCCTGGTGCACCTCTCCTTTTGGGGTCATATCATCATTACCATAGTGCAAGCTCAGAGACTGTGTTTCTGTGTGCCTTAATTAATGTGTGTTTATAGGGGGCCACAGGAGTGAGTGCACTTAATGAAACATTGCTACGGTAGCCTCCAGGGTCCAGAAGAGACAGCTTCTCTATTGTGCTGCTGATTCTTACAGGCTGTAAACACTTAATTGATCTGAGGAGCATATTTCACTGCGCGTTCTAGGGAAATCCTTTTTGAATTGGGACTGTTCATGATTACTTTTTAACTTCTCTTTCAGGGATCTCGGAAAAAAAAAATAACACTGTCTGGAGTCTGTTTATTTCCACCAAGAGAGGTTTAATTAATGATA
Source organism: Copadichromis virginalis (assembly GCF_057382275.1). NCBI lineage: Eukaryota > Metazoa > Chordata > Actinopteri > Cichliformes > Cichlidae > Copadichromis > Copadichromis virginalis. Next base: position 18,011,031 of record NC_140633.1, read on the forward strand.
AGTCTGTACATAAAATGAAATGAAAACACAAAAGAAAGGGAGACGGCGAGTAAATATACGGCGGGAAATCAAGCGAAAGAATGCCGCCGTCTTTCCAAGTGTTTCGTGCGATTATGATGATGCCACTGGAAATTATCTCTGCTTGTTGTGATGTCACGTCTGGGAGTCTGGCGTGGAAGTACTGGTGCTATAAAAAGGCCTGGAGGTCCCTGCTTTGTGGCAGATTGCTTTCCTCCAGCAAAGAGTGATCCTGTGTTTGCGTGTGTGCGTCTGTGTGTGAGTGCGTGCAGCAGGGCCGATGACAGGGGCCATGGCCTCCCCACCCGGGGGACCGCCAATGAGAAAGAAGCATTTCCTCTAACATTCCATGGGTCACAAAAACAATTTGCCCAGAGAAAAGTGGCTAAACAGCCACAATCCTACTCAGTGAAGCTTGTGCAGGGTGGGGGGGAGAGAAAACGCTTCAACTTTCGTGGGAAGAAATGTGCTATACCCTACAACGAGGCTGTGTGCTAATACCGCGCTAGCTCCACAGCAGTGTATAATTAATAAGTTTGCTCTGTATGTTCTGAAACTGTTTTGCATTGGAAAAAACAAATTCATTTTTCACGCTTCAGTTGCTTTGTGATTACTGTTAATCGAGAACACAGAATGATTCCCTACTTCATTACCCTGTACACATACCATGTCTGCAGCAAAAAAAAACCCCAACCATAACTACGTGACTAACCCCTCATAGGTGTCCACATCACAGCGTACACCTCTCCAAATATACCTCTGCTTGAAATGGCCATATTATCTAAATATAAGCATGGAAAAATCAGACGTTCCCACCCACACAAGCACACACACACACAATCATCTGTGGCCCTTTAATCAGCACAGAGTCTGGACTCTTGATAGATAGATATTCACGATGACATAACACCAGGTCGAGTGAAACCTGGAACAGGAAAGCCAGGCAAAGTCCGCCATAAATAAGCTTGAGCTGATAGAGAGAGAGGGAGAGAGATGCAGCTGGATTGCTGCTGAAGCGCACAGAGCACTTCCTCTGTCTTTCCCACAAGCCAGATGGGCCGACTTCTGGGACAGGTACAGGGAGCAGAGCGGACATTCCTCAAAATACTCCCGATCTAGGACAACTGGAAAAAAAGACAGTGACAAGTTGCTGGTGCGGTGTTACTAGGACAGTGGGACAGGAGGGAAAAAATAAATAAATAAATAACCTCTGTCAAATGGCCGTGAGGCTTGGCGGTGATAAAATGCTGTGTCGCGGGGACGAGAGCCCGTTTCAAACGGCACAGCTCGGGCTTATCCTTTTCACTCATCCAGATAAAAGTTGTCGAGAGAGCACCGAGCCCTCACTCGCGCTCTCTCCGGCTGGTTATGAAAATGTGTTTAGCGCCAGTCTTTAAGAGGAGTTGATTGGGGGAGGAGGATTCTCCCTGAACACTGTGCTTTTCCTGGGAGAGTGAGGCCAGGTAGTTAATAGGGGTCAGAGCCAGGGCTGAAGTGTAAATTGGCAGGGGTGCATCAATTAGAGGGTGGCAGAGGCTAGGATAAGGAGAGGAGAGAAGAGCTAGATGGAGCAGGAGACAAGCATATAATCTTTATCGCCACTGCAGGACGCTGCAGGTCGTCTACAGAAAGAAAGAAAGCTAAAAGATTGCACAAATTAATGAGACAAAGCAGCGGCTTTATATTCACGTCCAGGGCTCGTCTAGGTTAGCGTGTCGGACTTGATATATTATGTGTAGCTGCAGCGCTGGTGTGTCTCTGAGAAATTACAAATGTGTCTCTGTATTTGCATAGAAGGGACAGAAACAGCCACTTATCCCACCTGGACACGGATGCACTTCAACATATATATATATAGATATATACACATATATGCACCTGTGTGACCCTCTTTCCCGCTAACATGTATGTTCCGGTGTCCGTGTGAACAATTATAATATGCTCACCTATCCAAGTGATCCAAATAATCTGAACACTGAGCACTGGAGCAGACGGCCACTACAGAGCTTACATTTGCAATCTTATACCGTTTAAGTGTATATTGGAAAAAAGACAATCTCGCTTATTGAACACATTCACCCTGGAGGGCAAACTGCTACGGTAATGAACACCACACTCTCAGAGAATTACAGTGTCCTTTATCCCGCTGTAGTGGAGGATGAAAAAGGATCTGGCCGACACGTACACACAGGCGGGGACACGCGCACGGGCTCGCACACGCACACGGGACGAGGGGGGAAAGTGGAAGAGAGGAGAAAAAGAGAGCAAACATGCATTTCAAGACCCCATAAACCTGTAAACAAAATCTGTGGAGCAGATAAATTATAAACGCCACAATGCAATTAAAGCCGAATTCAATTTGAGCACACACTGTCCATCTGTCACGGTGAAACAAAAGCCGAGAACCTCCATTATTACCAAATCCCTGCTCCCGTTAATTTGCTTGCTGGGAGATTTTTAGTTTCTAGGAGCGAGTCGTACTTAAATGCCAGGGTTGCTCACTCAGGGCTACATCCTCTGAAAAACAGCCTCCAGATGCTCCCAATCAGCCTTCATCCAACTGTCACCTCTTCCCCACCACCACCCGCCCCTCCCGAATAAGAATTTTTTTTTTTGTGTGCCCCCCCATCCTAATGAGCTTTTTTGTTCAACAACAATACAGCAAAACAAGGATACCTCAGGAGAGAGCTACCATAATCTACATTCTCCAGCTTTTGCTGTAACGTGCAACAGAAAATTAGCAGTAAAAAAAGAAAAAATAGAAAGAAAGTGAAAACATCTAGAGGAAAATTTTCTCCTGGAGTGTGCTCTTTTGATCGCATCTGCATGTCTTGCAGGGAATGCCTGAAAGCTCCTCTAACAGGTGAGAAAACAACAGCTGATACAGTCACAGTGTGCATCTAAGATCTTTAGTCAGGCTCTGGTGAATTGTGAATCGTGTACGCTTCCTTGGTCCTGGTGAAACAGAGGCGCTCCTCTTCCTAATCCTGTTTGGCCACTTTAGAACGGCAGATAAAGATCTGTGCCCCAGAATCTGAGAGTGGGGTTCAAGGGACTGAGCTTTCTCTGCTTTATGCCAGCAAGAAGAAAAAGAAGGAAGAAGAAGAAAAAAAGACACAACTATCATCTTCAAAGGTGGAAGAGTGTGTCAATTTAAAATCAGAAATGTATCTGCCATCTTTATGCTTCTTAAACTACAATACATCTCGGCTGATTAAAGCACATCAAAGAGGGCTCATTCGTTCCTCAGAGCAATAACGGGGGAGATTTTAATTGCAAAATGTTAAACCTCACAATTAAAGGCTTTGTGGTAGTCGGATCTAACCCAAACACAACCATTAAGGACACCATACAAATTAGCCTTAACACGAAAGAGGCTCGGGAGGAACAGAAAATGGTAATAAGACGAGCAGAAATGATAATCTCCCATCAAAATCCTCATCTCTGCCCATGCTTTTAGAGAACGAGGACAGAGCTGGACTCTTTTTTTGTTTGTTTTTGTTTTTCCACAGAGAGGGGCAAGCCTGCTAAGCATGAGGCAGGAGGTGTGGGGGGTTAAAAAAACTTATCGGGCCTCGCTGCTTTTTCTTAGACAAACCCATTTTGGACGGGGGGGGGGGGAGAACAGATATGCACTGTCCGTAAACAAACAAGTACATACTAACGCACACGTGCACGCGCGCACATACCATTGAGGTGTCGGCGTGTCAGAAAGGGCTGCGGCTGCCATGATAAGAGGCTGACAATGATACTGTACGGCTATTAGGCTGGAAATAGCCTGCCAATACAAACAGTTGTCAGGCCAGCCCATTGTCAGGCTGTGGATTTACAGTGAAGCCCAAAGAATTTAGTCGACTGCACTTTCGTAGGTAGTTTCCTGAGAACCTATTCAAAACATTGTTTTCCTTCAAAATACTTGAGCATTAATAAAGAAAAATAAACATGCTGGAAAGGTGCGACAGTAAGTGAATACATAAAGCACGCAGCTACACCACACTCACTCACACATAGCCGCACGCACGCACACAATGCGCACACATGCCTCCTTGTAACAAGCACAGAGCCTCCTTTTACAACCCCTTAGAGTAACAACCGTGTCTAATTAAAATTCACATTTCAACCAAAAAGGGAAAACAAGCCATCTTTGAACAATCCCGTCCGTCCTCGCCCTGGTCATGAATTTCAGATAAACACTGCGATACACAGAGAGTAGTGCCACATTAATTAAAAGCCTTGATAGACGTGGCTTCCATCTAACAGACCTATCAGGAATTAAATTTGTATCAGCGGCAGAAAGAGCAGTTGAGGGGTCCCTCAGGGGGATTAATGAAACAGACTTTCATAGCGGAGTCATCAGAGCCCTGGGCTGAGGGGAGGAGGCAGGGAAGAAAGGGCCAGCAGCAGGATGTCATGTGTGGGACCGTCGCGTCACTGACCTCTCATTTCATACTTTAATAAAGTTGCACCCAGGTGTCCTTGATGCCTTCCAGTTGCCTGGGGCTCTGGGAAAAAGCTAAACAGGAGGCAGATATAACATAATTCCGAATGCCCGCCCCTCCCTTTCTGCGTTCCCTCTGTGCTGTTGTGATATACATCCACGGGCACGCAAGCGTCACTGTGTGCTGCGAGCAGGCACGTATGTCGCAGGCACTTAAGGCTTTCTCGACCGTGCAGATTTTTGGGGCTTTTTATCAAGATGAAACTATGCTTTGGTTGAGAAACCTCGATGTGTTTCCTCACTCTCAAACTCGAGCATTCAACTTGTGCAATCCAAAGTAAGGGTGTTACATCAATTCTTCAGAAGTAGCCTCAAACGCTGCCGAGTTGGTACAGCATTTGCCGTGTCACTTCGGCTTCATGATTTACTATCACTGTGCAGTTGGTTACAGGAAATTGGAACAGTGCTGACTTGCTTTTGAATTGTGGTCGAGACAGTTTTCTGTTGAAAACAGAAGCAGATTATCTCGACGAGAGGCCAGCAGATTTAGAGATGTACAGTATGCAATATGTTATCGCAGCGTAGTCGGCCCAGACAGCTGCTATCTGTCATAAACTCTGCCTATTGTTGTCCACACTACACAGCAACATGTGACCTAATCTAGATGAGCAGCCACTGAGCAAATACAGAGTGGAATGGTGTCATTTTTAATAAAGCTGTTTTATGGACTCCAGTCAACAGAGCCAGAGGAACAGGCTGAAACTTCCTTGTGCAAATGATATGGCAGTAGGAGTTTCATAACTTCCTCTGCGCAGACAAGCCTGTGGCAAGTCTCCTAACAGAGCACAGAGCAGCAGTCACAGACTGAGAGAGAGAGAGGGGGAAAAAAATAACCTCAGCCTTATCAAGATTTTCCAGAGACATTTCTTTAATTAGTTTTAATATTTCTTGTTTAGATAATGTCAGCCAATTGACAATTCGGTCCCAAAAGAAACGGGGCAAGGGGGGTGTGAGGGATGGGAAGGTTGGGGGGGGGGACTGTGCACTTGTCTGATACTGAGAAAGAAAATGGCTGATTAAACAGATTGCTTATTTCATTTGTTTTAACTGTATTTGCATTTTCTGGACAGAAATCAAATACCTTTGCATGCACAAACTTTTGCCGCTGATCGTTATCTCCGGCGCCCGAGCGATATGCCCTCTCCCCCCTCTCCCCGATAGTATTTGTTAAATTTACAGGTAAACCGTCGCAGAGAAGAAAGCTATCTCCGAAACATTAACTGTGTAAACACGCTCGCAACAAACCCCGCGCTCTCCACGCCGTTACGTGCTCTCCGACCGCCGTCCCGGACGTGGAAGCGTTCACGCCGGTGACGGGGCGGCGATGGAAAAGCAATTAAGGGCTGCGGAGGAAAAAAAGTTTCCCCTCTCTGTGAGATCTCGGAGAAAACGGGGCTCGGACCGCCGGCCTCACACAAACAGTGCTGATCAAAGCACGTAAACATCTGGAGCAATGCCTCTGGAACAAAGATATCTATTTATATATTTCTCTCTCTTTCTTTTTCGTTCTTTCCAAGATAACCGCTAAAGATAACCGTATTTCACGCATAAGGGAGCACTTAGAAAATGTTTAGACTGTGATACTGTAGCCTACCTGCATATACACCCCCCACCACCACCAACACCACCTGCCTCTCCTCTAATCTTTGTTTTTTCACAATCCTCACTCCCACATTAACACATTCTCTGCTTTTGTACTCATGTCGCCTCTCCCTAACCACCTATCTCTATCCCCCCCCCCCCCCCCCCTTCTCTTCTGCACACACCTTTTCTCTTCACCGGGCAGCAGGTGTTGAGTGGTTATGTTTACTCCCACCACCACCACCACCATACCCTCTCACTCTCTCTCCCTGTCTTTCTCCTGGTCTCTCTTTCGCTCTCTCTCTCTTTCTCTCTCACTGGCAGCTGGTAGGAGGAGGGAGAAGGCTATAACAGCTGCACATGAGGGCGGGTGGAAAAAAAAAGAAAAAAGAAGCACACAAGGAAAACAGCTCAAACCCCCTCAGGGTTGTCAACTCCAATCCCCCCCCCCACAAACACACACCCCCAAACCCCACCTCAACCTCTGGCGTTTCTTAACCAGGCAAACAGAGGGGAAAACTGTTGCAGTTGGAAGACATCGGGTGGCTGAAGTGGGGGCTCGTTTTTTTAGCCCTACCTGGTGATCTCAGCCTCAGCGAGCAGGAGTTTGCGCTCCCAGAGGGTCTCTGTATAAAAGCTGTCTAGTAGCCTGCATGAGAAGTGTCCACTTAAATCCACTTACTACCATTTAATCATTTCGAGTTTGAAAAACATGTCACTTCCAAATGGAAATTGTGCTGAAGGTACTTACATCTGTTGGAGAATAACACAAAACAACGGACACCATTGGGGCGGGTTTTTTTTCACTCTTCCCTCTTTTTTTTCCACCCCTCTCAAAGTCTGAGCACTGTGTCTGCATGTGTGTGTGTGTGTGTGTGTGTGTGTGTGTGTGTGTGTGTGTGTGTGTGTGTGTGTGTGTGTGTGTCGTTTTCACAAACAGCATCAAAATACATGAGATCAGCTCTCGGGCTTTGTTTGGCCCTGGCAAGGTTAGGCCAGCCTCATTCCAAATTTCCTGAGGGGGAACAGAGAGAAAAACGATTCCATGCAGATAAATCACTCGCACAGATCAAAAGACAAATCAGTGGCAAAGACAAAAGATGCTGACTCGCAGAGAACAATGGAGACAGGGAGATGTAGGTATCAGAGGAGTCGGCCCTAAGATCCCCGGCACCGCTCAATCAAACCTGCTAACCAGGGTTTGCACACTAGGTCAAACAAACTCTGCTTCTGTGAGAGGAAAAAGTGTATTTAAACTCATCTTACAAAGATGGGGTTTTTTTCAAGAAGGAAGGGGCTGCTGTGGTCTGATGGTTTAGTTTTGCAGAAGCACAAGTAGAACTGAGAATTGAGTTTCTGGCTTTTGCAAACTCATCTTCTAGTTTTGATTTAATAGCTACCCTGAGAATGGGAGATGTCCCGGTTTGAAAAGAAAAATGGGAAGAGAAAGAAAGAGAGGGGGTAAACTATTTGATATAAAGCGCTGGTATGTGTGGGTAGTTGTGCAGCCGCACGTCTGTGCGGCTTGATATATGTGTTCAGCCGGGCTTTCTATAGTTCTGCATCTAAGACGAGAAGTCCTGTCCCATGCAGCCCTTCACGCATCACAGCCCACATTCTTCTATTAACTTCTTCAATACGAGCAATAAATAAATATATAGAATCCACAACTCTTTACCATGCAGCCATCACTTTTGAGAACCGAGGTGTCACGCAGACAAAAAAAAGAAAGAAGACGACGACGAGAACCAGCAGCACCCTCACCGATATTACCTTTTGATCAGACTGCTTCAGAGATATCAGAGGAAGAAACACATCACTTTTAGAGCTCTGTTTAAAAACAATTCTCACAAAGGAAGGGTCATGTGAAAAGCACCTTTGTGACTTCGCTTGAAAGCATGTTCCATAATGTAGAGGACCAAATTATGTTCAAAAACAGTTCACCATGCCCCACTGACAGCCATTATTTGATCCCCTCCTCTGAGATCCATGTATGATAACGCATCAATTTAGATTAAGGTGATATGAAAGAGAAATGTAAAATAGGCTTCAAGAGGGAGGAGCTGATGCATTCGAGATGAATAAAATGATATTAAAATTAACACATTGAGCATGAGCACAGTCACATTTGACCTGTGAAGTGTGCTTAAGAAGAAAATATTATAATTTCCAAGCTCTGGGTCCAGATAGGCCGTGAGAGCTGTCCATAAAATCTGCTGAACTCGTCAAAAAAATGTGGCACAAGTCTTGACATCGGGCTTTATTCGAATATATGAGGAGATAAGGAGACCGACGGGGGCAGAGGATTTACCCTAATAGATTTGTATAGCTGGTGAGAGCCCCATTTGAAGTGTCCAAGGGAAGATCAGTGTGTAACTCTAACTGTTAAACGGAGCTGGGTCGAGCCCTCGGAGAATCTGACCCACGTTCCACACGGTGTTTGCCATCTCCAGTCCAAACATGTAAGATTTGATACTGCTGTTCAGGCCTGGAACAGAGGGGAAAAACAAGCCCAGTGCCACAACAAAGACAGGAAATTCAGCATAGATTCCTACTTCTCTCTTTTCTCCGGCCCCTCTATACCTAACAATGCTGGTAATGGAGAGAGAACAGTGCCCGGAGCTGGCAGAGACACCTGCGACATATTTTCTCCCCCACTCCCACTCACCCACCCACCCACCCCCATCCACCACCCTCCTCGCTCTTCCCACCCCCTCGACATTAAAGTCCTTCACAGAAATCAGAATTTAATAAATCACCCCAGAGCCTGACAGAGTTTATCTCTGGGGGTCGCCTCCACTGTGCAGAGACTCACAGACAGACAAAGCCCGGCCCGATAAGATGTGAAATTAAATACAGTTAGCAGTTTGAGACAAAGGAGGGAGAGTGTCAAACCGAGCTTTGTACGACGTAAACGGCTGGCTGCTAGTCGGGGCGCGTGCACGCACACACAAACGACACCGAGATGGCGGGGTGATTCATTTCAGGTTTCCTCTCACATTTAGCCTCATTTGCATCATCCACTGTCAACATATCGCCTCTCCCAGATATGTTCAAGAGCTTTCATTAGACGTCCAGGGGATGACATCCTTTTTACCCAGATGCACCATTATTAATCACCAGCTCTTCTCCTATGTGGACTCATCTCCATCACGGATCAAACGCTATCTGCCCGTGTTTCCTTTCATTCAGCAGACATCCCTGACACCAGCCATCACTACAGCTAAAGGAGACTTATGGGAGTGTGTTAGGGCTCAGACGACCTTATGAATGCGGTACATAAGCATTTAGTACTGAGAGGATATAAATGTGAGGATTTGTTCGACACTGGTAGGATCTGTCAGCAAACCTCCAGCCGACTAACACGTGTGCCTCGCAGCATACCAACTGGAGGACTCTGTGAGACAATTAGTGGCACTTTGAAAAAAAGAAAATGAAACATCCAGTATGAAATTGCTGCCTGGTGTTAGAAGCCTGATTGCAATGTCTCCATAACAGTGTACCGTAATATTCTTTTCAATTAGCAGCGGTCTCCAGTTCACATCAGGATATGGCCGACCTCAGCTGTTCAAAGCTGATTTTTTCCCCCTGCTCAGTAGTTAAGAGAAAGCACAGTCAGGTTTCCAGGAAGAAGGCGAGCGGGTTGCTTAATAGGCTTAGCCTGGTCGTTGGACCTGACCTTTCCCTTTAACAATACCGGGGCCGTCGGGCTCGGGCCTGCTATGGGAACACAATGACCCGTGGGTGAAGCCTAATCTTCTCCAACTCCATTCTCTCTGCTGACCAGACAGCCTTCATCCACAGCCTCTCTGTTGCTCCAACTGATGTCTTCCTGCTGAGACAACAGTGCCAAAGAACTGTCAACAGGCCCGGCCCAGCGGGGTCTCGGCTGGGACGCTCACACAGAGCCCTCTGGGGTCCGCAGGCACTGACACTCTGCGCTCAGACTGTGAGTGCCCCTACGCAGAATGTCGAGAATGACAGGAATGCTGGGTGCCATCACGAATCCTGATAACGCCGTACATCTAAGAGCATGATTAGCAGTCTCTGTAGTCAGCCCATCTATAGTTGTTATTTTAAAAAAAATGGGCTGGTGGATATTGTTGGCTTGTCACTGCAGTGCAGCAGCTTGTCATTTCAAATAACCTGATCCCAAACCTCCAGCATCACATGTCCACAACGCCGTAGCGCGTCCGTGATAATGGCAGATGATTATATTATTGCGTATGCGCTTAAAGTTTCGAGTTCAGTAAGTACAACTCTGGAAAAAATATGCATTAAAAGCTTGCCTTTTGATTTGGCCTCTACAATTGTTGTAGGAAGGCATCGGTTCAGATAATATTAGTCATTAATGTTTATTGCTAGGAAAAATAAATGGCTATGCTGTGGAAAAAGCATTACACGTCAAAGAGTATTGTAAATACGTGTTTATACACTCACAGATCCGGACCCACTCAAGAGATTAGCCTCGAGTGATTCTAAATCTCGTCATCCAAAGCCCATTTCTGTGACAAAATGCATCTGATAAAGAAAGAAAAAAGTAAAGAAATGCCTCAAAACTCAATTCAGCGCTGCGCTACTTAAACTTCTTAAGTGTTTGATCTGTGCAGGTGCTGACAAGGCTGTTCATTCTTTTCCCCAAATATTTTCTTGTTTTTATTTTTTTCGCCCCCCTCCCCAAGTTCAAATGATGTGCTGCGAAAGGTTGTTCTTTCTTCTCCGCGCAAGTAAAACTATACAAAGAGGTGTTTGATCTTTGAAATCCGATCTGTATTTCTAGCATTGTCTCCAGTTCCTACTGTGGCATCTTAAAGGTCAGGAGTGAAAGGCCATTTGATAACTACAGAAAGACCTTTCGGATTTATTACGCTGCCTTTCATCTCCTTTCCTGCGGAGGTTAAAACAAAGCATTGCATCCCTTGAAAAAGAAAGGATAAAATGGATCGCTTTGGAGCCTCAAGCCTCTTTTTTTTTTGTCACTAGGGGAAGTCTGGCGTGCAGTGTACAAGGAAAACTCTAGTGGGATATGTTTCTGAGAGCGACGAGTCTTCTCAGGCACAATTAGCATATGTCCTCTCAACCTTCTACCAAACCTCTCAATGAGACCCTGAAATCCTATTGAGATATTATTACCACTCAAATAGGGCATTACACGAAACATCTAAAGGATGCACGCAACCACTCGGTGCACACGCGCAAACACACACGCACAAGCTCAATGACATCCACTTCCCTCTGAATATTCCTTTCTTTTTAATGGTAACCTTGGGAGACGGGCCGCACCGGCGCGACACTTAACAGCCACTAGTCTGAGAAAAATGTTTTTGATATGCTTGTGTCATTTAATCATCCACATTCTGCCGAGGCTGTGCAGGACAATTTTGCAGGATATTAACTCCCAACTAAACCCTGGCTTGTATCATTTGTGGGGCCAGTCAAGCAGGAGTCCCAGGAGGAGCAGAGACTTCCTCCTCACAGTCGTAGTAATCTAAGCTTGACTGGGCACACACACACTCGCACGCAGCTACACACACAGACAAACACACAACTAATAGACAGGTAGAATCAACCATAAAGGAGGGAAGGAATCGGTAAACGTGTGGCACAAATAAAGGCCTTTTACTGACAGTCACAACAGTAAAAAAGAAAAAAAGAGGACGAGTATATTTGTGATTTGGGTGATCAAGTAACAAAAAAACAACACAGCCCAGGGAGGTTGAAGCACAGCTACAACAATTTTACTTCCTTTTCTTTTTTCATTTTCACCCCAAAAAAGTTAGAGATTGAAGAGCATTCGTAAAAATGTCACTTTAACGTGATCCATTTGGACAGCTCACATTGCTTAATGGGGTAGGAAATTCATTTTTTTTCTGCTGTGGGACAGACATAGTGGATGATGTGATTCTATGCAAAATATATGAAGCCATTACTAGAAAAATGCATGAGTTTCAATAGTTGGGGGGGGGTGGGGGGTGGAGAAAGTATCTGAGTGCACGGAGGCTATCCCTATTCTTTACCAAGAAGCATCGCATGCACACACACACACACACACACAATGCAAAAGACAGCAAAGGCAACTGATGAAAACCATTTTTGTTCCGTCACAAAGAACTAGGTCACCCTCTCATAATTGTCAATCATGCAATAAATCTCTCTGTGGCACAAATGAATACAGCATTGGAAATGAGACAAAGCTTATTGGCATGCTATGTCAGCTTGACTCAATTCATCCTCCTTTTCACACAAGACCATTCATATGTGAAGTTGTGCGAGGGTGTCTCTCTCTCTCTCTCTCTCCCTCTGTCTCTCACGTTCACACTCTAACTCTCCTTCTCTCTCACACACACACACGCATACACATACACTCTCTAACGGAGCGCCCAGCACGCACTCGCGCGCAGGCGAACACGCTCACACGCTCCTAATGTGAAAGACACACAGGGTTAATATATGTGGACAGACCATTTCAGCCAAGGGCCGCTTTATTATCATAACCATGTTTGTTTCCATAGAGAACGTGTCTCACTGTATTTTCTGCACTACTGTGGAATTACTCGCAACGTACACAAGCGACTGTTGCAGCGCATCACTTTCAAGGGATTAGCACACGTACGGGCAGTTTGACAGCTTCAGAAGGTCGAAGTTATCACAATCACGTGCAAGCTGTATTTGTTTCCAATAACGATGAACAACTTGCTTTTTTTAAAAAATCTTTTATTATGAAGTATTAAACTAAACTCACAAGCATTACCAGGTGTACAGTGGTTCTGTTTCCTGCTATCTGATTGGCCGGGAGCATTGGCTTGACGCAGCACTACAGCTCCATCCACAGAGGTTTGTGTCACGTCTCTTAGGACCCGACTGTCACTCTTTAAGAGGCGGGTAATAATAGCCAGGCGCCACAGCAAGTGGTGGCACAGGCGATTTTAAAGAAACATCAGGGAGACGGTGACATTTGAGTCTGCGAGGAGAGAAACCCAAGCGCCGCAACCAATAAAGACTCCCACCGATATTCTCACTAGGCTTACAGGGGAGAGACACAGAGGCAGAGAGTGAGGGGGCGCGAGGCAGAGAGAGATGTCAGTGTTAGATGAAAATGTGTTGACCTGGAGATATTGATACCCCCGTTCATAACCTCTACAGGTGTGCGTCAGGAAGCAGCTCTGGGTGTGGCTCTCTCTGTGGATAAAAGCCAGAGTTGCAGACCTCATTGTTTCACAGCACACTGAGCTGTGCACGGTTCACTTTGAACTGGCGAGAACTGAAACTGAGAATAGAGGTACCCTAAGTAAATAGAAAAAAAACAACCACTTTTTGATTGGGCAGATTTATTAGCGAGCTTATGGTGATTTTTTTCTTCTTTCTCTCTCATCTTTTGAAAGACAGATCTGGAGCAATCTGTCGAGCAGCGCCTCACATCAATCTCTGTTGTTAGATGTCTCGTCTAGATATGACCTATTAATATATTAAGGTAGTCTCGCAAATAATCGCAGCAAGTGAGACAAAAGTGTTTTTAAAAATGTAAAAATAACACAACTCTTCATTCCCTCTTTGCAGACTCTGATCCCCAAGAGTTTCTGAAACTCCAAAAACCAGAGCCATGAGAGAAGCTTAGCATCTAGCCTGCTGGCTCAACAGGGAGCTTATTTTATGCACACTGTTCGCTATAATTCAATGCAACAAATTGACTGCATAAAGTGTTTCTGGTGTCTAAGTGAATTCAAATTCACACAAATAGCTGTGGGGATGTTTTTTTTTTTTTTTTTTTTTTTTTAATCGCAAGGTATTGACTGAGCAGATGCTTTGAACCACCGTAGAATGTGCTGCTAGTCTCAAGTGTCATTAGCTTCAGGGCTTTTCCAGCTAGCGCCAGGTAAAGATTAGATAACAATCAGCCCTTTAATAGATACTGTTGGAGGCACTGGAGCCGTTCCTGTGCTTTGCTGTTCTTCTGTTGTTAGCTTCAGATGAAGAAAAAGAGTGGAAAGCGATGTCATTTCCTCCCCGGTTTCTTCTCTGTGATGTACCGCTGAGCCCAGCAAGGAACACGGCTGTTGTTAAATTACATGTAACTGTTGGCTCATAGCAGAGTCATTGCAGAGTGGCTGTCTGTCTGCGGTTAAGCATTCCTGCTAGGATTTTTTTTTTAGAGGCACAATTCTTTTGTGTGCCTATTTTTTTAAAGAGATGTTGAACATATTTAGACATGAATTTGAGAAATTTAACTTTGTTATGAAATTCATTTATGATTAGTTGACCAGCTCCTCACAATTCTAGATCAAACGTGAAAAAACAAAAGAGACGAAAAAAAGAAAATTTAATTTAAATTGCTCTATGCCGGACAAAAGACGGCTTGTGCAGATTCTTAGCCCTTACTCCCACTGTAATGAAAAAAACTGCTGTATAATATGATGAGCATTACTTGAAATTCCAAAAAAAAAAAAAAAGTACAAAGGGCTTTTTGTTGGAGGACTTTCTTCTCTTAATATCCTCCAATTATTAAGGAGGAGTACTGCATTGAGCAAAAGAGCTCTAAAAACATTGACACTGGAGGAATAACATCTGCATGTTTACTCAGGAGAAGATTCATCCCCGATAGCCTCCACGAAAATGAAGAGGGGGAGAAAAAAACAAGGAGAGGAAATTTGTGGAATCCCATCTGAGATTGCTTCCCTGATGGATTCCTTTTCCTGTCAGCTCAGACGAGAAATGAAGCCGGGGAAAATTAACTCCTGATACAGCTACGCTGAATTAGACAGAGAGGAGGGGGGAAGAAGAAAAAAAAACCAACAGACTTTTTAAGGATTCCAGCCTTGTCATTTTCAATTTTCTGCTCTTTGGACATGCTTGTATTCAGATTCCCCAACATCTATTCGCCATATCAATCCTAATTAGACAATCTGGGCCCACGAAGGATGAGAGCGGAGTTATTTGCATAATTTAATCATAAATACTCAGTGATACATATTTCCAAATGCATTTGTACAATTATCTTTTCATCCTTGGGGCAAAAGTATTAATATGATTAGGCAATAATTCTTTAAAAAAGAGGGAAAATGGGAAACCAGCAAGTGTGCACTCTTTTTTAAACTCCAGCTTTGGGCTATATGAAAAATTAATTAATTTCTGAGGAAAATCAATTTCTCTATGTGACCATATTAGACAGAGCCAGGCACGGCCCTGCATTCCTCCTCCAATCAGGAAATCTCATCTGCTCCCTCTAACTTCTGTCAGTAGCATTTAACATCCTGGTACGAGCGTCTGTGACTTCCGCTGTGCTCCCTAAATGCGCTGTAATGCGAAAGAGCTCGTAAGTAAAGACGAGCTGGGGAGCTGTGACCGAGGACGGAGGAGAATGGAAATGAGCATGACCCAAAATCTATTGCTGGCGTGTTAGACAATCACTCACAGGTGAAAGAAATCATCAGGAAAAAATCAAACCGAGCTTAATGTGCAAGATTACTCGTGGATAGATGGAGAGATTTTAAACAGCTTAAGTCTAGGGGGAAAAAAAATCTAAGCTAATGCATGTCTATGGTTGAGGAACGTAGCAAATAAATCATTTTCACGCGCTGATCAATGCAGAAAGACCTGACGGACGTCGGCGTTGAGATTTTAAGCCACTTCATTTCGCAAAGGAATTAATTGGTAATTCAAACTGCTGTTGCTGTTCCAGTAAAGGCATGCAAATAAGGCAGGAGCATGGACAACTAATGCGTCCAACAGGCAAATTAACAATACAGGCCTCTTTGCCATGCAAATAGCCTCTAAATCCACAAATGACATTAGACAGTGTCAAACAAAGCCTCTCTAACAAGTGAAATCTGTGGTTTCAACAATCTTGCCTCCCACTTCATTTAAAGCTATAGAAATACGATCCCGGAAAGCAGTGAAGACTTGATGTAATGTAACTTTTTTGTTAACTGAGCTTCTCCGTGGACCCCCTTCTCCCCAAAAAAACAAAAAAAAAATGTTTTAATTTGCTCTTGTTCCAACTGAGTGAATGTCAAGTCAATAAAGCAATTCTGATTTTCAAGGAGATTATTTGTTTTGCGGGAAAAGAAAAAAAACAAAACACCTTGCCACCATCTGCCAACTGCACAGTTGACTTGAGCACATGTACTGTACCTAATCAAATTTAGCAGAGCCCCACTGAAGGATTAAAATGCAAAAAAAAAAAGCAGAGAAAGAACGAGAAAGAACCTTAAATGCTTCTTCTTCTTTTCTTTTTTTTTTACTTCAATAAAGTAGCAAAGCACAATATGAGGGCCAATTTGGCTTTCAAGAAAGCAGTTCAATAGATTTGTATTTTAAACAGCTTTGTATACCATTATCTCTCTCTATCTCTCTCTCTTTCTCTTCCTCTCCCTCTCTTTCTCTCACTCTCTCTCTCTAATCAGGCATCTGTCACTCTGTTTTTGAAGTTATTATCGCCCAGGCTCCCTCTTGGATGTGGTTGCTGGGTGACGGGTATCTCGGCACCCACTCTGACTGGGAATGATTTGAATGGAATCCAGAAATCTCCCCTGAGTACCTGTAAACACATCCGTGCCTTGTAGAAAACAAATATATTATAAGAGAGCTCAGCAGAAGAGAGGCGGGAGAGAGACAAGCTGGCACCCTCAGTGGCAGCTCACACTGAGCGCTAAACAAAACAATTACCGTCATTTGCAAATATGTGTGTTTAGGCATAAACACTCTTGAAATAGGAACAAGAGAGGTGATAGCTCTCGTAGCACTCGCTGTCATATCAGTATCAATTAGACGCATTTGTTAAAGGAAAAAGGGGCTTTCGCCGTGACCTGTCACTCGCGACACTTCGGAGGAGGATCTGCTCGACTGAAACAAGACAGGTAAAAATCTATTTAAGGGGAGCATGTAAGTGAAAAAGCCATCGCATTCCCAGCGGTGGGACATCGTCTGGGGCGTGTGGTTAACCTTCAGAGGTAGACAATGATTGTCAATTAACTGCTGTATTTCTTGCGCCCCAGCATCGGATAGCCTTGCCTCCACAAAGCACACCAATGAGAGATATGAGATATCAACACCCCCCCCCCCCCCCCCCCCCCAAAGTCCCGCTCCCGCCCCACCCTCCGTGTTATAATAACCTTTCAGAGAGTTCAAGTGTCACACAGCAATAAGAACCTTTTTCATCCCACCGCGGGGAAAATGAAAAGGAAAACAAGTAGCTGAAACAGAGGGCTCCTGGAGAGGCCAGAGTCATAATGTTGGGGTGGGTTAGGAGGTGGGGGTGTGTGTGGGGGGGGGAATGAGATGGCAGAACCTGCATCAGTATGGGAGCAAGAGCGCAAGAGCGAACATGGCTAATCTGGCACGAGAGTCCTTAAGAAAATGAAGGGGCCGAGAATCGCTATATGCCGAGTGTCTTTAAAGATGAGCAATAATCACTACAGGGTAAGCAGACACAGTTTAAACACTCACTGTAAAACTAAGAACTTTAAATGAAAATGAATTCTAATTATTTAAATCTTTTTATAAAACACAGGAAAAGGGGGGGGGGGGAATCCAACACGGCCTTTGTGAACAGCTCTGCTTTTATTTTTATTTTTTTTTTGAGTTGTGCTAAAGTAAGCATGGTGGGGAACAATTTGGTTGGAGCTTGTTTGTGTCCACATCAAAACTAAAACAGCGGGATGCAGTGGTGCTCTGTGATGCTATTCACATTCACACTGTGTACAAAATGAGACGAGTGTTGTTTTAGCACAATAGACTGTGGGAGGGGGGAAAAACAGCATGTGAAAAAGTAGGGCCCATTGTATAGGAGTATTATTCACTTCATTGTTATCACTCTGCCACTGTATAAAAAGAGTAGTGACATCGTGGTAATGGGGAGAGATGAAAAGCTAAACTATCTCGGGCAGCGGGCTGTTGTTGTGTAACCTGAGCGGGTTAACCGGTGAACTCGTCTTTTTATCTGGAGAGAGCACAAACAGCAAATAAAGAAATAAAACGAGAGCAAATACTTCGGAGAGGGGACCTGTTCTCACCTACGGGGCAACCCGCGTCCCCGTGACTCGGGCCGATCATTTTGTCACTAGCTATTCAACGACAAGGAGAGCAAAGCACACATCCCCGCAAATAAAATCAAACTCTTTCTAAGTAACAGAAGCCTTTTATCCAGCGGATGCCTCGCTCTTCCATGATGTAATTCTCCAAATGGGGCAGGCAGGCAGGCAGGCCGGGTCTGAGTGATTGATTTCAGCCCAGCACAGGGAGAACCTGGCTGCTTTCAGAGACAATTACAGTCCTGTCCATGTGCCTGTAATAGCCCAGCACTTTAGCGTCATTAAAGCGACGCGAGGCACTGCATTATCCTTTAACCCCATCGCTGGCCATCCCCCCATTGACAACCCGGAGAGTTCAACCACGTACTTTGTCACCTGAAGCCCCACGCCAGGCTTGAGAGGAGGATCACCGCACTGTATGCTTCTCTCTGCGGAGTGTGTGTGCGTGTCTGGAGTGTGTGTGTGTGTGTGTGTGTTTTGGGGGGGGGGCTCTGCTCTCTTGACGCTTTATGTAAATGAAGCTTAAGCGCCAAAGTGCACAGGTGAGATTTTTGAGACGACTGCAAGTGGGATGGAAACATAAGACTGCAGCATATTTATACGGGAGAATAAAAGGGGGGTGTTTACTGATAGCATAGACTGCAACACAATGCTGTAACATAAATTTAAACATCTGAAGTGCACGACAAGCAGCCTCGTCACTGTAATAACATCACTCTCAGACTTCCTCCCTGTGCGGTGCGTGCTATTTGATTTTTTTTTTTTTTCTTTCGTTTGTTTGTTTTTCTGCTGTTTTTTTGCCCACATGTACCTTTTTAGTTACAGCAACACTTTGAGGCTTCAAATATACTAAATGTTAACACTCGTGGATTTCTTAATGACACAAACTGGCAATAAAGAAGAAGAAGAAGAAAAAACATGCTTGCGCAGCAACTTGTGTGTACGCGTCTGTGTGAATATTTGCACGCTGCATCCGAAACTCTGAATTAAGTTCGACCTCACACGGTTGGGGTTTTTTCTGGAGGGGACAAAAAATAGGGGAAAAAAAGAGGATGCATGCTTTAAAAACTGAGACTCAAAAGTGTTTATTGCTACCCCTCCTCCCCTCCCCAACTGATGTGAGCCTTTCCATCATATTTGCATTTCCAGCTCATTTCTAGAGCCAGGAGATCAATATGGAATCAATCATACTGACAGGTAAGATGGTAAATTTGACCAGGCTGAACCATCCTGTGAGACTGAGCGATACATCAAAGCTAGGAGCAACAGGACAATAATATTTTTTTAAAGGCTTTTAATCAAATATTGATCTTCGCTTTAAATCACACTGATTTTAAGATATTTTTTTAAAAAACTCCAAAAATAACTGAATGGGTCAAAATGGTTTAATGTATTTATTTAAACACTCGTAGTCCTTTGCCTCATTTGATTTAGTGAAATCAAGTATGTTTAATTAAGACAGATAACTGAGTGCTCTCATGAATTATCCTTAGCACTTACAGTGTGCAAAAAGAAAAGAAAGCTCCTCCATTAGTGCACTGTAACCTCCCTGAGAAATGTCATCAATACTAAAGGGGGGTGAAAAAAAATCATACAAGAAAAAAGCTGGCCCTTTTATTTTTTTTTAATACTCTGGTTCCTTCTTGTTTACTGTCTGAAAACTCAAGTTCTAATTGAAATCATGCTACCCCCTGTGGCAAGGACAAATAATGAGGCATAGCCTAGTTTTATTTCAGTCATTAAAAAAATAAAATTGAGCTAAAAGCTGTCTAAAATTAAACAGAAATTGGAGTTTTAAAAAAAAAGAAAAGGCTCTTATTTGTAGTTGTATCTTTGTAGTGGCAGCTGTATAGCGAAAGTTTATTCAACAGCACTGTGAAACTCAACCAGGGTGTAGCCTACATTATCGATTCATTTGTTCAGAGGGAGACAGGCTATCCATCACGGCACAGCTTTGCCTTGCACGTGTTAAAAAACTTTCACTTAACTTTTCCCCTCTCTCTTTACCACTGGTGAAGTGCGCCGGTCTCTTCCTGCCCAAACACACCAGCCTCGGTGTTTGGGATGGAGTTTGACACACACACGCGCGCATTTTCACACACTCCGTGTAGGAATCAATTATTAAATTCGGCTAAGACAATCGTACGACTCTGACCGCTTGTTTTGCAAAGGCAAAATGTCTCCCCCTTACTACCTCCTGCGCCTTTACGCACGGCCGTGTGTGCGGACATTTAAACCCCCCAAAAAGAAAAAGGAAAATCCACAACAGAGCTCGCCACTAACCTCGCATTGGTGCAGTCGTTGTACAGGGTCTCGAAATCTTTTCTGGAGATGAGTTTACAGCGGTTCACGCCGGGCTGGATGGCGCCGAGCCCTCTGAGGATGCGGACCTGCTCAACATTGCACACCACCGGCGTGATCTCGAGCCGCTTCAGCTTGGTGTAGACCGTATGCAGTCCGCCGACCAGGTGCTTCAGGAACAGGTCGAAAGCCTGAGGAAGGCAGATGAGCTCGCAGCCGTCCACGGTGAAAGAGGCGACTTTGGCACCGCGCAACTCGACCATCTTGCACTCGTTGTTTTGCGGTATGTTTTCAACAGGCGACGGGGTCGAGTACACGGGTTTGCTCGGGGGGAGAGCCGCGGTTGGGGTCGGGATGCCCGGGCTGCTGGTTGCGAGGAGCTCTGATCTGAACAGGTTCTGTCCGGGTCCCGATGGGGGGGCCAGGGATGGAGATGGTGATGAAGTTGTCGACGGCGGGGACGTCGTCGCGGAAGGAGTCGAGATTGGAGGCGGTGGGACCAGAGGGTTTGGTGGGATCAGAGCAGCCGGTACGGCCATGGTCACCTACAAGAGGGGAAGAGAGTAGCCGAAGTTCAAAGTAGAAAACCCAGCCTGCCGAGATACCCCTAAATGAAAGAATCCACGAGAGTTTAGCTCCTCAGATAAGTTGGAAAGTAAAAAGAGCTACCGAAAAAAAGGCGTGCTGAGTGAGGGTTTTTTCTTTTGGGGAGGGGGGCGAGCGGCGGGACAATGATCAAAGATAGGAGGAGGAATGACAGGAGGAAAATGAGCTGAAAAGTGCAGCTCCGCTCTGTGGATGAGTTGTTGTTGTCACACGGTACAGAGAGGGAGGAGCTAGGGGACAGTGGGAGCCTTTGAAGAGCAGATAACTGGGCTCCGGCCACTGCTCGCACGTTTCACGTCTGTTAAATGATTTCATTGCCCAAAGTAAATACGTTTATGCTGGATCATAAGTTGTAAAGAAAAGCGTATGTTTAAAACAAATAGTTTTTAAATCACTTTTTGCCAACATTAATGCAAAGCTCACTTCACCTATGGCGATCAAGATTGGGGTAATGTTTTTTTTTTAACTTTTGCTTTCATTTTCGTGCAAATACTAAAACAAATTTTTTTTATTAAAAAAAACACCCTCAAATGCTTAAAAAACCCTTTTAATTCGCACGTTATTTTTGGTAATTTTTGTCATATTTACCAAGAATGCACGCCAATATGAATCACTGTTCAGCCGACTCCATCTGTGAGGAAGGATGTTTGGTCTTTTTATGTGCACATCCAAAGTGGCTGTAACTTTTTGTCTTGTGAAATATTTTTTTGTAAGAAATATGTGCAGTTAATTGCATATAAAGCTTTCATATATATATATATAAACCCTGTCATGTGAGTTAGGGGTTAAAAAGTTAATGTATAGATTACATAAAGGTAGCATATTTTCTGGTAATTTTGCAAATTGAAGTCAGACAGTAAAGATTGATTTCCAACAGCTTTATATCATCTTTCACTTTAAGTGCATCCACTCAGTTTTATGTACTGTCCATCTCAAAGCCCATGATAATTTTCACAGGAGTCAGGTGAATATTAAAAAAAATGTCATGTAGGTTAGGGGTTAAAAAGTGCACTTAAAGGTAAAACCTCAGAAATGAAAGATTTAAAATATTAAACAATATTATAATATTTTAGAACTGAACTATTGAAGTTAACCCGGTAAGAACACAAAGCCATAAACTCCAGGAAGTGCAGGAAAGAAAGATAAGAGAGAGGAGGAAAATAACAGCACTGCAGAAATGTGCAGGGTCAAGTCCATGTGCAAGTGTCTTGCTGCAGCTCATATACACTTAACTGCACATTTATTTCCAACCACTAAGGTACATCATGAGGTGGAAAACCTGACTTCCTGCCTTTCCTAACAAATCAATCAGTTTATGCAGGGCACTAAATCATGTACGGATTATTTTAAATCAGACGTTATTTTATTTAAAAGATGGCAGGCCATTATTGATTTCCTGGGACATTTGGATACTGCGTACATCACTATAAAATTCTTTGTAATCCATTTCCCAACTACCCGAGATTTCTAAATATCAAACTGGTTGTAAGATAAATTATATAAAGTATACTATACATATATGTCACGGCTTTATTATTTTGTTTGCGCAAACTTTTTGAGACAAATGTATTTCCCATTAGTTGGATTTCAGTTAGTTTCATTCTGGTGAGCACATCAGCACTTATTATGTATTGCACATCTTAAAGATTGTTGCTTATCTGTCTGCATTTGCCTTAATATTTTGTGTATTTCTTGTGTCCTGTTAGATCAGCTTTAAGATAAGCAGTGTGCCATTTCAAAATTATCATTCAGGGAAGAGGTAGCTTGTAGTGTAAAATCAATAGCTGCTTAAAATTCATTGCCAGGCAATCCATTTGCCCTTTATGTTGCTAACCTTTCACTTAAATATGCACCATATTAAGATTTCATTATATACAATGAATGTCACAACAGTTTGCCCACTATTTCTCTTGTTTGCATGGGTTAACTGCAAATCATGGCGCTTGTAATGTCTGAAAAATGACTTTCATTAAGAGTATGCAGAAAAAAATAGGGAAACTATATGAGCTTGAGTGGTCTAATAGGTATTAAAAGGCACCACCGGATGTGTATGATGTTTTAGATACAAAGGCCCTTTAAACAGACTGGATGTGTCTGTATCCAGTTACGAAAACAGCCACATAGCACAAAAACATATCCGTGAAGTGGTGAAAAGTGAAATCCTTACCTGATGTGAAATCATGTATTTTAACACAATCTCAAAGGAAACCATTTCTCAGAAGCTGAGAAATGGTTTTTAGAAAGTTTACTTGTGTCTCGAAAAAAAAAAAAAGAAGTGTCTCGACTTTTTCCTCAGGTGTTGGTGACCTAAGTATTGGCAGCTTGGAGAAACACTTTCAAATTAGCCCCATGAAAGGAGTTCTCTGTGGCCTAATATTTGGTTAACTAAGTAACATAAACAGTTAACACAGTTTTCCTAAAAGTACACAGAAGTAGAGTACATGTGGATGAGATTGCGGTAAACAAATGACTATGTCAAAATGTAATCACCCCCCCGTATGATGAATGGCATCAGGAAAGTGTTTGAAAATGTATGGATATGGGACAGGACTTGTGTATGATCAATGACACAGTATATTGTTTGATGTAATAATTTATTCACCCCATAAAGCTTTGATAAAACAATGTTGAAAAGCAATTTAAATTGAATTCATTTAAATGTCAATTCTCATGGTTAGGATTTTTCTATAATTGGCTATTTAATTAAAATAATTTTCATAGTCATTAATACAGCCAGCAACTTGTAGCGCGCTGACGTGTTTTAATTACATGGTATTAACAAAATTGATATGCTTTAGAAAGCATGGTGAATAAGAAATAATTAGACCAATCATACATCATCCTCTTATGGACATTAAGTGTATCACAATATAATTGATGAACTTAAAAAAAACGAGAAAGATAAATAACTTTAATTGTACAGAGTTGGTGTACAGAGCTGGGAACAAAGAATCATACTTACGATGTATTATATTTCAGAGGCAATTCATTATCTGTAACATCACTTAGCTCTCTGTGCCCAGCACTCTCCCCTAACCTATGATTACATGACATTTGAAAGCAGTGATACTGTGTAGTCTTTTAAACTGTCCTTTTACCCAGTCTGCATAAATCTTCAAAGTGCTTTTCCGCATGGGCAAATAAGAAGAGGAAAAGCAGCTTCAGACATAAGAATCATTTAGATGCTTGGAATAAAGCTCTTATTGATCATGAATATTTGTTTTCTCCAAGGTTATACTGCCTTGACCCCATCTATCCATAGACATCGGCCAACACAAACATGCCACTTGGGGTGAACAGGGGGATGTCAGAGAGCACTTTCTGATGGTGGAGGATGAGTGATAATTTTCGGCACAGTCTGCATCAGTGTCTTTCCATGTAGAAAGAGTGGACTTTCACACCTGCTGTCGAGTTGTTGAGTTATCAGAGAGTGTTTGTTCAGAAGCCCTTACTTTTCATTTACAGAGCAAAATATGATCCTTTGACCTACAATGGCTCATTCATTAACCAGTCAGTGGAGTGCAAATGAGGTATTACTTACTACATTTTTCACGCACAACTCTTTCTCAGCTCCTCTCATCTGTGCATTTGTTACTTTTTGTCTGTTTTATATGAGAGCAAATTGAAACTTTTTTGCTCTCGTTCAGATATCAGACATAGAAACTCTTTAAACTTTTTTTCACGATTTCCTTAAAGAATTTTATTTTGACCTCTCTTTTATGTATAAAGCCATGATGCATTGAGTTTTTCCTTTCCAGTCACCTTTCTCAATCACTATGTGTTAATAGACCTCTCTGCATTGAATCATATCTGTTATTAACCTCTGTCTCTCTTCCACAGCATGTCCTTTATCCCGTCTTCCTTCTCTCACCCCAACCGGTCGCAGCAGATGGCCGCCCCTCCCTGAGCCTGGTTCTGCCGGAGGTTTCTTCCTGTTAAAAGGGAGTTTTTCCTTCCCACTGTCGCCAAAGTGCTTGCTCATAGGGGGTCATATGATTGTTGGGTTTTTCTCTGTATCTATGAAGCGCCTTGAGGCGACTTTTGTTGTGATTTGGCGCTATATAAATAAAATTGAATTGAATTGAATTATAAAGCGAAGGTAAAGTCAGTATTGTTAACCAAAGTGGTGAAATATAAAAGAAATAAACGGAAAAGTTCTGAAAGTCATAAAAGAAAGATAAAACGTCACAATCGGCCAGGATTTGGTGAACTGAATTCGTCTCTTTATCCTGCAGCAATTTTCTTCAACAACACTGCCAATATGAAACAAAGTAATTCGGTGCAAGAAGCTGTGTGTACACTTAACCTTGACAGACGTGCGCTGAGAGTTTGGGTATTGTAGATGCGCGGTCTTCGACCTCTTCACCCAATTGTTTGGACTCAGCCGAGCTAATAGAAATGCTCCTTCGCGCAATAACAGCTTTCTGGTAATGTAACTGCTCAAAGGAGCAAATGGAGCTCAATTCATTTTCAAAGCACCAGCCCCACCAATAGTACCACAATTAGAGTAGTCACGGCCCACATCCTCTAGTGCTTCATTTGATGCCACGCAGCTTCCAATATAACTGGGGTGCAAGAAACAGAGAGATTTGTGGATATCTAAATTGCTAAAGCAGAAACCTGTATAAACAGCGGTAATTACCGGCCCATTGACAGTCTCTCAGTGTTGTGCTCATTCTGCCACAGTCGCAGTGATTAAAATGAATCCTCATCGACTTCTCCATTAAAGCGCTGGCAGGAGCGATCCCGTGACCTTTCCCCATTGATTGAACATAACAATCACAATTCAATTGTAATGCAAAGAGAACATTTGTTATAATGTACACGAGATGCATGAGCCATTTCCTGGGAGCGGAGAAGGGTAATCAATGGAGTGACTCTTGGCGTGATGCAAGGAGAATGAGGCTGTGTTTGCGGGCCCTAATTCATACAGCCTGCAGTGTATGATGGAAAGCAATGATATGCATGTAAACACTCAGATTTCTCTCTGCTCATCATTCAGCGGGATAACAACAAATTCTGATTTCTATATCTACATGCTCTACATCACTGTGGTTGGCAGTGGTGTACATGCCTGCACTTTAATTCAATCTGAGGTTACAGTTTGCACCGCAGTCATACTGAGGTATCCCTTCCAAATTGTCTTTCACAGAGCAGGAAATGCCAAGAAGTGACTTAATGCAACATCTGACTCCAGACTACACAATACTAGAAGAGTTACTCAGCTGACGGCTGAGGAATAACCTAAACCGTTACGCTCTTGGAACAATCTCACATGAAGCTATACAGTGTGTAAGTGAGAATCGAGCAAGGACAAGCTTGTATAAGCACAATAACTAACGATTAGCCAAATTCGTGCAAATGAAACTACAACTTGAACAATCTGTGTGCCTGAGAAAAAGAAAAGCATGATAGGCATAACAACCCATGCCGTTCAATCCCCCTTTAAAAGCCGCACTCGATCATGTCTTTCAAAAACTGCCTTATGAAGAGTGTATGCGAATTATGTCCTTAAGGGATTTCGTTTTAGAATCAGGAGATTATAGTTTACACGGACATTAAACAGATTAAACCAGCCAGCTCTCTAAAGGCAGTTTATCTAATGGAGAAAATGTGGTATGCTAATTGAGAAATTCCGATGGTAAAATTATATTTAAACCCCGCGCTCTCTCGCTCTCTTCCTGCTGGAGGATTTTTAGTTTGGCTTGATGAAATCAAATGGCTAATCACAGCCATAAGCTGAGAGACGTTAGCTGAGTGAAACAGTGTTTGCCATGCTAAAAGGTAATTGTCCCGGAAAACTTCATCGATGACAGATTCAATTCCATTTAGTAAATGTTTAATAAATGTTGTACAAACAGGCAGGCCTATCTCGCTGCGCTTGGAAAACAAAGGGAAACTTTAATTGCTTTAATCATCCCTAGCTTTGACGTTGTTATTGGCCTTAAAAATAGCAGTTAACAGAAACTGTCCTGCTGAGGAAATTGAACCACATTTGGAAAGCGATCCGTAATTAAGATAGGGGCATCCCGAGCAGCTAGGTCCCAGCAAATTGTTGTGACTAGGAAAAACATTCCAAGTCATACAAAGCTATTCAATTAACAGAAGGACCCAAGGAAAACAACCTCTCTATTATGTATCACTTACTTTAATCAGATCGAAAGCAATTGTATCCCTTTTTGAAATTCCCTTAACGCAAACATGTTAATTAACAGATAGGAAAGTGGAAAGATGTATTTTTCATTAGTGGGTAAAATAATGTTCCCCTTTAACATCAAGGAAAATCAACTGCTTACTGCAGTTAAACCAGTCAGCGGTGTAAATTCCCTGCCAGCATTTTTATTTAAAACCTCATTAATGTGCTTCAACCCAGCATAGCTGTACCTTTAATCTGCACTAAAAGGAAATAATGCGTTTCCTGCTTTATTTACCAGCCTTACTTAACAAGTGTTCCTGTACAATTAGAATTGTTAATAGATCTGGAAACAAAAGGACTTTGAAGGTGGGAAAGTGCTGACATTATTTCACAGGGGAAAAACACTCTTGAGAAAAAAGATCTGCTGTAAATGTAGTTTCCTGGAACACAGGCGTACTGCAATGTTAGTCTCTCTCATTAGAAATGCCATGCACAGGACATAAATCAAGGCCCGTAAAACATTTCATTGCCACACAACACTAAATTACACACTTGCTGGTTTGCCACACTGATTGTATTTAAACGTTGTAATTTTACTTTATTCCCATTAAATCTATGCAGAGTTTTACAATCCATAAACAGAGCATCCGTAATAAACGTTAATAAATGTCATAATTTGCATTTGGAAAAAAACACCCCGCTACATTTTTGCAAATATCAATCTATGAACCTTTCAACATTTCGTCAAACAAAATGCTAATTGTACCTTTAGGAATTTAGGAGACAAGTGACAAGAAATGAGATGCAATGTCCTTTGGAATCAGGAATCAGGGAATCAGCTAAGCGGGAATACATTAAGGGAGACACCAAAGCAAACCGGAGGAGGAATGTTCATATAGTGGAAAAAAAAGAGAATGACATTACATATATTATCATTATACAGATATGCCATTTAAGCATTTAAACACCTGTTTCACGTGACCCTTTGTTGCTCTGTTTTGTACTGATTCTCCCCACTTTCCTGCTACTTCTTCTTTACTTGATATACATGGAGAAGCTTACCCTCATTGGCTAATCCTTATAGCTTACTATTGCAGGTTTGGATCCCACTTCTACCTCCAGAACTTCCTTAATTCTTTGTGGCATAGATTCAAAAACAGTCCCAGAAACATTCCTGCTGCAGATTTGTGGGCGGCACCTTCGTGATGTGATTCTCCTGTTCCACCAAATCCCAAAGGTGCTCTGCTAGATTGAGATCTAATGAGGCCATTTAAGTACAGTGAACTCATTGTCATGTTGAAGAACACAGTATGACATGAATGACCCTCGTGACTCAGCTGCTGAAAATAACCATCAGACGATGGGCACATTGTGGTCACAAAGGGCTCGACATGGTCAGGAACAGTTCTCAGACAGGCTGTGGCAAATAATTGATGCTCGGTTGGTACTAACAGGCTCAAAGTGTGCCAAAAAACAAACAAACTACTACATCACCACCAACCTGAATTGATGGTACAAGGTGGAATGGCTCCACAGAGAAAGTGCAGCTCATCAGACCAGCAACACTTTTACAGTCCGGTCTAATTCAATTTTGCTGAAACCATGCCCACCATAGCCTCATTTACCTTTTCTTAGCTGACATTAGTGGCACACAGTGTGGTCTTGTGCTGCTGTGGCCCATCTGCTTCAAGCTTTGACGTGTTGTGCATTCAGAGAAGCCTCTCTGCATACCTTTTTATTCTTGCCTTTCTATCAGCTCTAAGCCGTCTACCCATTCTTCTTTGACCTCTGCTGTCATCAAAGAGTTTCTATCCAAAGAACCAGCACTGACTGCGTGTTTTTCCTTCTTCTCTTTCGGACCACGCACTGAGATGATCATACACGAAAATTCCAGGCGATCATCAGTTTTTGGAAATATTCAACCTGCTTCTTGCACACCAACAACCGCGCCACACTCAGAGTCACTTACATTACCTTTCTTCCCCATTCAGATACATTGACTGAACTTCAGCAAATCCTATTAACCATGTTTATAAGAACAGATATTTGCTGTAATGAGCAGTTGAGCAGAAACTTATATAAGAGACGGACTATAAATGTATGAATGCTGTGCATTAACTGAGATTAAAACTATTACTAATGTCATGTTGAAGCTGTTGTGTGCAGTTGCATCAAAGCAAACACTCATTATTTATTAAATTACAGCACTTTAAGTTGTATCTTACATTAAGAAACTGTCAAACTTTGAAGTGTGCTCCTCAGTGTGCAGAAGAGTCTTCTTATACAGGCCAAGATTTATTAAACATATTATATTTAATATGTAATTTTTCCAAACTTACAGCGTAACGTCCTAGTATGAAGCAGTGTATATTAAATACTAACCAGCTTATCAGTGCAATGTTTAAAGTATGAACAATAGGACAGAAACGTTAAATTATACAATTGTCTTTTAAGTAACAGACAACTGCAGGCAGTTTGAGAGGAAACATTATATAACTTACACTTATTTTGTGTGTAATGCAAGATGAGGTTTGGTTAGGTTTGTGTAAAATTACCTAATTTCCCACAGCTTCATAAAGCTAAAACTACACAGCTGAACATTTGTAGTAATAGAGAAGAAACCATTTTTAATGGAATCATGTTTGGCTAATGCCCAATAAGTTAAGGGCGGTATTCACACTGAATCATTGTGTCATTAACATGAACACCAATACATCTTACACTGAGCAGGCCAAGCCAAATAGAAGCTGCTTGCCAGTCCAGCAGCATCAACAGCCATCAGTCATGGAAATAATCGGCAATTTGTAGCAGTAAGTGTGCTTCTTTGTCCACGTGTTTGCTTCACAGTAGGTCAGTGCTTCTACAGTGTGCGATATAATAATTAGAATGTATTTTGTGAGTAAATACGAGAAGTCGTTTCTCTTTTTAGTATCCAAAATGCAATACATCAGAAACTCTTGGCATGGCACCGCCACGTTCTTTAATATCTCTCAGTTTGCATTAGGTCACCGTGTTCTGCCGACTTAAACTATGCATCCAACAACAATGATTATTCATGTCATTCTTCAAAGGTCCTTGAGAGAAGCTTGATGCAGCAGCGATTCAACCTTTCGTATTAATTCAAGCTTGGCTAAGACTGTACCATCTGGGCCCTTGTACTTCATGATTAATGCCAAAGAGTTGATTCATATGTGCAATTGGAGTTTAATAAACATGGATTTGGGAGTTAAATGGCACATACAAATGCTCGGGATGAACTCATTCATAGTATCTAATTTGTGTTCTCTCTAATAAATCCTGCACATAATTGCTTGGTACAATCATCTCCCAGATACACAAATATTGGGATTTTGTGATTAGCATAATGTGTTTCTTCCATAGAGGAAATAATCCTACAACTCTAAGATGCCTTCAGACATATGTACATAAGATTCTTTATTTGGTCCAAATTAACTTACTGCGGGTACAGCGTGATTAATACTGGCACCAAAAATAATTACTGTTCAACGCTGCACAGATTAAGCATCGAATAAGTTTTTCCCTTTTAAAATCATGTTGTTTGTAGTAGACATTATGGCTTGGAAAACAGAATTGACTTTGTAATCCTTCTCTTACTTATGCTCTCTTGATCTCTTTCAATGTCACAGTACTTAGTGGAGGCTTCATGAAGGAAGGTGCTACTACTGCTGGTAGTATCCCAGTCTGACACAAAGACACCACACAACAGTGACCTCTACAGGAATAGAAGAAATCAAGTGAATTCCAGTTCATGCTTACTTGTACTACTGTAACATTAGCCCCAAAATGATCACATTAAACATTGCACTCACCTGATTGTGTTCTACAAAAGCACAATCTTTGTTTCTAATAGAGTACAGAATTATATTTGTTTTATTACAAATACCAACAACTAAGAGCAATAGTAGTTTCTAGAAATTTGCATTTATGGCACAACTAAGAAGTTAGATTATTGTTGCTTATTGGCCACTGGATCCCTGTGGATGAGCCAGGACCAAGGCAAGTAAGAGTAAAGGTGTAACGCAAACAGGTGAGTTTACTGCATATTAACAATTAATGGCCTCCCGAATTCCAATCCCTCTTCTTTTAGCCCAAAACAAAGAACGGTGCCGATCAGTGTCTTTGGTAGCGTAGAGGAAGAACGGGTGGGTGCCAAGCCACACAGACCTCAGCCAAGTGCAGGATCACAGAGGAGGAATGAATGATGCTCAGATAAGGGGCAAAGTAAAGAGGGCAGACCAAACAGGAAAACTAAGACGGGAGAATGTGCGGGGCGTTGCCTGCCTGTGCAGGGAAATGTGTTGATATGAATACATGGCATTCCTTTTTTGATTCTTGGTGTATTGTATAATCTAGTGTTTTTTGGGGGGGTTTACTGCAGTAATGACTGGAAATATTCCAATTTAGCATGTATCACCAGGGTGTAAACGGTATAATAAGGCGTCATTATATGACAAAAGTGCAACCCTCTAACTCTAACTTAGCAGAAATATGTAACTTATTTAGTAGAAGCTCTTTTAGTGCAATAATTCCTTTTGCAGAGTTGCTTAGCAGAAGCGCATACTCTGATTAGAAAGAAATGAACTATCACTAAGGAACAACACATCTGAGAAAAAAAAAAACGGTCCGTGGGGGTTAAATATGCAGCTCTTGAGCTAAAGTACTCATGGCACAATTGGAGACCTAAAAAATGCTAAATTAGTAGTTGAGACCAGGCAGAGAATGGAAAAAAGAAACACATAGGCTAATCTGCCTCTTTTCCCACACAAGGGACCGGGAGAACACAGGCTATGTTGTACCCCCCTTTTCTTCTTACCCGAGTTCTCCTTTATGTATTCAAATTCACTTCAGCAGCATAAAATTCTCCCAAGAGACAGCATTGTCCTCCTGTTTGTCCCTTGGGCTTCCCATCTCTTAGTAACATCTCTTCACTCCTTACAATTTATCCCTACATCTATCAGACAGACTTTTTTTCACAGTACCCTCTTTTTAAATAGTTCAATGCAATTTAAGGAAAATTAATCAAAATGCCTTTAAAAAAAAGGCATTTTTAAATACTTAATACAAATTATTCTAGTTTTTTTCCTTCTTTCTTTATTAGTAGGACAGTCAGAAACAAGAGCTCTGAATCAGCCTTTCACTGGGTTTAACCCCTGAATAATAATCTCGGTTGTGTTATCATGTGTGAAAACAAAGGGTACACACATTTTCCCTCTCTCTGTGTCTCGCTGCATTCAGGAAACTTAGAATGGCAAATTTTACACTGATGGCTGAGTTGCAATTGCAGTTACAAATGTATGAACACTAAACTTTCATAATAACGCGGTCCAAATGTTTCAAAAGGCACGTAGGTCTGCTCTAGTGAACTTGAATGTGTGGTCCTTGGTGCATAAAGTAAGCATAAGGCCAGCTCTATAGCAATGAGGCTTTACTGAATGAAAAAAAAGAGGGGGGGGGAAGCCAGAGGCGTCAGAGTTAATACATTAACGAAGGGGACGACGAACAGACAAGAAATACAAAGAAGTGAAAGGACGACTGATTAGCGTGGAAGTGAAATAATGCTTATTATGGCCTATATTTTCCGCACTCAAGCGATGATCCAAATATAAGTTGGTGAATCTGGAGCCTCGGCGTGGAAGAATATCACGAGCAGTTGCGCCAGGGGCTTTTACTCCGAGAATAAAATCATCACACTTTAGTGGGAGTGTTTCTATCACATTCTAAGTATCACAATATTGTGATATCTATTCACTGCTGGCATGATGCAAATAGGCTCAATGACATGCTTGCCTCTACAAAACTCTCCCACAGGGTTCTAATAAAACAGTACAATTTCCCACTCTCCACTCTCCCTCAGAAATGTAGCAGTCTGCAGCCCTGTGATCTGCCACAGACAAAATGAGACGCAGCAGCTACAACAGAACTGAGACGCAGCCAGAGTATTCCCTGCGCTCCTTGAATAGATAATGCTTTCCTTCACATTCCTTTATTCTTTCAAAAAGAATGCATCAGAGGCCAAATATTAATTCTTCTCGTCATATGGAGGAGCTACACAAGTAGCATACTAGGATGGGCTTTTGAATGATTAAGGGAACACATAAAGGGTTTCTTGTGGCGCTTTGAACTTTCTGCAGAGTTCTGAGCACTCGCAACTTATTCCCCACTCTGCAGGAGACTTGATGTTAAAAGACAACATTAATGAAAGCTCTGTAACAGGTAGAGACAGAGGGATTAATGCAATCTAAACACAGCAAGCCTCTCAGAACTGGCTCTGGCTAGCAGGTGAACGAGGAAACACTTTTCCTCACTTTCCCCCTTTCCTCTCACCATGAATCTCCTTTAAAGAAATGCCAATAGATCTGATTGCCTAATTCACTATTCCCTCCCTTCCTCCCCAGGCCCATAAAGATGCACGTGTGGGGGAATCACTTCAAGGAATGACATTGACTGGGGAAGTGCTGACTTGCACCGCTGTTTGTCTTTTGATGTGAGAGATCAAATCAATGTACACGCCTGTCTCCGAGCAATGTGCAGGCAGATTAGCATTAGCCCGAAGGTGCTTGCTTACACTCAATCATTAGCGTTTACGTGCAACTCTCTAAATAATCAGGATGTACTCAGTGACGTTGTAGGTGCAAAAATAGAAAGAGAAGAAAACATTTGAAGACATTTGAGATGAAGGGTAGTGTGAGGCTGTCATAATGACACCTACCTAAGCCACAGACTCTGCTTGACACTGGCATTTATTATTGGTGTGAGCTGTGTTATTTGTCACTGGTCTGGTGTGCAATGGTGCTTTCACATGGAAAATGCCACAATGAGATCTCCTGAGTGCTTAAGTCAGATGGATTGAATGCTCTTGAGCGCTGATAAAGGTTGATTTTAGGTTCTGCCAACATTATTGTGGGCACACTAATGCAGAATAATTATCATATTTTTTGCTGTCAAAAGCCAGGACGACGACATATTTAATGCTCTAAAGTGTGCCTTCGCGTCACAGGCGAGAAATGAATTCAGATTTGAGTATGCTCAGGTTCATGTGTTTGTATACTTTCTCAAAAATGCTAATCCTAAATGTCCTGTCACCGTTAAAGCCTCGGTCCTCAAACAATCACTGTGGAGGGGAAAAAAACTATTAAGGGGTGCAACTTTGAGATTAAAAAAGGCACGAAGATCTTGGCAGTGCGTTTCTGCCACATTTGAATTCATAATGTTTGCCTGTAACTTCATGCTAATGATCAAAGTTGGGGGTGGGGGGGTGGGATTCTCCTGAGTGCAAGTTATGAAGATGAGATGAGGAGAGAGAGGGGGAAAGGGAGAGGGAGAGAGAAACTGCTTTGCTGCCCTGCTTTGAACACTTTTACACTTTCCAACAAGCTTTGTTTTTTAATTGGCTGAAATTAATCTTAGGGATGTAGATGCCTGATTTGCATTCATTAAAACCCAACCAAAAGAAGTCATGCTTAATTCCAATCAAATTTGCTTAATTATGCATGGCGAGATATTCCCAAATGAGCTGTGGATTTTTGTTAGACCCTTTTTTTGGTTTCCTATAGCAAATAAAATGTAATGAAGCTGTCTTTTTGTGTTTTACTGAATGTTGAGGAGCGTGTGAGGAGCACCTTGAGCCCGAGCTAGAAAACAATATTACTGCTAAAGTAATTATAAGAATCTGCATTTTTCATTGTTAATTGTGGATGTCAGCGTCATTAATTTTAATTTACGACAGGCAATAAAATTAAGAATACTTTGTGCTGATGTTTTAAATCATGCCTATGAAAGGGACACATAATGCAACTTAAATCTCAAGTAGATATTGATTGGGGTGGATGGTCTTTTCTATGAATCTTAAATAGGCAGATGCTGGGAATCTGCTTGAGACTTCACTTTTACGAGTTAACTCCGGCACCAGATAGCAGGAGTGCAATACAATTAAAGTGTCAGTTTAGGCACACACACTTGTGCGCACATTCACACACACTTAATCAGCTAACCGCCTGTCGAACCCTCATAAAGGAGTGAATGTAACAACGCGGTCTTAACATGAACTTCTCGAAATAGAACTCCACCGCGCTACCTTTTCTTTAATCCAGCAGTCGTATTAATGCAGCTGTTGGACGATCTCTGACTGTTTGTACAGACGGATTGAAAGCAGGGAGAAGGAGTTCGAGGTGTGGTACTATAGCGGGGTCTATGGGGGATGACATTATGTGTTTCTGCTCCAACACTTGATTTATAGCTTCATTTGGGCCGTGCTTGTACGAAAAACATCCTGCTGCTGCAGGAGCTTTAGTGCATTGTAGTCTGAAAACAAAGGAAGAATAAAATTGATCTTTCTGGACACACACAAAATCAATGAATGGCTATTTCCTGTTCCGTGGCATGTTAGTCCAACTGACTTGCTCAATCCTTGAACTTTCCTTGTGTCCTCATCGCGGGAGAGGAAAGGTCTTCAGAGTTCAGTGGAAACATAAGATGATGTCATTTCAAATTGGCCTTGGATTGGAGGGTTTTTTGTTTTTACCTCTCTACAGCCGCCCTAAAGAGAAAATATCGAAAGCTTATCGTATCTTTTAAAGTTCAAGGTAGACAGAGTTTTTGGTTTTTAAAGAGTTAAATAACACTCATGTTGCCATCACGACCACAAAGGAAAAACATAATAAAAATCTTGAAATGTGTGGGCTCTTTTTTCTTTTTTTTAAATTCCACATGTTTACCTATTGTTCTAGAGGATGTGTTTGTACCTGTTGCACAATGCTTTCTGTTCTCCAACAAGGTGATTGTGTTTCCAACACAAAAAGACTCTACAGTGATGTTCAATTGTTCTCTTTGGGGCTGGCTGTTAGCCAGCAGCTCCTTCATGACACATGGAGCTGGTACTATCAGCTCCCCTCTCCTCTTCCTGCCTGCTTTCCTGCCGGTGACTGAGGCAAGTCACTCTAATGCAACAATGATGGTGATTTCACTCTGCTTATCGAAGCGAGTAAGTACTTAAGCAGCTGCTTGTACTTTGATCCAATTTACTTCCTGAATGTGTGCTTCCTCATGCACAGTAAACAGGCCTGCCTAAGTTGTCATTAGTTCAAAGCCAAGGTAAATAGTTCACATGATTATTGTTTGCTCTTTTTTGCTCTCCTTTGTACAGTAACTCTGTTAACAGAAGTGAGCTAACGTGAGCCCTCTAAATATGGGGGATATTTCAGGTATCGGTTTTTATCTTGCAGCATTGCCTCTAATTCAATACTGCCGGCGGAACTCTGGAGGTTGAATGGGAAAGCCATAAGCTGAATACCGCAACCTTTAACATCATTGTGTGCTTGAATCATCCCCAAGGACAGGACAGATAAAAGATGATCAGTAAGAAAATTGATAGCACTGATTTAATAAACATCCTCAAAATGATCTCTGTGACCTGCAGGGAGTGCGGCAGTCACTCGTACTTCGCCTGGGTTAAAGAATCAAGTGCGATGATTCATTTGAGTGACTGAGGTAGTTGAGTTTGATGGATCATTCCTAAAAGCATCATTGCTAATCTTCAGCTCCTCTTTTTTAGGTTATTCACAGATCAGTGAGTTTTCCGGCTAATCCTGGACCTGACGCTGCTCTTGTCTGTGTACATGGTATTCATCATACTCTGACAGGGAGAGTCCTTCAGACGACAAATAACCTTCAGAGAGAGGAGGCAGGCAAGCAGTAGGTGTGCAGTTATTTTGGATACATTTCACAGTGGAGTAGGAAAGCTGCATGGGGAGATGTATGGTGTCCTTGTTGGGCGCGAAGAGATGGACCCCTCTCCGTTTCCTAGCATAATCATTCTGAGCCTCAGCCATGCCTTCGACAACTCAATCAGACAGCCCTCTACCTGTA
Source organism: Copadichromis virginalis (assembly GCF_057382275.1). Taxonomy (NCBI): domain Eukaryota; kingdom Metazoa; phylum Chordata; class Actinopteri; order Cichliformes; family Cichlidae; genus Copadichromis; species Copadichromis virginalis. The sequence goes on from NC_140633.1 coordinate 18,048,082, forward strand.
AAGTGGCTGGGTTGATTTGATTGCCATTTTTATTGGATCCTGGTCACATAAATCAAACCAATGGGGACGGCTGTACAGACGTGACCACTCGTCATTCGCTAGTAGCCTTGGAAACATTGTTTCGGGGACCGCGTGGCTGTCATCGGAGGTAAATCAGGGTTCTGAAGTTTCTTTCCTCCAACACAGGAGCATGGAGTTAAATCATCTTGAAAATTGATGTCACTGTGCCCAAGTGTTTTCACCTATCCCTTAGATAGAGTCCCATCAAGTGGTGACAATGTCAGCACTTTCACCTTTCTCGCACAAAAAAAAAAAAAGGATGTTTCCTGTCCTCGGGCCTACGGGCATGCTGTGGCTGATAAGAACCCTTAAAGTTTTCACCGTTTTAATCATAGGTCTTCATCCGTTTATTAAAGACGTAGCTTTAAAACAAAGACGAGCAATCAGACCAGCTACATCACTCTATTTGTAATGTATCCTGTGTTATATGAAGTAGGCCGCTGTTTCAGGAGGTAAACTCAGAGACCTTGTCTTTAAAAGTTAATACATTGTTCATCGCTAAGCACTGTCTGGTGAGCATTTTGATTCAGTGCGAAATGATTAAGTCTAACATGTCCACCAGCGCTTACAGTGGGAACATATTAGATTAAATACAGGTAGCTAATTTCCTCCTCTGCATGGGTGAGTGGGAGTATGAATGAAAGTGATGTAAAATTAATTTAGACCTCTAAAATTTTGATCACACCGCGGCTATTTTGGTTCTCATGATGACAAGTAATAGGACGTTGTTGCTTTCTAACCTCACAATATTACCATGTTTGCCTATAGGGCTTTCAGGATCAATTTCATTCAGCATAAATATCACTTGATCTGTAAAACAAATTAGAAATAATAAAAGCCATAAAAATGCACCCAAGCTCTATTGAGATGTCCCTCCTAGCCATGTGTCAAGACTGAAGACATTAATGATACACGGAGGAGAGAAAATTACCATCTAGGATACGTCCAAACCAGTAAACTGGTAAACAAGCTGGCCGTTAGGAGTGGGGATGATTTGAATCAACAAGGGTGAACAGATATGGATACTCGGCGCATTAGTGTTAATAGGAATAGATTATGGAGGGATTTCGTGGAGTGACCTTCAGTGCACTAATTGAAATAGTATTCCGAGTCAGCAGTGGAGTAATCAACTTAAACACAGAATCATAAATCATCATGAATAGCGCTGTCACAACCAAGCCATTAGCCTCATGTTTTTTCCCCAGCAACCTCATGAAAATATCTGCCACACCGATCCGTAGGTTAATAGGAACAGAAATGGCATTTAGAGTCTATTTGGATCAAATGTACTGAGAGCTTGAAAGTAGAACTTTGCTAATTTGCAGGTAATGTGAATTGATGTAGTAAGGCTTGAAGATAGTTCAGACGACGAGTCAACACGATAACAACGTAAGGGGAAAACTCGTCTGCGGAAAAAAACGCAAGAACTCGATAAAGCCTTTTTCCCAACTCTAGTCCTCTCCGTACGTGACCGAGGGAGCCAGCGGTGACTAGATATGTTATCAGGCGGGGGTTAGGTAATCGTGCTGGCTGTGTGTGACCTTTGTCTTCTCGTATTAATTATGTCTGACTGAAACACAATAAATTGCAGGACCTTGCAGCTACACTTGCTCTCTCGAAGGATCTGCAGAGAGCGACCTGGGCAATCATTGCGCAATTCACAGCAAAACAAAATGACTGAGTGTAACGCTGCAAGTTTTTCAGAAGCTACTCTTTGATCTAATCCATATTATTGTAGTTTATTAATATTATCGCTTAATGCCATATTTCAAGTATTGATACACAGTGCTTTGTCAAAGTTTACAACATCTATATTAACATCAACAAGTGTTCTCGCAGTAAATAGCTTTTTAATTGCAACTAAAGTGAACGAATTAGATACTAAACAGTCGCTTAGCGTCAGTAAAACGTCTTTCACACAACAATACCCAGCAAACTTGTCAGAAATGCTGATAAGAGGGCCGATCCTGAGCGCTTACACTGCATTAATCAAATAGCAGGTCTAATTAAAAGCGCTTTAAACAAAGCTTTTTTTCTAAATGTTGCTCAGGTATGGCAATAATTTTTGATCAGCCAAGCCTGGAAGACAAATAATTAGAACTGCCACAGCGGCCTGATGAGTGATGTCAGCATCTCCGAGTGACCTTCCCCTGCTAATTAATTTTCATTCCAGGGAAAAAAGACCCCGTTGTTGCACATTATTAATTGAGTTCATGAAAAGATGCACCTGATTAATTTTTGTTGATAATACTTGTCATTCTGGCCGCCGTTCGTAATCATTTTATGGGTTTTCATCTTAGTGTTTTTCAAAGTTGATCTAAGTCATCTTTACTGGAGATTAATTTGTCCAAAGTAGAGCTGCCCTGTCCCAAAAGACAGCAGGGCCTCAGTGCGTCTCACTTAGATGCCCAGCAAGCACATGCATTTGTTTATTTTTAATTCCCTATACTAAAAATCATTGTAAAAGTAAAAACAGCTAATCTTATTTTTCTGTATTTACTGTATTAAATACATCGTCTATGAAGACAGTTATTCACATTTACTGCCCTTAACAAAAACTGCATCTTAACCAGTCTGCACCTTTACAAATGGATGGCTGTCAGCTGAATATTTTATATTATCTACATTTTTTCCATTAAAGATTCTGGGTATTACAGTATTATAAGCCATAAAAATTAACCGGAAGACAACAGATATATTAACCTTTCTTCAAAGCTTCAGGAAAAGATGCACATTTTAACACCTTAACTTGCGAACACGTAAAGTGTGTTTAATGTGGTACTTACAGTGTTGCTTACTATAGGTGAAGTCTTAAAGTATGATTTTGTTTTATCTGATAGAAGTGCTGTATTTTGACATCTCAAAAAATCCTAAACCCTACAAAATCAAAGCATGCTCTCCCTTTTACACATAAATTTAATTGTATATGCTGTAAGCTTTGCATTCGCTGTATTTTTACACTAATATATGTAGATTTTTTTTTTACATATTCAGATAACAATCACAAGCATGTCCATCCTAGGAAACGGTAAAGACAAAAAGAAGAAAAACAGCAGGGAAAATGGAATGGCTGCATATAAATGAATGACTTTCCGTTAACACATGCAAAGATTGTCCATGATCCAATCTACATTTACATTCAGACCAAATCAGTAGCCACTATGATTAAAGAGCTGGAAGTCCTTAGGTTGTAAATCATTACGGTAGTAAGAACGTGACACGATAATTTGGTTTCTGTCATAATTACAATTCTATAGTAAATTTACCAATACCGTAATAATCTACCGTAGTTGTCCCTTTATCATGCAAGTGCAATGAAAAAACTACCATTAACTGCTCAACAATCATTTTGGCTGTTATCACCGTCTATAACTTTAATGTTCAGAAACCTTCCCTCAGCCCCAAATTCTGATGTTCTGAAGGAGCTGATAGTGTCACTGCTGGCAGTGGAAAAAGAAACATCCAATAAAGCATGATGAGTTACAAGGATGGATTAACAGAACTTTGACACAGTCTCAACAAAAGTGTTATATATTTTAGCAACTCTTAGAGTATATATAACAACTTTATTGTTAGAATGATGTTTCAGCTTTTTGCCCTTATCAAGGTCACTTTGACAGAAAAGTCAAACGAACGTATCTCATGATGGTCAAACCCAGCTCAAGTCAACTATCAGTGAGTGAACAATCCAATGCTTGGTAAACCCAGTGACAGAAAGAACCTACATCATGGGTGACCCTGCCTAAAACTTTAATCATTTTAGATTTATAATATCCAGTAGCTAGGATCAAGTTTGGCAGTCAGTGTTCCAAATCTTCAGATTAGTGAATGTGGTCATAAGCTTCACTTTTATCTAGTATACGTGCAACACGGTAGACAAAGGACGTTTTTTGTCTGCACTGTTTTCCAACAAGGAGTGGTCACTGCAAAACAGGGCTGGGTATTTCTAAAGCTCTCCTCAACCGTTATATGTGGTTGGGTTAAAGGCAACATCAGTGATTTCAGCTAATCACTTTTAATGGTTGAGTAAAATCCAGAGTAAATAAAGAGCACCCCACGCCAAATTTTCCAATTCTTTATGTTGGTTGGTCACATTAGTACCAGCAACTATATCAGATGCCAAAAACTGAGCAACTGGCACCGTAACGTTATTGAAACTGTAGTGCAAATATGCCTTAAATGAATGAACGTGGAACTCACTTGGTCCTTTCTATTGCGAAGTAACATGTTTTTGAAACTTGGAAGTGTGGTGGTAAAAAACCTTAAGTCATTTGTTTGTTGGTGCAGCAGGTGCTCATATTTGAATTAGCCTGTGCTGACGTATTAATAGTTAACCTGGCTACCTAGCAAGGATGTTTAATCCCTTACCAGTCGAAGGCTCATGCCATTTAATTAAACTTTTCCAAATGAACAGAATTTATTCAAGAAATCATATTTGACCATATAGAACATATAAACTGTATTTGCCACCAGAAAGGATTAAAAGACTAGTTTAAGTAACACCTAAATATTTGCATTTGTATTTGCATTATTGCTTTCAGTTTCCTGAGTTTTATACAATATACTATGAGAGGCAGCGCCTTCATCTCATCCTCCAATAGATGCTCCTACTTTACTTTTAAGTTGAGGTTTTTGATAAAGCATATGGGTACACTGAAAAAAATATGTTGTTGGATTTACTTAATTCAATGGTGGACATTTGTTGCACACAGATGTTTTGCTTTGGCAGCAACTTAAACCATTGAGTTAAATTAACACAATTTATTCATGTTCAATAAACCTGTGCAATTTGTGTTGATAAAATGTGACTTAAACATGTTTTGATGAAGTAATTTGAGCTCTTGAAATATTTTAATCCTTCACAATTTTCTCACTTTATCCCAACACCATTCAATAACTTTTACCCAATACTACTTGGTCACTTAAATACTATGTTATCTTCAAATTACATTTTGCTATTATATTCTAGTATCAAATACACAATTTTCAAATGGAGGCCTTATAACAGATTATATTGTTCTCTTCCAAGATGGTTGCTGGCATCCACCAGTAACCTTTCAAAACAAAATGTCTAATTTCACTGCATTGACAGTAGGTAAAGAATTAAACTGACATTACTCCACTACTGAATCTATATAAACCAACAGTTAAATAATGTCAGTTCTTCCGTGTTCTCTGGAATCAATCACAGCAAAGAAATTAGACTCTTTCTTTTGAAAAATGTTGGGAAAGAACAATACAAAACATTCTATTTAAGGCCTCTGACGTCAAGATTCAGTTAAACAACAATTATAACTAAACAATTTGAGGTAATGTTAGTTTCCATTAACATTAAATTAGGTTACTGAATTGGCAAACACCTTCCTATTAACATTACCCATTTTACCCCAATAACTAAAGAAATTAGCACTTGCAGGTCAAAACCTTTATTCAAGAGATGCAAAAATAACATTGATACAGTGACTGTCAAAAATTACGGCACTGATCATACTGTGACATCTTGGTTCAAAACAGCAAGCTTAGAAATATTCAACGTTCCTTACTTCAACTGAATGAAACTGAAAATACCATTTCACACGGCCCATATGGGATATTTAGACTGCATAACTGTTCATGCTACATCTCTTCACTAGTAAAAGAAAGAAAAAATACAAAGAGAAATTTAAAAAATGCTGCCAAACAGAGAACTTGTACAGAGCAAAAGGAAAAACAAACAACAACAACAACAAAAAAACGGCTCGTCCTCATGGCAGTTGCAGTGTATATAAAAATGAACCCTGCGATCTGTTCCTGGAATTGAGTTTCAAAAATGCAGCAGAACAAGTGTGAGATTTAAATGTCTTCTCACCTAGAGCTGGTCACCTCACATGCATAACAGTGAGCTTCGTTGCAGGAGCAGTTTTGTCTTAGTTGTGAGCTTTTCTTGAGAGCTGAGTTGCTTCCAACTCCATTACCACCCTTTGAATCACCTCAAAAGTGTAGCAGAGTTGTGATGGGTAACTCATATTGAAGGAATAAAAAAGGTCCAAACAGCATGGCTACTGCAAAGGTCACGTTATCCAGATCTTGAAGAACTACTATACCCTCGATGATGATGCCAACGTCAGAAAAGTCATTGCCTGGTGCATCCTCTGGAGACAGATGTTCATTGTGGTTTTCTCAATCTGTGCAGTGGCCTCAGTCAAGTCCTGGTTAAAAACAAAACATTTCTTTAAGATTCCTTTTTAAACTCATCTCTTTTGAATCTACCAGTTCTAATGTTAGAGTAATTTAAACCAATGCAAGCAACATAGTAAATAGCTATAGCCAAAGAGTGGCCTGCCATGCTGCCATTCATGGTCTAACAGAGTTTCTAAGAGAGGGTGAAAAACATAATTTCAAATGCTTTACATTAGTTTTTCTTAGAAAGACACCGGCCCATCAGAAATCCAGGTTTTGTCACTCAGAAGATGTTAGAATTTAGACTTTCAGCCCCACAATTTGGTTAGCTGTTGGTCTTTTTTTTTTTCAAACAAAAGCTAATGTAAATATTGGTGGGATTTTCCTTTGTTCACTAGAATGACAAATTTAAAGTTTTTTCACACTGATGTGACCCCTAATACAGGGGTGGGGCCTCAAGGGCCGGCGGCTGAGTTCACTACCAGGCCTCATGTGAACTTCAAATTATTAAAGAGGACTACTGGTCCTAACTGGTCCAATGAGGATCAAGTGGATAACTAAATGCATTTTTAAATGTTGCAAAGCCACAATCTACTCATAAAACACTCACCATGAACTCCTGCACCAAGATGTTGCAATTGTCTTTCACACAGATGCGGAGCACTTTGATGAGACTCCCTTTGAGCATTAATGTCATCCTAAAGTATTATAACAAAGAAAACAGAGATTTGTGAACTTTTCAGTAGCACAGAAGAAAATGATCCCAGACCAAAAGTTCCTGTTTGACATCAACTTTATGGATATATAGTTTCCAGAACATTTATTTTTTTAAAAAGATCAATTTTTCTCAGTGGGCCAGTAAATGCATGACGAAAATTATGGCATCCTTTCGGTGGAATCAGTACTCACAGGTAATAGTTGACTGTTTCAATGGATGCAGCATAAAAATCTTTTACTGACCTAATGCAATACATATACACTTTGTAGTTAAAGAATTTTAAAGTTCTTACTGTCATCATGGCAGCTACATCCTTTAGCTTTGTGCCCTGTTCCCCCGATCACTTTGCAAACACTTTCAGCAGACTGTCAGAGAGAAACTCAGCTCCGTCAGAAACCTTGACTGTAAAGGCATGGTTGGGATGCACTGGAATGCTGCATTTTATCTGAAATGACATAAAATTATTTTGAAATAACAGCAGGCACTGTGCTTGGTTAATAATCAGTAATGTTTTGTTGAATAAAAACTGTGTTTCCAGATCTTATGGGATTAAAAAAATGTTTATTTCTGATTTGCAACCCAAGAACCCACAAGTTACAACCTCATTTTAGTTCAAGTGTGCATTAATGTGAGTCCAGTAATCACCTTTCTGACAATACATACAGGTATAAGTTAAACCTATGGCAGATTTTGGATTTCTCAGTTGTATTAATAGGGTGGTCTATTTGAGTATGCATGCACCTAATAATTATAAAAAACCTATTATAATTAAGTTACAGAAACCTTAAGCGAAAATAGAATATACTTTCTTACCATAACACCTTGAACCCACAATCCATCAGCTGACTCCTGGTGAAATGCAGAATAGATGTGGTCTCTCAATGTGCATCAACAAAAACAAAAACAAAAACAAAAGGACAGCAGGTGAGGGCAGGAGGGGTAGGGATGTAAGCTAGCATAATGCCGCTGATGATATTAGCTAAAGCTGTTCAATGTCCAAAATCTCACTAACACCACGGTGCAGTAAATACACAATGTAACTGAAGAGTCAGTTGACAAATCTATTCACACAGAAAACCAAATTATGTTATGAGTGCCTCGTAATTAGGTTTAATGTGATATTACGGCTCTTGTGCCAAAGACAAATTCAAATGAAAAAGCGCCAATTCTTTGATAACAGATAAAACAGCAAATAAGCTAACGGCTCTTTTTTAGCATGTTACATGGCGGCACTTTAGACGTTTAACTACATTTGGCTGAAATATGGTAAATATTAATTCAAAAAATCAAGACATACCAAAAAACGTAGAGTTGGCTGCTCGACTTGACTGAGATGGATGCATTTTTTAAACCACGATCCAAAGCCCGCGAGATGAAATCACGCGTGGTTTCACGAGATTTAACGTTGCTATCTTATTGACTTACTTCACCTGAACATGATATAAACAATTTAATACACCCTTTCTGCATATCATGTAGTTTTTACACTATATAGTTACATTTATCTTTAAAACATGAGGCAATTGTGTTAAATACATGCAAGATGCTTACATAAATCCAAGAGATGGCCAGTCCCTTTTTTTCAGTGTAGGGCTGGATGAAGAGAACCCAAACCATCCCACAGGTATTCTGCTGAAGGTTTAGGCTGCCAGGGGGAGCTTGCATGATGTACTGAGCACTTCTCCTCGTCGCCCCACTTTTCACTACAGATTTGTTTGTTGCTACTGCTGCATGTCTTTAACTTGACTTATTTTCCCAAAATGTATGTTTTGTTCTGTCGAGGTTCAAGGTTTTTTCCTGTGTTCTCTTCCCCTCACCACCAAAAAGGCTGCCCACCCCGATCCTTGTTCTCTTTGTGCTTTCCTCCTGGTGACTACAGTGGAAATGATATTTAGATCAAGTCTAATAAGTAACAACTGAGCTCCAAACAGATCATTTACAACAGTAAAATAATCTTTATATAGTTATATTTAATGAGTAATAGTAATTTAAATAATCTGTGACCATTCTCCTGTAGTGAGTTGTTTTTTTTTACTTCAGTAACATCTACTGTAATAGATTACTTTGCAGCGTTTTAATATTTTAGTGATTTTTTTTTTGTGATTTTTTAAAATTATTTAAAATTTTAGTTATTAGAATTGTGTATTCAGTGGGTTTTCCCTGATCAATAAAATCATCATCTTTATAAGTTGTTGGTGCTAAGCTTCTACTGCACCACTGCAGTGTGTCCCCCTGGGCTACGTTTAGCTGTAGTACTGTGGTGCTAACATGAAAAGTAAAAAAGAGGGTCAAGCTGGCCAGTTAGCAGATGGGCTCATTTACTAATGATTCTATGCATGAGGAGAAATAAACGTAATTTGTCATGTTTCTACTTCCTTAAATAAAACGCTGAAATATGCATTGCAGGTTGTTTTTTTGTTTTTTTTCTTCAATCTTCTTCTTCTTAATGGAAAAAACCTTTACAGCCACAAAAGCCTGCTATTGTTTGATAAGCTGAAAATGTAGAGTGGTGTCTGAAACTCCATTTAGATTTAATAATACCCAAACCATTCTTGTTAATGAAAAACTGTAATTTATCTGAAGAGGCTCCGAGTCATCTTTGAAATGCAAGATGTCACCGAGCTGAGAGAAATGCAGTTTTTAATGGATACATCGACGCTGCCGCAGTATTGTTCATGACAGTCGAAAATGATGTGAATACAGTTGCACGTCATTGTTGGGAAACTATTAATAGATTTGTAATTACGGTTGGTAAATTGTTGATTATTTTTTTCCTCTGTGGTATTTGATATGCTCAGCACAAAGAAGAGATGAATTAAGACTAATAAACAGGTCTCACGATTCTGTCTCTAATTGGAGGATCATTATATCTCTTCCAGAGAGATGCCCACAGCTAAAGCCTTTAACGGCACTATTTCAAACAGGACACAAAGGCCTTAATGAATACTCCTGTGACTTCACAGTGTCTTTCACAAAGGGACACACATACTGTATGCTGTTTTTATCTTATACAAAGTTTCCTGTAATTGTTGGATTGAGGTGCTAGATCAACCCCGCTTCCCTTGGAAATAACAATAATTACACTGAGGTCATATCTTAGGTTAAAGAGCTAATTGATCCTTTAAAAACATGCGAGAGACTTAAGATAGCAGTGGAATGACACTACATTTTCTTCTGTATGAAACCTGCACCTGCTCGCTCTGTGTGTCGAAATGTGATGGATTCTGGAAAAATATAACCGATATTGTTGTAGTGCAGAGTTAACTGTTTTACATTGTCCTAACATGCATACTTATGCATTACCATTACAATACAATAATGAAAATACATAGAGAAAATGTAATGCATGCTCAGGGAATGTGTTTAAATCTCTGGGTGCCATTTGCTCCCATCAGTGTAGCTGATAGAGTCATTAGAGAGCTGCTGCAGCTCGGCTCTGGGGTCTCTCTCCTGTAAATGGCTCTGTAGGATGGGTGAACAACCTTCACATGGTTCCGTGGCCTCAGAGCACTTCACTAAAGCTAATAGGTCATAGCTGTAGAGATGGGTGACAAAAGCATGAGAGTTAACAACGGATAATGTGAGAATGGATTGCATTTATCTGGCGCTTTTCTCTGTTTCACAATTCAGTGTTTTACATTGCATCGAGCGAGCTTTAAGTGTAAGTCACGTTGTTTTTTCCTCTGACTGCAATGACAGCAAGGTTTGGGAGTTTTGACATTACACATATGACCTCCATGCTAATGGAGGAGCTTCTTCTTTATCTATTAGTGACTAACGTGATCACCCTTGGACGGCTGAAAAACCAAAAGTGCTGAAATCGTCTAAATGATGAGCTGAAGGATCTGTGGGTTTTTGCATATCACACCTCCTCTATGGCTTTAAGAAAAAGGGTGAAAGAGGTCAGCTCAATATGCATATAATTTGGGGTTACATTTGAAGTTTAGGTTTTAAGCTTCTTGATGAAAGACAGCTATGAATAAATGTAATCTTTTCTCTCACATTTGGTCATTTGCTGAGAGGTTGGAAAAAAGCCTTTGTGCGCTCTTTGGCTAATAATATTCCTTATTGCCATTCCTTTACATTCATTGTCCTGCTGAAAAACCCTGTTTAAATGAAAATAGTCAAACATGATTAAAATTACTGATCTACGTTATCCAACTAAATAAAAATCAATATTGTTACTGTCACATTTTATGCACTCGGTTTGTCACGGATGGATGAACAGAAAAGTTTAGGCCACACCGAGGAGGAACTTATTTGTTGAGCAAGGGAAAAAACAACAAGACGAGGGCAGACTGTCAAAGGATCGAAAGCCATTCATCTGCTCACCTGTTCAAGGTGTGCTTGGTTGATGTCCTCCTCTTTGGTGGGAAACATATGTCCACAGCAGCTGTGCCACCATGAATAGGCGGTGACTGTGTGCTAGCTAACTGCATTCCTGGGAATCAGGCCAAGTCTGAGTGGAGTAAGCTGTCCCATTTTTGATGCGAACATTCCACCTGATTTACACATCTCTTTTCCTACAAAACTAGCAACCATCTACACAAGCCAGGACAGCACCTGACCAAAAATAGTGAATTGTGTGACATTTCTTCGTGCAAATAGATATAACATTAAGAAATTATGAAAACACCTTCATCAATTTAACGAAACAAGCACACAAGCAGAAAGAGTAACACATTTTTTTAAAAATGGATCTACTACTACAACATCTAGTACTACAACTTTTACTAGACGGTAATGGAAACATTTACATGTGAAAGAAACCCCAGCTGGGATATGGTGTGTTTGGTGACTTAGAAGATGCGCTACCAATATAGGTAAACTTATTTCTGTTGTCACTAGCAGCAAATCCTAGTAACTGATTTCAATGTGTGTATTTAGCAAAGTTTTTGACTGTTTACTTGTGTTGTATTTGAAGGACATTGTCTTTGCATGCTTTTTAAGTTGCAGTACATTCTCAGATGAAAAGCTATTAGAAGTGCTTTGAACATCTGTGTTACTGAATCTTGGCAGTGAAACTGCAATGATACACAATACTGTTTCGATATAGATGGTAGGGGTGCAACAATACTCGTATCGATATTGAACCGTTCGATACAGTGCTTTCGGTTCGGTACGCATATGTATCGAACAATACATTTATTTATTTTATCAACTTTTCTTCTGACGATGCTGTCTGTGTTGAGCGCTCAGTGAATCTGAGTTTGACTACTCCGCCTAGGCTGCACTGTTGACTGCAGATCCACTGAGCGCAGCGCAAGCTAGCGAGACAGAAGCTAAGCTCGTTGCAACATGGCAACTGCCTCAACGCTACCCGAAATTGAACCTCCCCCACCCTCATTCAGATCTGGCGTTTGGAACTATCTTGGTTTTCTTGTGAAGCATGACCCTGATGGTCATGGACAAAAGTAAAACAGTATGTCGGATGTGCCACGCAATGCTCAATTGGTGGGAACTAGTGCGTTAGCGCAGTTAGCTTGATAACGTGTTGATGCCGTCCAGCCCCGCGCACAGGGCGATCTACGGTAACTCGTTAACGGAGATTTGCCGCGTTATGGGGTTAATGTCATTTTAACGAGATTAACGCTGACAGCACTTGTGGGAACACAACGAATATGACTACACATTTACACCAACATCATCCTAGTGCAAAGACAAGTGGAAGCAGACAAAAACAACAAGCATGCATGCTACAAACTTTACCCGAGTCATTTAGACAGCCGTTAGCACATGATTCTCCTTATGGGGACCTGATATGTTTAATGTGCTGCTGAGAATATAGCCCAGAAGAAGCGTATAGTATAGCTTTTATTTTGGAAAGAGCCATTTCTCTGTAATAAACTCTCTTTTCCAAAGATGAGCGATTCCTCGATCAGATAGATTTTTTTTAATTATTATTATTTTGTTGTTTCAGCAACATTAAATTTTAAAACTGTACTTTTGAGTTAAAATATATATTTATAATTTTAATAAATGACAAATTAAAAAGGCATGAACATTTTTTGTATCAAAAAAATATCGAACCGTGACACCAAAATGTCGAACCGAACCGTGAATTTTGTGTATCGTTAGACCCCTAATAGATGGTGTAGGCTTACCTTGGTTCAGACCTTTGAATCTGTACATCGCGGTATTTGATGGACCTGTATTTTCTCAATTGAAAACTAAAAGGCTCAGTGAAGTCTGTGGCAGGACAACACTTATCAAATCAGAACTACTAGTGAATCTACCACCATCGTAATGCAGTTAAAGATTAAGCAGGCTCTATGCCATTAGCCATTTGTGAAGTCTCCATTTTAAGATTTGCGCAATTATTATGTCATCTTGTAAGTGCTATATTTGGATGATGAGGCAAAAGGCTAAGTTATCCACTAAAGCTAGCAAGTTTGATTAGCAAGGTGCTTTCATAGACTTTGTGGGGGGATTGCAAAAATACAAATACAGAATTCTAATAATGAACTCACCAAATCTTTTGCACAGATTTTTGGACAGGCTCTTTGTACAGTTAATCCATTTTAATTAGCCCGGTTGGCAAGCAATGCAACCTTGTCCCTAATAATATGTAACTTTAAGCCTTAATAAAAACTAACATTAGTGAGTTGTGCAGTGGTCTGCATTGTCACCTCACACCAAGAAGATCCTGGGTTCGAATCCACCAGCCAACTGAGGATCTTCTTCATGAAGTTTGTGTGTGTGCAAGGGTTCCCTCTGTGTACTCCGGTTTCCTCCAACTGTCCAAATACAAGCAGTTAGTTGGGTTAGGTTAACTAAATTGGCCATAGGTCTCTGTGTTAGCCCTTCGATATACCGGTGAACTGTCAGGGGTGTACTCATGAGAGCTGACTCCAGCTCCTCCTTCCACTGAATTGGATAAGCTGTCATGGTCCTGGGTCGGTGACCCAGCGCTTTTAGTTATCATTTTCTAGTTTATGATGATGATTATTATTGTTTGAGTTCTGTGTGTTATATTTGGTCTGCCTTTGAGTCTGTGTCTCTGTCTATGGTGTCACCCCATCTGTTTGTGAATCTGTCTGTTTAGTTCAATGTCTTGTCTGGTTCCATGTGTCTGAGTTTCCTGTTTTATTGTGAAGGTCTGTGTCGTATGTGAGTGTGCTCAGTTTACGTTTCCCCTGTCTCGTCAGCTGTGATTTCTCCCAGGTGTGTTCCCCTCCTGTCTCTCATCCCTTGATTACTGCCATCTGTGTATTTAAGCCCTGTGTTTCTCTGTGTCAGTGTTGTGTCGTACCCTCAACTAGCTGTGTGTTCTGCTTCTATGTTCCTAGTGTTTGGTCTCCTGCTCCAGTTTAGTGTTTCTTTCCAGTGTTTCAGTCCTTGGTTCCTCTGTTCTGACTTTTGGTTTTCTTTTGGTGAGTTTAGTTTGTACGAGGTTTTTCCCAGCAATAAAGCTGCGCCTTAAGTTTCACTTCCGTGTCTGAGTTCTGCATTTTGGGTCCACCACTCCTGCTTGCCTGCCACACAGCGATTCAGGACAGAACGACACGACCAGTATGGATCCAGCAGACTCACTGAGGAAGCGCAGCGCAGCCTTTGACGGGACCCGGCTAGCGCTTGGAGGGCCTCCGTGCTGCCGTTCCTCACTAGCTGCTTACCCTTCGGTCCACTCACCTGCTTCTTCCCCCCGGATGCCCCGGTCTCACAGAAAACGCTCCCGCCGGTCCCGGGAGGATTACTATGAGACCGCGAGCAACCAGCTTACACCAGCTCAAGCTTTCTACAAGATGTTAGGGATCATTATAGTCCCACCCGACTCACCCAGCATTTCCACATCACAGCAGGAGCAGCCACAGCCGAGTCATTCCTTGTCACATTCTGCCAGCGCTGCTCCCTCTTCTACTTGGAAGCGGAGAACGTGCCGCCAGCACTCACGGCTCCGGCAGGAGCCTGGGACTCTTCTCGACCAACCGCCTAGGGTGAGTGACAAAGTCCCCCTTCATTCGCCTTCTGTGTCGAGGGATAAACGTACCGTTTCCCCCAAGGCCGCTAACGTCAGCTTCATGAACTCTAGAACTTCTGTTCCTCCTGTTCCAGAAAATGACAGAATTAATTTTGAGAGCGATCGTTTCCACTTTGGTTCAAAAGACTGTGCTTCTGATGCTCCTTCGGACCCAGGAGTTAAGACTGTTTCATCTGGAACTGTTTATTCTGGGGCTATGTCAGCTCGGCTAGCCGCCCGGCCCGAAGCTCGGCTAGCCGCCCGGCCCGAAGCTCGGCTAGCCGCCCGGCCCGAAGCTCGGCTAGCCGCCCGGCCCGAAGCTCAGTCGCCGCCTCCACCACATTCAGCCTCGCTTCCCATAGCACAGTCACATCCACAGCCTGACTTACTACAAACCTTATTTCAATCCTTAGCCCAGTCAATAGCTCAGTTGGTAGAGGAATCATCAGCCTTATCGTCAGCTCGGTTTCCAACTTCACAACCATCATTTTCCCGACCTTTTCTTCAGTTGCCCTCAGCTCAGCCACCTATACAGCCATCATCTTCACCTACACCTCCGGTACAGCAAGCTATGTCTATCCAACCCTTACAGAACTGTTCCACAACCTCGAATCCTAATCAGAGAGACAAACCAAACAATATTGTTATCAGTCCTCAAAAGCTGGCCAGTTCTGAGACTGAGATTCACTCCAGGGCCTCCCCAGAGGCTGGGTTTCAGCCCCCAGCAGACTCTGGACCCCTGGCGGTTAAGAAGCCAGCTGAGGACCGCACCCGGCCGTTGCTGCCTGAGCAGACTCAATGCTCTGTGCAGCTGCAGTCTGCCATGTGTTTGCCAGAGGCCCGTGTGCCTGGTTCTGTTCTGTCCCTGCCGGAGGCCCGTGTGCCTGGATCTGTTTTGTCCCTGCCAGGGGCCCGTGTGCCTGCTGGTTCCGATCTGTGCCTGCCAGAGGCCCGTGTGCCTGGTTCTGTTCTGTCCCTGCCAGAGGCCCGTGTGCCTGCTGGTTCCGATCTGTGCCTGCCAGAGGCCCGTGTGCCTGGTTCTGTTCTGTCCCTGCCAGGGGCCCGTGTGCCTGCTGGTTCCGATCTGTGCCTTCCAGGGGCCCCTGTGCCCACTGGTCCTGAGACTGTTTTCGCTGGAGGGCCCGAGGAGCCCGTCCAGCCTCCTGCTTTGCCAGCTGGGGGGCCCGAGGAGCCCGTCCAGCGACCTTCTTCGTCAGCTGGGGGGCCCGAGGAGCCCGTCTAGCCACCAGCTGCTCCACCAGCAGCCTCATCCACACCCGCAGCAGCAGCTGCATCCACAGTTTCATCCACACTGCCTGCTTCCACGCCGCCGCCAGCTGCAGCCTCTGTGTCTTCATCCTCGCCAGCTGCAGCCTCTGTGTCTCCACCCACGCCAGCTGCAGCCTCTGTGTCTCCACCCACGCCAGCTGCAGCCTCTGTGTCTCCACCCACGCCAGCTGCAGCCTCTGTGTCTCCACCCACGCCAGCGGCAGCCTCTGTGTCTCCACCCACGCCGTCGCCGGGTCCAGCTTTAGGTCCACCCACGCCGTCGCCTGGTCCAGCTTCAGCATCCTCTTCGGCATCTCCTGGTCCAGCCTCTGCTTCAGCTTCATCCTCATCTGCCTCGCCTGGTCCAGCCCCCGCATCAGCTCCAGCATCGCCTGCAGTGGCCTCCTCTTCAGCGTCACCAGTTTCGTTTGGCCCAGCCTCGGCCTCTGCCTCGTCTGGTCCACCCTCCGCCTCGCCTGGTGCCGCAGGGATCACGCCACCTTCAGGTCCCAAACTACCGCCTCAACATCATCGAGCGTTTGTCAGGCCTCTTGTTGGGCATCGTCACCACCGTGGCCGCCCTCCGGACTTCTGTTGCCACCCCCGCCTTCTGCGTGGACAACCTCCTACACGCCGCCACTGCCTTCCGTGTGGTCAGCCCCCGGACCTGCACCCACGCCGCCGTTGCCGTCCGCACGGTCGGCCCCCGGAACTGCACCCGCGCCGCCGTTGCCGTCCGCACGGTCGGCCCCCGGAACTGTTTCCACGCCACTGCCTACTGCGTGGCCGGCCTCCGGACCTGCCCCACTGCCGCTGCCATTCGCATGGTCGGCCTCCGGAACTGAACTGTTTTGGCCTCCTGTGCTGTTGGCCCCCTGAACTTGGCCATCTGGGCCTTTTTGGACTCTGTCCCTCCGTCCTGGGCCCCCTCCGCCCGCCCTGGTCGGGTGCTTTTCTTTTTTGGTTTTGGTCCGTTTTTGTGTTTCTGCTGGGCTGTCTGGAGCCAGCCCTTGAGGGGGGGGGTACTGTCATGGTCCTGGGTCGGTGACCCAGCGCTTTTAGTTATCATTTTCTAGTTTATGATGATGATTATTATTGTTTGAGTTCTGTGTGTTATATTTGGTCTGCCTTTGAGTCTGTGTCTCTGTCTATGGTGTCACCCCATCTGTTTGTGAATCTGTCTGTTTAGTTCAATGTCTTGTCTGGTTCCATGTGTCTGAGTTTCCTGTTTTATTGTGAAGGTCTGTGTCGTATGTGAGTGTGCTCAGTTTACGTTTCCCCTGTCTCGTCAGCTGTGATTTCTCCCAGGTGTGTTCCCCTCCTGTCTCTCATCCCTTGATTACTGCCATCTGTGTATTTAAGCCCTGTGTTTCTCTGTGTCAGTGTCGTGTCGTACCCTCAACTAGCTGTGTGTTCTGCTTCTATGTTCCTAGTGTTTGGTCTCCTGCTCCAGTTTAGTGTTTCTTTCCAGTGTTTCAGTCCTTGGTTCCTCTGTTCTGACTTTTGGTTTTCTTTTGGTGAGTTTAGTTTGTACGAGGTTTTTCCCAGCAATAAAGCTGCGCCTTAAGTTTCACTTCCGTGTCTGAGTTCTGCATTTTGGGTCCACCACTCCTGCTTGCCTGCCACACAGCGATTCATGACATAAGCAGAAGAAAACATTTGGATGAAGTTATAAAAAAGTCAGTTGTAATTTTTTTCTACAGAAACCGTAGCCAGCTTTTCTTCCATGGTGTAAACATCTTTAGAAACAACAACGTACATGTAACATATACACATAGTCAACAACATACTCACAACGTATACGTTAATGTCAACAACACACATGTAATGTACACCTAAATTCAACAATGTATGTTTATAGTGTTGATCATTATAGTAAGATACATTAATGAAAAAAGAATAGCTAAAATACATACCTCCTGCTCAACAGTTATTAACATTTAGCTCTGCACAACATGCAACATCACCATGCTAAATGCTAACGAATAAATTCATCTTAAATGTTAATTAATGGTTAGCACCATCTTTGTTTCTCATATTAGCATGCTCGCATTTCCTAATTTGCAACATGTATGGTACAGATTTAAAAATGAAAATATAATATGTTTGATAGTAGTTGAGCATAAATTAAATAGCTGGACAACTTTAAATTGTTAATGCTTTTAGATAATCCTCTGGGGCACTCCAGCGTGTATTCCATATAATAACCGCCCACGCTTAAACAGCTGAATAACAACAGATTTCCATGAAACACATGAAATTGTATTCAAGAAATTAAACAATAAATATGACCCTCAAGTTGGTGTTAACGAAATGTCTCTGGGTGTCGAATAGTTTCTCAGTGAATGTAATCACTATTTTTAAATATGACACTCACTCTACTTACAATAAACTGAAGCACCTGTAATAATTATTCGGAAACTTGCACAAGTAAACAGAGCCTGTGAGGGCAATTTAAATGTAAACATTAAAAGGCTGTTGCTAAATGGAAATGTCGTTTCTGTTTGCCCTGATGTCTGATCAAAAACAAACAATAGACATCTGCAATATTTCGCTGTCCTATCACCAACCTCCATCCTATGAGGAAAAAGGTCAACAGAAGAGCTCCAAATGGGATGGTGATCCCAAAATAACAATCCCAACAAACGCCCCCCCTCCTCTCTTAAACACAATCACACAATCAAAGCCCTACTGCCTTTCCTTCATTGTTTAATTTCTGCTGGCTATCTTAGATATCTCTGCGGCTGTTCTTATCTTTGACCTTCAGCTTGTTGCTTTGTCGTCACCCCCTTACATGCGCACCCTCCACCCACCTACCTGCTCCCACCCCCACGCCAGTGTGCTGCGACCTTCAGAGGGGTGTCATTACTCCCTGACCCATTTGACGATTCCCTCATGTGGAATGTGCATATGCCGAATCGCTGTGGATCTGCACAGTATGGGGTGAGGTGAAGTACTTACAGAAATATGACTTGACACGCTTTATCAAATGGGGAAAGATGAAGACGAAACAGCTGCTGGTGCTGTCGTAAGCAATCTGGCCGTGATTGAATAAAAGTGTCAGGAAAAGGGCTGCTTGATGGTCTTTTGTTCTCCCCCATCCAGCTTGATGTTAGTTTGAGCTGTCAGGAGGGAATCACAGCTGGGTGATTTATCAATACTTGGAGTGACCTTGTAGCCACACTGCTATGTGTGTGTGGGTGTTTGTGCAAAGGCTTGTATCTGTGTGTGGCTCTCCCAGATTAAAAAAGACACAAAGTGGAATATTTTCAAAATAGTTGGCACACATAGACAAAGACTTGGCTTGACTTGGAACAAAATTCTCTCTTCTCTTAAACATAGTAAGTGGATTGTTCTGCCAACACGATAAGGGTATTTTTCTCGACATCAGAGCACTCAAAGCAGCACCGGGAAATGTTTAGGAGAAGTGTGTCTCTTTTAACTAACTTTCACAATTTTTTTTTCTAAAATCGCTTTACTATTTTTCCCCCCTGACCTGTCCACACGAGCTCTTCTCCTCACTACTTTCTTTGAGATGTACTTGGACAGCCTGTTTTCACAGCAGCCACTGACTGTCTCTGTTGTGATTAAGCAGATGTTTTATTGCAGACTGGAACAGTCATTACTGCCATAAACCCATCTGTGGAATTGCTTTTTATGCAAATTTGCAAAGCATCTGCATAAATAAAGTTCTAATTAATACCTTTCTGCAAACCTCTGCGCTCTTTGATTCCTAAGTGTTCTTAATTGTGTACAAGCAGGTAGAAAGTACAAATCAATGCTCACAACATGAGAAGATTTTGTTCTTCATTTACATTATGTGTGTGTGTGTGGGTGGGAGGGTGGGTGGGTGTGTGTGTGTGTGTGTGTGTGTGTGTGTGGGTGGGAGGGTGGGTGGGTGGGTGGGTGGGGGTGATTATTTAATTTATTTATTTAGGTAATTCAGATGATAGAGGTAAGAGCAAATAACTAATGACTGTCGCTATAATTGGCAATAGTTTGCAGACTTATAGATTTTTGAAAACACGCTGCTCAGCTGTTAGTTAAACATAAAGCGTGCATTCATACACAATTATATTTTTGATAACCCAACATGGTTAATTATTGACAAATTGTTCATTAAGAGCGAGCTGTAAGCAATTTCAATCAGGGAAAACATTTATGTAAAGTTGCATTGAGTAGCGTTTTTAGCTCCTGTTGTAGGTTACAAGGGAAATAAAACAAAATCTGCTGCTACCGGTTGATTGGGAACTACTGAAGAGTAAAGTTTCCCTGAGAACATTAAGGCTGCTTTATAGATCCCTTTGTTGTGAGGGTGCCAATGGAAGCTCATTAATTTCCCCAGGTTTTTAATGGGGAGTGTTGAACATGTGGCAAGAGTTGTCTTGGTGGGACTCTTATGGCTTGCACTTATGCTGCTGGAAGGAAGCTATTTGTTAATTGTAACAGTGTCCTTTGCTAAGTAATCGAGCCCATTTTATTGTACAACCCAATTTACTTAAGCTGTGTTGACAATTTGTCATTCAATTCATATCAGTCACTTCTCTTCTTTCATGCCCTGTTTTGCAACTTATTAGCCGTGATTTTATTTGCACCTGCAAACATTACCCTCTCCTTGTCATCTCATCTCTGTCCAGTACATATCACCTTTAAAACTAACCTTGTGCAACTCCACCTTGGGTTTGGGTATGGACGTTCTATAATAATACAGCATAATAAAGCACAGTAAAAGGTACAAAGGCATTTAGATTAACCCCCCCCCCCCCCAGTATCTCTGAAATCACAAGACGAAAGGAAGTGTTGTGGATGAAGAAGGACTTTGTTTAATGATTAAAGGCGGCATCTGAGGCATGAGCGAGAAGGAGGAGGAGCTGTCAGCGAGGTCAGGAGACAAATGACAAATGGTTTTGAAAAAAAAAAAACATGTTGGGATAGAGGCAAGATCCTCAGCTTCAACTTTAACTTTTATTTTGAAGTGTTTAAAGAACAGCACTGTTTTAAAGCAAAAGGACTTTCCCACTTGCACGTTAAAGTGTGTAAAGTAAAGCCTGTGTGCTAACCTTCAGCCAAATGCATCAAAACTCACTGTATGACATTTCATCATTCAGCCACTGACAATCCTAAACACATGGCCAAAGCAACCAAAGTGCCCCACACAGACAATTTATTGATGAGAATAAATGCTGTGTAACCGTCTAACTATGCTGTGATCCATGTTTGATATTTACTAATGCTAGCACAAACAGTACTAAACATTTGAAATGGGGTATAAATACCAAATTAGAGACTATAGAAGTTGAAGCTTTTGTACAGAAGTCGGTATCATTTACGTAATTAACATGCAGCCTGGGAGCCAGATCAACACGGCCCACTGGGTGGCTTGGCAAAGTTCGAAAATTTGGAACAAAATGCTTCACATCTGTAGTTTTTTCAATAAAATATGTCAGCCCGGTGACGCCTTTATACACAAGAGTGAAAATGTATTGTCAAAAGGGAAATTAAATGTCATCATCGTGACAGCTGGCTTCAAAGTCATAAAGAGTAACATGCTATTGTTGTTTAGGTCCAAGAACTCTGGAGGTGTTGTACTTTTGCAGAGCCGTTGTAAATTATAATCCACATACCATAAGAGACACAGCACCGAAGCACCTCAGTGTGTTCTTCAGTCTGTTTTGTGCAATTAATAAATGTGAACACTTTTAAAATGTGCTTGTTCTTCTTTAAACTTAGATTTAAGTTTAAAATAAGTCCGTGACACACACAAACACAAAAGTGATAGAGGGAAAGCTTTCTTCGACAATGCAGTGCCAGTTTCTTGCACAGCAAAAAATACAAACATACGCGCTGCTACTCTGTTTCTCTCATCAGCTAGTGAGATCTAGCAACTTTTAGCATAATGAATTTAGCAGGGATGCCTTCTCTACACAGCCCATCAGTCCTACCATCTAGGAGATTAAATTATGTCTGTAAGCATTAAAGCTTTGATGCTGTATTTGGGCCGCATGCATGCATCCATTTGCAAAATTCTATATAACAAAATTAAAAACATGGACACCTATGGAAAATGGCTTGGCACTAGCACTTAAACCCAACCACTCCAAACAGTCTGCTGACTAATGCATTTCTAATCATTTCTGTGATCAATGTTAGCTACTGTGCAATAAGATTAATCAGCCATATGCAAAGCTAGGATCACCTTGAACAAGGCACGACGAAAGAGAGGAGAAAAAAAGGAGATAAAAGGGCTGAAAGAAAGTGTCCTGCTGTTATGTATGATAAGCACATCGTACAGAAATAAAGCGCACCTGCATTATTCACGTTTTCCATGGCGTTGGTTGTGTGTGTGTGTGTGTGTCAGTGTGTGTTTCATCGGCATTACACCATTGTGCTTCCCTCAGCTGTGCTTTGGCATCTGTGCATGGCCATCTCATTGCTGAATAGCTGCCTGATTATTCCAAATCTAAGGGAATATTCAAACAAGGCCGATAATGCATTCTTCCATATGATTCTCCAGAGCTGGGACAGCTGTTCAGCAGCTTTCAGTGCCATGTTCAGAAAGGGACAGATTTCTCTGCTCAATTAATAGGCCCCCATTAAAAATCCAGGAAGAAGTTTGACAAATGAAGCAGAGACTGAGTTTGTCTTAGAAAGATAGCTACAAAATAACTATCTCGCATAACTGATAAATAGCACACACTTTGAGCGAAATGATTGGGAAATTAATGTTTAACTTACAAATCAATGGCTGCGCTGAATCACTGTGGCCAGACGAGGCTGACGGATTGAAATTTGCCTGTGGAAGCACACAAAGCCTGCACTATACGGAGAGGAGTGTCGTTTACATTTCTAGACAATAACTGTCAGTAACTTTGTCACTGTGCAGTCATCGAAATTAAACAGATTACAACCAGGTCAATTTCACGAAGCGGTCGTGATAAAAAGCAACATGATAAAACTTTAATGACAAGAAGTGGTCGGCTGTACCCAGGCAGGAGGAATTACTGGAGATCACTGTCTCTTTGTTCACTTCACTTTAGCCACACGGTGATATGAGAACACAGAGCGCTGCTGCTGCTGCTGTGCCGCCGCCACTGCCTCGTAACGTTTCAACTGGCAGATGAATTCTTTCAGTCTGGCTTCGCCCTCTCCCTTTCTCCCTCACTCTCCCAAGAACAACGAGGAGGTTGTCTGTCCAAGGGCACACCTGTAAGGTGCAGACCCTCGACAGGCTTACCTCAGTGGCCTCTCCTGCTGTACTCAAAAGGCAATTATTCCTCTCAGAAGATAGAGCACTGTCAACTTCAAACAGAGGACATTCTTTAGGCAGATTAGGCGAAAATTATGTTTTATTATTTGGGCCCTGAAGAATGAATTGGACTCTATTTGGCCGTCTTTGTGGTGAAATCTAAGACAGTTTAAATGGCAGAGGTATGTTTGGAGTCAAGGTAATACTCTGGTGTCTTTATGAAAGGGCAACAGAGAGGATCAGATTAGAAACTGAACAGCGAGAGTCTTTCAGTGCGGCTGTGCTATCATCTCTGTCTTCTTGTCCGTGCCTGTAGAGAGGTTAAATTAAATGGCTGTAATAAATGTTTTGGTCTTGCTGATGTGGTATGGCTGGCTATCAAACAGAAACACTGTGGAGAAATGGCATGGTGGAAGATCAGAGAGAGGAACAAATGGAGGGTGGGAGAACTATGTCAGCACATTACCAACATTAGAAACGGACTTGTTTTCACTTAAACCTCAATTATAATGGTGGCTCCAGAAACAATTATATTGATGAATGCTTTCTTAGTTACTGTAATTAAATTATTCCATTTAATTAACGAATTTTATTGAATTTCTCCCTAGAGGACGGCATTAGCCTCATCTGCTGTTTTACAAACAGGAGTACTCTAATGTTGTGTGCTATGGAAATGATTACTAATGCCTAATGAAACTGTGTCAGATCAGATAAATGCTGTGCACAGTCAACAAGCCAAGCTTGTAACACAGCCAAACTTGAGACAAAACAATAAAGCCAAAGAAAAAATTATTGATTGTATTTTTTCAAGGGCAGGCTTTGTAAAGCTGACATCAAATGAATTATAATGCAGAGTGCCTGCTTCATGTTTTAAAGACTATATAGAAAGTCAAAGAGAATTTGCATTAAGCAGGTTTTAAAAACATAATTGTCCTTGCACCAGTTCAGTCAAGTCAAGCTTTTAATTTACAATGAAAATAACCAGTGATTTAAAATTAACTTTACGTGTCTAGTTAAAAAACCACCCAGATTTAAAAAAGAAAGAAAGAAAAGGTCTTGCTTTAAAAAATTAGTAGCACTAAATTAAAGTGTGGATTTACTGCATAAAATGTCAACCCACTGCCCATTACACTCGTGTGTGTGTGTGTGTGTGTGTGTGTGGGGGGGGGGGGGGATTATACACTATATAAAACTACGTAGAAAGCACACAAACTCTGATGGTTCTGCAGTACAAAGCTACACTATGTAAATGCACAAATGAGGAAAAAAGATATCCAACTGCAGCTGACCATTGCCCTCTGGTGGGTGTGAAAAGCACCTGCTTGAAGATGACTAAATATAGAGGGTAACTTAGATTTGTTTGTATTTCTTGTGTTGCAAATTTCACAAGAGCTCAGATTATTCAAGACAAGAAACAAGCACAAATAAACACAATTTATACCAGTTACACAAAAACAAACCAGCTAATTTATTTCTTATTAAGCTGTTTCGTTTCAAAGGAATAAAAAGAAAGAAAGCACGAAAACGTTAATCCAACAGTAGTAATGTGATGCATGTGTTTATTGTCCGATCCCATTTTGGCTTGGCCATATTAGTCCATGTGAAAGGAGACAGGAGTTGTGATGCTGTAAGCACATACCGTGCATTCTCTGTCCTCCGCTGTGCAGTTGTTGGGCATATTGTGAGGTTTTAATACGAGGGATATGGCGGAGGGCTCGGCTCACATTCACTGTACAGGAAGAGCCAAGAATGACAGTTGCTCCTCTTGCAGCTGAGACATCCATGGATTTATATTGCACTTTTAAAGGTCAGCACATGACAGGCAATCAGTCAGCTCCCAATTGGATGATCAGCAGTCATTTGAATATGTTTCTAAAAAACTTTTCTCATTATTAAAAAATCTGAAATTGCAAGCATTTTCTTGGGGGTGACTCATCCTGATGTAGGTAAGAGTTTAAAAGCCACCCTTAATATTATGATCACACCATCTTATAAAATATACATAGAAAAAAATCTTTGATAATGGTTATCTTAAAATGCAAAAGGTAAGATGATTTCTTAAAAGAAAAAAAAAAAGACTTTGCTGTAAGTTAAGAGAAAGCCATAAGATGAAAAAGCAGAGGCAATTTAGAAAACCATAAAGATTTTAAAAGAAATCTCTAATAATTGTGAAATAAAGTGCAAGAGTCAATATGACTTTTGTGTAATATTAAATAAAATTGCTGCATACATTAGAAACATGTTTTCCTCGTATATTTTGGCTTTCAAATATGACCATATGTAACCCGAGCGATTCTCATATTTAAAACATGTTCAGTCAAGCCTGCAATGGGTGTAGTTACAACATTTTAATAAGAGGACTCAAACTGCCTGAAGGTGAAAGTGGATGGGAGTGGCAATAAATGTCACATTAAAAGAAATCCTAACACACACTGAGGTTTCATATATATATATATATGTGTGTGTGTGTGTGTGTGTGTGTGTGTGTGTGTGTGTGTGTGTGTGTGTGTGTGTACATATATATATATGTGTGTTTGTGCCAAATTGTGGCACACCCATATTTCCAGTTCAAGCATGCTCCCGTGGAACCATCATAGGTAGCATAATATACACAGTGTATTATGAGGGGTGTGTGTGGGGTGGTCGACAAGTCAATTCTGTTTTGTTAAGCTGAGTTATAAAGCTGCTGTCACTGATCTCGAGTGGGCTGAAGGCTGTAATCTCCTTTATTTCTGGGCCAAATCCAAGAAAATACAGTAAAGAACAAAAGCAAGTTCCTCCAGGGTCACATTTCCAAGTCTTTAGAGTGCAAAATGAATACAGGACTGGAAGTTTAGCAGGGATTGCCGCAGGACGAAGTTCAAACACCTGCAGGTTAAAGTACAGTACAGTTAATCGGTGCTAAAACGCACAATGGCGTACGCTGCATTTGATTGAAATGCTGAGCTATTTTGATGGAAACATGCGTAGCCTGTATATGCGCGCAGGCTTCGTCGCTGGCTCAGGAATGTTGGCATCAAGTATGCAGTCCTGACAGACAGCTGCACTGCAGTGGCGTTTTTAACATGCCACACCAGGACACAAGCCTGCAGGATCCTCTGTCTCTGAACAAAATCAGAGAGTGCGTGAAGAAATTAGAGCGAAACTACTGGCGAAGCGAGACGCAGAGAACTCACCAGTTTGACTCTATCTGTGGGGATGTTAGAGTTAAAAAGATTGCTGAATTTCCTTTGAAATTTGAGAGAGAAAAGAAAACCATGTGTATAATAAAATATTTCCCCTCAGAAGTCTGTGTCCAGTTTGAAAAACTTGCAGCTTTTATAAAAGCGTAAGAAGCAAAGCATTCTTTTTAAGTATGACCCTGCGGGGTTCTGCACCGACTCCATCAACGAGTCACTGACTCACTTTACTCTAATGTCTGCGAACTGCGCCTGTAAACCGCTCCTTCATGCTCACAAACACTTGACACCTTATTCTCTCGCAAGTGACTCTTTAATCACTAATCCCCAAGAGTTTTGGCGTTATTTCCACCCTCTGCCATTTCACCCCATCACACAACCACAGTATTCATTACACTAGGTGTATCGCGATCGGCTGGTTGCCCTGTTTATTTTGTACATGTTCAGCCCCGCCCTGCAGACGCGCTGATATCACGCAGTTGCGTAATTTGACAAGCCAGCGCAAAATAGGGAGAATGAGCGTTTGACAGCTGCCGTTTTCCTGCTACAGATTTCTTCGAAACAAAAGAACACTTATGCTGCATTCATTCGCTAAAGATTTCGGATAGTTGCCCAGAATCTCTGCTTGCATGGCCGCTGCCGTGAGGAATAATAATGTTTGGGTTGCTCCGCGGCAGGACGCGCAGTTCCTCCAGAAAACCTCCGCACCATTGACATCCGACGGTCTTAGAGGTGAAGATCATGGACAAGTGCTCTGTAACACGAGGGATGCCATCCCGGGAACTTCCTCCTTCCACGATTACAATTTGGTAGGGGCTCGTATTATTATTATTATTTTCTTTCCCCGTCTGCCTCTCAGCATCACAGGCTTTACTGGTGTCAGCAGGTTTAACGCAGGATTACAGTGTGTTGCTGATCAAAGCAAAAAAAAAAAGAAAGAAAGAAAGAAAGGCTGTTTTCATTTAAAGATGTGACCCACGATACTGAAGGAAGGCCCGTGTAATTACAGCTAAATCCTGGGCTTTTAACCTCTGCATCGATGCTGCTATTTACTAACTGTTAAGAGGGGGAATTGCAAACAGGACATGGCTGGGATGTGACGCGTTGCTCCCGCTCCTGAAACAACTCCTGAGGAAGATGCATTGCCGTGCAGAGCAACTGCATGTTCTAATTTCAGCCATGTATTCTGAAACAGCTTAGCCTGGAGTGTTTTAGAAGGGCGTCTGCTGCTTGTAGGGAGGGGGTGGTGGGGGCGTCTTTGATGTGGATGGGTGCACACGAGTAGGCCCCAGCATGCATCCCAGATTAATTTACGTCAGTTACTTTTGTTATTGTCAGACTTCTAGTACCTTAAATGGGCAATAATGGGAAGTTCTGAATGTCTCTGATTTTTCATTAACTCTTGCCCCAATTAATATTTCTCCAAGTCCAAAGAAATAATGATATAAACAGATGAGTGCATGATGAGTGCTGACCTTGATAAATCTGAATGAAAAATGTCCTAAAACTAAGCAATTAGTGAGCTTGAATCAATTGCACAACACTTGTATTTCCTATTCTGCTGTCTTTACATCCACAGTAACAATCTTGCTACGACTCACCTGATCATTTTCCTCTGTTTTGCCTCTCCCAGGGTAAATCCGAGATGGACAGCTATTTGTGTTCACAACCACAGGATGTAGTAAATTCCAAAATGATGTGCAGAGACAGCACCCTGGCTCTAGAGCCACCTTTCACTGAGGACTTTGCCTCCCCTTACAGCGTCAGCATGAGTTTGCTCCTTCCCGATGTCACATATCTGCACCCAGGCCTTTGCAGGACTGTCAGACAGATCAAAACCGAGCCAACAAACTCTCTGATGCATCCCGCGTGCCAGGGGAGCGGAGTATCGCCAGCAGTCTCTGAATACCCAGGGTTTTTTTGCGCAGCTGACACTGCAAGTGGTAACTTCGTCATCAAGCAGGAAGTGCCAGATTTCCAGGACGTTCCCCTATTTCAGCTTTTGAACTCTGATCTGGAACAGCTCATTCACAGCTCGCAGGTGAACCCCATCCCCATAGCCCCGTTAAGCATTCCCACTGGGAATGTTCATGCTGGCCCAGTCCCGAATTCTACGAAACCTGCGAGCAGCTTGCAGAACGAATGTTTTTCATTTAATCGACGCGTGGGCCATCAGCCAGGATCAACCTATCTGCCACCTTCTCCGCCAAACTCTGAGCCCTCAAGTCCAGACAGGGGCAAAGGAGTCCTTCACAACCTCTCCCCACCTCCATCCTACGAAGCCAGCATCGCCTCTAAGTTAAATTTTGAGACCCACAATTCCATTGACCTTGGACAGACACCCAGCATAGCTCCAATCCAAAACCAAGATCAAATTTCCACGTCTGGATTCATCCAAAGTTCAGGTTCTGGACCAGTACAGCGTTCAAGCCTGACACCAGTTCAAACAACGTCGGGTATTGGCCCGCTGTCCCCGGTGTTGGCTCAGTCGGCTCCAGTTAAGTACAATCGAAGGAATAATCCTGATCTGGAGAGACGGCGGATTCACCACTGTGACGTCCCAGGTTAAGACTTCTGTTCGGTCTCCATAACAACAATTAATTTGAGTTTAAATTTTGTCAACATTAAAAAAGATATAAAATGCAAGTACTTAATGTGCTCTGTCTGTTTGTTTTTACAGGCTGTCAGAAAGTATACACAAAGTCATCTCACTTAAAGGCTCATCTGCGGACGCACACAGGTAAAATGTTCTGAGTTGCACTTCTTATTTTTGGATGAAATTGGTGACGTTGCCAGGCAGAAAAATTGCACTTGGCTTGCAGATGCATTCTGTCTGCTGACAGACCTGGCCCACATCTCACTGCTGTCAAATCACATAAACCCGCAGCTCTCATAAAGAGAGCAGGGACGACGACAGGACATGGTGTGATTTATGACTCACAGTTGTGGCTTAGTGTGAGTTTGTTTTTTTTAATTGGATGGAGTAGTTTGGTTTTTTTTCTTGCATAACATTAAATATTGAAGGAATTCAAATATATTTAAATATATAATGACTGGCTACCTTTATTCTTCAACTTCTTCCCGATGAAGGTGAGAAGCCGTACCACTGTTCCTGGGAGGGATGTGAGTGGCGCTTCGCCCGCTCTGATGAGCTGACACGCCATTACAGGAAACACACCGGGGCAAAGCCTTTTCAGTGTGGAGTGTGTAACCGCTGTTTCTCCCGCTCTGACCACCTGGCCCTGCACATGAAGAGACACCAGAGCTAGAAACCTCTTCCTATAAAAACATCAATCTTCCTTTCCTGTTTTTTGTTTTGTTTTGTTTTTTTTGGACAAAATACCATCATATGCATATCAGCAAATAAACATGTTAAAAACTGTGAAACTTATTTCACTCACTCCAAAAGGGGCAGATAATCTTAGCAGTGCTGGCCCACAAATACGAATAATAATAATGTAAAAAAGATCAAATATTATGGTTGCCTTATTTTTTTTCCACACAAATGCCTCAG
Organism: Copadichromis virginalis; assembly: GCF_057382275.1. Lineage (NCBI taxonomy): Eukaryota > Metazoa > Chordata > Actinopteri > Cichliformes > Cichlidae > Copadichromis > Copadichromis virginalis. Next base: position 18,078,187 of record NC_140633.1, read on the forward strand.
TTTAGGGGATGTTTGCATAGGTATTAGTAAAAAGAACAAAAAAAAAAAACATAATGTAATAACGTAACTATAATGTATCTTTTTTAAGATTTTATTTTAATTCTACACAAAAACATTTTGAAATTTAAATTTTATATTTAGGTGTTTTCATTGTACACATCATATCACTCACGTGTCGTAGGGGCATTTATTTAGTATGCTGCAAACTGCTACACTGTAAGTGCAGATATCTATGTATGCTATTAGCCGGAGGGAGGACGATGTTGTTGCAGCTAGTAGGTCAAAGGGTTGGTTGTGCATTTGTGTAATATAGAAAGTAAAAGCACTTAAGTTAAAGTTGCAGGAAAGCAAGTTGCAGAGTTTTCTGAAGCGGTAGCAGGAAGAATAAACATTGAGGGGGTGATGGGCATTGTTTGTGAGCCATGTGGTGATTGCATTGCTTACAACATGAGGACACTTGGTATGAGATATTAAGCGTTGAATGACCAGCACGGTGAATGATCTTTATCTGTGCTCTGACACTGTAACATACACATGGTCCTTACAGAGAGGGTTGTCTTTTTTTTTTTTCTAAGTGCAGCAGATGAATCCAAATGTTGCATCTTGATTTTAGGATTTCTGTGAACACTTTCCACTACTGTGGTGTTTAACTTTCAGCGAGATCTCATTTTATATTAGGAATTCGAAGTGCTGAAACAATTTACAATATCTTTGGGAACATTTATTTTCTCTCTCCTGTTCGTTGTCATCGTGGAGAAATCAAAACATGCGGGTGAGCCTAATTTGACACTTAATGTTTTCAGTGTGAACATCTATGAAAGTTGATGGTTTCTTTGACTTCTCTCCAAATATCAAACACCTTTTTGAAAGTGCCTTTAACTGCTTAGTTGTTGCTGTTTTTTTTGAATGAATGAATGAATGAATGAAAAACGAAGCTGCCCCTGCCTGTTAAAACCATCGACTATGTTCCTCTTAATTTCCACAATGTAACATTAATAGAAATCTCTATTACCTGACCAAATTTGAATATGGCTTAGCAAAAACTAATTTTAAAGTTTCTGTTATTTAAGATGTATATATTTTGTATCTGCTGTTTTAAAATAAAAATAAAAAAGAACCATGTATTTCTTTTGGATTGTATTACAGTTTAAAATTTTCCTTTTTTAAAATAAATTAGGTTTGTTTATTTTTGTTTTACAAAGTACAAAAAGGATTAGATTACGCCGCTACAGTCGACGCTGTTACGAGTTTATCCAGCCAAGAAAGAAGCGCAGCGAATTATTGCAATACTGTTGAATAAATAAATATGCACAAAGGTCAGAGGTTTGTGTCAAAGCTGAAACATTAACATGTAGCCTAAACTGATCAAATGTCCAATGGAGCTGTGTGTCCCTCACGGTGCAAATAAAGATGTTTTGTGTTGAATATTAACTTTTGAAATGTCTGATAATTTATTCACAACATTTAAAAGGTTTACTCTAGCCATATGTCTCCATGCTAAATCTGGAGAAAACGCTGGCTAATGCTAATCTTTTGTTGCTTGCAGAGCGGGAATATTGCACGTTATTATATAATTTTACACCACAGCTTTTGCTTTCAGTGAACCTTGCTGGTATTGAATAAGAAATAGCACAAAAACAGGCATGGCAATGTTGATCGGTTTTTGCTTTAGAAATTCTGCTTTTTATGCAAAATAGGAGGGAAAAAGATTAAAGGTGGCTCATTGACACCATTATTTTTTAAGTTACAAGCTGAAAATACAGATAGTTTTAGAAGGATAATAAAAAGAACTCATGTAGCACCTTTGTAGTCTGTCTAACTTTCCCAAGGACACTTGCCAGCTGGAGGAGGCAGTTTTTCTGGAATTTGCTAATTAGTCCAGACCACACCCCGATTCATGACTTTCCTTTTTAACAATCTGGTGTAATCAAAACAAAACAAGTCATTTTCTTGGTTTCTCTTGGAAGGTGTCCCTAACATGAGTCATAGCAAAGCTTTTGCAAAAAGTACCAGGAGAACCTGTAAAAGCCACAGAAGGTGTCTGAGCTTGTCCTGGGTGCAGAGGAACTCCTGAACTCTTCTGAGGATTATTTACTAGTGTAAGTCCCCCCCCCCCCAGCCCTCCTCCCAGTGCTTTACATTACTTACGGTACAGTAAAGCCCACATAACTCAGACTCTAGTGAGTGATAAATCATTCAGGTGAGATCCTGCACAGTAAAATGCTTAGTGGAGTGGGAATTGATTGTAATCATCTCAATCCGTTGCTGCCTGACAGAAACATTCATCCAGACCTCGTTATAATAGAGCAGAGGACAGGAAGTACAGGGTGCATTCTTTTAGCTGAAACCTTTTCTCAGAAAAGGCTTGTTTGAGAATACCAGGTCTTAAAATACTACTCTTTGTTGATACTACATAAGAACAACAAAGCATGTGATATTACACCGAGGTACACAATGTTTTAGTTGGACGATTCAAAACGTCTTTTTCCGCTTCCAGTAGCGGTCCGATGAACTTTGCGTACAGACCACTGTACTGTTGTTCAGCTACGTCTTCCCTAATAGCGAGATTAGTTTTCCGAATGCCAGCGAATGGGAGTTCTCGGATGTCTAAGTGACACCGAAACCACATTCCACCCATCTCAGTCATAGATAGCAACTGGCTCCGTCCCAGTCTGTTACATACAAAATGCAACTTTATTAACCTTCATGCCTCCATTCATATTAATATACATGTATATGTTTGAACTTATTTTAATTTCACAGCTCCATCCATATGAAAAATACAGAGAAAAAGGCAAAAACACTGACTGGATACTTAAACAACTCTCGGAGAAAAGGAAACAAAAAAAAGTGTAACAGGAGAAAAAAAAAGAGTACATCTGTTGTTGAAGTTTTGAAAAATATCAGGATTAAAAATTTCTGTTACAGATGTGGAATTCCATGAGCAGAATCTCCCTTTTTGAAGCGATGTTGAGCAATATCACATTTTTCTTTACGGTAAGAATGAAAAGATCTGAATATATTTACACTACACTCACTTTACATAAATACAGGAACAACGATTACTGTACGTAATATCAGCAAACTTGAAACAAAGGCATTGGCTTCACTACCTAAATTTTCAAAACCAGGAAAATCAAAAGCAGATGTTATACAGAAAGTAAAATATATATTGAACTGACAGAAACTGCAAGATAAGTATTCATTAAGAGAGGTGTGACTGCTGGAATCCCAGTCACAGGATTTTTTTTCCTTTCTTTTTTTTTTCTTTTTTCCTGTGAGTATGATTCCTCATCATCTTCCATGGAATCACTATGTTGAATTGATGTGTTGAAGCTGAAACACCAAGAGACCTTTGTAACTCGGTTTTGTTACCCTTAGAGGAAGTGACTTATTGCAAGCAAAGTAATAATGTGTGCTATAAACAGCCTGTGAAAGTGTTATGGGAAGATGCTGCATTGTACACAATGGTATAAGGCTCAGTGCGAAAAGAAAGTTCAACATTAGAGGTCCGACTTGCATAATGTTGTCTGTGCTTCTTTTTTTTCCCCCAGAATTCGTGGTTTTCTCGTTTGAAATTTATTAATCCAAGCACGCGTGCTGAAATCGAAGCTCTGCACAGAGCAGCTGATATTACAAGTTTGTGATATGAGGCACTATTCATTATTATTATTGCATAACTTTGACCCTGGTTACCGTAACAAAATTATGCTTTAAAATATGAGGAAAGAGATGCTGAAGGGAAATACAATACACCCTGTCCTATGGAGACACCATCTTCAAGTCAAATTGAGATTTTCAGAAATTGGTGTATTAAGGCATGCAACGTCATATACTGAATACAGGAGTACATGTGTCGCTGATATGTGCTTGATCGGTAGAATTTCTTGTCGGGTATAGCAAAATAGCAACACAGGGAATTGTGTACCTTAATACTGTGTATAAATAATTGGTCGATTCTAGCAAACACTGGTTCAGCCTTGGGAACTGAAAAAAAATGATTTGATCATGAATGTGTTTAACCACAAACCAAAGAGAAAATAAAAAGCAAACTGTTCTATAACATCACATATGATCATTTACATGATGAATACCATTAGCCCCATTTTACTGTATATCAAATTAGATAAATTACAGTCTCTGAAAAAAGACTTTACATGTATAAATGTATTTCCTGCATCTACTAATCAAAAGCCCTATTTTTCCAATGTATGTACAGGCTGTAGAACTTTGTAATAAGTTTTATCTTCACTATCACATATATTACAACATTTCAAAATGTCCTTTGTACAGAAGAGAAAGATTTATATGCAAATGAAGACGTGCCCCTCAATCATAAAAACGCTCTAATACATTATAAGGATGATAAAATACGATGATGATTATTCGCTTATAAATTGACATCTGAAATAAAATCATTTGAATATCATACGAAACAAACAAACAAGGTGCTGATATGGTTTTGCCAAAATGCTAATACAACTGGGCATAATGTCGTGCACAAACAATACAGATAAATAATGACAACATGCGTTCTCCAACAAACCGAGAAGGGCGTCGCACGCTTCCGTGCGGAAATTGCTTCCTGGATTTGGCTGTTTTACTGAAAGTGAGAATGTGGAATCCAAGTTTGTGCATTAGCGTGCAAGTGTATGGATTTCAAGGTACCGTAATCGAAAAGGTTAACATTTTTCTTTTTTACTGGCCTAGGTCCAATAGATGCATTTGGCAGCATTATCGAATAACATTGGTTGGCCTGATATTTTATGTCCGAAGCTTTTACGTAGCATAAAGAGCGCTGGAAATACTTGCAAAAATGTCCGTTATTAGGTCTATAAAAATATATTTTTAATTGAATTTCCTGATTAAGGTTAAGTGATGCTTTCCAATAAATATATCTCTGCCGGAAACTGCTTCTAAAAGGTACTCCTGCTGTGAATACAAACACACACACAGAAAAAAAGAACGGAAAAAAACAGTGTGCATGTATTTGTGTATGCATGTGTGCAATTCCTGCATTTTTCTGCTTTTTACATGACCAAATCTCAGGTAAATCAGACATAAATCATAACTTATATCTGGTCTGAGGCGATTTCAAGTGACTTTGTTTGTGTTTGAGACAAACAACAGGAATAGAAATGATAAATGTGGAGACAATCACCAGCTGGGAGACATCAGATTAGAAACCAGTCAGTAACGGAGGGAGTTGCGGTACAGAGCGTGAGGAGGTGGCCAAGCTGGGAACTTCTCCTCGGATATTGACATCAGCAAACAGAACAAAGAGGAGGTTTAATGTTCCTTCCCATCACTTTGTTCAGAATGTATTGCTCTTCTGTATTGTACACCAGGTGCCACACTATCCCTGTAACACTTCAGCTGGTGTCAGTGTCATTTTATGGACAAGTGCTGCGGTGCTGTGCAAAACCACAACACAAATTCCTTTTTTTTCTGTTAAACCCAGCTGAAGTGACTTTTTCTTTTTAAAAAATGAGAAATGTCAGGACACAATAAAAGTCTGTAAGGTGCCTCTATTTTTTCACATACTGGAAATCTCCTCTGATTGTTCAGTTCACTGTACATGAGGGGTTGTATTTTCTGAGTCAAACATAAGCAATAAGCAGGCATTAAAAAAGAAGCAAAACCCAATAAACAAAACATTTTTATACTGAAGTATATTTATCCTTTAAGATTGCACTTTACTGATTGCTAATCACAGCTCAAAATCCACCAGATTTTTTTTTTCCTTTTTCTAATAAATGCTTTGAAGAGGCTCAACATAAACATAAAGAACAGCACTGATGAGATTTGGAGTTGCCATGTGAGTGGATCATCAATGGTGTGTGCTGGTGCGATGATATGCAAGTCCTATTTCCATTTATGAAAACAGGCATTGAATGACTGAAAAAGTGGAGGTGCTGATGAGGTTGATCTTTTCGGGTTGTGGGCATTTGAGTCTATCTTGATTACAGTTTGCAGGCGATGAGAGAGGTGAAAGTCCAACCTTCTTTTAGCTTCTACAAGGGATGCCTCAGATCTAAGAGCAGAAGCCAACAGGAAAATGAAACCACTTATGATTAAATGGTGCCCCCTGCTGGTCACAAATCAGACTCACACAGGGGGGCGTGGTGAAAAAACACTACCTGTAACTTCAACTACCGGTACATCCAAGTCCGTTCCCGTGATCCAGTCGAGGCCAAACTTCTTCCTGCTCACACAGGAAATCCATTCCTTACAACGGGGTCTTTCACATTATGAATGCTGGAAAAGCAGCCGTTTGGAACAATAATGAAAAGAAAGACACCAAAACAAAAAAAGACACAGTTGCAATTGCATTATACTTTTTTTTGTCCAAATAAAGAGTTAATCTTAAAAATCAAAGTGAAACATTTACGAACAGTGCTGTAAAAGACAGTTCCCTATTATACTCCAAGCAAAGACAAAAAAGATCCTGCCGTCTCTTCGTTCCAAACCAAAGAGGATCCAGAAGTGACCCTGTTTTGTGCTCCTCAAGCTCTGTGCACCTTCATCCATCAGTCTTCTCTGTCTCCGTCTTCTCTCCTTATGAAGGATGAGGGCATGTGTGCGTCTGTGTCTGTGCGTGGGTGTGAGTGTGATAGTGTGTGTGTGTGTGTGCGCGTCCAGGCCGGCTGAAAACATTCACAGGGAGATCCCGCTCCCCTGGCTGCCTGTGTATGCATGTGAGTGTGTGTCTTTTCGTTGACCTCTCCATCTCTCTCTTTATCGCGCTCCGTCTGATTCACACCAGCATGTGTCTCCGTCGGTGCAGGGCCAAGTGGTCAGATCTGGAGAAGCTGCGGTCACAGTCTGCACACTTGAAGGGCTTCACCCCTGTGTGTTTCCTGTAATGCCTCGTCAGCTCATCAGAGCGGGCGAACTTCCAGGTGCAACCGTCCCAGGTACACTTGTATGGCTTTTCACCTGGAAAGGAAGTCAGAAAACACAGTCCATGTTCAGTCGCATTTCCGGCAAATTAATTAGGAAAATCTGCACTTGATGAGTGATAATCCATGAATTACTGCTAACCTAATGTCCACTTTGGTAGTGCACAAGTTTCAAGAATCTATATAACTCACTAAAATGGTATGGATGTCTGATGAGATATTATTGAAAAGATTTAAACACAAAAAAATTACAGGAACATATAAGTCACGCATCAGATTTCGACAGGGAAATATTCAATTTGAAAGTCTTCACTGAAAGACTGTGGAAGCACAAAATGATGCAAAAGCCTGGATTCAAAGTCACGGCAAAAAAGAAACATGAATTTGATCAAGTGTTATCTTAATATTCTGAGCAGTCTATACTGTTGGACCTCAAACTGGCTTTAAAGTCTATATGATTTCCAGTGAATAAACAGCAAATTGCTGTATATTGGCTAAACAACTGATATGCTATATTCTATAACAGGCCAGGAGCCGACACCTTTGCTACCCATAAGTCAAAATTTAGGGTTATTATCTCAAAAATTTCAAATCTCAAAAAGTTGCCTTTCTAACTCAAACCTCTGAGAAAAATCACTCAAAATTTAGAAAATAACTTGAAATTTCCAAGTAATTAAATTGAAATTTGGAGAGAATAACCTCAAATTTTGACTTTAGATGGCAAAATGTGTCTCTTTTTTTTCCATAGAAACCTTGTCAAATACAAAAAAGGTCTAATTGTGGACTGAGGTCAGAGACCTTTTACAGGGAAAAGCATTTTCCATTATCCTAACAGCTTAATGTTCACTGCTTGTCAGCTAGTGCGCTGGCTGAAAAGTCAGGCTTTGCAGCAGCCTGAGAGAAATGACTGATTTTATAATGTGAGGTGTCACAATGAAATGATTTAAGGAAGCTATAACTTCAGTGTCCGTCCACAACAACGGGAGATCGTTTCAGTAGGAACGGCTGTAATTGTTTTAGCACTTTTCATGAAATAAATCATGTTAAGGACAATTCAGCCTTCTCAAAAAGTAATTAAAATGTTCCAAGATGCCGTATGCTGTCTTGTCTTACTGCGTTCATGAGACAGATAAGAATAAGTTTAGCTGCTCAACGCTCTTCTTCTGTGAGTCAAGACTCTAAAGTGGTTTTCAGCAGTAACTTTCTCAAAATGTGAAATGCCACCTCACTTAGACTTAAACAAATAGCATTTAACAGCATCAAAATAAAATAACAGCATTTCACAACAACTGTTCTCACACGTAGATTTACTGACCTGTATGCGTCCTCCGGTGTGCTTTTAAATGCGAGCTTTTGGTGTACACCTTATTGCACCCCTCAAAGTCACATCTGTGGATTCTTCTCTTTTTGGAATCCGGTGACTCCGACCTCCGAGGACGCCGTATGCTGTCGATACTGAACGGGGACATGGAACTGCAAGGAGGACAAAAAGTAGCAACAGATAACATTATTAGAGTCTGATGATGTCTTTGTCTTCTTCCGTGATAAAGAGCAGTTGTTGAAAGTTTTGAAGAATAAGTCAGTCATTTTAATTAAAGTTTGCAGTGCATTTCAATTCAAAACCTGCTGAAGAATATTGCAGTGTTTATTTAACTTGCATTATTGCACCATTTACCATTTCAGTTTCAGTTTTCAGTTTTATTTGTCATATGCAAGTTAGCACAGGGTCAACATTGCAATGAAATGTGTTTGACGAGCAGCAGTCACTCAGCAGCATGGTACAGTAGAAGAAAATATAATAAAATAAAATATAATAAAATAAAATAATAAAAAAAATAGAAAAATAGTAAAGAGCAAAATATTAGAGAGACGTGGTAAAAGATAAAAGATGACTAAATATATATGTATCTATAAATATAAATATATGTACACTAGTGATTAAATAAGAAAATCTTGAAAAGAAATATGACGGGAGGGCAGATGGGATATTGCACAGGAATGAGCAGCAGAAAATTACAGTATTGCACTTTTTAAATATAAATATTAATAACAATAAAGTGGCGTGACCAGTGCAGATTAAACAGAGTACTTGTGAAGCTGCAAGGTAGCTTCTGAGTGCGTCCTGTGGAGTGTGTGTGTTTAAGTGTTGTGGTTGAGGTGTCGTATGGTTTGGTGGTAAAAACTGTTTTTAAGTCTTGTAGTCCGAGCAGGCAGACTCCTGTAACGTCTGCCAGATGGTAACAAGGAGAACAGCTGATGATGATTTGCAATAAAAGGTTTAAGTTTTTGTTTTATGCAACCAAAAGAACATAAAACATAACCGTCATACCGGCTGTAATGTCACTAGTTATTGTGTTAAGAGAGGAAAAGGTGTGTAGATAAAAGACAGACTGGTATTTACAGAGTGCTTTTGTGTGCTTAGTGAGAGCTCACTACGCATTTACACTGGAAGCACACAGTGCACAAAGACGTTCATACAGCACTTTGCTTTATGCGCTTGATCTAGAGCTCACAGTCACACAATTTGAGGTTCATCTTACCCAAAGACATTTCAACATGTCAGACTCTAGGAGTCAAACCACCAGTCTTCTGATTTGTGGATGATTTTGATGCCCTCAATAAGTACAACCATTTTATCTCTTTCTTGTAAAAAGTAGTGCGTTTCTAAACGGAATCAACATATATGTATTTTTGAAATGCAAAAAAAAAGACAGTATACAGTGAATATTGAAAGATAGACACGTTGAAGGTGGCAGAGCAGCAGCTTTGCCAGCAGGTGGCAGTGCAACTCTACTTAAGTACCTCTGAAAAAGTATGTAAGGTAAGAGGGCTGATATTCGTATGGTTCCAATACTATTGTTAAAGCAAAAGTGGTGAGATGAAGAAGTTTTTGTCTTTTTTAAAATCTCTGTGTGAGTGATTTATGTACTCATTGCATTTTGGCATTTCCTCTCCAACAAGCAGTCAGTATCACCGTCTACTGTATTTGTCATTGTGAAGCAATGCTGCAAAGTGTGTGCCTGTGTCAGTGAGCATGTGTGTGCGGTTTCACATGCATGTCTGACTTGCCAGTGTTTGTGAGCGCAGTTGCAGAGTACAGTCATCATATCTGTAGTTAATCTGAATGTACTGTCATCTTTGTGTTCTGAAGGCAGCGCTGCACACAAGCACACAACCCAGAGAGAAATCCAGAAGGCAGCAAGAGGCGGTCAGAAGTTCATGCCTCGCCCATGATTATTGACTGTGCAACAGTGAGCACCTTTTTACACAACACATGACTCGTGCACGCAGCCGGCAAACTGGCGAGAAAAACTGAGATACGATATTGAGCGAAAACAAGAACATCTCTGTTTTGTAAAGGGGGGAGGAGTGATATATTTGGGATATATTTAACAGGGTTCTCTGCTTATGCTGTGAGGCTCGGAAACAGGTAAAAGGTTGAAGTGGGTACAATTAAAGCAGAGTAGCGGGAGGAGGAACTGCTAAAATCATGTCAGAGGAACAGGAGCTGCCAGACAGGCCCTCCAGTGAACTGTCTCCACCGCACACAACCCACTTCCTGTCTCTCTGTCTTACACCAAAGCACAGTCAAATGCAGATACAGTATACACGCACAACAAAGATACACACATAGCTATACGCAGGCTATATAAATACACTGAAACAGAAGCGCACGAATGCATACAGATCACCTGTTACTCTTGGCTTACTGCCAAACTGAAGCTGTACAGGAAATGAGCACACGGGTCAGATATGAAGTGAACTCCATTTCCCCTCTCATTTCTCTCTCTCTCTCTCTCACTCTCTAAGCTCAGGGAATATCGCACTGTAACGTGATGACAAAACAAATGAAGAATTTAAGACGAAGAGTTAAACTCCTTTTCTCAAAATGATTGATGAGTTTCCCGCATCACATATAATCTAGATGAAAATTTAGAGGGCCGTTTAGAGTCAGAGGTGCTGTAGAACTCTGCGTGTGTGTCTGCCCGGGAAAGTAAAGAGAAGAGCCAGTGGAAACACTCTGAGCTCAGACCATCGAGCAGATGAGGCGGATGTTTACATTCTGACTTCATCCATGAAGTGACTTCTTGATTATGATATAATTTAGGAAGGTCTGAGTACAACAGCTTCTAAAACAAAGAACAAGCAACCATCATAAATTATTTCACCGAATACAACGCTGCTGCGTTTCAAGAGCTCAGTGACAGATTGGTGTAATCAGTAGTGGGAGTATTTATAGACGTTTTGTGCATCTGCAAAAAAAAAAAAAAAAAAAAAAAATTAAGTGAGAAATGTTCCAGTTCTCAAAGAAGAACGCCCATTGCTCACCACCGCTCACCAGTGACATAAAGGTAAACAGTGGAAAACTTCTAATCCCACTTAAATGACATTTTAATGATTCAAGTGAGGAAATTGGGTCACAACAAAAAAGCCAGTGAGCAGAATTCAGTGCATAATTGAAAAATAGCAATAGAAGTTAAAGGCTTAAAGAGAACTGAATATGAAATACTGTGACAGAGTTATTACTAGACCTACTGATTTAAGCTCCTGCTACACACTCACAATGAATACACGTACAGTCATGCGATTTGCCTGATTATTACTATTATATAATATATGACTATTTTGATAATCTGATAGATGTCAATTAAGAGCATTTAACAAGAAAAAAAGTGGCAGGAATTCGGTGCTTTTCAACGATAGCGTTGTAAACGCACAAGAAGTCTTCACTTTTACTACCTCATTATAGATGCACAAATTAATTTTTCTCATTTTTAAAAATCTAATAATAATCCCAAATGCAAGAAAGCACACAAAATGTATCTCTTTGGATCTTTCATGCTTATAATGTAGTTCTTGTGTGACTGCGAATTGGTTATATTTTCTCATTAGAGCCCAGAGGAAAACTCACTCTGCCTTGAACCCTGAGTCACCGCAGCATAATGCTTGTATGAATGTGTCTGTTTGTGTCTCCCGAAGTAGCAGAAAGAAATGGGAAGTACAGCTGAGAATAATTTCAAACAGCGCTAACCTCTGTTTTTGTTCCTTTGTTTCCCCGTTTTTGGTTTTTTTTTTTTCCCATCATCATCCACTGGGCTCTACACATACGACAGAAAGACGGGGAGCATGGGGAATGAGTGTGTGTCACCTGCATTAGGGATTTCCCACAATACAAGCACAATACATATTTCTAACTCCTCACCCGCAGCGGGGTCACAACACCGGCTTGAGCACAGCAACAGCACGACCTGCTTCAAGGCACTGGTGGAATTATCAAGAAAACAGGAAAGGGAGTGCTCAAGTTTGTGTATGTGTGCGCTGGAACACTGCCCACCGGGCATTCCTGTACCTGTCCGAGGATACTACCCCTCACCTCGCCCACATCTCCTCCCTCCACCTGCTCTCTGGCCCCCCAGGTCCTTGGGGACCTGCCAGACTTCAACAGAGACAACCCTCCCAACACAAGCCCCTGCCCCCAGCCTCACACACCTCTCCTCTCTGTCGTCCTCTCTTTCACTCGCACTCTTCCACAATAGCCTATCCTCTGATCCCCAGGGAAACGCATGAATATGGAGGAGGCTGACCAAGTAGCACATGATACACACAAACTCGCTCTCTACCCAACTCTCCTTTCACTCATTTATTTATATATGGATACCTATTGGAGGCTGCAGGCACTCCCGTCCTCCGCCCTTACACCTCACCTCTCTGATGCTCTCTGGGTGACTGTTTGTGTAAATGTGGCTGCCAAATTATGTAAAGCTGCTCTTTCCACAAGCGCGGCATACACATTTAAATGAAAAGAAACGCAATATAGCGACGCAGTGGACTGATATGTTTATAAGTCGGCTTCTGTTGCGGTGCAGATGTCCATCGAGTGCATGTGCTATGTCAACACACAACGCACATTCTTCCTCTCTGCGGCCAAACCGGCGTGTAACTCAAGAAGACTACAGACTGCTTTGTTTTTCACAGACAAACATGCAAGTCTGTGTTCCTGTTGACAATGGATGACCTCCTTCTGGAACCAGCTGTTCTGTCCACTGTGCAGAAAACACGTGCATGCATACAGTACAAAACACGCACACACACACCGGAGGATTAATACTTACAGAAGTGCACACATACTTTTTTTTCACACTAACACACACGCACGCACAGTCACAGTCACATACACAGCGTGCACACAGGAGTTTCCACACAGCACAGTCTGCACTTTGCACACAGAGAAGTGAGTGTGTGGGCAGGCCCTGGCAGGGCAATGCTAACCCTGGCTGGTGATTTATCGCCATAGTGAAAGCTTGGGCTTTGAAAGGTTGTGTCCTGCCAACCTCTGTTCTCCTCTGACCACCCGGTGCCCACGTGTGGCACTCAGGGGCACGCCTGTCCCTTTCAATAACCTGCATCGAAACCTGAGTCCTCTGGTGCGTGTGTGCTTGTGTGTGTCTGAAGCACAGCAACCTATACTTGTACCCCTGAACCACAGCTTTACTATTATGTGCTGTACTTTGGAACTACAATAAAAGATTTAGGTTAATTACAGTAGATGGTCACACAGCCAATGGATGACAAACAAACAATACAACATCTAGTACACAATGTCAAACCTGCCAGCTAGAACATTACAAAACACAGTGAGTGCCAGCAGCCTTGTTAATGTCGCTACGGCATTAGCAGGATTCTCAAGGAGTCCTGGAATACTTTCCTTACAGTTAGTCTAAATAAAAGTCTGATGGGTATTAACTTGAGTCTACCCAGGCTGGCAATTATGACTGTTCTGGGTTTATGAGCAGCAGCGCAACAAGGACAGGGCTGAGCCAAATGCTTCTCTGCATCTGATTTCCTCCCTCTGATAAGAATTCTATACGCTGTCGTCAACTTTTCATTTCAACACAGATGGACTGGCACGGCAGGAGTTGATGTCTGTAGGCCGAACAGGGCATAAAGTATGTCTGAGCCATATGCATACAGGCATATAGATGCACGCCCACGCAGACACATCCAAAGAGTGGAAGAGCGGTTACAAAACCACACGGAAATGCACAATGCTAAGGATTACAATGGATCTGATAATGACGCCCTCCTCCAGGGAGTCACAAAAACATATTAGTACTCTGTGCTCTGTCTATTCAGAAATTCAAGACTGCAACATCACTGGCTTGGATGACTAAAGGGATTTTTTTTTTTTCAATTTTACCATATTAAATCCATTGAAGATGATTAAATTTTCAAAATAAAAGCCTCTAATAAATGCGTGCACACATGATAAGATGTTATATTATAAAACATATTTACGTGTATTAAGTTTCATGCATTATTTCTGTGAGCTGTTTTTTTTCCCCTTTATGCAATGCAGAGTGCTACTTATTTTAATAAAGAGCTCTGCTGTGCTGTCATTATTAACTATTTGGCTCAGTAATAAAGCAAAGTAACAGTAGTTCGCATAAATTTGCTTTCCCCAGCACTAACAATAATGCACCAGTGGAACAAACTGAAACTTTCATGTAACCAAATTTAACACCGGTCACTGGTAAAGAACGCAAAAACCAAAGCCACATACTTCTGAGCATCTTGTTGTCATAACTCCGACCCAACTCATGGCAGAGATCCACATTTGATTTATGGCTTTAAAGTTAGCGAAGAAAAAAAAAGTCAGCGCCAGGATTTCCGGCGTGTGTTCAAGAAAAAAAATGAATATACTCACTCTTGTACAGCACGGGCTATAGACAGCGCGGTAGAGCCGGTCTCATTAACACTGTCCAAGGTCACGTTTGGCAGGTCATCGTCATCGCTGTCACTTTTGATCTGCCTTGGCGACAGGCCGTTGGGGTCTATGTGTGCTGTGAGGATGGGACACAGACATGGGAGACAGACACATGAAACTGGAGCTGGCGCTGTAAACTTATAAGGCATATCACATTGTGCGTCTTTCTAATTATAATGAAGTAACTCCTTTATATACAATTTCATCCGAATAACCCCAAAAGTATTCTTTTGTGTGCCATTATTTAGCATACTGTATGCAGTAGCTGAGCGTGAGTTGAGATGGCCTCAGTACTTGCCAGTATTTTCTCTCAGGAGCTGTCAATCAAACGAAACATTTAACTGGAGGACAGAGCAGTCGACCGTGACTCTGTACCCAGAGGTTGCGTACTTACAGAGTAGCATGCGAAAAGGACACACGTGTGCACATAATCTCTATCTGCCTCCAACCACAAAGATAAGACTACAGGGTGGAGCACCGTTTAGCTGTTGTTGCCTGTGAGCAGCGTGTGAAAACATTCGCGCATTTGTTACTGTTTCCAACTTAAAAGAACATGTGCACGCATGAGAGCAACTGTGAGCATCTGGTCCTCTATACAGTATGCACACCTGAAATAGAATCTTATTCATCATAGCGACGAACCTGTACACAACACCTGAAGAGATCAGCTGCTAATTTCTTCAACCTCGAAAATTAACAAGCAAACTGTATATGTGGGTGCTTGTTTCCTTTTGGACAACATGGACCAAAACCATGAAAAACAAGGAAAAAAAGACCACAATGCTGTTGAACCATGACCCTCTGAGCCAGTGAGCTCAGTGGTTTCTGTCTCTTGAGCTACGCAGTAAGGTTACATCTATTCCACAAGCTGTGAAAACTTGTCCCTTGGACAGCTCATCAGATATGCTGCCAGAGCCTGGAGTCATTCTGTCCATTCTTTCTCTTTCAGCCGACAGATGCGGCGAAAATCCCGGATAACACAATAAATTAATATCAGAAGAAAAAACAAAGACATGCTGTAGATGGAGAATTAGCAGCAGGGCATTCTAATACAGCACTTAAAAAATGTACACTGTTAACGGTTCTGTAAAGGCTATTCTTGCTTAAAATCACCGGAAACACTGAATATACGGAGACATACAGTATTTTCCACTGAGGTCTACAACATCCCCATCTACTGTAAGCCAGGGTGCTTTTATAAGCTATCAGGACTTCACCTTCTCTGCCCTCTCAGCTGAGACTGTGGCCATAATGGCCCATAATAATGGTCTAGAGTTAGGAGCAGACATGGTGTTATTACTGGAGGGGTGGGTTGGACACAGAAATAATGCTGTAACTCAGTTGGAGCTTTTGCTTTTAAAGGTTTCTGCTGTTGTTGTAGACTAAGACATGCAGAGTGGTCACCAGCTCGCCGAACCCTATGGAAAACCTGTAATTAGCTAGAAATACATCGCGTTTTGGAAATGGGGATTGGAGGGTGGGGGTATTTTGAACTAGGGACACAAAGGAGGAGTGGTGGAGAGGTGGGCAGAGCAGCGGATTTCTTCCTTTCTCTCCTGTTGTTTCCAGTCAAGCCCTGTTTCCATGGCAACCTCCTACCGGAGACAGGGAGACAGCAGTGAAAGAAAGGGTACCCGCCTTCTCTGAAAGAGGATGGCCAACCTGTGTATGTATGTGAAAAGCGAGTGAGTGTGCACCTCATATCTACGCTGAGAACTTTAATAATCGCATTAAAGTTTTCTTGGTGGGGGGTGGGAGGGGGGCTGGATTTAGTTCGGGATTTGCCTAATGTCAACAACTTATTTGTTTAACCACCGGCCAGTAGTGACACTTGAAATTCCAGATAAGGCAGGAACAAAAAAACTCTCTCTATATATAGATGGATAGACAGATATAGATATTTTTCCTATTGCTTTAATTCATTTTTGATTTGGCTTTGATGGTGGAATGTTGGATTTTGTAGACATCATATTAAATGCAATAAATAGCCAAATGTTCTGGTTCTCAACCGTTTGCACTCTCATTAAAAGTAACTGCGTCCACCACACCCAGCACTCATTCACCCCGTTTCCTTTGTGCTGGGTGCGTTCAGAGCCGGGCACTGCTGATGTTGCTCTGTGTATGTGTGTGTGGATGCGTCTGCTTGAGTGCCACCCATCTTCAATATCCATCCACACCCTATTATGCAAGTCTTGTTTTTCCCTATCCTTCCTTCTTTTCCTCTCTCCTCTCCCTGGGAACTGACATCTAGCATTTTAAAAAGCAAAAAAAAAACAACAACCAAAAAAAAACGGCCATCTCTGAGGACCACCCCACCCAGCCGGCCGAGTGTCTGTTTGAGCACATGCTCTAATTACATATCATTGCTTGTTTGCTTGTACGTACTGTACATGCACGGGTGTGAGCCTTAATGTGTCTATTCATTCTGCAGGGAGTGAAAAGAAGCAACCTTTTTTTACAACCAACAGTTGCCCTGTGTACAGCTCAGACTTGGACAGAAACACCTACTGTAGGGTCTCATCCAGTGGTTGGCAGTAAAACCACACCCAGAGAGAAAACCAACAACACATCCAAGGCAAGGCCAAAGAGGTCTAACTCTCAGACTACCCCAGACTTCTGCTTCTTGACAGAGGGAAAGCTACCTGCACTGGAGGCTGTTAAACACAAACAAGGCGTTCAAGCTCTAAGCCTTATCTTCCCTCTGAAGGGGCAACATTTTTGCCCGAGAGGCCATTCTGAAAGCATGGACATGACAGTCTGCCTTCTCAGCAATGTGTTGACTAAAGACAGAGCAGAACACCTGCCAGATAACAAACCACACAGCTTATCACTGAGCTTTCCCCCTCTAACATTTCAAAATCCTCAGTGCTAAATGTCAGTTTGTGCCATCCCTTATAGCTGACCCAGGTGCAGCCAAAAAAACTTCTGTAATTGTTCCCAGAGAAAGCTGCGAGCGGTTTCTCTATTCATACACCTCTTAGTAAGAATACATTGAAGCTTATTATGATTATAACCTATTTTAAGTGAGTTAACGGATTTAAAAGTAATATTTCTCAAAAGGTAGCGCCTAAGAACAGGTACCAGCACTTTCAAACTCTTAAATGTCCTATTAGAGGTTTCACCCAATCTGGATTAGTATCTAGGTCACATGGTTGAGGTGAGTGGTCATCCTTCAGTCAGGCTGATCAGGAATCATGATGGCCACCAGTGGTGAAACACGCCAACAAGGTGGTAAGCCATTACATTTTTAAATACAATTGTAATTTTCAATAAAACAAAAACGTGATTTCCTAATTAAAACTCACTGGTGTAGAAGAAAAATTGACCTTAAAAAGTACGCAATTCAATTCAGAAACTTTTGAAATATATGTATCCCTGAGATACATTTTAATCTGAAAAACGTGGTAATACTAGCTCCAAACACAGAAATTGCATTATGAAAGTATTGCTTTATCTTTTCCTGCAGGGCATCGCAGGTAGCTCATTTTGTAGGAAAGAAAGAAAGTGATTAGATTGATCCACGCAAGCCTTTCAGACTTTGAGCTCAGTGATAAAGGCGTTGAGAGATAGTTGCAGTGGTTTACACATTTGCCATAGATGTGAAAAGACCCCCAGTTTGAGATCGGGAGGAGTCACAGGCTGGCGTACTCCTAGGGCCAGTTCCAATCACAGATAATCGAGAGGGTTGCGTCAGGAAAGGCGTCTGGTGTAAAATCGGTGCCAATTCAAACAAGTGAATCTATTCGCTGTCGTGACCCCTTGGGAAATAAGGGAGCAGCTCAAAGTCCCCCCCCCCCCCCCCCCTCAAGATATAGCTCTACTGCAGAGGTAGAGGATAGAAGTCCAAAAACCCTCAGTGGATTTAGGTTGTGGTAAGCCTACACAGTATTTGTAATGTAATGGCCAGGAGAAGCTAGAATATGTAACTTCTCTTTATTGAATCTAACATTAAAATGTTTATCATTTTGACTTTGTTACACCATAGGGCAACATTTCCTTATAAGTACGTCTTAGAACATGCAAAATACACCAAAACAAGATGTGGGGCTAGAGTTTCACAGGGGCCCAGGCTGCTCAGTAAATATAAATGTAATAAAAAAGGCAGCAGTTCAAAACCTGAATCATAGTTGAACTTTTTGCAGTGTATCTTATTAAAATAATGACAGAGCTTTAATAGAAATCCCAACAGAACAAAGTTAGCTGTATAAATATAGAGCAAATTCAGCGAGCAGGGTCTCACCTTTGCCCTGGCTTTTGGCCTCATCCAGCAGAGGTAGCATGATGGCATTGTTGAGGCTGGAGGGTGATCGAACGGCAGTGGTGTACATGAGGGGCAGTGACTGTACCACAACTGGGATGCGGTGAACATGGCTGGCGAGCTTCCCGGCTCCCTGCAGGCTCAGAGGGCTGGATGGAGGCGGAGGCACAGAGTGCAGGATGTGCAAATATGGCTGACCTCTCACCCCAGTTCCCGGGGCAACCAGAGGGCCCGATGTGAGCACCGACGAGGCTGAGGTGATAACAGATGGAGAGGAGGAGGAGGAGGATGACGACGATAACGAAGACGGGGAGAAGGCGGATCTGAGGGGGGATGACGATGAAATCGTGGTGGCGGATGAAGAGGAGGGGCGGGGTTTGTTGATGGACAGGTCGACGGGCTCGGTCTGCGTGTGGAAGTGCAGGTCGTGGGCGAGCAGGTCTTCGGGAGGTTCCGGTTTAACTCTGCTGAGGAAAAAGGGGACGCCGTCCATCGCAGTGTAAGGGCGCACTTTGGGTGACTGTGGGCGTAAGAGAGACAGTGATGTTTCAGTTTAATGCCACAAAATACATTAACCTCAAAAGACAGAGTGTTTCTATGGCTGAAATCCAAGTTCTAATAGTTTTTGTGGAAATATTTGTTATGAAACACAAATACAGAGCAAAATATTCATTTAAGAGTTCAACTTCTCCCGTGAAGCTCTTCAACTGGCATGATGTCACGCACAGAAATGCACGAGTAAAGATAACGTCTCTAAAACTCGCCTCCTTTCGCTCCCTCGTTCTCTTCTCCTGCCCTGGGTTGCACTCTCTCTTTTTCTCCTGTTTTCCATGACTCCCACACAAACGCAGCTCTCTTGGCTCCCCTTGTCTCTCTCTTAAATCTCCTTTGTGACGGTGAAAAAACATCATATGGGCTCAATTTCCTGACCGTCTCTCTCCGTCTCTCAGAAATGGGCCTCCTAAGGCCAATGCTGGTGGCTTAGCGTATCCCTCAACACATCTTTCACTTAACACCAAGCAGACTGTAACACAACCTCTCCATCTGTCTGCACACGTTTCAGGAACCTGTTTACTTGGAAAAGATAATAGAGAACACACACGGTAGAAAATGTGACGCTCACCCTGCTACTATTTGCTTCTTAGGGCTCCCAAACTTTGGCCCCTTTACTTGATATCGCGGTCTTTGTTCTAATGTCAGATTAGCCGAGTTGCATGTGATGCGGCTGATCTCGGCTCACTCTGCTCAACGTGGGTGCTGCAAAGTGTGGTAAGCAGTGTTGATCCTCACAGTGGAGCCTTTCAGAGGCTGAGTCACAGTTAGTGCCATCAGGGAGCGAGCACGTCCAGGATTTTTTTTTTTAAATAATCAAACAGGAAAAGCTCATTAAAATTAAATGGAAAAAAAATCACTCCAATAGCAGCTGCAGGAGAAATGAAAAAATGTTCTCTAATGTGGGTTTTCATGCTCACTTTTGTTTTCAGAGACTCGCATTTCTTTTTCCTTATGTAATGCTGACTGAGAGTCGATCTGCGGTGAATTACGAATTTTTCTGAGTGGTGTGTATGGGTGTTCTTTTATGTAGTAGCTTACTATTTTTACTCCAGACTTGTATACTTGTTTTCAGCCTACAGGAAGTGTTACAACCCCATGAATCAAACAACAAAAAAAAAAACTTCACGCAGCATAACTCCTCTTCAGTTGGAAAACAAACCATGCCCCATGAAAAATGCTTTCTGATGAACTCTGAACCTCAGTGGGGTTCAGCTCAGAGTCACTGGTGTCGTGTCAAGATCCACAGTAAAATATGGTCTGGGTCATTACCCACCACCGATTTCAGGCATGAGCCTTCACAGCATTTCGTTTGTGTTATTCTTCAGGGGTATTGCTTCAAAAAAAAAGCTCAATCATGCTGTTTATTAAGAAAATGGAAGACATGATCAGTTCTAGTGTACTGTGATAAAGATAACATCACATCTCCTTCAATTTTGTCAGTACTATTCAAACAGAGACACTTCCCTAAAGGGGCTGACGAATCGTTATAAAGTTCTCCTCTTTTAAAAGTTATTCTCAAAGAACGAGAGCGACCTACAGGCACATATAGAATATTTAGAGATTCTAAAGCAAATATCAGTAAAGGCTTCAGTAGAAGCAACTTAGATTGTTGCGAATCCACAGTGGCATAAGGCTGCCAGCACAGCGACAATGAGAGCGTCATACAGGTTCCCTTCTACCTTTTCTGTTACGATCGAACTTGTGGGCCTCATCGCAAAGAGGAAGATGAAACCAAAGTTTACAAATAAGGTTTTGGTTTTTTGGTTAAAGAATTATGGTGCAGTGATGAAGTGCAAAAAAGAGTAAGAAGATAAGAGAAGCTATGAGAGAGCCACAAACTCTATCAGCAAGAACAGCGATCAGTATCCGGCTGTGCATGTTTGAGACAATAAAGCCCGTGCACCACTGAGAGACTCCGACACTGTGGGGATGTTATGGGCAGCGCACAACAACTTTTTTGATACTATTTGAGTATTCAACTGTTAGATTTGCAGCTAATTAAAGAGCCACTGGTGTGAAAGCATAAACCAAACCAAACGGCTGATGATGTACATGTACAATAACAATAAAGAGATTTTCTATTTTATTCTATTCTAAAACACGTTTTTGGTACTTAGAGGCAAAGAAACGGAATACACTTGTATTCTTAAACATGCTTCAGGCTACATTTATACGCACAGATGGATACATAAACCTATCATTTTTATACAAACAACCTCAAGTGAGACGGATGACGCTTGCATTGCTTTGCTTAATAAAAGTTACACTCTGTTGAGTCTCCATGCTAGCAATGTCTAGATTTAAACAAGCACGTCCCTCCTTTAGGTTATTCAAATTCACATTTTATATTTTTCGTTTGTTTGTTTGATTTTTTTATGGTTGAGTGTCTGCTATCTAGTGGCTATATCAAGAATTTACCAAGACAAAATTATCTAAATAAATTTCACACGGAGTTAAACATTAACTGTCATCTCTACTTTGTCTTGCATCAGTCTGACGTAGCCTTTCTTGGCTGAGCCTCGGGCTACCATCTAGCTGCTTTTGCACATGGTCTCTCTGTGTTTCCATTTTTGTGTATAGAAAGCGAGTGTCACAGTCTGCCCGGAGCTATACCACCTGTCGGCTTTGAAGCCGTTAGATTCACCGAGGCTAATCTCAGTGTTTTGAAAACAGTGTCTTTCTTAGTAAGTGTGTGTAGCCCACTCCTAAAATCATGTAGTATTAGCAGGTCTTCTTACCAGTTAAAGACATTGAAGTATCTCATGTGGTAAAGTGCAGAATGAATAATGTTATGAATAAAACAGATATGCTGCCCCAGTCCTAAATGTTGATTGTTTAGGACAATCAATGAAATGGAATTTTTCTGGCAATATCTTCCCAAGTGCTTTTTTAAAAGAGCAAAGAGTTTTCAACATAGCATTTCTAAACATACTAGTTTTCTTTGGAAAACAGAAATTGTTTCTATTTGTCACAAGAAATATTTCAGAAAAACAAAAGAAATTGGTTTAGACTATTGACGCTCACAAAGTAGAAGACCCATATAAAAAGTTATCACAACATTTCCTGGTGTTAAGAACAGAAATCAAAAGAAATTGAAAGAGTCACAGAGTACAGAAGAAGCCTGGTCGAAGTAAGAAGTTAAAGATTTCAAAGCCTCTGAAAGAAAACTAGTGAGAGTTGGTGTGTAAAGACTCCAGAACGACTACCGAGGCACCAGTGAATGACTTAACCCATTTGGGAGAACAATAACTAGAAGCAGGCACAACAATGGACTGTGCAGGTCTAATGAGATGAAACTAGAGTGCTTTGGCTACTTTCAACATGGCAACGACCCAAAACATACGGTGAAGAGCTACCTCCAGAAGACCAACGTGAGCATTATTGACTGGCCTGTGCAAAACCCTGACTTGAATTCTACTGAAAATCTGTGTGATGAACTGAAGACCAATGTCCATGCCAGAAGATAATCACATAACAGGCTGGGATTGCTCAGGAAACATCAGAGAAGCTTGTTGAAAACGACAACCAACGACTGCAGGCTGTTAACCAGCAAAAAAACAGTACACACGGTTGACTATTGACGTCAGAGGAGCTAATCATTTTGACCGGGTAGTTTGGCATTGCGTTGAATGTAAGCATCCAAAATAGGGCTAGGCTGTTTGGACAAGCTGTGTTAAAAATTCCTTTCTCTGTTTAACAGTACTTTGGAAATACTTCTGAACTAAAACTAAATTTTCATAGGGAGGTCTAATAATTCTGTCTGCATTTGTGTATGTTTGTAATGACAGTGCACTTGGAAAGTGTCCTATAAACAAAGACTAGTTGGCGCTCTAGCAATGACATTTCCTTTTTAAATAAAATACATATACACTGTTTCTTAAAAAAAACTTTACTTATCTGTTAATTTATTTATAAAGTAGTTAAAAGTAACTTAATGTACTAAATGGTAAGTGAGCAAATTGCACTACAATAAATGATCATATGGCACAAACTCAGTTTACAGCAAGACATCAAACATGCCACTTACAGAAAAGTATACTTGCAACACTATTACAAGCCTATAAAAGTAAATCTACTGCTTTTTTTAGTCCATTGGTATTATACCTTTTGTTTCCATTCATTTGTGAGTGCTGCCGTAATGTTGAGAAGTAAGAACTCTATTTAAAATTCTCTCGTCAAAATATTAGAACGGTCTATACATAAACAAAACATGCAGAAACGAAAGTTCTGCCTTTTTTTCTTCTTCAAACACAACTCAACAGAAATGGAAAACTTAAGCCACCCCTACTCTCACTTTGACAGATACAAACCCACACATGCTTACAAACCTGACACACATACAGCAAGAGCCGCTCAACCTGCCTGCCTGCCTCCGTCCTCATGCCATTGTCTTTATTAGGGGATAATGGTTAGCGGGGCAGATTTTCCAGCCCCTTGCAGGCGAATTGTCTAACGAGGCAGACCATTTCCAGCAAGCCCTTGGCACCACGCCACCCAAATGAAGACCACATTTCTGCAGCAGCCTAAACTGTCTGTCTGCCTCTGCCATCTAAAGGGAAGCTCGGTCTGTTAGGGCAAGATTGGATCTTAGTGCACTTCAAAGCTGTGTGGGCTGCAGTGCTCACATCCTGTCTGTGACTGACATCATTACAAGGAGAATGATTTCAAACCCAAGGTATGAGGTAGCAGCGCAAGAGCCTAGCTCTCAAACCCTTAAGCTGCAGCTGAGGAAAGGACACCCAGAAAGTAACCACCTGCTCCCTCTATGCCAATTCCTTAGATGTGGAGATTCAATTCTTATCAACACAAACCACCTCCACAGCCAAACAATTCTCTGCAAGGCCTCCGAGATAACCTGACGGGTTATCAGCAGCCCGTATTTTTCTCATCCATCACAGGTTAATGCTCCCAGATTCATCTCAACAGAAACTATTCCGTTATCCCACAAAGTGATCTTGGTGATTTATTAGAGAGCTAAAAATGTTATTGATAGGTTATGAATGGAAATCAATAATAAGTGAATTCTAATTCATCACGGTTACAAATATTAAGTGGTCTGCGCCCACTACACACACAGCTATGCCAGCAACACAGAGCCCTTGTAACCTAGCAACAGCTTCACCATAACAAGACCACTTTATTTCTAGGTACGTCAGACCAGAGAGCACTGATACTGTATGTGGGCCATGAAAAGCTTACGCGAGGTGCCTCTGTTATACATAACATGATCAATACATTTAAATGAACTCATGAAAGTAAATTGTTCTATGTAGCCGATCGGGTAAACAAAGTTATTACAGATTTGCTGGTGGAATTTTTAAACTGCGCTCACATGGGCTTGTAGTGACAAGCTCTTACTCTGTGTAGAAACACCACGGAGGTGACATGGAGCTCTGTGAGAGAGCAGAGGCATGCAAAGGATACAACAAAGCAGCAGATGAAGCCGTAATAGTGTGTGCAGAGAAGGAGTGTGGCATGCTGTGTTGTTTGTCTGCCTGTATTAATGTGTGCATGTGTTTTTGTGAGAAACCCCAGAGGGAGGATAAAGGAAAATTGAGAGATGTCAAGAAGCAGGAACAGGCAGAGATAGATAAGATTTAGTTTCCCATGCAACCCTCCTCCTCCTCAGAGTAGTGACGAGGCTACATCTGCACAGGCCTCACCCACCCGTCCAGCCAGCCAGCGTGGACTCCGCTGGCTCCAGTCACCTCCCTAAAAGACCCCCAGTGCATTCCTGCTCCAGCTGTGGCTCTCTTCCTCTTGGTTCTTCTCTTCTCTTTTCTTACTACCATGCTCTCCAACCACTCCTCTAAGCCCCCACTCAGTCACTCACTTGCTTAGGCCTGGGAGTGATTATCAGCCCATTGCCGGGAGGAGGAAAGAAGGAAAGGAAAGCAGGAAAAAAAAAAGGAATTGTCTGGAAAACAACTGCTCTCTTACCCCTTGTTCCGATTCCAGGGGCTCGGCTTTGACTCGGACTGCAGGCATTCCGTCAAGCATTAACATCCTGTTTCTTAGCCTGCCTGTGAAGGAACACAGAGGAGGTGTAAGACGGGTGTTTTAGCATGACTAAGCAGGTCCCACACTCACTTATTCACACATGGACATCTACAATGTTGTCCTCACACCCACTGAGAAATAAACACATTTTAAATAGACATGACTTCATGTTTCAGAATCATCAGAAGCTGACACACAAACACACACACACACAAAAAGACGCACACAAACTGTGAGTCCCTCTTCTTTATAATAAAGATTTTCGAATTGCCTGGTGGGCTGCAGTGGGGCTAATAACACTTAATAATACTGAAAGAAATCCTCTTAAGACTTCAATGGAATACAAACACATGCTTCATATACAGTTAATCAACAGCAAAGGCATGAACACAACCCGTCTTCAGAGTTTTCCTCTTTAGCCACTTATATAGAGAAAACAATGAGCGCCGTTTGAAGTTGTGGCACTTCTAAAGGTGTAATGTAATATTCATTAATTCACATTATTATTTGAAGTATTTCTTAAGATCCACGCATCCCTCTGCCTCTGAGCACGGTGCGTCTGTAAAGTGGGCAGCAGTGCCCGTCTCCTCAGCTCCGCACTGTGGCTTTAAGAGCGATACTCAGATGGAGCCAATGACAACAATGCATGTTCCGTATCCCTCAGCTTGGGCCCGACCTGAGGTAACCCTCCCTCTTATTATTTTAGCAGCAGTACATGGAGGAATGCAAGCAAGGCAAATAGACCCTAAACATCTCTATTACTCTCCACTGCTGGCACCAGCAGCGGGGTTTGCGGCCCAGTCCTCATAGTCAGCAGCACCACGGCAATCATGACCATTCTAATTCTGAGGAATAAAAGCTGAGGCGGTAATGAATGACATACATTATCTCTGTTTACCTTATGTCCTGGCCATCTAACCACACTAAACATATTGCATATCACACAAAATCCCCGTGGCCTGCTCAATTACTAAACGTTTGGGTTTTGTTTTTGTTTTTTACTCACCAAAGTATCCACTCAAGACAGCTATCGGAAAACATTTCTTATGCAAAAATTGTTTCAGCAAAACTGTTTAATGCCAAGTATTGTTCCTCTACCTCTCAGAGTCTCAAGCGAAAGGCTAATCCTGACTGTGTTTGTGAGTTGAGTGTGTGAGGGAGGCAGAGAAAGAGGGAGGATTTACTCCCTCAATCTGCAACCCCCCAGATCTCGCCTCACAGGTCTAAGTCCCTCAGGTACCCTGGCTGTGCTGCTATTGTATTGTTGTCCAGGATGTCCTTCGGCTTCAGGTCTTGGTAGGCCCAGATAGCGTTGCCATGGTAACAACTGGGCGGGTGGAGCTGCAGCCTCGGTCCAGCCTCAAGCCATGTGTTGAGGAGGAAAAGAAGAGAGGAGTGCACTAAGAGAGGCAGAAAGTGAGGTTTTGTTTTCCCCGGGATGACCACCGTTATGGCAAATGCACTTTCTCCTCATTCACGAGAAAAAAAAAGAAAAAAAAACCCAAACCTCTCCAGACAGAGACACTTAAGATAAAACTTTATTTTCCTGAGGGGTTTGCTATTCTTACATCAAAAAGTTGTTGTTTTTTCCTTTTCTATTCATTTTTCTTCACTGTGCTAAATGCTCACTCTATTGCTGATGGAAAAGCAAAACAATTAGAACTTCTTGAAAGTAGCAATCTTTTCCCCGTGTGCCTAAAGTCCATTTAATCCAGTGGGTTTGTGAGCAGTACCTAATGAACTGGCCTGCAGAGGGATATTCATAGGAAATCAATGGTCTCTGCTTTCCTTTGCTTGTGATGATAATGACCAAAGAGCTAACGGCAGTCGGGGAGCCCTAACACTGAGTAATGAGATAACTGAGGGGTGTTGAGGAGTTCGTGTCGCACTCCTTTGACTGAAGTCAAATGTCAATCGCTTTTGTTCCCACAAAAGAATTGTTTCTAACAGCTAGTGCTTGAAGATCAAAAAAAAAAAATCAAAAAGATTAAAGATAAGAACAAAGACTGAGTTGAAACTGAAAAGAATTTGTTGGTGGTGATAAACCAATGCCTATCCAGTATCACTAAATTTGCTCTGCTGGCAGCAGGCTCAGGCAACTAGCAGTGCACTGTCCATCAGCGGTATGAGGCACTGTGTGTGGGAGATGGAGAGAAGGAGGGGTGGGGGGGTTAGAAGGAAACAGGGTAGATTAAGATCACCTTTCCATTTGCTGCTCTCTGAAATGAAATGGCCATCCCAGGTGTGTGGGGGAGTTGGATGGAGAGAGGAGGGCAGTGGAGTGTTGAGGCATCTCATTTCTCCCTCCTACAAGCCCTCCTGTCCCCACCACAATCCCTCGGTAAAAAAAAAAAGAAGGTAAAGGGAGCAGGTGAAGATTGATGTCAGTTCTAGCAGAAGAAATACTCCAAGTATACCTATTTGTGAATTTTCTGCTGTCTTTGTTTTATTGTTTGAATTTATTTGCGTGCCTGTTAATGCGTTTAACTGAATGAAGTGAAACTCCGACTGCACATCAACATCCATGACCTGAGGTTCACCATCTCCTAGTTCCCTGTTGACGGCTATTGACTGTGTACTCACTGAGGCAACAGCAAGAAGCTTGCGGGCTGCCTTAAAAAAAGTGTTAAAAATTAGAATAGACAAACTTCTCTAGAAGACATCAGACATTGTGAGACCAAATGTTGACCTCATGCGCTCGTTTACATGCACATTTCCTCACTGCATACAGAATCAAAAAAATCAAAAGGAAAGCATATCAAATTAAAAACCACTGTGCCAGAAACAGCTCTGTGGCTTACTCTTGTCTTTTAGCTTTACACCTGTGCTACTAGCACGCTGCCAACACTGTGAATGAAATAATTTTATTTATGAACTGTTCAGTGTTAATTAATGGAGTTTAACAAGGAAGTACTTGACTGGCTAAAAAAAATTATATTAAAAAAAAAAGATGCATGTCGGTTGGTGGTGAACAACACTGTGACTTTGTGCAAGTGCTTGATACTGTCTCTGGGTGTTCACTCTAAGAGCACGGAAAAACATTTCTAATTTTTTTGTTGTTCAAGTAAAAGTTGAGGCTTAAACAAGCTAATGAAACCAGATTTAGTATCTAGCTGTGTGCACCATCTTTGCTTCCCTTCTCATCTTTTTCCTCTCATGTGGACACACACACACACACACACACACACACACACACACACACACACACACACACACACACAAATGCCACACACCCTGTAACACACTGCAACAGACGGGCCCCGCCAATGCTTTGTTCCCATGTCGAACGCCCAGAGCAACTGGGTGCATCTGTGTCACAGAGGCTGGACCTGCTGCCACGGGCTGGGATGGAAGAGGGATGGAAAAGGGTGAGAGGAAGGGAAGGGGTAATGAATAATTGGGGGGATTGGGGGGAGGGGATGGGGGGGTTACATGAGGATGGATTCAGGAAGGTGATAGGAAGAGATGGCGGGGGGGGGGGGGGTTGAAGAGCGCAGAGTTACTGGCAAAAGCAGTGGTTAGGAAAGCAATCACGGGGAGTTGAAGGGGTTGGGGGGGGGGGGGTTGTTTAGCGGGGAGGAGGAAGGGAGGGAATCAGAGAAGGGAGAGAGGGGAGAGAGGGGATATGGACATGAGCCAAGGCCCGGTCGAGCGCAAAGCACACGGTGCAAGAATGCCAACAGACCCCCCCTCCCATCCAGTCCTCTACCAAAGGGAGGAGAGAAAGAAAAAAGGGAGAACAAGAAAGCAAAGCAAGAAATGCATTTAAAAATGTAAACAAATGCTTAACTAGTTCTATGGATAAAAGGGACAGAGCTGTAGTTGATGCGAAATAAGCATTTCCTGTGTTTTGCCCAGGCTGTCTGTTGCTGGCCTCTTCGCTGCAGCTCACTTCCCTGTTCTGTGCCCCTGGACACCCCAATGTGACACATTGGCCTGATAACCAACCTACGACTGTTAGCTCACTTGCACACTGCAGCACTTCCTCTCTTTCAAGTCAGCCAGTGCACAGAGGTTTTTGAAAACTAGTAAAGAAATACTGTAGCAATTTCTCAATAAAGAAGGTGAAATGAGGGGAAAAAACTTGCTAGACAAAGAGCTTTGGATGAGTGATACTTTTGCAGACACTGGGACATAAAGCTACTGATTTTTTTTTGCTAGCAGAGTAGACGGATCAGCCGAATCACAGCTGATTTTCAATCTCAGCCTGCTTCATGTTAAGCTGCATCTGTGCATGACCTCATCTTGTTGAACTAATTCTGGTCTTGAGAGCTACGTGCATAGTTCCTTGCTGAGTTAGTACTCGAAGAGTAACTGCGCCCAGGAAAATTATGGCATTTTATGCGGTCAAGGGCTCAACATTTGAATCTTAAACCCAATCCAGTCAGTGGTGCCCTACAAAGCTAAACACCACATAAATAATGCAATTCAAACAGGACCACTTTAGTCAGAGAACTTCTTATTTTCATTTGCAGATGACTAAGTTATACTTGGCTGCTTGGCTCTGCTCTCAGGCCTCCCCAGCAAAAGCCTTGAAGAGCACACCTCAATCCCATGCTCTTCCACATGCATAGATAGAAAACCCAAGCACTCTCAAAGGAAGAACAGCAGCACAGGCGTCAGTGACACCAGATATGATGCTGAGAAGTCAGATAAATCCATAGAGCTATTTGGGGAATGTATATAAAGAAAATCTTAGCTGTGTTAACTCATATTCATATCTGACAACAAATTGCATGGCTGGTAAAACATACAACTGACATGTCTACTTGGAACCTGGGTTTTCTCCAGGATGTCAAATGATAATTTGTGTGGGAATTAAGTGGAGTTTAAGGGATTCAGACACACAGCATCAGCTTATCCTCCATATTGTCTTCTGTGCCTGCTGGCGACTGTAAAAGACCGTAAAAAAGCACCTGATGCATTGATTTTTGCTGGGAGTGGGGGGCAGTCAACTCATTCCTGCTTGCTACAATATAGCTGTTGATGACCAAAATGACCCTGAAGCCACCGGAAAATGTTCCCGTGCTCCTGATTGGTAGTCTGCCGCTGTTTGTCACAGTGCGCAGCGGTCAAAGTTCAAATTAGTTGAACTCTCAGCGCGCTGCGGGTGAGCCACATCGTTGCTTTGGCCAGCATGCCAACAAGCCATCGGCGCAGTAACAAACCAGTGGTGCGCAGCGCAAACCATTTTAAAGTATGGATTTCACAGCGTCAATGTTCCATCATGTTTGAAAAACCGATTATGTTGATAGATATGAAAAAAACTCCCTTCAGAGCCACAGAAGGGACATAAAGATTACAAACAAATAAGGCAAATAACTGTTTTCAATACGATGAGTTGACGTTTGAAATTAGCAGAGTTCCCCTTTAAGGTCTCTCATGAAAATGAGATTAAGGTACTTCCTATCTAAATAAAATCCCTTCACCAGACAGGAAAAGAGAAACACCGTCAGTGTTGATGGTGTTTGTTGATTGTCCAAGGTATGTATGTGTGTTTAGGGTTCACGCCTGGATGTACTGTTTTGGACATGTTTTTTTTTTTTAAATCATTCCTGGCACTCTGTGAATGGTCTCAGAATTTCCATTTCAGAAGACGTATTTTCCTTGGCAAGAGCAGCAAGTGAAGTCTTTTGGATGCTTCTGGGACATTTTTGAACGGGGCTCAAGAGAGCAGAGAGCTACTACCTCCTTGCTCATAAAAGCGTGGACTTCTCCGACTGCAGACAAGCACAATGGCAATAAACTACAGCTTATACACCCTACCCTGTTTAAAAAAGAGAGAGAGAGAGGGGAAAAAAGTTCCCTTTAGGGTTAAAACCCCCTCAAAGATGCACTCAACTGATGCCTTTTACCTCAAAACACCCCGCCCATTTCCTCTTCGAATAAATCAGTTCCACAGAGGAAAAACACAGCTTGCTTTATGTACACAGTTATTAATAGACAGAACACACTCATCATGTGTTGGATGATTTATTTCTGGCACATGTTGTGAAACTTGGGGAACTTATCAGCTCCTTATCAATTTAAAGGAAAAACTCAGAGACAGGATGAATACATAATGATTTTAGAAATAAAAGGTAAATGGGCACATTAAGGTTGTCAGCAGCAACAAAACAGAGCGATTACAGAGGTGTCACCTAATGGCTAATCCTTGTATGATTATTCTTGAAATTAAGAGTAAAAACGATATCACTGAGATGCTGCCTATCAAAAAAAAATGATGTGTATTAAAAAAAAATTTCATAAAACCGAATACCAAATAAAGCCATGTGACAAATTGGGTCCAGGGTGCACCCTGCCTCTCGCCCCATGGCACCTGGGATAGGGTCCAGCCCCCACAAAACACTGAATTGGATTTTGGATGGTTGGATGCACGGATGTGTGGAAAATCAAATACAGAGTAGCCTGAGACAGCTCCAGAGATAGACACCCAAAGCATGTGAACAGGTTGACTGCGCCTAGCAAAGGATGAGTATTGATTTCATTGATCCAAGTGTCATAATGGTTACACCCAGCTTCAAGAAAAGCTCCAATTTGAAATTCCCCATAAAAGTCGTCGTGTTCCAAATTAAATTTAAAAAGAAAAACCTGCGCTCTGGCGACTTTGTGCGGTGTAAAGTTAAAGAAGCAACAGCAGTACCCGTGATATAAATCATTTGAAGACTTCAAATTAAATTCTTAGAAATCAGTGTAATGACGTCTGAAATTATGGAAACACTGCCATGTGTGAGAGAGAGCCACAGAGCAGTGAACTCATAGTGTTCCTCCCTGAGCCAGGCAGCTCAGCACCTGAGAGGAAACCGGCTCCATTTATAGAGTGGATGCCCATGTAAATACACAAACAACACACAGACACAGAGTCACACACTAGTAAGGCCCACGGAAGTTCCCATATTCTGGTGAATTGCCCTTGGGTCCTTGCTATTTCTGCCAGGGGCAGGGGGATCCTGTGTCAGTAATCCTGTCATGATGAGGGGGATGAGGTCGCCGGATGCAGCTCAAGTACGCTGCCTTCACCAGCACACACGCACACAGGCAGAATAATTTGTAACGACCACGACATACAGCAAGTCAGTTATGAGTGTGGTTACAATAACAAATCTGCGGTTCACAATAAAATTTCCTCAAGGTAATGAGAAGATGTCGCAGACTGGCACTGACACATGCTTTATTTAATCAAGTGAAACTTATCAAATTAAACCAAAGAGTCGACAGACCAAAGCAAGTTGCACAAGTAATAACACTTTAGCCAGATATTTCCCTAGTGCCTCTTGTTTAATGAGTCAAATGGTCAAAATATGGTTACAACAGGGCAAAAGGGAAATCTTTTATCTTTTTTTTTTTCAGTGACTTTTTTCATTGTGAAAGATCCCCACCTCCACCATTACCACCTCCGTCCCTTCTAGGTCTTGTGAAACTGTGGGAAATGAAGAAGCTGTTTATTCTGAGAGGAAACACTCAAAGCGAAAAGAAGAGTCGGTCGCTGTCTGGTTTGTCTGTGTCTCTGTCTGTGTCTCAAATGCACTTCTTATAAAGCTGACTTCCTGAGCCCCTTTTCTGATCTACAATCTGGCTCGCAGACACTCACAAACCTCGTGACCTCTGCCTGCACCCACCGTGAACCATATTTATCTTCGATTCAGAGGCAGACACGCATGCACATAAACTCTGCAGCTCTGCCCATGAAAGAAGAATATGGATGCCCATTCAACACAAACAGCCACCCACACACACCTACAGTGTATGCACACACAAGCCGTGCACAAATACACACACACTCCTCCACATTGCTCCAGAGAGAGGTAAACAGAAGAGTCTGACATCCTCTTGCATCATGTGCCTCAAATGCAGCAGAGAAACAGCTAAACAAGCTGTGACCGTGACAGCGCTAAAGTGAGGTGGCATTACTCAAGCAAGCTCCGACTCCCAAGTCAAAGCAATTTGTGACACCATTCTAGACTATTTATGTCCAATTGAAGGTCATTTTGATGAAATCGTGAGAAAGAATAAGTTAAATGTTCAGTATGAAAGCTGGATCGAGTTTGGTGCTAAGGAAACCACAAATAGACACCACAAAACAGCTCCTGAAGAGATAGTTTACTATGAGGTCTTCTTGCTTCAGCATAATCCGCTGACCTCTCAGAAACACCGTACACATGCATACACACTCACTCACCTCAGTAAATGCAGCACGGTCAGTGGCTGTGCATCTAAAATAGCCTCTGACACAAAAACCTCACTTGTACCAAAGGAGGGGGAGGTGGAGCCAAGCAAACCAGGGTAAACGTGTGGAGCACTTGGCTTAGCCTTTCAGGAAGATACTCTAATATTCTGTGTATGTTTATACCACCATACGGCTAAACTGTACACGAGAGTGAGATACTGTGAGGCTGGTTGACTGCAGTGGATCAATATAAGATGCACTCGGTGCCTCTGTACCAGTCTCTTATTTACTTTCAGTTCACAGGTCCTTGGTTGAGGTGACCACACTGCGGTACTTACTAATCATCTCGAAAAGGCCGAACAGCATCGCGGGCACATTTCTGTACAGCATTCACCGTGAATAAAAAATGAAAAACCGGTGAATATATTTTTATTGATGCTTTACAGTGGGAGGCCGCCATAGAAGGGAAATATAAAGCGTTCTCAGTGTTGTAAAGGTGTTAAGCAAGTGAACCTTGTGGTATTTTGCCATTTCTCAGCGCTCGTGAAGAAGTTATAGCTGCTTTCAACATGTTGAAAATGAGTGTAAGGGTGAAACCCTGCTCTAATTTCCCACACTGAACTAATGGATTAGTTCAGTACCCTCACAAAAAAGCAACAAAAAAAATCCTTTCCATCAACTCTACCACCACTAACCACCCACATGTTTACCACCCCCACCCACTCTCACCTGCCCGAAGGGATGCCAGCACACTCGACCCTAATGGCGAATTCTTTGTGTAGGCTACTGTCTCTTATCCCCTAGGCTCTGGTAGCGTATGTGTGTGTACTTGTGTTCCAACATGTATGTCTGAATGTGATTCCCCTTCCCCCAACATATGCACTGTGTACATACTGCTCCCAATGGCCTGTCTTCCGAATGCATCACAGCACACGTGCATTCTCAAAAAGATCGACCTAGATGTTGTACAATAACTGTACAATGCAAGCATGCCAAGGCACCAATACAGTGACTCATCTACTACTGTATCTACTGTAAACAACTCATGTAGAAATAATATCATCTCAAACAGTGAAACACACACTCTTATTTTTTTTTCACTTGTCTTCCTTTGCCCTTTTTTCTCACTCGCCATCTCTTACATCCAAACAGCGGCCTGCATGCAGGCATATATGCGAGCGCACGGGCAATTTTCTCGTGGCTTTTTTTTAATAGCCTTTGCAGAGTCCTCCTGATGCAGCTTCACAAAGTGTCGCGACTATCTAACCCTACTTTTTGCTGACACAACCAAATCCACCCCAACGCACAGCACATGGAAATTGACAATAACGGACCAAGCAAAACATTCCAACACACTGACACTTATTACATCAAATGCGCGCAGCTATTTTCGCTCACCGAGTTTTTCCCCTTGGTTTGACCCATTCCAGCTCTCCAATAACACTCAATAAAAGCCAGCAGCTGTGTTTACCTCTATTACTCATCTACTCACGCCTTCACTTCGATTACTGCTCCTCTCTTTTTAAGCCGACGCTGTGCCATGTTGATACCTGGCTGAAGCAGGTAATTGAGTAGAGCTATGGCCTGTAGTAGGAGCCTAAATTCAGCTGTGTAGAAATGCCACAGCCCTCCAAATGGATTCCACATGCTGTTTACATAATTTCGTTTCCTAACAGTTGACCTACAGTACAACTGGAAACAAAGTTCACAGTGATCCACGCAGCATCCTTACACAGGTCTGTAGAAACCATCTGCATGGAGGATAGAGAGAAGCAACTCCCAAAAGATTCTGTGAAGGGGAAAGTCTCAGAAATGATCCAAAACAGACTGAAAATGCTGACTTTGAATACTCTCCCATCCTTCTTTCTTGGCTTCCTTCCTTTTCTTCTCTCCTCCTTTAACCAGCCATATTTGGCTAAAATCAATCGCACGCTAGTTTGAAAGAGGAAACGTCATCGCCTATAGACGGGCCTTCCACTGACATACCTTTCTATCCTAGCCATGGAAACATGTCGAGCGACCTCAAATCAGAGTCTGGGGGCAAGCTCTGCAACATGAGTCACTTCCAGTAAGCAGTGAGTGTGCTGCTCTAGCGATTGTGTCATTACTCAAAAGGAAAAAAGAAAAAAAAAACTTGGATCAATACACCGGTCAGACATCATTTGAAAAAATCTGCCTGTCTTAATACGTTTTTTGCTCTATCAAAATAAAAACTTGGTTCCCCACGATAGCTTTAACAATAGGAGACTCCTTATAAGTATACAACCAGGGATGAGGTTAACAATGCTTAAAATGATCTTGGACAAGCTGGAATCTTTCATGTTAGATTGTAGAGCCTTCTGATTTTTTTTCTTCACTATTTATACTATCAACCTCAGAGTCCCTGGCTGTTGCACAATACTTTCCGTGCTTTCTCTCTCCCTCTCTCTCTCTCACCCCTCTCTTTCTGCTCACTAAACACACATGCTCTTGCACTCTGTGTACACCCTTAACTTAATTTGGTAAACAAACGGGGGCTGGACACTCGGGTCGAAGGTTGAATCCACAAGAGAATGTGCAAAGGGAAAGAACATTTTGTCATTTCTAGGATTATGAAATACCAGTATAGGGACTTCAGCTCACTAACATCACCGACAGATGTTTCTTTTTGTTTTTTAATGTCGCTCACAGTAAGTTCACGACAGCCACCGCTGGATGAACGACGAAGCGACACAACGATTCCTTTCTCTTTCCTTTAATTGAATCAGCTTTTGCGAAGCAATTTTCGGAAACTGGATCTGTATGTTATATATTGGGTCCATACTCTAACCTCTCTAATTTTCCTCTCACCCTGGCCTTGGATTACAGTAGAGACCCACATTAATCCAGCCATATAGTGCGCTGCAGTCTATCTGCAATCAGTGCTGATACACTCCATAACACCCACTTGGATCAATGAGCAGTCAGTCAATATGGCAGCAGTTAACCCAGTTTATTAGCCCTAATGCAGGAAATTTCATCTTCTTAAATACAAATTTGAGCCTATGTGTTGTTAGCATGAACAAACCAGAGCAAAGCACATCTTCCTGAAAGATTTGATCTGTCAACAAGCAGCCAATTTGTGCGTCCTGATACGTGGCTGACAGAGGTTGCCTTTAAAGGGGGGAATCCTGCGGAGCAATTAAATATCCTGGGCAGAGCGGTGTTGATGGACAGATAGAGTCTATCCGTTGGTGATTGGCTTTTTAATTGAGTCCCCCCCACCTGTACCGATCCTTATCGTAAGCCTTTGGACCATGTCTTGGGGTGGGGGTTGAGCTACTGAAGGAATCAGATTGGCAGCACCAGCTTTATACAGTTGTGGAGGAAAACAGCAAGACGTGTGAGACATCAAATCGTTCATGTCAATGTTGGCATAGTCGGTGTGCTCTCAAGATTTGCATTCTATTTGTGACAGCAGCGGTGGGTTTCAGGGGTTGGGTGCGCTCAAAAGCAGGCACAGGTATGCTAAAGAATACCATTTATAAATGCAAATGTTTAACCTGACATGTTGAGCATTTTAATCAGCTGCCTCTCCAGTGTTTCTTTCACCTACCACAATTGGATGGGCTCCAACTGTAGTAGTGACACATGCAGCAGTCTCCAAATACTGCAGGTCTCAGTAAAAGTGGCTCTCCAACTTACAGTGGATCTCCAGATCTCCCCATACCAATATGGGCAGCTGCCATCCAAGATGATGCCCGGGATGAGAGCAAAGCAGCTGAATAATTTTGCCAGCACAGCAGTAAACCAGCAAAGCATGACACAGGAAGGATGGGGCTAGGTGGTTAGTAACAACTGAACCTTTAAAATAAGAGCGAGATGATTGTCCACTTGCACAATAATGATGTATATCGTCCTTTCAGACAGACGATAAGAATCACAAAAATGCTAAAATGAGTCATGAGACATTAAAATATCTGTACAGCCTGCCGATATCTATGTAAAGTCTATTTGTGGGAAAACCTGATGCTTCAAGCAAAAAACTAGAAAATAAAAAAATAAGGAAACACCCCAAAACAAAATAAGTCAATTTTCAGAGCATTCTGCAAGTTGCAAGAGTTATGCTTGCTGTCCTTCAGAAGCAAATGTCAAAGATGAATAAAAAAAAGTACATACAGCGATGGGTGGATGGATGATTAAAGTAAATTTGAACACCGAAGACAAGTGTCAGTTCCCAGTTTTTTAACGGACAGCCACTGCCATCATTGTTCTTGAACTCTTAGTTATTACTATAAACAGGGCATTGAAGAGACACCAATATATCCACTGTAATCATTTTTCCAGCTAGTTTCATGGAGAACCAGGGGGTCTCCAGATCATAGACTGGACAGAATTACAGTCCTTGCTTTTTGCCTGCTGGGGTCTCCAGTCCATCAAAGGTCTAACAAAAAGACCCTAACAGCCTTTCACACTCACGCTCACCTGTACAACCGACTTTGAAATCAACACTTATATCAAGCATCTTTTTGGACTGTGGGAAGATACAGAGCATCTGGAGAAAACCCATGAAGTCACAGACAGAATACGCAAGATCGAGACAGAAAGGACACCGACAGGTTCAAGCCCAAACTTTCTTGCTGTGACGCAAAAGTGCTAAACAGTCATTTTGAACCCAAACCATGACCTTTTACTAACCCACTCATTTTTTCTAGCTAAACATACATCCTCACAGTAAGCCACAAACAGCAACATCCTTTCGATACTGCTGTCAAACCAGCTAGTGCAGGTTGCATGTTGCTTTAGGGTAAACATTAAAAATATATACACTAACTGGTCAACATTTCTTTTTCTTCTTCTTTTTTTGTTACTGCTATCTGAATGTCTGGATTAAGTCACAAGGAACACTGACCTGTTTATCATGTAAAGTGACCTTTACATGATAAACATTCAGACAGGTCATTTAACTCTTCTGTTATCATCCAAATGTACTACAGTTCATTTGAACTGTTCTCAGTTCACCGCATTATTATATGCTACACTGAAGTGAGTAGTGTTGTCAGTGAAGTTAATACTTTAGCAGTCAATGAAGTCATTTTTACAGAAATACAGGCTCTGACTGTGTTTCAGCAAGAAGATGGTCTTGATTAAGACAATATATCACATGCACTGTGCAGGCTTCCCTTACATGCAGGCAGCAGTAGCATGATCAAATACAGAATGTACAAAGGCTTCTAGCATCAGCAGCAAAGTGGGCATGTGATGAAGACTTCGGGACCTGGACTGCAAAGTCTCTGTTTTCCTCAGTCCACACTAAA
This sequence comes from Copadichromis virginalis, assembly GCF_057382275.1. NCBI lineage: Eukaryota > Metazoa > Chordata > Actinopteri > Cichliformes > Cichlidae > Copadichromis > Copadichromis virginalis. Next base: position 18,117,110 of record NC_140633.1, read on the forward strand.
ACACAGTGCTTGAATTTTCTACACTGCTTCATAATCCAGGCGTACTGTGAACGCTGGGTAAAGACACAGCAAAAGTTATGCATTTTAAAATGTTAACCAGTTATTGTGGCCATTGCCTCAGGGATTATCCAGCTTAAAGACTTTCTGTTGAAGACCTGTTCATACATACACTGAACCCCCTAATTATAGCTACATTATCTGGCGCTTACAATGGCACTCTGACCACAGATGTGGTTCAGTGCTACAGTAATTAACCTTAAAGAGTTTATTTTCAAATTTCTTTCCAGATCATAAATACTGTTATCACAAATAAGCCTTCAGATCCGTGACATTCCAGACTTACGTGATTTGGATGATCAAGACGTGCAGATGTTTGTGTGCTGTAAAGAGACACTTTCAGGCATCTAATGTGATTCCTTGCCGTGTACACACAGTGTCGAAAGTCTGCTCTACATGTGTGATATCAGCCTGCTTATTCGTGCACAGGCAGAAGGCCTTATTGTACATGGATTTAAGCGATACTTTAAATGGGCACTAATCTCCCTCGCTCAACACCAAGGAGCTGCAGAGCTGCAGGGGGTCTCATCCTCACACATCCACACACACACATATATATGCCCACACCTTCCCTTCCTCTTTCTTTCAGATTCCTGCCTTGGGCATCTGTATCCAGTAAGGGTCCTAAGGCTAGACCCCCTATGCTAAGCGAGCCTACCGCAGACATGAGCGAGACAGATAAATATGAAGGCATGCCGGCTCGGACGTCGCCCGGATCAACAAGGTCCGCGTCAGGTGTTGAGGAACCAGGGCACCCTGACGAAAAGTGGGCTACTGGAACAAGAAGGCATCGGTGGGCAAGAGACGAAAACAGGGCGTTGTTGGAATGCTACTACGCAAGTAACCCCGGCGGCAGGGGCTACATGAATAGGATGCTAGGCGAGTTGCTCCAGCAGATCCCGGGAACAACATCGGAGATCTCTGTCCAGAAGAGCGCAGTCCTGGGAACAGCTAAGATACTGCGCAGGACCCTCAAGCTCCCAGGCCTCTGGTAGAGGACCCGAGCTTGAAGGATAAACCGCCCGCAGGGGCGTGCTGGGTGTTTTTTTATGGACAGAGAGAGAGACCCCGGACGCATAGTTAAAGGCAAGGTAGGGCCTCTCCACATCGCTAGGGTAAAGTCACACAGGTCAGTGCTTAGTTTCCACATCAAACCCAAGAGCAGAGGCCAGAGTCTCTACCACCCCCATCCCCACCACCACCTTTCTCTCTCCTTCCCTCCCACTCTCTCCACACACATACTCCCCCCTCCTCCTCGTCCTCCCCCTCTCTGGATGTACAAATGCCTTTGCTGTCAGCTCTGCCCTGGTCCCCTGTAATTGAAAATAACAGCCAAGGGCCAGCCCCCGGCCACTCTCTCCAGCCTGGTGGCTCTCTGCCCCTGTGACAGCCACCCATCAATACCAATGACTATTACCCTGGAAGTGAGAGCGCTGGCGATGACATCCAAGACACCACCCCTGCAACACTCCCACACACACACACACACACACACACACACACACACACACACACACACTCATATATACACACACCCGAGTGTCCTTCCTCCGCTATCCAACCCTCCCAATGTTTAACCCATTCCTAACAGCCTCGTTCCTCTGTTTCTAAGCTGCTACAGTAGACAAACAAGCCCGTCTCTCTCTTTCACACACAGACACACACACACACACACACACACACACACACACCATAACGCTGCACACAAATGCACACCCACACGCACACAACTCTCTTAAGACATGCACGAAACTCTGACAAGCAGCAAACTTTTTTTTCCACTGAGAAGTGCCGAGAGTTTTTGCAGCGCAGTCACACTCACATCCCCCACTAAGACATTCAGTCAGTGTTATTCTACAACACTCCTTCACTGATAAGCAGATATGTTTGAAGTTGCATTGGACTTGTGAGAGATAAGAGACTTGAAACACAGGAGGTGCCTGCGCTGCAAAAGTGTGGATGCTGCCCATGTCCCCGGTTGTCCCGAGTATATAAAAATCAGCTCTCTTTTTTTTTTGGCCTCTTTTATGACAGCTTATTAATTGACACTGACAATAAAGAGTTGTCCAGTCAGCTACATGCGGGATCTCTTGTCTCCCCCCCCCCCCCCCCCCCCCCCCCACTACCTTCTCTACTGTCAAACACCAAACACAATACTATAGGTGATCTGAGTTGTCATTTGCTTTGACAGAGCAATGACAGCTGGACGAAACGCATTGAACACAAGCACAAAGCCCAGCAACGTGACAAATGAAGCACATAGCAGCAGCCAGCAGAGGAACAGGACAAGAAAATTGCACAGACCTTGTCAGAAGCTGCAGAGCCGTGGAGACTAGGAGACTGTTTTCCTTTCTACAGTCCTCTCTGTCTCGTCTCCTCCTCTCCTCTTCTCTCCTCTCACTCTGCGCGTATGTACGTGTGTATGTGTGTGAGTGAGTGAGTGTGTGTGCGATAATGTGTGTGAGTGTGAGTGAGTGTATGTGAGTGAGCAGCTCCCTCCCCTTCTGCCTCTCAGCTGCTCGGCTCAGGCAGTTCTCAGGAAATGAATGAGAGCGCACAGAGAACTGTTGTACTTGCAAATGACTTACCCCGAGTCACATGATCCGCTAAATGTAGGGTGGGCCGGTGGGTGGAGGCTTCATAAGCAAAAGGGAAGACAATATACTCTAAGCTTTAACAGCATGCATCGAATTACATGGGGCCCCTCAGGGGAGGTTTCCGACGCGTCCGCTCTAAACCAGTCCAAACTCCCTCCAGTGCACACCTCCCGGAGCGCAGCGGAGAGTCCTGGCCTGGGGTGAGCACCGGAGCACCTCCCCGTTTAAAGGGGACGGAAACGAAGGGGGTAACAGTGCATTAGTTCAACTTGTTTTATTCGCAATGCATCAGTTTGGGTTGTGATAATTAAAAGGACAAAGTTTTTACACGCGCGTCTAGTAATTACACCCACGGATACAGTAATTATAAATACAAATGAACCGATGTGGTCAGTGAACCGATTTGTGAATAGAAAAACGAACTAGTGAACATTTAGTTTAATTTTAAATCTCATCCAAGAGCAAGGAAAAACAGCAAAATCACATGAGAATTTTTCGTTCTTCTCTGATTCAGTGACGATCAGTGTCTCAAGGGAATAACTGGCAGATTAATACATGAACACGAACATTTATTGATGCAAAAATGACTTAAATCCTTAATCTTCATAAATCAGAATTGTGACTGAAAAAATATTGCAGTGTAGAATACTTTGCTTCTCATCATTAAAGCATATGTCCTATTATTTATTTATTTTTATTGTACTTACTACTTATACTTATTGCATTTATTGCACTTATTAGCATAATAAAGCCTAAAAATCTATTTTAAAAAGTCAAATAAATGCATATATATATATATATATATATATATATATATATATATATATATATATATATATATATATATATATATATATGTGTGTGTGTGTGTGTGTGTGTGTGTGTGTGTGTGTGTGTGTGTGTGTGTGTGTGTGTGTGTAGAGAGAGAGATCAGTGCTTTGAATGATCACCGGTATTGATTACTTCCACTATTTATTCATTAACAGTTTAATGTCATGAAATAGTAATTAATGCTTAATTAATGCTACCCTTGTTGTGCATCCATATATATATATTCGCTTATTAAAATAATCTAAATAAATAAATAAATGAAGTGACCATCCAGATTATTAACGATAATTTTCTTGTTGATTCGAGTATCACTTTATCAAATCAATGTTCCACTTTAACCAACTGAATTCATAAAATCTCACAAGACATGTGCACGCACAGTGTAAGACTGTTTTAAAGCACCCCTGTTTCCCTCGTCTTTTGGGGATTATACTATCTGCAAGTAAAACACAAAAGGCATTTCTGCCCTCGCTTAAAGTGAAAAGATTTGGATAACATGCAGGAATATAATAAGCAGCTAAGCCACTGTAACCACGTCAGTTTTGCTCTTGGTATAACTGAGCTTAATGAAAGGTATCTCTGTGGTATGAGCGGCTGATGCTCATACCCCTCAGACCCACTCCCCTGAGAGCTCTAATTAAGGTAAAGGAAGCAGACTCATCTGCATGGCTGATGGCGCTCATGCCACTTTACATGGTGCCAGCTTTATCGTGGAGCTGACTGAAAGAGCCAGAGATGATAAAGAACGAGAGAGAGAGCGTTGAAAAAAAGACTCTTTACTTTAGTACAGTGATCCAACTGCAACCCACTTAATATTCATTCTGTTTCACTTCAGATACTGTATGTCCTCTGTTTGCAATCAATGGAGGATAAAATGGCTGGATGGATATGAGAGGATGGAATGAAATGGATGGAGAGAAAGAAAGACTGGACTAATAAGGTTGAGTAGGCTGGATAAAGGGATGGCCTGGGTGTGCTATATGGGTGAATTCTGTGGCTGTCTCCTATTGGAGGGGTTGGTTGAATGAATAAAGAGAGATGGGACGGTGTGGCACTGACGTAAAATGTAGCCGTATATAATCTCAGGCTGCAGACCTGCTCTTCTTAGCTCTGCAATGACTTTTTCCATCAGTTGTACAAGTGCTTTATATGTTCTTACCCAGAGATAATACAGCCTATTGAAATCATGGTTAAACCTGTTGGGGTTGATGCTATTTTTACTTAAAGTACCCTAATGATTATAAGTGACTTACAATGTATTTAGTGTTGTCAAAAAGCATAGCTACATATCAATTATGCAATTCTCTAGTCTAGTTACATACTTTCTGACATTCAAAGTATAAGCATGCGAAAACATGCATGTATGGTGAAAACATTAAGTATTGTGTCTTTTTCTGGATAACAGCAATGACACGCTGTTATCCAGAAACCCAACTGGGAAATTATCAAGTTTAAAGATACGGTTGTATTTAAGGTCAATGCAACAAGTGTTGCAAAACACAACTAAAATCCCTCTAGTGTTAGACTATCTCATTACCTGTCACACATTCAATGACCTTGTGCCATGTTTTACGACAGACTAATGGCTGTTCATCTTCTTGATTACACTGACACATGAGAATGGTCAGCTACAGATTCATGTGACGTTGCCAATCTCAGAGATAAATTTATGTGATGAGCGAGCTGGCTATTAGGTGCTTTGAAGGCCCTCCGTGTGTGATGGAACACTAATGTAACATCAGCCGTAAGGCCCGGCGATGATCCTTATAATGACGTCCCGAGGAGCTATTTCAAATGAAATCCTTGCTCTGTAACTGCTGCCCCAGGAGTCCTGGCATGTGTTGAAGGAAAGACGGCAGAGTGGAGCGCACACAGGCGCTCCGAAGGAAGAGGAAGGAGGTGGAGTGTGGATGGAAGAGAGGAAGAGCAAGGGGAGAGAGGATGATGGGAGATGGTCTGAGGGACGCTTGCGGGGAGGGGGTGGGATGAATCAGGCACGCAAAGGGAGGTGTGCGAAGGGGGCCTGGCGCTTGATTCGGGAATCTCAGTTCCATCGTGGTGCCCCAGCAGAGCTTGTTAAACACCTGAGACGCGAAAAGCTCTCCCAAGGCTACGCCAGCTCTAGACAGGTTGCTAACGTGTCACCCTCGGGTGGGATCAGTTCAAAGAAGGCGTGGGTGTCTGGGGGATCATTTATGCAGCATAATAAGCAGTAAGACATCAAGAAGAACATTAGGATTGCACTCCTCTCCCTTGCATCATCTGACCCAATCTCATCAAATTATTGTAACACCATTCATCATTTAGTCACACACTACAAAATGTCTACACTGAGGGGGCGGGCGATCTCAGCGTGCAGAGGAAGCCTGGAAAAAAAAAAATCTGTGCGTGTTGTGAAATGCTACAAGTGAGGGATGTGATGCTCTCCTCCTGTTCTCCCTGGCTAAACTTTAGACTCTGGACTCAAAAGATCAGTCGTGTCAGATGAAGAAATAGGGAGCAAAGAAGCTAAAGTCAACCTGTTACAGCGCAGTAAAGCGGGAAGGAATGGGGAAGGGGATGAGGGTTGCTGAGAGGATAATAATAAATACTACAAAGCCACAAAGACACATTCCTTTCACTTACTTTCGTTTCTTTTCCTTTTGACTCAGAGAACACTGTAAAATATAACTTCTACCCCATTTTAAAATATTTCACCGTGGATTTGAAAAGCATAATGAACACAGGCACAAATAAGAAATATGTGATAAAAAAGAGTAATTGTGAGAAGACTCCGAGTAGAAGAATCAGCTTGAAACCTTGAAACTGGAATGGTCAAAAATACATATTCATGCTGTCAGACAGCCACGGTTTGTAAGTGCTCACCTCTGGAGCCTGTCTTTATCCCCTGCAGACCCACGCTGTTCCCACTGTGAATACTCAACACAAATGGGCTACACAAAATGACAAGCGCTTTCTCTCAGCTTCACGAATCAAGGTTTTCTCTCCTCCAAAATGAAATTGAAGCAGTACATTGGGCCGGCCTATTTGTCTGCTTGCCACAGTACTCTCACAGTGTTGTCAATTTTGACAAAAGTTTGGCGACTGATGCATGTGTGATGAAAAATATTCATATTTGAGTATGGTACTGTTAATCTACATTACACAATAGCTTGTACACATGTTAGAACAGCAGAGAAAATACTGCATTTCACACCTGCACACAACCTTGTTCTCAATTCAACCACAGTAGCATTTCACAGTATGGAGCTGTGCTAACTGCTCCCTTGCTAGATCTGTAAAATAACATGAATTATTGTTTCTTGCAGTATACTGTGAGAATATAGAAACATTAAAACCTTTAACCTAAAATAATACATGTTAGAGTCAGCTGTGTTCAGTAATTGGATTTTTTTTTTTGGTTGTGACAATAGCAATAAAAACATTAATGGATATGTCAATAACATATTTGTCATTTAATGCACAGCAGCTGCTTGTATACATCAAAACATTGATAAATATAGGGATTGTTATCCCTTTGTCACCAATGCATGTGTTTGATGTATTTCATTCATAAGTTTGCATGCTATCTATCACATATGACACATTTATTTATCACACATTCTTAACATTTTATTAGGAAAATGCAAAATAGGTGCATAGGGATTGTTTTAAACATCTGCAAACACAGACGAAAATGTAGTATATGAGGAGAAATTAGGGTTTGTACAGTTCAAGATTTGTTTGTCATACAAGATTTTGTATGACCGCTGTCATTCTTCAACACAGCTTGAACTCGAGCTTTCTTGTTATTTCTTAAAGTAGTCTTCAGGAATAGTTCTCCAGGCTTATTAAAGGACATTCAAAGCACTTCTTTGGATGTTGACTGCTTTTTTGTTCTGTTCTCTGTCAAGATGATCCCACACTGCTTAAATAATGTCGAGGTCCAGGCTCTGGGGAGCCCAATGCATGACTGATAATGTTCCAGTGTGTGCATTTTCTGTCCAGGTATGCTTTTACTACATTGGCAGCACGTTTGGTATCATTGCTGTGCTGTAAAAATGAAGCCATTGCCAATCAGATATATTCCAGATGGTATTGCATGGTTAATCAAAATCTGACGCTACATTTCTGCTTTCATAATTTTGAAAAGATCTCCATCACCGCTGGCTGAAATGTAGCCCCAAATCATAAAGTGTAGAGACTCACTGTTATACAGTTCCCTTGACTTCCTATTGCCAGTCATTTCAACCCAAAGTTTCAGATTTGCATAAATAACCTGTTGCCACTGATTTTCTGTCCGGTTCATGTGTGAAGAACACAAATGGGTTCTGCTGTAGATTGTTTTAGGCCTCCCATTTCTTCTTTTAGCACCTTTTATCCAGTTTCCTCAACTTTCTGAAGGATACACTGCACACCGTTCTGAAATATGCCAAGTTTTTGGCTAATGGCCTTTTGGGAATTACCTTGTTATTGCAAAAATACTATTTTATGCCTGTCAAATTGTGTTATGTTTGGCATTTTTAATCGATTTAACTTAAGAAATGGGAAAAAATGATGTGTTTTTCTGACAGGCTGCTGGTAATAAAGTGCCCAAAGACACAATTTAAAATAAAAATGATCAGGTACAAGGACTAGACTGAAAATGTCATGCCCAAAACACTTTGAAAGACCTTCAGAAAGCCTGGAGAACAATAAGAAGACAAGAAAATCCAGCTCATTGGAAGAAAATTATAAATATATGAAGGGTGGCTCAAGACTTTAGCACAATATTCTATATGATATAGAATGTTAACCTGTCCCTTTCTGCAACCTGATGCAGTCCCAACAAACCAGACATGTTTGAATTATTGTTATAAAAAAAACAACAACAACCAAAAAAGGCTGTTTGGGGCATTTTTAAGTTGTCTTCTCTGTATTTTAGCTATAAGAGGTTTTTCAAAGCCCCAGTGTAATTTCTCTGACTTGTTTCAAAAGATTGCTGAATTTAAACACAGAAGGATGCCAACTAAGAGGTTAGATGTGGGAGTGGATGCAGTGCGTATAACTCGAGAGTATGTACAGTACTGTGCATAAGTGCGTGGCCAAGGTTTATGCCTGCACTGGGAACTCCACCCCCAAGCTCTTAAATGCATTGATCCAGGAGCTTGATTGCAATCACTGATGAAGAGTGTTATAAGGAGTAAATTATCGTGCGTTCATGTGCATCTATTGTTAGCTAGTTAATAAGTTCATTCAAAGCATGTTCAACTGCATGTTCTGTGACAATGGTTTGCTTTTTATTTTGTCAGAAAAGATACACAAGAAACCAGAAATGATTCCAAATAAGGCCCACAACTGGAAAATAATAAGTACCATTCATTTCAGTATTTGCTATTGCAGCAAGTGGAAAGGATCCTGCAAGCATGGTAAAGAAGGTAAGATAGTGTTACAGAAAGGAAGAGTAAGGAGAAAATGAGTACCAGTGACAAACCAAAAACAAAAAGGACAATAAACCAGAAATACAAGGAAAATGACAGTGAAAATGATAAATCCAGAAGAAAGGTAACAGAGAAACAGAGTGTTAGGACATCTGCTTGCTCAAGGGCCTCACTTGGTCTGGGTCTTATGCATGTGTGTGTGTTTTTCCAGGCGACCGTACACCTGCACAGACTGAGTGGGCTGGCTCAGTGGGCTGGCGTGGAGCTCCGTGGATCCCCCTCCAGGCCAGTTCTCTGTCAGGCCCTGCCAAGGTCAGCTGCCTGCCAGTGGGTGGGTGGGGGTGGCAGTGGCAGGGGGCAGGGAGGGGGAAGCTTCATCAGCATGGCCACCGGGGTTTCAGAACACTGTGTCTAATAGCAACCGCAATGCTTGCACACACAAGCACCCCTAGAATGAACTTTAACACCAATACAAGCAGATCCTGAGGAACACACGAGCACGAGTTGATAGGAACACATTCAAGGAAGTAGAAGAGTTTTTTTTACCCTGCAAATAAGATAAAACAAAAGAAACTATAGCTACAAAAACAAGGAAATAGTTTAGATTCGTTGACAAAGTAACTATATCTACTGAACTTAAGAGAATGAAAGGTTTGCTAGGAAAGTAACAAGGAGACCTGTGTGTTTTAAAACAGCAAGCTCTGTATTATGTCCATTCCACAGCTATCACTTACCTGGATCGTCTTACTGGGTGGCTAGAACCAGGGTGGAGTCTGTGATACTCAAGCCATCCTGAATACCTGACTCACTGATGCACAAATAAGAAGTTCAGCAAGTAATATAATGAAAAAATATACACTGTTGAAAACTTACAGCACTAACCCTGGTAAAAAGTTATCAACTAAGTATTGAAAAATATCTTTACATTACTATAAAAATGATTGGATTATATTAGATGATGCATTTTTCAAACAAAGCAATAAAAAGAAAGAAAGAAAGAAACCAGGACTGATTGATTTATTTTGATCATCAGAATCTGTCCCACATGACTTGGGGAAAGCTATTCACAGAGTGCTCATTACACCCACTTGCAATTGACAATCACCTGACAACCAAACCTATGTCTTTAAACTGTGGAAGAAAGCTGCAGTGCCAAGATCAAGGCCACACAGGCGAAAGGGAATCACAGTCATGATAACAGCGTAGACACACAGTCCTAGATACCGCTCTAGCAACACTGGTTGTGAAGAAAAAATGCATATTCCCAGACTCATTGGCAAGTGGTTGGTGACAGTTGCTGGGAAAATGATTATTAAAACCCAGGTCATTGATCAGTCTCTAAGGGTGTAGAGACCTAGAGACTGGTCAATGACCCTGTGGGAAAAATGTTTACTCCCTGACCACTTGGCAAAAAAAACTTATTGCCATTGCTTTTGTTGCTGGCAGATTGCCAGCCTTACTTTGCACTCCAACTTCTCTGCAAACATTTGCCACACTGCTTTTAATATAAGATGGGGAACCAGCTAGGAGAAGTTAATGGTACAACTATAGTCACAATTCAAACTTACTTATTAAACATACTTTTAAAGTAAAAGTTTCACCTTTTAAACTCTGTTGGTTACAGCGCTGAGGCACAATTTTGATTCCCAGTTTGCATTTCACAACTGCTTTGCTAGTACTTAGGGAGTGTTTCCAGAAAAGTCTGGGCCTTGAACGCTAGTTAAATCCAATTCAGTTCAAATGAAATCAAATCACAACAACAGAAAAAAAGTAATGATCCTGTATAATACAGAGAAAACAGAGAAAATCCCAACAACCAGATGACCCCCTATGAGGAAGTGCTTTGGCGACAGTGGGAAAGAAAAACACGAAGAAACCTTCTGCAAAACCAGCCTCAGTGGGTGATTGCCATGTGCAGCGACTGGTTGGGGTTCAGGGGAGAAAGATAGGATAGAGACACACTGTGGAAGAGAGCCAGAGACTAATAATAACTAATGATTCAATGGTGTACAAACACATAGTGAGTGAGAAAGATGAGTGAAGAGGAAACACTCAGTGGATCGTAGGAAGCCCCCAGCAGCCTAGACCTATTGCAGTGTAACTCAGGGAAGATTCAGGGTCACATGATGTGATGTGATGAAAAGGATTTTAAATTCAATTATGGAATTAACAGGGAACCTGTTAAGAGAAGTTAATATGGGAGAATATGGTCACAATTAAAAAGTTATTTTTCCCTTTTTTTTGGACTGATGTACCTTTACACAGGTCACTGCAAATTTTTACAGGAAAAAAATGTGGCAATTTGTTACAGTGTAATTAACATCAAATGCATCAGTGGAAGGGTTAAATGCATTACTTCGGCACTTTACTAGACTTGTAAAGTGAGTTTTAAGTAGAAGACAGATGAAAGATTAGCCTCATCATAGAGCAGTGGAGACACCTACGTTGTATGGAAGCACTGAAGCAGTTGTTCACTGCCACTCTTCCACATCCCCCCACTGCTGGTGCGTGTGTATGTAACTAGCTGGGGCTGATCAGCCACCAGAGCCCTCAGTATTGCTCTTTTGTTGCTCTTTTTCCAGCCAGCAGCCCTCTGATTTTGACGAGACCTTGTGCTGTTCCCCCTTTGGCAGCTGGACCCCCACTCCACCCCCCCACCACAGACATCCCCCACCTCACCTCCTTACACCCATCACCTCCGTCCCCCCTCACCTTCTTCCCCTCTCCTCCCTCCCAGGGTTTGGATAGAGAGGGAACAGCCAGTGCTCTCCAAACACAAGGACAGAAGCTGCCAGCAGGTAGCCATGGCAACAGTTTCTCTCTCACCCGCCACTTCCCCGCTCGGTAAAAGGGAGTGTGGAGAATCGCAGGGCCCCTCTCTCTCCTCTCTGCGCTCTCTCACAGCCCAAATTAGACGGGTCACAGTGTTTTTCTGGCACCCGTTTAAATAATCATAGAGAAGGATGTGAATCGAGAGAGAGGGTGGAAGAAAGAGAGGTGAGGCGGGGGCACGCCAAGGAAGTAGAATGGGGGTGTTAATCAAAAAGAGGCAGATTGCTGCACAACAAATGATTTCTTTTTTCCAGACATAAGACTGTGGTGGGTGTAGACAAGGATGCTTGAGATATTTGCAAGCCATGGTACAGAACCTACCTTGCTAATGCAAGTGCACGCGAGGAGGCTCGAGTTGTAATAATTTCAATTGCAGCTTCGTGGTGAGAGGATGTAAATGTCTGGGAGACAAATCAGTTCCTCGTTACGAGCTTTCTGTTTATGTGATTTCAAAGGTTCATTTCCAGATGCGTCTCTGTAACTTGTAGTTTAGCACCTAAAACATTAGAACAGAGTGCATGAGCAGATTTGATCATACATCCCTCTTGGCAGGTATACTATACTGCAGGTCTTACATATTTTTTCATGTAACACCTAGAAGGACATGCATCAAGCTAATATAAAACTCTAGGTGTCCTTCTGAAAGTTTATGTACCTACTAAGAGGTGCTGATATTAAGAACAAGGAATTGTATGATGGAAAAGCCAGAAATGTTTTCTTTTCATGAGCTGCTGCCACGGGTCTGCCCTGGCTTAATAGCATGCTGGCTTTTGAAAATAATTCAACCCTGCTTATTTTCTACTTGATTTACTCTGTGCAAGCCTCCCCTCATCAGGCCATGGTTTTGATATTAAGCCAAAATAAATCAGTTTCCCTTTTCAGCGATATGTTGAGCTTGCACTAACAGCAGAGAGAAGAATTTTTGAATGCAGCCACAGGATTACATCATAGTCAAACAATGTCTATTTTTACCTCAGCTAAGGTTTTTCTTACTTCCAGGAATTTCCAAAACAGGAGAAATCTGAAAGCTCACTGCAAAATTGAATTAAGCTGCAATCATAAAAAGGGGGTCAAAACGGGGAATTAGGCGTACCCTTTAAAGTAAACTCTGGGTTTCAAAGGTGTGTTTTGGGGAATAATACAGTGATGATACATACTAACAACAGCAAGACAATAACCTGAAATTTATCCTGGTCACAGTGGTACTTTGTTTGGTTTACATTACATCATTTCAAAAGTTGCCTAACCAGTGGAAATTATGCTAGTCTAACAACATACGGCCTCCTGCTTAATTTATGTGTCCACACCAGCACTAGTAGAAGAGGTCACTGACATGATGTTCAGGTTCAGCCACGAATCTCTTGTCCATAAAACAAAGTCATGTCTTCTGTGTGTGTGTGGCCGTGAATGTGTGCACATTCATAAGCTTGCTTGACTTCTCCGCATTGACACCAGATGGCCCTTCCCATCATGGCCAATGGAGGAATTCAGCTGGCAAGACCCCTTCTTGTTCATGGTCAGTGTGTGTGTGTGTGTGTCCCTGAGCCCCTCCTTTCCTACCGCACACTGACCTATTTGTATTCTGGGCAGAGCAGATGAGGCTCCAGGCCCACTGCCCTGCTCCCCTCTAGCCCGTCCCCTCGGGAGGGCATCTGTGGGTCTGCGCTGGGCAGATAGGGCAAGCCCATCATGGCAGCACTTTAAAGACCACCTCACTGGTCCGCAGAGAGGCAATGTGTTTGGATTTCAGTGTTGGTCCCTCCGTGCTTGAATGCTGAGAAGTATCTCCTTCCATTTCTTTGTCTGAGACGGTCTCGTTTTGCGACCATAGTTCAGATGACAAAAGAAATCTCCCGACTCCACCGCAAAAACTCTGAAAATCCACAGTCAAGTGGTAGCTCACAGTGACAAGTAATTGTATAGAAATGCATCTGTCACAACCTAGATCTTTTCTGCAATGCATTTGAAAAATAAACCAATAATTGAGAGACAGTGAGCGCTGTTAAGACTCTCCATCTCACACTGATTAGTCACTCAAAAGGGGCACATCTCCATCCTCTCTGAGATCATGTGTGGTCAACCCATATGTGTTGTATGAGTGTGTATTTCTGTTTGTGTGTGTGTATTTCAATTCAAACTTAGACGAGCTCATTTAAAATCACCCAAGCGTATCTGACAGACCCCTATTTTTAACCCCCACCTCCTCTCCACATCCATTCACCCTATAAACATTATTTGTTGATTTGCAGCTACGCACATATACTCAGAAGCTCACATGGAAAAAGAGCGTGTGTTTACGTGTGTGTGTGGGAGTGTCTCTGTGAAAACACGCGCGCGCACTCGCACACAGCCATAAAGGAATGCAGAGCGGTATAATCACAGCATCATCAGCTCTGTCCTCTGAGAGAGCGGGCCAATAATGCCCCTCTAATTGAATAACTTATCCACAGCTATTTCCCAGGGGGCCGAGCTGCAAGGCACTGTCGCCGAGAGAGGGGGCAGATGGTGCTGAACGGAGCAAATCAGCATCCTCCAAGTACTACAGTGTAAGGTGGAGTTAGGCAAACGCACATTGTCACTCGGCATAGCGCGACCGCTCTCAGAGGCGGCAACTTTTTTTTGCCCTTTTAATTTTAGATTTCCAGAAAATGAACTGACGTCGACTGCTGCACGAACAACTATTGTATCTGATAATTACCCAAGCTATGAAGCACATAAATTTATTAAAGCACACTGCTATGGCTTTGCTTCCTTTTTTATTCCATTGCTGAATCTTACTGTGTTTGTCGATGAGAACAGGGCTCCCTCTTCTTATGGGATGCTGAAAAGCTCGCTACATCTCCAAGCTTGGGGGTGAGGATAATTCCCCCTAAGACCTCCCAAATTCTGGCTCCTTGTTCAACCACCCTTGGGCTCTCTACAGGGGGTAACTATACATTCTGTTTCCTTTTCTCCCATCAGACGCCATGCCTCCCTGGGAGAGAACACACACACATGCTGGACACAATACTTTCCAAGTAGCATTGTTGCCTCTATCACTGCCCCCCACTCCCAGTGATACTCTGTCACTGTGGGAAGAAAACATATCTTCAGGCTCATGGGAGAGCACTGTTGTTCATACAGTACTAACCTCGTAGTAAGTACAGTAAAAACAATGCCACATGTTAACGCCACAGTTGTGCTCAACTGAAATCTCGCATCGTGATGATTTCATTATTTCTTTTTCTCAGCTCACTTGCTGAAACCCTCTCTGTACCTCGCATGATATCTACCCAGGTCAATACCTTTATACCTACAAGCATAGTTGAAGTCAATGGAATTTTTATTAGGAAACAATAATGGGGGTGGGTGACTTGGTGCGAGGTAGAGAAAGAGAGAAAGCGAGGTGTAGGGAGAGGTAGTACATTGATTTACCCTTCATAGTTCGTTGCACTACATTTACCCAGCAGAGTGCTCAAATTAGTGCCCTCCAGCTCTCTCCCAATTAGTTTCCACAGAGACGAGGTGTAAAGCCAGTCACTGGCCTCATTACCTCTCCTCTCCTCCCCTCGCGCTTCCCCCCCTCTGACTAAACCTTCCTCCAACTCTTTCTGTTTCCCCCTGTCTCTCTCTCTCCACTTCAGCCTCTCTCATCTCCTCCACTTTTTTTTCAGTTTCAGTCCTCGCTCCCCAGCCTTTATTTGTGCGCGCTCTGTCTGTCTCTCCATTTCAACATTTGTGTGTATTTTCCTCTTGTTCAAAGTGTGGAGCAGACTGCGGCGACCGTATTCAATCTAGGAACATGGTGTGGGGCTGGCTGAGAGACTCAAATACCTGATGAAGAATAGAGGATGTGTCTCTTTTGTCGCCGTGATTCTGTGAAGCTACCTAGTTCAGCACAGTCAAGGATACTGCATGAATATCCCTGCTAATTCACTGTAGAGATCCTTTCAGCCACTCTTTTATTTTTATTCAGACCTTTACTGAAACATACACTTAAACATATTAACCATCTGTGGTCAAAAAATAAGCATGCAAATGATTTTATTGAGTTATGTATTTGCCATTTGTGTCCTCACATCCACTTTATTTTCTTGGCTTTAACAGTTTTTTTTCTCCTTTTCAAAATAACAGCAGAATAATTCAGAATAATTTTTTAAACTTTGACAGTCTGTCTGAGCAGAGTATTTTCTCATCTGTGATGTCTTTACTCTGTTGGATATTTGTGGGTCTCTTCCATAGATGGATTATGTAGAATGGGCAACTAGGGTCAAAGATCTCCACTGGCCCCAAATTCCTTGGGATTTGTGTGTCTAATAATTACATACTGTTATTTGATTTGATACTAGAAGTGTTAATTGAAAGTTATTCCCTGTGTTTTGCAGCTCCTTCATATCTAAATCATTGCTACTTTTGTATGCTAGTTTTTCTGAGGTAGATAAAAGTCACAGACTGGGGGCTTTCTGTGTTTGCATATTGTTTTCATATGCACCAGCATCCTCCCACAGTCCAAAGACATGTATGGTGTTAGGTTAACTGGTCATTCTAAATGGATGTGTTAGTGACCTGTCCAGGATGTACCCCGACTCTCACCCTGTGACATCAGGAAAGTGTCCTGCCCAACTATGACCCTGAATTGCAAATAAGGAAAAGAGGATAGATAGACGGATGGGTTTCCTTTTGAAAGATATCTTGTCTGTGGGGTTTGCAATAGCACTACAACATGTGACATTTGACCCTCAATTATGCAGTCTATTGTGATGGCCTCACCGAGAGGCCTCACTTTATTCAGAGGTTCAAACCTGATTTTATTGTAGGGTCTAGGTTGAAAATTGAAAGCAGTCAGACGTTTTTATATGAAAATTTAGACTGAATCAGTTCTCTCACTAATACAATAGAAGGAGCACTCGTGGTAGATCTTTAGCCTTAGAACAGAAACATTTTTCTTGCAGAAAAGCAAACACCTTTTCTTGTACGATCACACCCCCAGCAATATCTCCTCACCTCCCTGCCTCCTCCTGTGTAGAAACCCAGGGAGAATCTGGGTGAGGTGTCAAGATAGCGTACTCCCTGCAAACAAAGCCACCCTGTCCACCCCAGATCCAGATGTTCCTTATTGATTCCCCTGTGGATTTGGCTGAATGTAACCGCTCTGTAATTTCTCTTTCTCTGTCTCTCTCTCTGTTTCGCTCTCACTTCCACTGTCTGCATATGTGTTACTCTCCGCTAATGTGGTCATGCATGGCAGGTCAAAGGCTGAAGTGTTGTTGCTCCTCTTGAGTTTACACTGCAACAACCAGCAGTGCGGGACTTGTAACGCACTCCCTCTCATTCTGTCTCTCCTGCCCGCTATCTGCTCCTCTCCAGCCCCTCTCGGCTGTTTCTGGTTAATAATGCAGCATGCCTCGCTGTCTGATGTTGCATTGGGTTGCTGTGGCACCACGGAGAGGCTGTCTACCTTTCTGGGAGACGCTGCAACTGGTTGCCAAGGAGTTGGTTTCAGGGAGGAGGTGAGCAAGAAGAGGGAGTGTAAAGCAAAGGTCTGGCAGAGAGACAGAGTAAGAGAAAACGGCAAAAACAAAGAGAGTGAGAGGAAACAGACCAGGAGGGTGAGAAGAGAGTTGGGGGTGTGCGGAAAGCAAACCAAGCAAGTCCAGCCATAGCTCGTATGATTTCACGCCGTACAAATCTTCCTCGTAATGATAAAAACAGACAAAGCAGGTGAAATATTACTGAGAGCAGGTTTAGTGTAAGAGACAGCATAGCAGTGGTGTACTGTGGGTTGTGCAGATTTATTGTGTGGATTATACGGATGATATATTTTGTTTTAAACGACTGAAATAAATGCTCCTTGAATCACCAAAGGATGTGTTCAGGTTTACACTTTAACTTTCTTTGTAAATTCCTGTGCTTTCTTGTAAGAAAATAAATACCATAAAGCGATAAGATATGCAGTTTGCGGGTTGCATTGTGGGTGGAACATGTCATTCATGGGCTCCACAGTGATTATTTATGTCATTACATGGCGCAGACGTGGCTCCTGAAGGAACTGATGGATTGAGCTGCTTGTCGGTGTTTCAGTTAAAGGTATTTCCCTGCAACCACCAGGTTTATAGGGATGTGCGCGCACATATTCACATACACAGATCCACCATAACTGCTTAAGATGTAAGTAAAAGCTGACTCTCCGCCTTCAAGCCTCAGCACAATATTTTTTGCGGTACTTAATCTGATTCTGTAGCAAGGGTAACGCAGGCAGGGTTGTGTCAGAGATGTCTCTTTTTACCAGTGAGATGCTCCTACATCAATGGGATTGTCTTTATCTGCCTGCTTGCAGCTTGGGCTCAGATTCTGCCCTCTATATACGGGTGCTGGGTTGTGGGAGGCATGTGGGCGAAGGTGCGTGGCATCCGGCCTAATGCACAGCCTGGAGAGAAATACTAACACTTCATATTCACTGTGACTTCAACACCGCCACAGTTGAGGCTCTCACATTTGGATAGAGATTTTCAGTGAATGAGTCACAGGTTTGAAAGATATTCCATGGGACATGGTCTTCTAATTTAGTTGTGGTGTAAAATGAAAAAGCCGATTGCAGGCATCCATGTTGTGTTGTCAGCCACTCAAATGAATAGTGCGCTTAGTGTCATCTGTCTTAATATAAAAACACAGTTTATAAAAGTCTTGCCACAAAGCGCTCCTCCTCAGACCTCAGGGTTTGCCTTGTGTTTGACTCAGGATATTCCCCGCTGCACCGCATTCCACTGCTGTTCCGTTATTCTGGACAGGGTCCCTGCCTCTTCCTGCCAAAACCCTCCCATAAACACACATCCAACCCTGAAGTCCTCACTCTGCAGGGGGCATTCCAGAAGTGTTAGTTTTCCGAGCCGTCCTCCGTTTTTTGAAGACATACACGTACGTCTGCAGACACACTGTACTGGCACCTTGCCCTAAAAATAGGACAGACAAGACTCACTACTTTAGGACTCCTACCAAACATACAACAGGACTCATTGACTAACTGCAGTTGAGTCCATTTTATACACTTTTCAGCTATATCATTCCAGTAGTAGCTAATGCTAGCTAGTGACCCACATGGGACTCACAGAAGTGACACTTGCTTTCTTGAGTGGAGTTCCATTATCATTATGCCAGTTTTTTTGGCACACTGAAGTCTGACAAAAACTTTGCAAAGTTAAATGGACACCAGCCTCTTTTAAGGCACGAAAAACCAGAAACATATGCTGTGTCTCTTCAGATTGGAAAAACGCTTCCAAACTCCGTGATAACCGAAAGTCTCCTTATTATTCGTAATCTGGTTACAATAATAGCTCCTAAAGAGTGCAGGCATCCTACGTTCAGGATGCATCTTTTTTTTCTTTCTTTTTATAAAATAAAGGGATGCGGTTCTTAAGCAACTAGTGGGGTTGTTTACATGCTGAAATACCCATTTGACTTGCTATGCAAGGAAGGCCAGCTACAATTGAAAAGTCAGTGGACTGCAGCAAAATATTTCCCTTAACATAGCCACGCAATATCTGGGCTTTTTCAAGGCTTTCAGGAAAGTCAGTTAAAATAGGAGCGGCTTTAAGTTAGGTCTGTCTCCTTGGAGACATACAAACACACATATACACAGTTTACACTATCTTATTTGATTTTGAGCCCCTGATTTTTTGTTTGTTATTTTGACTTCATTGTCGGTAAAAGCAAAAAGACAAAAGAAAAAAAAAAGTGTATATTGCATCCTGTTTTCTTTCCTAATCACTTTTCCTTAACCTCGTGCCAACGAGGCAAGATGTGAAGGAAAATTTATACAACAGCAGCAGTGGTCAGATGATGTGACCACACCCAGACACAACTACTGAATACTGATGGATTCAAAACAGGTCTGCTGTTGTACTGAAGATGGTCCACAAAACGTGCATCATAGATACATCTTCCTTCTTTAGTCTTACTGTTTTGTTCCATGCAGACTATAAAACCTGTTAAAAGTGTCACTTCATTACAGAGGTTGGAATTTTAAAAGGAATATACGCTGGTGAAACAAAATGGTTGTAATGAGAATAATTGCCTACCCTCCTGTATGACTCATATTTTCTCTTTCTGCTAAAGAGATGATCCCATTTAAGACTTGATTTCATTTAGGCTTTTAGCATCTGAGATTGTAAAGTAAAAATACTTCGTGACAATTCACAAAAGCCTTCAATTCAGCAATGTTCAAAATGTGAAAATAGCTGACTCTCAGCTCTGAAGATATCACTTTCACTTGATCATTTTAATATAGCTTGAATCCTTTTGGCTTCTGCACACATTGTAAAATAACATACAGTGATGTGAAAAAGAAAGTACACATCAAGCAGCAATAAGTCAAAGTGATCAGTATGAGGTATGAGGTGTTTATGCTGATATGCTGAGTTTGGTTTTAATTAAATGTGGTGCTGTGTGTTACAGCCAAAGACCCTCACTTTGCTCTCATCTGGCCAAATTTTAGTGGGATTGTTTGTTTCTAATTAAGTTTTGGGGATTTTTTAGATTAAGTTTAACAAACCGAAGCCATGCTGCCATGTTCTTTTTAGAGAGAAGAGACTTTCTGCTGGTAAACCTCCAAACAAGCTACATTTGTTCAGTCTACTTCTAATTGCACTGTTGAAAACTTTAACATTTAACTTGCTAGCTGACCTTGGGATGAATTTGCTGGGTGGTCCACTCCTGGGAAGATTATGGTATTGTTTCAACACACCTGAATGCTCTAGACCAACAAACAGCCAAAACTTATGCTTTTAAAGCATTTAGGCTGCTTTTAGGTGAGTAGTCACAATGTGGGATTATTCAATATATCTTCTGAGGATAAGAGAAGAACCACTAAATCATGTCTCTGTAGCATTATGTAGGAAATCACTTTAACACTTCATGTCATTTCTCTCAGTTACACACGTTTCTAATCTAAGGATGCCTTGTGTGGTTTTATATTGAGAAAGAGAATTTCAGCACAGTGTTTGTCTTTGGACTGTGATGAACACATGTGATGAAATGTTGAGCTCGCTGTCAAAAATTAAGATGTTCCCCCCCAAAAAAGAAAAAGTCTGTGTGCATTCCATTAACGATGGCAAGGATTCAATTACATCAACATGCGTCTTTAATTCGTATTTTGGTTCCACAAATTTTTGGATGATTTGAAAGATTCCAACATCAGATTTACTGACAGCTGGTGTTTCATCTGTCACTCGACTTCATAAATGAAGCCTCTGTGCAGCTACAATGTACACAACTTCGACTGAGAACACTTGTAAAATAGCTTTTGGTTCTCTTTTTCATCAAAAGATGGAGATGTTGAGTGGAAACATTTCTGCACTTCTTGTTTCTGTCTCATGTTTCTTTGCTAGTTTTACACAGTCAGCTATCATTCCCCATGAGGTAATTGGAGTTATTCCAGCATGTGTTGCTTGGCCTTATCAGTAGCACACATTTAAAATACTTGGTGTCTTTTATCAGTTGACACAGCAAGAATGAATTACTTGTTGTCTATTTCCATTTATAGTCTCTCATGAACTCAGAGCTGATTTGATTTTTACTAATGACAAGAAACAATTTTTTTAAAAGGTGTATAAAGAAGTTAAGAGTAAAAAGTTTTAACTCATACGTCGTCTTAGCACTTTTCCCCTCAAATCTGTACCAGTGCATACACTATGGTGGCTAGTGTGTGTTCACACCAAGTCTTGAGGTGTTCCTATGTGAACTCTGCACATCAATTATTCAGTTCGATCACCTAGCCTACTTACTGTCTCCATCTTACCATTGCTCCATGTTGTAGAAGGACCTTCTTTGCTTGTATAGCCAGTCGGGGGGCGGGGGAAAGGGGGGGCAGCCCTGTAGATAGCCTGACTGGAGCCAGAAGAGGCCTGGAACAGGAGTGTTCATTAAAGTCGCCCCAAGAGCACAGGCAGAGGAGAGGATAACAAGACCCTAGGGTGGCTGGTGTGGGCCCTCACTCCTCAAAACCAATAAATGTATTCCCCTTCATCCAGACAAATCCAAAGTCTACTGTGTCAGCAAAAATATACACACACATCCACCTTTGCTGGACGACTGATTCCTTGTATTTTATATATATAAGTTTTTTTTCCTTTTTTCCCTTTTTTACAATTTGGAATATTTAATATAGAAAAACTTTCCTAGCCATTATTTTTAATGTGGTTACTTTTACAATAACATGTTAATCAGCAACTTGTGTGATGAGAGATGAGAACACTTGTTACTGTATGGCAGATTTTTGCAGGGGAGCCAAAGAAGTGATCAGATGTGCTTTAAAAACAGTGTCTATACTAATCCAAAAGATTGATTTTTCGTTCTGTTTGTTTATACTTGTAAATTTACACTGGAATCCAGGCCTTGTGATGTGATGGCAACTTGTCCAGGTTATCTAGACCTTTGGCTACATGTCAGCTTGGATGGGCTCCAGCCCCAGTGTCTGGATAAAATGGATGGATGGTTGGATAAATGGGAAAATAAAATATAAAATATTTTCTTATAGTTTAATAGAAGTGATCATTCAAGTTTGAATGATAAGTGCACAACTGATGGCTACCAGCTGGAGTCAACAGCAGTATAACTGAGAAACCCATTGGCCAGTCTACTGACTATGTGCTTCTGGGTCCAATTGCTAATTTTATGTGCTTCAGGTGCAGCCAACAGATATCTAGGCCAAGCCTTCCTGTTCAGTCCCCTGGCCAATCTTTAAAATTTAAACCAATCTAATAAAAGTGAAATCATCGTCAGACCATAGCCAGTGGTTCAAGGTTGTATGCTGTCAAAAGCAATTCCTCTATTGACAGTCAACCTGCATGCAACCAAAGTCTGCTGAAAAGTGACGGAAACCAGACAACCTTCCATACTGGAATTGTTTTCCCTTTGGTGCAGACGATGAATTTTCATATGTAGAGATTTGTTAATGGAGATTATGAGCAAGAGTGCCAAATCACTTCTTGGTAAGCACCAGTTGCCAAGCAACCAACAAATACTTCAGAAAGTTACTGGTCCTGTGAAAACTGAGGAGCTGGTTGGTGAATGTGGCTACCTTTGGAAGAGCCATGCCCTTTGTTTCTCCTCTTTTTCCCATCTTTATGCTGACTTATGCTAAATGATGCTCGGGAGCTCTAGCTACATATTTATGTACTGGTGAGAAAGTAGGATATTTGTGAGGATATTTTTCTTTGTAAATAAGTTTTGTTTTCTTTTTAAATTTAAAAAAAAAGTATTTTGTCAACACTCTTGGTACTGGTCATTGCACCATGTCCAAACACTACAGTATGATGGGTAAAATGTGATAGATGAACTAAGACTGACACTAATGGTGTGTTATTATATGTCCTCAGAACAGACCCAGTTTTCCCCCATTCTAGTTTGCATATATTTGGTGCAAAAACAAGGAAACCAAAATGATCTGATGAGGAGAGATAGCTAAATATGTTTTTCAACCCAGTTGCTGACTGCTGGCTATTGATTAACTCTCACCCTTGTGGGTATTGGCCAGAGGTGGAGAGAAGCATTTAAAAGCGCAGCACACTGAATTTCTCCTGAGGTAGCCTGCTCTGACTGACATTATGTGTCTCTGGAGTCTAACTGCACAGAGCTGTTGTTCTCCCTTGTTTGCCTGGCTGGCCTGTTGGACCCCATACCACGGCTTTCCAGAAAGACCCCCAAGCGATCTTGCATTCAGACAGGCTGAGCAGCAAGCTGAAATTAAAGCTGTTTCGCTGTGGTTAGTTAAATAGTTGGACAGTGAGAGCATTGGGTGGCCCTGAGTCAAGGCTGAGGCTGTCTGGGCTAGTGAGTGGAAATATCAAAAAAGGATAAAGCACTGGGGAAGGGAGAAGGGAACATCCAAACTAAATGAGTAGAGGAAACTATTAAGGCGACCTGTTTAAAAGGATCCTGGGATTTTAGAGTCGGAAAGCTACAAAGTACATGTGGATGTGTTCTGTAACACTGAAAATCTATTACATTTACTGTCACTGTTCAGTGCCTGCCGTTGTTGCTGCACAGTGGTAAGGAATGCATTACATAAGATGATAAGATACTCACTCAGTAAGGCAAACACAAAGAACGTTCAATGGTCATCTAAAAGTGAACAGAGACGAGAGACTGAAAGCAGGAAATATACTTCCAGTCCCATTTTCTACAGTGTGAATATGAAACCAGAATTCATCAGCCAAAACATGTAATTGCAGTTTTTTCCAGTAACTGTGATTAGTTAGTCATAACACAACTTAAAGTGCTGACCATGTTGTAGTCTGGGTGTTAGATGGCTTACGGCTGGACCCTGGCAACAGAGTTGGAGGTGTTTGTTGAATTATGTAACCGTTCAGTATAAATCTAGGCTAAGGAGCAAGGGGCGGATCCACAAGGTTTTTCTACCCCCCATGAACTTCTGGGTTTGACCACAAGTCCAGCCCACATTCTTGAGCCTCTGCTTGCTGCTTTTTGTGAAACATGAAAAAGAGGAGGGAAAAAAAGGATCAAACCACTTCGACCTTGTCAGCAGCGAGTTTCCTGACAGATGATTTTGTCCTCGGGCTCCAGGTCTGTCATCCAGAACACATGCTCAAAGTATCGTGTGTGATCATAATCACAATACTGCTTTGGCCTTTATTTTCTATTTTTATGCTTGTTGGATGACATACAAAAGAAACATTTTTCCTAATGTTTCCAGGCTACGGTGAATCGGCCATATATAATGACTGGAATGGAAGAGAGAAAATTCCTCAGCCAAGTTCCTTTAAATCCACAGGGGTTCATACAGCGTATGGATCAGTCCTCCAAGAGTAGCAGGAGCCAAGACATCTGTGTGACTAGTAGAGACTGATCCCTTCCTACTAGAACACTGGGAATAGGAAAACCAGGGTTATCTGGTCACATTGCATATCATGGGTGTATTATTTGTGCACAATTGCCTCACTGCCATCCAAGTGCTCTGTGTCAAATTCACAATGCAGTATGAATAATGTAACCCAATTAGCATGTACCGATACGTGCACGCGCTGTATTTGGGAGATGGAACTTATTGTGAACTAGCATTTACAATCATATCTGGAACTGTGCAGGAATAGAAGCACATAGTGACAGTGAATCTTTTTGCCTACACTAATCTACTCTGTGTGGAGTTTCTCATTATCCACTCTCCACAGTGTTCCTGTTCAGTGGGGTCTCTGTGCCCAGTCAAGAGTGCCACTCGCCTGAGGGTAAAAGGATGATGATGGGGATGACAAGAGGAGCGGGGTTTTACTGTTTCTCTGCATTATGTTTTACACATGCAATAATGTTGTAAAAGAAGAAGATAATTTCATCATGATCCACCATGCTTGTGGGGTGAGCAAATCAAAGATTTTTGCAGTGGTGGACAGCCGTCTGGAGACACATTATATTCACTGTAAAACGGTGACATCCAGCAGCACTGTGTTACTCTAGTGCGGCTCTTACTTCTGAGTCGCACTAGAGTTTGTGGGCACACGAGGAGGTTTATTTGATATTTTTTGTATTTCAAGTATGTTTTGATAAGATAAGATAAGATAAGTCTTTATTGTCATTGCACAGTCATACATAGTACAGTAGTACAATGAAATTGGAAAAACTGTCCTACGTCGGCACTACATATAACACAACACGACACGATATGACACATCACAACGTAACAAACAACACAACACAGTATATTAACTTAGTATAAAAAAGAAGAATAAGTGTATGTGTATTGCACACTGTTATTATTGCACATTAATTATTATTGCACCTTGTTATAAATATAAATATTATTGTTATCGTTTTAAACATTGTTACCTCCCCCTAAAAAGTCCAGGGAGGTATCCAGTCAGGTCAGCTATTTACATTGATCAGGGCTATTGCCCTGTTGTAAAAGCTGTCCTTGAGTCTATTTGTTCGGGACCTCAGCAGCCTGAACCTCCTGCCAGACGGCAGCAGCTTAAACACCCGGTGTCCTGGGTGTGTGCAGTCCCGTAGGATGCTGCGTGCCCTCTTGAGACAGCGAGTGCTGTACAGGTCCTTCAGGGAGGGAAGAGGATGTCCAATGATTTTTTGGGCCATGTTGATGACCCTCTGGAGTGCCTTTCTGTGTGCTGTGGTGCAGCTGGAGAACCACACACCGATGCAATATGTCAGCACACTTTCAATGGAGCAGCGGTAGAAGACGGTCAGCAGCTCCTTCTTCAGGTCCATTTTTCTGAGGATTCTCAGAAAGTGGAGATGCTGTTGGGCCTTCTTTAAGACCGCAGAGGTGTTAGAGCTCCATTGGAGGTCTGTGTCTATGTGCACACCCAGAAACTTGAAACTGGAGACCCTTTCCACGCACTCCCCGTTGATGCTGACAGGCTGCAGCTCGGACTTCCTCCTTCTGAAGTCAACTACCAGTTCTTTTGTTTTGGTGGTATTGAGGTCCAGGTTGTTGTCTGCACACCAATCTGACAGCCTCTGAACTTCAGCTCTGTATGCAGTCTCATCTCCCCCTGAGATGAGCCCCACCACAGTGGTATCATCTGCAAACTTGATGACTGTGTTGTCTGGGTGGGAACTAACACAGTCATGTGTGTACAGAGTGTACAGTAGGGGACTCAGTACACAGCCTTGTGGAGAGCCGGTGTTGAGGCTGAGGGCTGAGGAAAGATGAGGCCCCACTCTAACTCTCTGTACACGGTCTGAGAGGAAGTCTCTGATCCAGCGGCAGGTGGTGGAAGGAAGTCCAATTTCCAGCAGTTTATCTATTAGTCTGTCCGGGAGTATCGTATTGAAAGCAGAGCTAAAGTCAACAAAGAGCAGCCTGGCGTAACGGCCCTGCACTTCCAGGTGAGAGATGGTGGTGTGGAGCGTTGTAGCAATGGCATCTTCAGTTGATCTGTTAGCTCTGTATGCAAACTGGAGCGGGTCGAGTGTGGGTGGCAGGCAGGACATGATGTGACGTCGGACCAGTTTCTCAAAGCACTTCATTATAACAGGTGTTAGAGCAACTGGTCGGTAGTCGTTGAGGCTGCTAATGTTAGTACGCTTTGGCAGTGGGACAATTGTGGCTGACTTTAGGCACGGCGGGATGCAGGACTGGGACAGTGAAGTGTTGAAGATCTTAGTGAAGACCCCAGCCAGCTGGTCTGCACACTCTTTTAGGACCTTTGCGGTTACCCCATCTGGTCCGGTGGCCTTCCTGGGGTTCACTGCCCTCAGTGTGCGCCTCACCTCATATTCCTGCACTATGAGGCTTGGGCTGCTGCTGTCCGATGTTTTTTCTGCTGCTGCCTCTGGTCCCTTCACCTCAAAGCGTGCGAAGAAGTGGTTCAGCTCCTCTGCAAGCTCCGCGTTACCCTCAGTCAACGTGGTATTGCCAGGTTTGTAGTTGGTTAAGTGCTGAACTCCCTGCCATACCTGTCGTGAGTTGTTGGTGGTGAAGTGGTCTTCGATCCTTCTCTTGTACGCTGCCTTGGCCTCTCTGATGCCTCTTTTCAACTGAGATCTGGCTGCACTGTACTGCATACCATCACCAGATCTAAAAGCGGCGTCACGTTGCTTCAGCAGGACCTGGACCTCTTTAGTCATCCAGGGTTTCTGGTTGGAATACACCCGGAGACGTTTGTCCACAGTGACACTGTTGACACAGAAGTTAATATATGAGAGCACTGATGTTGTGTGCTCTTCAAGGTCCTGATGTTCGAACACGCTCCAGTCCGTGAAGTAAAAAACAAAACACCGAACATGAGGAGCAGTGAGCCGCTGCGTCTGTGCGCGCCGCCATCTTGGTCATGTCAAAATGAGTCGGTATGAAGGAGGAGCTGTCTAAAGAGGTGACCATATGCTTGATCAGAGCTGTTATATAGGACTGAAGTCAGGTGTGATCAGTTGTGTTACATTTATCTGCATTAGAAATATGGGTATCTAAATTTAGAATTTAAGAGCTCAGTGTTTGCTCCCAATTGATTCCTAATATATTAAGTTTCAAAAAACAGTAGGAGATTTTATAATTTCCTGTTTAGAGATTTACATTTAAAAAAAAACAGCATCAGTTGGTGCCAGCCTTCCTGCCACCTGTTAAATCTACAACAAACTGCACTACAAGTGGAGTAGAGTAAATATTTAGCATCTACAGTTTAGGCATAAAGTGCATGTATGCATGACCAGCCTGTGTTTGTCCATCCAGGGGCACACAGGAATGAAAGCGTGTGTTCTCACATGTGTGACCTCCTGTGTCCTAGAATGTTGCCTCCACCCAACCACACCCACTCTCTCTCTCCCTCTCACTCACACACACACATGCATGCACGCACGCACACGTACTCCAACCTAGACAGGCCAGGTTGCCAGAGCTACACAAACTCCCACCCATTAGCGGCAGGATTCCAGGATAACCATGGCAACCAGTCTCTCACCCCCGAGGAGACGAGCAGTAGAACTGAAAGGCTCCATTCAATTTCCACATCCCAGTACAGCACACACAAAAGGACACACATGCACTCTTTTTCACACACCAACACACACTCACCGACAGGCACACTCGCACACATTCACGCAGACACACAGACATGGACACGTCCAACGCAACCCACTTGCTCTAACAGCCTCGCAGTCACTCCAGCCTTCCCTGCCTGCCTCCACTGGGGTGAGTGGGAGCTTGTTAGAGAGACCGCACACTACATCCTCTCACCCACGGTCCTCAACTGCACATACACAGCGCACGAGTGAAACATTAATTACACCTCACTCATGGTGATTAGACACACTGTTAGAGGAAGATGACAGACTTTATTGTATGCACAATGATGATCTTTCTCTACCCCGGAGGCTTAAAACATCTTATCAAGAACTGTACTAGGTTATATCATCTGAGTGCATCCGGCATGTGCGTTCCTGCCCCCACCCTCCTGCCCCATGCTGTTATGTCACACGGCAAAATACAAGGAGGTGAGAATGGTATCGTGTTGAGTAATTTTTGTTGACACCTCTCGGAAACACGTAAAATTAAAGTTATATGAGAGGGGAAAGTGTTATATGATAAGAGACAGAAGTGCTTTCAGTTTACAGGCTAATAAGGATGTAGCCTCCATTCCACTTGAATGAGAGCAGCATGCTCCCCAAGTCTTCTCAAACAGTGCTCCCTGGGTTTAACCCAGAGAAAAGAGAAAAGGTTAATGACACACACTGGGAAATCAACCTCTAAGCATCTCAGATAGCATGAGAGAAAGTGATAGTGAGGTATAGGTGGAAAAGAATTGGTAGAAATCGGCAGTGTGAGATGATAAGCTCCTGAGAGAGAGAGAAAATGAAGACATGAGAAGGCAGAAAGAGACAGTCACAGAAATATAAATGACTGACAAAACAGCTCCAAAACACAGGGTGTTGATTATCTCCTGTTCACATTAGAGCCCACACAGACCATTAGATGTGAGCCCAGCCTGAATCAATTTGAAAATTATCTATTCAAGAAAATCTTGAGTGGCAACCACACAGCACTCAGCCTTTAACCAACACAATGCAGGTTGTTTTCTGTCATCTTCGAGGGAGAAAGCGGGGAGGTGAGGATGTGTGAGAGGGCTGCAGCGTCTTGTTAGGATGGACGGACAGGTGGGAAGACTGGCAGAGATGGGGTCGGGAAATATTCCGAAAGGGTGTGGTGGTGGTGGTGGTGGTGTTGTTTTAGAAACAACGTAGGAGAGAAGGAGAAAGGTCTGGAACAAGGGAGGGAGATGGAGGAAGAGTGAAGCAAGGCTGGCACTAATGACGGGTGCGCCCAGGGCCACACGAGTACAGCTGTCTCCCCTCCCAACTTCAGCGATGTCAGATCGGCATAATAAAAAACCCAGTGTGTGGGTCTGAGCTAGCAGCAACAGCTGGGTGGCTTAGTGTAAGAAAATAACAGTGAGCAAGGGAGAAAAGAACAGCGATAGCAAATCATCTATGTGTTGAACTTGTTGACTTTCTTGAACAATTCCCAGGCAAGCGTAGTTTAGAAAGGCGCTTCTTGTGAACACTTCATTGTTATTGGCAGCCTCTTCTTGGACAACCCTCTCTGCTTTGATTGGGCTTCCAAAGGATGATGTCAGAAAGTGTCCAGAGTGCTCTGAGTCACACATGCGAACACCCTACCCACCACCTCGTCTCTTTGTTTGTGCCCTTTGTGGCCTCGCGAAGAGGATGTTCTTATAAACACAACATGATGTCAGGCACGCTTCTCCATTCCTCGTGTCACACCCAGTCCCTTATCGCTGATGCCGTACGCCCAGGTCTTACAGGGCTTAACCCAGAACACAGGAAGCTCAAGGATCGCCTCTGCAGAACTTGATCCTCGCATATTATCTGCTCTTTTATTTGATGGACCAACATGTAGGAGGATATCTGCCTGTCTGACTCACTCCTTGTCTGTCTGACCACCCCCACCTTCTTGCCTGCCTGCAGTCTCATTGTGTCTCTCGCTGTCTATTTCTCCTCCTCTCTTGCTTGTGTTTGTCTTAATCATTGCTGGGGTGATGTGGGCCAGGCACAGCCACTGGATAATGTGATTAGAAGGGGCTCAGGCGCAAAGTCTCTCCTCTGATCATTTCAGTCACCTGGGACTTAAGTCCCATTTGTTGTGTGGAAAAGAGCCCTACTAAAATCTTCAGACGTGTTACTTATGGTACGTGAGCTTCACGTTGTTGTTAGCCTTGTTTTCTAAATGTTTGTGGGTTCAGAGCAACGGCCAAAAGGGAATAAGGGAGTGGGCATGGGCTAGGCCTGCATGTCTGTTGCAGTTTAAAGTGCTCGTATGTGTGTGTGTACATACATATAAATCTGTGATTGCCTTGCATCCGAGGATGCTGCGTGTGTTTTTCAGGCCTCCAGAGGCTCCACAGATGAATGAACCATTGGATCAGGTAAGCCAGGCGTTATTCCCCCAGCATGTGCTGCAGTTGGCCGTAGGGATTTTTTGATAGTGTGTCTACCAGGCCGAGAGAAAGTAAGGAGAGGAAGAGTGGCTCTTGTCAGAAAAAAAGATGAAAAGGGTTTAGATATGACAAGCGTGTCATTAATCGCAAGATTCTCCAGGCAGCATTTGTGTATCTACCTGCACTCAGTGGAAGGAACCAAAGGAATGGAATGGACTAGCCAAGGGAATAAGAGCGTGTGTGTGTGTGTGTGTGTGTGTGTGTGTGTGTGTGTGTGTGTGTGTGTGTGTGTGTGTTTAGTTCTGTGTTTCTGCTGCAGCTTCATTATTGCCCTATTCACTATTCCGTCTGTCGTTCCTGGCCGGGTACCATCACCCCCTCTGGCAGCTACATCCATGACAGGTACAGAGGGAGAGAAAGCACTCTGTATGAAGCAAATCTGTCACAGTGCTAACTAAAACATGTCATTGTGGTAGTGCTGTGTGTCTAGGTGCACTCATGTGCATGCCTGTACAATGTGGATACCTGATTGGAATTCAGGTTGTTATATGGAAGGGTTTATTTCATAGCTTTAGAGAAGGAAGGAGCTTTCAAAGAGTCGGAACAGCCGGTGTGTCTGCAAAGTGGGGAAATCGGGGGAAAGATGGGGAGAGGAATCAAGGCACAGCTGAACTATGAAACACTGCGAAATGTGTTCACGTCTGTGAGTCTGTGTGTGTTCCTGTTCTCTAGGGAGCCAACTCCTCTCTCTGGACTTGACTGAGCCCACCTGAGTCTCTCTCCCACCCCTCCAGCTGTTTCTCTCCATACCCCCAAAATCTTCCCCCGTCATTCCCAATCTCTATCCTCCAAATTTACTAGTTCCCAGTCTGTATCAACAATTCCTGTGCCACTCAAGCAAGCTTTTTAACAGCACTCCTGCAGTGTTGTAAAGTTTGTTTGTTTTGTATTTTTTTTTTTTTTTTTTTTGCCTGACTGTGATTTGAATGGGATATTGATGTGATTTATGGATAACCATGCAGCAAAGTTAAAGTTGAGCTTCAGCATAGATATTTTATGACTGTTCTACTTTGCACCAATGACTCTTGCTCCATGTTTTCTACAGAAACAGCTCCAGCTTTTAGACTGCGCCACAAGCAGAGCAGTAAATTCCCATATAAGGCAGAAGGACCCTTTCTAACCTCCTTCCTCCACCTCCTCCACTCTCTTATACCCCTTCACTCCTTCAATGCATCTAGCTCATACTGTCTTTTCATTTTCACCCCCTTTTCCTGTGATCGTTTTCTACTGCTATTCGAACGCACACTCAAATGTCTTCTAGAGGGCTAGAACAATAGTTCTGTGTCGTATGGTTGTTTTGTTTCGAGTACCAACCACTTGTGATTTTTGCATCAGCCGTACATTGCAATAACTACCTGCCTGAGCATCTGCATTGCTGGATATTTTTTCCCATAGGCTCTACAGTACAGCAGAAATTACACCAAAGCTGCAGATCAAGCCTCACAAATCCAATGGGAGGGATGAGGAGAGTGGGAAGCAGAGTGGGAGGTAGAGATGGATTGAAGGATGAAGATAGTGAAGACAGAGAGAGAGAGAGAAAACACAAATAGAGCTGATAAGACCTTCAGCAGAGGAAGTGTCATTCTGGGCCAATCCCCTGTGGACTCCCAGTATCCCTCTCTTCGCCTGCTGCAGGATGTGTCCTCGTGTGGGAATACACAAGGAATGTGGCCCCTTTTGTTTAGTGTGTGATAGGCTCCTGGTTGGCGGTCATTTGTGTGTCTTATGTGTGACAAGCTCCAGGCTTGGCAGAGGCTGATCAGAGCAACACTCCACAGTCCTTTCTGGGTAAGACCCTCCTAGGAAAACAATGACTGGTCCTTGTGGCTGCTATCTTTCAAAGCCCCTCCTTGGCTCATAGAGCACTTGCTCCCTGTGGGTTTTATTCATAAACTACGCATTAGACAAAGAGCTAAGAAGGCGTCTACATCAGTGGTTACCAGCATTTTATCTGTTACATGAACTCCAGTGTCCCATCGCTCCAGTTCCAAACATGTTTATTGGAAGTGATTTGGAACTAGTCTTTCAGAAACATTTCGGCAACCATTTTTATGCTAGTTACGTAAAAATAAAGTCGGAAAACTTAGTACAGCCCATGATTCAGTAGCTTGGAAAATCACATTAAGCAGCAATAACTTGCAGTGTCTCACATCATCACGGAGGAATTTTGGACGACTCTTCTTTACAACATTGCGTCAGTTCATTGAGGGTTGCTAGCATTTGTTTACGCCCAGCCCTCTTAGGATCACATCACAACATTGTCAAATCAGTGACTGCACGGTGCACTGGTGCTGTGGCTGCAAAACAAGCTCAAGTCATCGCGACTCCACCACCGTGCTTGAGGAGTTTGTGCTGACATGCTGTTTTGTTTTCACAAAACATGGTGCTGTACATCATGGAAAAACATCTCCACTTTGATCTCATCTGCCCGAACATCGTACCAGAAGCCTTGTGGTTTGTTCAGATGCAACTTTGTAAACCTAAGTTGTACTGCCATGTTCTTTATTTCTAAGAGTAGAAATGTTCAAAAGCATTCCAAACAATTGTAATTGTACCATGATGAACTTTAACATTCAACATCAACTGAGGTTTCGAGAATCTCTGATAAAGCTTTGAGCACTGCACAAGGAAAGCATTTATATTCAACTATATTTATAGACCTTCACATTGCTAATAATCGATAAGGGGTATTGATTATAAGCATCTGGCTATGTCTTTCCCTTTTACTTTGTTTTTCAGTTCCATAAAACTGTATTTCATAACTGTAACCTGCACACACAGAGGCTTCCCCGAGGCTAATTAGTACACAGACCCATTTCTCCAATTTAAGCCAACATGTTGTAGAGTTGCTAACCTGTACCTGGTTGGTACTCAGTAATTTAAAATAAATGGGTTTAATCAAACCAGCTTAGTATACAAAAGAGATATCTCCAATTCATTCAATGTTCGCCTGCATTAAAAATGTTTCTCATTTCATTCACTACACTATAGCTAATTCAGAAATGCACACTAGGTTGAACGTTTCTTTGCAGGACCACAATTTCAGTGTGGATTGTTCACCCCACTGCAGAACTGTAGTTCTCTTCGCCCAAGGCGTTAACAAAAGAACAACTCCTGAAAGGTCTTTAAATAGATTCTCTAAAACTGTCGAAGCTTACCTTGGCCTTTTACGCAATAATACGTCTACACACAAAGACATTTGGGCTCCAGGCTACATCCTACACTCGGATTGCTAAAGGAACATGATTTCTTTATGAGAGCTTACTGGGCAAGAAAGAGATTCGGACATGAGTAGACAGAAAAAAAGAAGAAGAAAAAAAGGCAAGGTGAGGTTTATTGAAGAATTCATGGCAGTTTCTTTGCCTCTCGGTAGCCCTCGTGTTGACAGTCTTTTGTTAAAACACAGTGATGCACACATTATTGTAGAAGTCAAGACTCAGCACCTGAACGTGCTTTACATTAGATATCAAAAAGAAGCTTTTATCATAACTCTGAATAAAAGAAACAAAGGCCATCTTTGGCACAAAAAATGAACATGATGGGGAAAAAATGCACCTTTTTTGTGTTTTTAAATTACCAATATTTGGTAACTGTTGGAGTTCTTGTCATAGTAAAAACCAAAAGATTGCAAACAGATGTCACTTCATTTTGATTGAATGAATTTGCTTTTGGAAAACAATCACATCTTTGGTTCGGTGACCTATTTCTAAGATTCACAAATTCTGTAGTTAAGCAAAACACAGGCAAAAAGAGGCAGGGGAGTGGTGAAGAATGGATGTTTAACAATGTTGTTTGATATGTTTTCCTTTCTTAACTATTTAGAAAATCCCTGCTGTAAAGATGTGGCCATTTCTCCATAAAGTATGAAACGTTTGGCCTGAATTTGAACAAAATCGCATCAATTACAAGACAAATTCCCACCCTGACCGAGACGATCGGGCTCGATTCGTCAGCCTTGCGTGGAACAGCTGCTGTGCTCTGGGTAAAGGATCCCTAACATCAACACACTGCATTGTCTGCCACAGAACATGCCCACATGTACTGACATTTAAAAATAAAAAGTGAAACAGACAAATGTGTCATCGCAACTTGTCACCAAGGACGGAAAGAGTGATAGACACTGTTAGTGGGTACTTTTCCCCCCTCCCTTTGATAGACATCACCTTGGTTTAAACGGAAGGGCGTTTTCTCAAAGTGAAGTCAAGCCCAAGACTGCTTTGCTTTCAATCAGAACCAGTGATGGTGAGTCAGACACAGGGGTGGGCTAAAACAAAACTGAAAAGGGAGCCAGGGACACTCGCTGAACTCATAAAACTGTCTGTCCTTACAGCCAGGCAGTTCACATCACAGTGTGTGTTTGTGTGTGCCTATATACTGTATATATTACCCTGTATTAGGAGAGACTCCCTACCAGTGAATAGAACACTCAAGTGTCTTCAAGTTTTCTCCTATACTGCTGCTCTGCTCACCTAAACACTTGAGTTTTAACGCAAACATGCTGACGTGTGACAACCAGCAAAGCAACTGCCACTGTGTGTTAGATCTACAGGACTAGCTACCTGCATTCAACTGTTACACACAAAACAAAAGAGAAAAAAAAAATCGCATACAGACTTTTTTCTTCTCTGAGAGAACCATGTGATGTACATTCAGATCACTCCTCCACCTTGGTCTGTTGTTCGGCGCCCGGGGAGTGTGAACTCTGTCTCAGTGTCTGATCTTTGTGCTAAAAGAAGGCGACACCGCGGTCAGTCACACAGGAAACTGAAAAGGCAGACAACCACACATCCTGCCTGAGCTTTGGAAGAAACACTTCCTCCTTAAAAGTAGCAAGTGCAAGTACTAAAGCTCTCTCACGTGAAGGCAGTGAGGCGATGCCAAGAGATAAACATGATACTATATACGTATCCGCAGAAGTTTAAAGCCTAATATGGCAGATGTGTGCTCAGATGTCTCTGTAGGTGGGCGAGGTGGGGAACGACACATTTTCACCGTGATCTTTGGAGAGAAATTACATTCACAAAAATTTCAAGTGAATTAAACAGAAGTAACAAAGCAACATCAATAGCCTGAGGCTGCGCGTCCATCGCAGACACAAGTTTGAAGATATCAAAAACAACGCGATCTTCACTCCAAGATCAAAGACACTGGTAATGGCTATAAGTTGACCCTGAGGTCCAAAAGATTATTTGCCAATAGGCACCTTCTGTTCACTACTTTTGTAGTGTTGCTGAGAATGAAGGTAGTGCTCAAAGAACAAAAAAAACATTGCAGGAGCAGATCCGTTTCTCACTCTCACCAAAAAAATCTCAGAAGTGAAGGATGGTGTGCATCTTGATCTCACCTTCAAACTGGCAGTGAAATGGATGAGACGAACAGTGGCTCCAATGCACTATGGGAACGGTCTGTTTGCTAATACAGATGAAACTCTCCTCCCACTACGCTATTATCTTCTGACGAATGTCACATAGATATTTCCCTATACAGTCTGCGCGTCTCCACTTCAGACAAAACACATTTAGAAAGAAAAAAAAAATAGTGTACAGCTCTTGTACAGCATTACAACAATGCGGTGGAACTCAGCAGCTTTCCACAAAACAGTCTTCATTTGTTCATTTTGGTATCTGCCTGTGCGTCTGGCCCACAGCAGCCGGCACCCTGGTTGCCATCAGGGCTTTTTGGCTGCTGTTTTGGCTTTCCCGTTGGGCCCTGTTTTGATCTGGGTCATCTCTACATCTGTCAAGGCGTCAGGAGGAAGGCACGAGCGCATGCGTTCAATGGTTCTCTGGTAAGCTGCCCTCTCCTGCTCCAGAGAGCGAATCATGTGCTTCATTTTGCTCTCCCGAGAAAGGAAGTTCTCCATGCTCGTCTCCAGAGTCTGAATCTTTTGCCGCGCAGCCTGGAGGACACAAACATTGTATGTTAGAGCACACAGAGTACAATGTATAGACTAACATTTAAACAGGAGGTGAAACTAATACAGGTTACAAAATACAGTTACAAAATCTCAGAACTAAACTAAAAGTCTAAAAAGGAAGAATTTGTAACTTGTAGTCACACGATAGCACGTGACCTTTTTAAAAGTGCAAATCAAATATGATTTTATTTCTTACAGAATCACAAGCACTTGTTAAATGTTGTACGAGCAGATTTCCAACACCATAGGTGTGACTCAGACGAGACAGATGGGACAGTAAATAAATATTTCTTTAACGTGTATTTATATGAAGACCATCAGGTGTGACTTTACTGGTTCTACTTTAAACATTAGTGAAGCGATATCTGCAGAGCATGCAGCATTTAGTCCCTTTGTCTTACAAACACTGGTACTGTGTTTTTAACTTGTGTTTTAGTGCCATCTATAGGTAGTTTTAGGTACTACTACTGGCTTCAAAATTGTCTCCACACAGTGACACTGGGTTAAAATGTTTACCTCAATTATATCATAGTCACGTCAAAATTAAGTAACACCCGGCAGGGGAGTGGGTGGGGCTGGGGTCTCATAGAGGTTTGAACCTTCACTTCCTTACCTGAAGTTTTTCCAGCAGCTCCATATTTTGCTTCTTCAACTGCGCATTTGTCTTCTCCAGCTTGTCAAGCCGCTCAGAGTCATCAGGCAGTGGTCCAGATTCTAACATCTCATCTTGTAGAACGTGGTACTCCACTTCGTATGCTTGCAGCTGCTTTGAGATGTCCATCTCCATTACCTGGCCATCAACAGACAGATAGATGCCACTGAAAGACAGCTCGTTATCGTACAACACTCTGGTACCAAAACATTAAGGTCAATGGAAATGCACCTGCATGGAGTGTTCATCAACAAATAGCCACAAAAAGACCAAAGTGATCTTACAAACAGCTTCAAATCACGTGGGCACCTTTCTGAGGTAAAAGCATATTCTGAAGCTTTACTGACACAGGCCAAGAGACTGGTCATCGACCCCCTGGCAATCACAAGTCGCTAGGGAACAAAGTGCATTCTTCGACACCAACCATGAATTTCAGTTATTTAGTGGTTGATGGATGTTGTAAGGATTTGAGCTTTGAGCTTTCACTAGTATCAAATTTGGGCCAGGATGCACTTCCAAGTGTTACTGTTTGTTTAATAATCTGGCACTGTAAAAAAAAAAAAAAAAAAAAAAAAAAAGGGCAGTTTGTGTACCTTAGCAATGGTCTGCTCCATCTGTGTGTGGCTGAGGGCGGGGAGTGTCGTTTTCAGATAGTCCACAATGCTCTCAAAGCTCTCACACTCAACTATCTCCCCCTCATGGCTGCCCAGCAGACAGAGGGCCACTTTAAAAATCACCTCAGACCCCTCGACAAACACAAAATCTGAAAAACAGGCAATACATAAACCAGTAGTGATTTACGATGTTTTTCCTCGAGCTGTAGGGCTTAGCAGACAATTCAATTATCATATCCAATTTTGCATGTGAGCAAACAAACCATTAATCTAAAAAGAAAAAGTAAAAAAGATATGTATATACCAAAGATCCGGGACACAAAGCCGAGTGGGAATTGCGAGGCAAAGAGCGTGAGGAACCACGGCGCGGCGTAGAGGCTCGGGCAGATCTCGTGCTCCTCAAAGTGGTTGTACAGCTCACGGTGATAGTCGTGCAACAGCCTGGTGAGCTGGTACATCTGAATCTGCACACACACATAAACACAGAAGCAGGTCAAAACATGCTGCGTCAAACTGGTATGTCAGGACTTGTTAACAGAATGTCACAGAGCAATCCAGGAATCACAAGCTGGCAAGCCAACTTTTATCCAAACACAGAGCCCTTTAAGTATTATTATTTCATAGACTTGCTCAGACATGCGTCACGGCCAGACATTTGATGATCTGTGCTCTTTAACAGCACGTTAGTCAAAAGTACAACCAATAGAAAAAGGA
Organism: Copadichromis virginalis; assembly: GCF_057382275.1. Classification (NCBI taxonomy): domain Eukaryota; kingdom Metazoa; phylum Chordata; class Actinopteri; order Cichliformes; family Cichlidae; genus Copadichromis; species Copadichromis virginalis. The sequence goes on from NC_140633.1 coordinate 18,155,676, forward strand.
AGCAGAAGTTAGCTCAGGCTAAAATTAGACAGTTATCAAGTTTTACAATTTCCTGACAGTTAAAAAGAAAGCAAGTAATACCTTTAGCTCCCTCAAACTGAGCCACTGTGCAGAGAAAACAGACGAAACTCCTCCTGACTTTAAAAACTTTGGATTAAAAGTGTAAACCCTGCAGGGAAGAGAGACCTGGCTCAGCAGTTACCTGAAGCGGATTAAATATTACCACGCCTGCTGATGCTGTAACTGCAGCGAGGTCAGATGATGTTTAACAGATACAGAGCAGGAGTGGTTTGACTAAGAGGTGGAGACACTTAACTGCTGTTTGCTCTTGGTAGCTAATAAAACCCACACAAGGGTTCATGCAGCAGTAAGTAACAGCTAAAAGTGAATGTTTACAGCATTATAGCAGTTATGCAGTAACAAGCATTTGTTACTGTATAACTGTTTCGAATAGATTGGAATTTGTTTAAACTGAACGCCACCTTTGGCAATGGACATTTGCATGTGTAATTGTGCACAGCATTGTCTTTAAGGTCAGCGGTGGCACTGGAGCTTAACATTTGCAAATATTCCTGCAATACATAATGAACACAAACACTGGACATTGTGACAGAATAAGTTGTTCATTCCACCCACTGACCTGCAGAGAGACCATGTCGGGTCTGTACTGCCGCCTTATGCCGAGGTCATACATGAGAAACTTCAGCATGTCAAAGGCCTGCTCTTCACCCATGTGGAGGAGCAGAACTCCAGCCACAAAGCTGATACCCTGGCAGTAGCCAACCTGTGCAGCACAAGAATTTAAAAAAAAAAATGTTTAAAAAGGGGGTTATTGCAAATTTCACAACAATCATTACAGTACAGGCCTTAAAGTGAGCCACTGTGGGGATTACAGTATGTACCTCTGTATCCAGCAGAGAGTAAGCTTTCAGGAGGTTGTAAAGGGAGAGCTGTCCAGCGCCAAGCTGGGCTGAGAAGTACTGGTGGGTGGGGAAGGTCCGGCCTAATCAGAGAGAGATAGTGAGAGTAAATGTGAGAAAAATAACCAGGAATTGTTGTTTTCTGGTTAACACATTAAACTACGAGCAACAATACTGAAGTGACAGCTCTGAAAACAGTCGCCTTTGCTGAAGGACCAGCTGAGGCCATCTTCAGATTTCCGGCCTTCCTCAACATATATAATCATAAACAGATACAGCGTGTGTCATGTGAAAAAGAAAGTTTCTCTGTGAATTCCTGTCGAAAACTAAGCATAACCTTACTGTTCCCATTGGAATTCAGAGGTTCTGTAGCAGCCAGAAGCTAATTAATATATATATCAGATGTTTATATCAGTTTGCTGGTCTGGAGCTTTCAGGTGTGTTAACACAATACCACAATCTTCCCAGGAGTGGACGTACCAGCAAATTCACCAAAAGGTCAGACTATATAATGTTCAAAGAAGCTGTAAAACACCTGAGAGCTTAATCTCAAATCTTACAGGCCTCAGTTAGCATGTTAAATGCTCGAGTTCATTACAATCAGAAAAAGAATGAAGTATTGCAGCTTGTTTTGAAAGGTTTCCCAGACTTCTGCAGTCCTTTGTCCTTTGGCCATAATGCACAGCACCACATTTGGCAAAAACCAAACACAGCATATCAGCACAATATGCTGTGAGGGGTGATGATTTGGGATCGTTTTTTAGCCACAGGACCTGGGCACCTTGCAGCCAAACAAAGTATTCTACAGTCAAATGTGAGGTCAAAACTGAGCCATGCAACAGGGCGATGATCACAAGCACACAGTCAAATCTAGATCTTACACCAGATTGTTCATAAACAAATGCCTGAAAACCCCAATGAAGTGAAGCAATGTTGCAAAGAAAAGTAGGCCAAAATACCTCCACCCTAATGTGAAAGACTGACAAACGTATACATGTTAAAGGAGAGTCTACAAACTGAATCATGGGGTGTACTTTCTTTTTCACATAGACACAGAAACCTTTCTACATGCATAGATTGTATCTGTATCTTCGATGAAATTCGTGGGTTTTTGTGGTCCTGTGCACACCTAAATCGACCAGAATGGCATGCTGCTGTGCGGTGAGCTGCTTGAGGAGGTCATGGTAGTGGGTATCCAGGGCTAGCTGACGTGGCGGGAGTCTGTGACGCAGCCGGTGCTGATGGGAAAGAAGCAACCAGACTTCCCCGCGTCTGCTCTTTGGAACTCCTGCACACAAAAAACCAGAACAGAAATAAAAGAAACAATGTTAACTTACAATGTTTTTTGTCCTGTGGGGAGTTTCAGATTTATTTATAGCGCTGTTTACATGCCACTGGTGATACGGTTTTCTTTTTTTCTTTTTTTAGTGCCTCTCACCTTGGCAGAGGGCACGATACATTTCTTCCTTGTCTTGTGGGACCGTTGTTCTGCCCGGGGCTGTCAGTTTTCTCTCCCACAAAGCCTGTGCATCTTTGGAGCACTCGCTCACTTCTTGGTAGTTAAGCTTCATCTTGCGGATGTGCAGCTCATCTCGGCTCGCTGCAACAGAATGTATATGAATATATATATAAATATCAGTATAAAAAGCGACCGACTCATATTTAATACATTAAAGTCCATTAAAGACTCCGTTTTCAGAAAGAAACAAAAAATGAGACTAAAGGCCAACAACTTCGAAATAAGCCCCTATAACTTTGGATTTGTAGCAAAGAATAATGACAATTAAAAGATTTCATGTTCCAGAGAAAGCGTGGATACAAAGCATCGCGGCTTCAACCTTTAATCACTGGATAACATGGAAACCCTTTTCACATAAACGCAAGCCACAATGGGCATGGAGAAACTTACAACAGCATAATGGGAGCACAAAAAATAACAGAAATCATAAAGTATGATCACCATGCACGCAAAAAAAAAAGCTGAATCGAATGGTACAATAACCAGCCACCAGACGCATGCAAAAACATCTGCTTTTATTTTTATCCCAAATTCTCCTTTTATGTTGCTTACCTTCTATTAAACAGTTATTCACAGTTAGGTCCTCAGACCAGCATTGATGTCATAGTAGCAAACAAAGGGAAAGAGATGTGTTGGTGTTCAGAATATAAAAGCGACACATAGTACTTCTCCTGTCTGTCACTGGAAGCAACATATTTATTAGGTCCATGGTTTGATCTGGGCATTTACAAAATATTATGATCTTAGGTCTTTTCTTTAGCATTTTAAAGGGTAACTTCATTAATCATTCATTTATAATAAGATAGCTGTTCCCAATCGCCAAAAATAAAGCCCCAAAAGCCCCCAAAATAACCCACTTGATGTCATTTTTTAGCCATTTGTTTCCTTGGGTTTGCAAAGCTGCATCTGGACAATCCACTGTAGCACTACTGGTGCTATTATTTCAGTCTTTTTATAAAGGAAAATTGCAAGACTTCATTGTAAGCTACACTACCGCTTCTACATAAGTTTGTCTATCTGAAAGTGCTGCAAAACCAAAACTAAATGTAGCTTTGCTCAAGTGTCCCAAAACCAGTATGGCGTTACCAGACTTCTGAAAATAAACAAAAAATGAAAGAGCTTAACGAGCTGCTAACCTCAGCTCCTTTATCTCTGTCCATGATCATAAAGCTTCAGTTGGGAATGACAAGACTTTAAAGATTGGAGTACGGGGTAAGGGTTGAGTGTAAAGTTTAGATGACAGGTGAAGTAAAGAGACAGGAGTTTAAATTATTACTGTAATAAATATCTTCCTAGCTTAATATAACTTAACAATGATATCCAAGCTTTCAAGTTATAGATACTAACAGTTACTGAGGGGAAAAAAATACTTATATACACTTTGAAGTCTTTTGCGGTAATATCAATATCAGTCATAGTACCAGGCTCCACTCAAGTTCACTATACTTTGTGTAGAATTAACTAGTTAGACGCACCTTCAAGTCTCTGATTCTCCTTCTCCATACGCAGCAGGAGGATCTGTTGGTGGATAGCTGTCCTCCAGAGAGCCCGGTAGTCAGCTGCCGTCCTCTTTGACTTCCTCTCTGACCCAGGGTCGCCTGCCTGGGGCAGCAGCTGACCCAAAGGGTCCAGAGATGAGGCACGAGGAGAGAGAGGCAACAGCTCCCTGTTTTCGGAGTCGTCTGAAACACAACATCCAACACATGGTAAATATAGAAAATATATTGTTAAGTCAAAACTTTTGGGACAATGAATGCTAGAAAATAAAGATGGGCTTTCTGCAGTGATAGTTCACAGATTGTTAGCACTCAGCTCTGCAGCTGCACACAGGCATTCAGACTGCTCTAGCTTCTGATCTGCTTTGGTTTTACAGTGTATTAACAGTCTCACTGCTCCCATCAATGCAGCAAAAAACACAGCAGGGAGCTCCAATAAACCCAGACCAATTTTAACTGAACAGAAGGACAAAAAAAAACAGAATCACTTCTTAGAGACAGATGTTTGACTGTCAACATTGGAGACAAAACTCAAGAAAGCAGTCAAAAAAATGAAACTGTTTTTTCTGGCTTCAGTCAGAAAATATTCTAACTATATATGACTAAATCAGTCGTAAATAAAAATCATGATACAATTTTGCAATGCTGCTTGGTCAAAAACCTTGTTAGAGACTTATTCATGGGGGAAAACAATGGTACAAAGCTACTTGTTCTCCCTTTGCTCTTTTTCAACCCTCAGTCTTTGCATATAAGCCTGGAATTTAAAAATCTGTTTGAGGTACTGTCATTTCTTAGAAGAAGATTCGATCTGCCTTCTAGTAGATCTGTGGATTATACAAAGCTTTTACATTGTGTTTCTTGAACTCTTACAAGGATCGAGTTGCCAGACCTGTGTGCGGCATGGATGCAGATGGCTTGTTCATTGGCGATGCGACTCTAAGAAAGATCTTCTGTCTCCAGGAGACCCTGCGTGGGCTCAGAGGGAGACCCCCGCTGAACGAGTCACTGCTACAGCCAGACAGAGTCCTCTTCCTGCCTTCGCCATTGCTACGAGAGAAAACAGCAGCGTCAGTGACACCTGATAAACGAGTCAGGTGTCAGCTTACACAGACTCTCTTTTCAGCACACTTTTACAAATGCAGACACACAAACATAAGCACACATACACACAATGGTGGTAAAATAATACAAGCTCTCTGGACTGATAAAAAAATAGCCAAGATGAAACTTCAACATACTGCGCCAGCCACTAACTCCTTCCCAGTGTAAATGTTAATAAAGTAGCAAAGTCAGCATGTAAAAGAGAAACATCGGCCACAGCTGAGGTGCATGCACGTGTGTTCATCTGCTGAAAAAGAAGTTGGTTTAGTAAGTGGAAATGAAAAATCAGAACTGAAAAACTTCCCCACCTCGTAGCAAATGTTTTCCTTCCAACTCAGGAAATAAATGCCAGTAAAAGCTGACCGTGATGAACATTGTTGCAAGCTTGGCTGGTGCTGCTGAACTGAATACCGAACGTCCCATTTCTCATCCATGTCAACAGAGGTTTTCTACACAAGCGCACAATTACCAGCCTTGCAAGAGCAAAAGTGGGTTGTGAAAATTTAAGCAAATTTAAATTCAGTTCCTTTGAAAGTGCAGATTGCATTCTTTAGTCTGCACAAGAACAGAGCTTTTTCGCTTCTCGCTCAGTGTCGCTTAAACAGCTGGCGAGCTTGTTTAGCACACAAGAGCCCGTCGGATCACGTGGGCAGTGAAAAACAGGAAGTGACCTTGGATTGAAACAAATGGCACTGAGAAAACAATTGTTCTACACATATAACACTGTCTCTTTAACAGATTAAAACTCTTCCCCTGACCTACTACCTCTTGCTATGTTTTCATGCTCGCCAAGTCCCTAAGGGGCAAAGTTGTCATACAGTGCAATCAACAAAGCAAACTAGGCTGCGAGCACGTTGGAGTATTTAGATCAAGTGTCTCCAGTGCTGTGTCATTTAAACTTCTCATTCATCATCATTGTAAGCTGTGCTCAAAAACTTGCTCCTACTGCTGCACCATCAGGTATCAAACACACTATATTTGCTTATTTGTGAAGCTAACCATTAATAGCAACTGTTGAACATAAACGTATCAGGGAATCTTATTAGCATGACGAGTTAGAGTAGCAACTCTTGCACCAGTCAGGAAGGATGAAGGTTAAAGCTGTGAGACACAGTTATTAAAGCAAAAAGCTTGCAATGCACATGCAAATGCAACAAGGGAGGGATGCATCAGCATCCCCTGCTGAGAGAAACAGGAAGAGGATGGCTCCAGCTGCATACATGGTGTGGAAAAAAATGAAAAAGAATTTTATCCTAAGACAAATTTGCTTTGGATATACAGAAAAAGAGATACAGGGCAATAAAGCTGGGTGTTAAAAAGGTGTTGACAGCCAATGGGAATACTGCTACTGCCAGCAAAGAACAGCCTGTCCCTCCCACCCATCTCATTCCTGATGAAGTCCCCGGTATGGGGTGCATTTCAGTCTAAGCAAGGGGGGTTGCCTGAGCACCCCCCTCTCACCTCTTGAGGCTCCCACTGTCTGGAAGGGAGTTCAGGGAACCCAGTGAGCCCTGGTAAAAGCTTTTCAGGAAAGTGGGAGCAGTGAAGGAGGAGGGGAGGCTGAAGGTGGAGGAGGAGGACTCGCTCTCTGAAACACTGCGTGTTCTTGAAACAGCCACGGGACTGGGCGGGCCAAACATGAAATGCCCACAAATAAAGAAAAACATTACACAAAACAAAGAGCTTTCGGTCCAAGCACAGAAATGAATAAGGGAAAAAAAAACAAGTGGGGAGCTTATGAGGGATCAAAACAGTGACAGGAAACTTGTGATGCTATTGTTCGAGGACAGCGGGGCAGAAGGTGAAGAGATTATAGACTGATCAAAGTGCTGCAAATAGATTACAATGTCTGTGCACACACACTGTTGACGTGATTAAAAGAAAAGCAACCAGTTCTAATGATTAAGTTAGCATTAGCCATATCTTCAAACAAAACACAAAAGCTCAATCCAGCAAAGGCGGAAAGGGAGGGGATCTGTAAAACTGCAAAAAGGAACAAATTATTAACTCCTGCAAATATCACCAAACAGACGCAGAACCCTTCTTTAAAACTGCAGAGGGTGATTAACTGTAAACTAGCTTATATTTACCTGCTTTGCAGCAACTCTGAGTTAACGGATTGCTGCCTGCGAAGCAGAGTCTGTTTGTTCTGTATTGGCAATTGGCCGTCGAAGGAGATGCGTTTTTTCACAGGTGGATGGCTGAAGGTGTGAGCGCGCCGACGAAACTGAAAGCCAGCTTCCGGGTCTTCGTCCGGGAAGGCAGGAGGGGAACCTGGGGGGGAGTGACCAGGAGATTCCTCATCCTGCTGAAGAGGACAGAATGTGTAAGGCGGGAAGCAGTCAGTCATATTTATGACTTCACTGTTTTCCAGTGATGCATATTTAATGACATTTTATATATATATATATATATATATATATATGCATACACACACACATTTTTTTATGAATGGCTTAAATTTCTGTGGATCCTACAATCAAACAAAAAGTCAGTGACAGAAGGCAAAAGTCAAAAAGTGAAAAATCAGTCCATGTTTCACTGGAAGTTAAACCACACGACACAGCTCACAGCCAAGTTAAACACTCAATCGCACACTCACCTATTCAACCCACAGCAAGCCTCAGTCCATGGTTCAACTTTATACTCCACGCTATCACTCCGTGCTGCCTCATGTCTGGTGGCACAACTCCCACATCTATTGTATTCTAATGGCCAGTGTCCTGTGACTCACAACATCACACACCATTGGAGGACCTCGGTGACACGCAACTGTACACGAAAGCCCTCCTATCTCCTTCCATCATGCTTTTAGAGACCTCCCTATTTAAGATCAGGGTTAGGTCATGCTGCTGCTTTCAATGCGCTCTTTTTTTTTTAATGTAGCTGATGACATTAAAAAATTGAGGGCTACAGCTGATGACATTATAGACTGGAAAGAGGTCTGTTTGCAAATCACGCTAGACGATGATGTCATCTAACAACCTGATGCTGTTGTTAATTTTAGGAAAAACTGATGATAGAATTTTACTCAAATCAGAGACTTTTGCAGTAATCTCTCTTACGTCAGGGTCGAGAAGACAAATCCAGGCCACACGTGGCTCAGCAGATGCGTAACTGGACATCCTGAGTGGGATTTCCTTTTCACGAGCTCATCACATCCTGACAGAATCCCCACGAGACTACTTACTCATTTAATCCCAATCAAAGCAACTTTTTCCGGACTTTTTAAAGACATCTCAATGACAGAAACCTTTACTTGAACCTCATAAATTAAAATGATATATGTCACTCCATGATAAATGATCGCTTACATTTGTTAAAACCTGCAATAGCCAGTGTGGCTAATCATAGATAAAAGAAAGAGAAATAATAGCTTAATAAATTCCCAGACACTTGGAGCTGCCATTTGAAGACTGGTATTAATAATCGTCCTTACTTGGCGGTTAGTATTCTCAATAAATCTGATATGACAGTATTAACACATCCGGTGAAAAAAGTCACACATCTGCTACAAGGAGAGAGTATTTCATACTTTTGCGGCCTCAGTAAAACAAGTAACACTTCTTTTCTGTAGTTTTAACCCTTTAAAGTCTGTTTGCAGGTCTCCAGCAGGTTTGTGACTGTAGAGGCCGTTGTAATAATACCAAATTAAAATCATGATACAACACCAAATATTGCCTTTCAAGCTTATTAGAATTGTACAGTCTCTGTTTTTGCCTTATATGCTGTACTTTCATTGTATGTTTCACTGAATCACTATGGTGATTTCCCATTTTCCTAAAAAAATATGAAAAATGAAGGACGGCTCGAGACATTTGCACAATATTCTACAGCATGTGTTTTATGATGTGTTATATAACAATACAGTGGTTCCTCGTTTATCACGGGAGTTGCGTTCTAAAAATAGCCCGTGATAAGTGAAATCCACAAAGTAGCCAAGGTTATTTTTTTTACAATTATTATAGATGTTTTAAGGCTGTAAAACCCCTCACTACACACTTTATACACTTTTCTCAGACAGGCATGAACATTTTCACACTAATCTCTCTTGTTTAAACACTCTCCAAGTTCTAACCTTCGTAGAAAATTAAGTCCAGTATTATAGAATGAAACCAAAGTGCAAAATGTTTTGTCAACATATTTGTGTTTGTTGATCAGAAAACTTACAAACATACAGTGCAGCACTTCAGAGTCACACTGCTAGCGATTGAAGATTTATGTAAATTTGACAAGCTGGACGCATTCTGTACTGTACAGAAGACACGGCACGAGATTGATTGACAATGGTCTATAGCCAATCAGGATGCAGAACACAATGCACGGTAAAAAACAAAAAACAAACAAAACAAAAAAAACCATGCAAAAAATCCAGCATCCCTGTGCTGCATCGGCATTTTAGTTACAAATGCGTTTGCTGCATTTCAAAGAAACCTCTTTAATTAATTCTAAGTATAGAATTATAAAATAATTGCTACACCAGCCACAACTTTATGTTGGGTTTGGTTTAGCCTAACCTAGCCTTTAGATTGTAAATTGGGTGCCTGGCACTCAATTGGTTAATTTGCTTGTTTACTTGTTCATCGTAGCAGCGTACTGCTAAACCCATCATGACTGATGAGGAGTCAGAGGGACCATATCACGCTCTCACTCCACATTTTGCACAGCAGTAACCACAAGGGAGCCAACAACCTTAAACGGCTCACTAGCATCTCTGTACACACGTTCCCTCTTGTACTGTTCTGCCTTTTTGTCAGTGCAAGCTTGATCACAAAACTATGTGGGGAAAAACGCAGCACAAAATCGTTTCTCCTCATGCGAAGAGGACTGTTGGCAGATCCACCTACTGACACTGATGAAAGTGAAAGTATTCTTATCGACCTGCCCCTTTCCCGAGGACACAGTTGGAATATAGCATGCTTTTAGATGCCACGGGGTAAGAGTGAGAAGTCTCAGAGTCCCCCGACTGAAGCTCTGGGAATTCTCATGTTCATCCTCAAGGACACTTACTCTTTCAAAACTGCTCATGCTTCCCATGCTTCCCAAGCGGCCGCGCATTCGACTGGCGCCCTGGTGACAGAGATGATTGTACAAAAGTTATAAAAACACAAGTGGGTAAATTTAAAAAAATAAATAAATAAATTTTAAAAAAGTAAAAACACTCTTTTTTTTCTTTTACACAATTGTTTCTGACAAAAAGAAACAGCGATTAGATTAAGAGTGAAGCAGAAAGAAACAAAGGGAAAACGTTTCCTTGCTGCCTAACAGCATTATTGTTCAGCTAAGTCTCTAAGATAATAACAGATGGCAGCAGAGTTCTCCTGGACGCCTCTGCTAAGGAATTATTCTGCTGTCTCACTGGCAGATATGGGTCAATCCAAATCCCTGTGATGACAGTGACACAGAAACAGAAACCTAGAAGACTAGTAAGAGGTAAACATCATGGCGGCTCTACTTTCTGTCCGTTGCGGAGACATAAAAGACAGGGATAAACTGGGGGAAATAAGTAAATGGTTATAATAATATAACGGCAGGAAATGGGGAAGATAAGGCAGTGGCAGAAAAGGAAACATGTTTAAAAAGACCCACCCTTGCAAAGATATTCTCCAGAGAGCTAGTGAGGGATGAACGCGCTTTATTCTTAAAAATGTCGAGCTTGAAGCGACTGCCGGTGGCTGTGCCATCTCCTGCTGCTGAGCTGTTTGCTGCATTCTGTTAGACAGCAAAAGAAAAAGATTTAATTAACAAGACTTCAATGAATTTAATTATAAACCAAAACAGGTTCACTGTACGAATACAGTTGCAGATCCTGTGATAAAGCCTGCAAGAAACAGCCAATAGCTGCTAACTGCTTTAAAAGAAGTGGTGCTGCTGCTGGAGACTGCGCTATGATTGATAATATTTAGCATGCAGATCGCTCAGGGTATATCATTCCAAAGCAATTATCCACAATCCTCTCATACTTTAAATGTCGTGTTTCCCCTCTCAGCAACTCACAGAACGTAAACAGCGGTTCATTGTAGGTCTCAGGGAGAGGGACATCTACATCTATACAAAGCAACAAGCTTTACATTTAAGACAGCAGCTAAGGAGTTCTTTTACCATCAATATTTCTACACAATCCCTTTATCAACACAAAGTCCAAAACAAAACCTTAGGATACGGTCTGAGAAATTCAAATTTTATGCCATTTCATGCAAGCGATTTTCAGAACCATCAGGGGTCTGAATTGACGTTTCTCAGATTTCATGTTAAGGACCACTAGAAACATTTTAAGGATCCAGCCTGTCTGTTTGTTTTTGCTTTTCAAAGTGAAATTTAGAGTAAAACCAACAAATCGATCGACAACTGTGATGTCGCCAAGTGTCGATTCTCTATTCAACAGAAACACCACTTTGCTGGAAATTATTTCTGGACCGTAAGCTTTCTCGTGCCCTTACCTTAGGGGCCTCTCCAATGTGGAGGTGGGACTTTTGTTTGGTTTCACAGAGCTGTCTCAGATGAAGAATCACAAGCTCATTCTCCTCCTGGTCTGACGCAGGCTTCAGTCTCTGCAGAAATGAATGCACAAACACTCAAGTGTGAATCAACAGCTGTAAGAAATAATATGTTTGTATCAAAGTGTCACCTCCATTGCCAGACCTGAACTCGCTCAAAAATCTCAGCTTGCTCATTGTCGGTCAGCTGGGAGAGATATTTCTGGATGGATAACTTTGCTCTAGGTGGGTAGAGACCTGGAAACAGAGAAGATGAAATAAGCTGTACTCTTTAACTTGCTTTAACTCAGAGAAAATTCAATATATTCATGAGTCAAAGCCGAGAGAAGTGCCGGATGTCTGATGCAGGTGACATGACCTACCTTCAATCCTCTCGCAGAGCTTGTGCAGGTCATGCATGGGGCAGGCTTCGCATAGCTGGATCTGAGTCTTGTTGCTTTGTAAGGCGGCTGCTGTACTGAAGGCCTGCTTCAGCGTCAGCATCACCTCGTCCACCTGACACGCACAGGCGAATGAACACACACACGCACAAAGAAAGAGATGTTTGCCACATGCACTTAAGAATTTCATTTTATTTACATAATTCCTGTGACTCACCAGGGATTCACTGGCACACTGGAAAATGTAGCACACGTACTGACTGGGACCAGACTCTGAGTGGTGCCGACAGATGAATCCAAAATGGTCAGTATGTTTGATACCCTGGGGATGGGAGCAAAAGACAAACTAGCCTCAGAGGCCTGGGATAGCTGTGGAACTTTATAGCACATCACCATAATGATGATTTAATTATATCATATTTAATTACTAAACAACCAACAAAGGTGAAAAGAAGTGTATTCTTACATTACTGACAAAGATCTGCCACTAAATTAAGGAATAAACACTAAAGGTCTGCTCTTGTGTAAAGATGAGCAAAGGCTCTCTGTGATTAGATTCCAGTTGCTAGGGCTGCAGCAGAGACACAAGAGAGACCTTTTCAGTAAACATTACAAGTAAATATACACCAACCTGACAGCACGATGAGATATCCTTGAAGTTCTTCTCCAGGACCACAGTTTTACTGTCAGGACTTATAAGGTTTACTTCAAAACGTCCAACCTATGAAACACGAGAGACCACGGTCACACAGAGTGAAGTAAAAACATGTAATAGATGCATGAAAAGTTCTCACAAAACAACACGGATGGGAGAGCATGTGTGTAAACACACTGGGATCTCCTGTGATGTTAAGCATTTTATGACTAGGACTATAATTATTCCGGGACCCGATTGGCAATAGAGATAAAAGACGCTCACGTGCGCTTTAAAATCAGGGTCAGCGAGTCTCCGCTAATGATTTTTCCTCATAATTGACTGCTACGTACAGTATCACATCGAGCGTTGTGCTCTAGTTTTTAAAAGTAGCTTCATGACGAAACAGGCATGGTGCGTGAGGAATGGCAGCTGGCTCACAGTGCGGCGCACATGTTTTTCATGAAGCAGCGACCGTGTGTTATCACAGGAGCAGTGGTGAAGTCAGTTTTTATTATTTTTTTTAATACCACAGGAGTTACGGCCTTATTAACTGGAACAGTTACACCAGGCCAAGCTGGTCTACACATTATAGCTGCCAGCCACGTGCACATAAAAATGATTTGCGGTGGTGTGAACCTCAGCAGTGAGAGTCTATGCAAAGGAGGCCTCCGTGACAAACAGCGCTGAGGCCAGCGACCATTTGGTTTTCTGGTGTAACAGATGGAATCAAGTTTTACAACACAAATTATGGTTTGGCATGAGGAGCTTAAAAAAATCCATCCATATTATTGAAAAGGGTATGTTTAGAGTGGAGTAAATCCAAAACAATGCAAAATAAGACACCCGGCCAGCCCAACTGTACACTGCGTGCACATACACGTAAGGTGGACATCCCTTTAAGCTCACTGCAAATTATTTATTAAGATATAAATGATGCCTTCAGGGCCCAGGTCAGTCACTTCTCTCCATACTAGACAAAGATTTTCATGTGAGAACACTGTTATTTTGAGAAGTGTTCTGCATCGAACCGAAGGAAAGAACTTGAACAGTCATTTGGACAAAGAGAAGAGAAGCGCTCTCACTGTGACACCAACACATTAGCAGCAGTACAGCACAGCCCTTTACTCCGTTCAACTTCTCCTACCTGAAAGAGCATAGTGCGGTTTTTGTCTGCATCCGAAGGCTGAACGTGATTTGGTGCGCTAGCGTGACGACGGCGTGTGGAAACCATGACGATGCCTTCTCCCGGCTTCCTCTGCAGACTCCCCACCATGCTGCTGCAGCGTGTCCGAAACTCCTGGGGCTCCTCGAATCCCGAGTCCTCCTGGATGGACTCGGGGAACGCTCCTCGTAGGTTGCTCTGACTGCCGCTGCTGAGAATACCTTTACCTGGATCAGACACATCAAACATGAACTCACACCTAAGTTTAGAAAATTACATCACTAGAACCTTTAGTCGCTATTGATCTAATGGATATACTCCAGTGCTGTTCTACCAAGTACACAGGATTACCCAGTTTGACTGAATCATTAAATTAACCTAGATTTTTCTACTGACCTCTTGTTTTTAGTAAATGGTTTACTTGCCTCCTGATGAACATAAAGTGATAATAACAGAGTTATTATAATTGTGTATTTTTTACTTAGTTTTTATTTTAATTTCATTTTCATCTTGTTTGTAATTCAGTTTAGTTTCACTTGATTTTCTTGGTTCAGCTTAGTTTTTGTTAGTTTCAGTTTTAGTTTTAGTCTTTTTAGGAAACTCAGCGACCACATATATTACCATAAAAACACAGAAATTTTTGAAAGCATACATTTAGAGTTCCAATAAACACATCCATCAATGTCTCGGTTATAATCATGTTTTTACCAAACTAACAGATACTAAACCCAAGGATATTTCCTATAAATATTTTATCTTTATTACAGTTTTTTTAAGTCTAGTTCCTATTTTTGCTTGTATAGCCAGCAACTTGATAATTACATAAATGTGGATGGCTGCCACATTTTGTGAAAAGTAAGCGTGCAACTTGCTGTTTTCCATTTGGAACACTAGCCTGTCAACATAACAGCGAACACAGTGTAATACAAGGAGGTGCACAAACAGAATAATCCACACTGAGTCAAAGTGAGCACTGTAAACTAGAGATGGCACGATACCACTTTTTTATGTCCGATACCGATACCGATATCATAAATTTGGATATCTGCCGATACCGATATGAATCCGATATAGTGTTTTTTAATCAACAAAACTGTTTTTTAAAATATCTTGCTGCATTTTGCAAGTCTGCAAGTTCATACTCAAGTTTAAAACAACAACTACACTAAAGCTATTCTGTTATACCTGTATACAAAAAAAATATTTCATAGTTCAGCAATACTGATCAATCTAATAAACTTAGACCTACACCATCCTCCCTATTCTGGTATTTTAAAGAGTACTTAGCGTAAATATTAAGCAACCTAACTAATAGGGTTCCAACTCCCAGCAACAACAAAAATAAATAAATAAAAAATAGGGAACCACCCCTCACGCGCCACCTCATGATGCTTAATCGACGTAATCAACCTTAATTTGATGCAGTGTGAAAAAAAATGCACAGAAATCAATTATTTTTCAAGAAATATTAAATAGATTCAACATCTTTCTTCAACAAAATTGCAGACTGCACAGATGGTACCTTCCCAAAGGAAAAAGTACTATAGCTTACTAGGGTATATATATTAGACTTAATAGTCACTATATACAGTAATTGACTTCTATTCATTTTACATCAAATTAAAACTTTGTGTGTCAGATAATTATTTATTAAAAGCTAGACATTTTAAATGAGAATAAGAAAGAAAAGTATGTCTTTGTGCCCCCTTTTCCCAGTTAATGCCCTATCGGCCCCCCTGGCTAAACTTTGCTAGATCCGCCCCTGCACAGTTACCAGCGTCAGCTACGTAGAAAAAGATCCTGGTGTAGAAAGTAATAATAAATAAATTCTAACAACAGCTTATCAAGCTTAAACGTGCTGCTGTTGTTCAGCCGCTGGTTTCCTCTTTCTGGTGCAAAGTGGGCCAAAAACAAAGACGGACTTGCGACAGAAAAGCCGATCAGCTGATCATTTAAGCAGTTTCACGATTGAAGTAGCAGCCGGAGAGCGAGAGGCAGTCGCTCGTTAAGCTTAACGCAGGAATGCTTTACAAACATTCAGAGATGGACTTACACACTTGCTTTACTTCTCTCGGGGATAACTTTGTCGGAGATGAAATGCCGGGTTGCTAGCGAAGCTCCAAATGCTATCCAGACCACCGACAGGTCCGCTCTATCACGTGATGCATACTGCTCCGACATGCTAACGTTCTGAGGTGAGTTACGGCGTGTTGCAAGTTTTGTGAGGTGCTTTCGTGATATTTAATGGATCGGATTACATTTTTTATTTTTCTCCGATATCCGATCCAGTCATTTAGGTCAGTATCGGACCGATACCGATACGTAATATCGGATCGGTCCATCTCTACTGTAAACCAACCAATAGAAGAAACATTATAATCATTATTTGGCTGAAGCTAAATTATGCGAGCAAATGTTGTCATTTTGGGTGCAGAACAGACACGTCTGTAAAGTCGCTCTTTGTCTCCTTGTGTTTAAACTTGATTTTGAGTTGCAAATCAGCTTTTGTGTCCTTGCAAAACTGACAGTAGCAGCATTTACTTACAACAATGTGGGACATGTGAACCTGACCAGCCTTCAAGTTACTTGTTGCTATGCACACACACATCATTTCAATAAAACTTTTCCTCATCATAAATTTGTTTGAAGCGTTCGTCCCCACCTGAGGTCACGTCCTCCCCTCCAGGACCTCTGGGGTCTTCCATAGTCTCATTCAGAGCAGAGGAGAGCGGGTCTCCTTCGCCTCCCATGAGAAACTCCACAGGGGGGCTCTCCGTGGATCCTCGTTGACCGTTGAGGAGTCGAACGCGTTTGCGCTCAATCTCGTGCTGGCGAAACTTGTCGATGCAATCATCGACGAGCGTGGATGGAGCCTTCTTGTATCCGACCGTCACCTGGGATTTTTGCAACACCAACAGCATTCATTGAAGCCCTTTTTTATCTTAAAAACACTCCATTCTAAAGCCATATGCACCGATTCCTACCTTGCCACAGTAAAGCACTTCAAACTTCTGGGAGTTGTAGAAGGCCTCGTCGGTTTCCTGTTTGGGTTTGGAATCTTCCTTAAGCGCTGTTTTGGACACTTGGCGAATGTTACTAATCACCTCAGGGACCTGTAAGCGAGGCAAGTGGAATGAAAGGATGTGATGAACAGGAAGACAGGAACAAAGAAAAACCATGACAAAAAGACTAAGGGAGGTCGAGGGGAACACCAGCTTCGCAGACATTGAAAGAGCACGAGTATAACATCACCCTAAAATCTAAGACAACGCAATTTCTAACTTTTTGTCAGGTTCTGTAAAATATGAACATGAATAATGCTTCATGTCATTCTCAAAATGACAAATAACATAAATAAAATAAAACCATATTTAGACTTGAAATTTAAATAACTTGAAAAGAGCAAAAGATTTGAACAAAAACTATAACAATAGACGGACCAAAAGCTACAGTGGTGTCAGAGGTAGGCGTGCAGCCATGGGGAACACCCACTCTCTACAGCAATGAACAGAAAACAGAAGGCTGGGGGAAACTCGAGACTTGAAGGTCGATAAGCCTATTGCTGCTACACTGTGGCACTTAAACATTAGCAGGCAGCTAGTGTGTTAGTGTCATCAAAGCTTGATAACAGCTTGCTTTGATAACAAGTCAAAGATTTAAAAATTAAAAATAAACAGGCAAAAGACAAGACAAAAAAAACCCCACCATAATTTAGGCTTTGAATACTTTTACAATGGGGACCGAACAATAGCAGTGGAGTCAGAGAGCAATGAATCACCGCTGCACTAAAATTTTGGCAGCAAACAACTGACTGAAAGCCTCGACGCTAAAGCTCCCTAAAAGAAGCAGAGTGCCTGGAACTAATGCTGCAGCCAAGGTCAGCCAAATACTGTGTTTAAGACAACAGTGAGGGCTAGAACAAACAGCAGCTCCACAGACTGCACACATCAGATCAGATAAGAGCTGGATACAGGCGGTTGAACAAATATATTTCTAATGTGGACTGGAGAGGGAAGTTGTATAGCAAAGTACATGGCGCTTACTTCAGAGGTGTGACCAGAACAACAGAGCGCAGAGAGGGGAGGGCAGGCAAACAGGAAAAGAAAAGCTGTGAATGAACTCAAACATCCTGACAAAGCCCGTGTCTGATTTTCATAAAAGGCAATGAGATCAAATGCACGTCTGCTACTGGGGCTATTTTAAAGTCCCACTTTCTAAGCGCCTGCTTTCCCACCTCCCCCCTCAAGGCCTTGCGCTTTTCCTGGCTGGTGACAGAGCGTTGCCTTGAGATGAGGAAAAGTGGAAGTGGCTGGGGTGGGGGTGATGCTCAGTCCTAATCCCACACTCCAGAAACTGTGAATGATTTTCAAACTGTTGGCTGACTTATTTCCAGGATAAAATAATATCGCGGTGATCATTTTAAGCTTCAGAAACAAATATCTGCGCTCTCTGTAAACGCGGGTTGCGAATAAATGAAAACGTGCTGTAATAACTTACAAGGGATGAAAAATAAACCACACATGGGATCTTGATGGCTACATTTTGTGTGAAAGTGCATTCTTCATTGGAAAAGACAGTGTTGACACTACGAGGTCGAGGTAAGCAAAAGGTCTTGTTGGCTGAGAACTACAGCTGGCCACCACAACACTTTGTCACAAAGGGAGGGGGAAAAAAAGAGACAGATTTGTCTAAACATTAAAAGGAGCTGCTTTATTATACATGAGTAAGATGATGCCGAAGCGTGCGATCCTTATTATTCCTTATCTACCCAATACAGAGTCGGCAAAGGTGCTCGCCTCTTGAAGGGAGACATGCACAGACAGGCAGGCAGAAAAGCTGTTGAGGAACTAAAGGAAAGCCAGCGTCCTCTTCCCACTAAAGCGGTTCTTTAAACTAGCGTAACATTCAGTGATCATAGGCTGGCTTCATTAAACGATATAAGCGACGGCGGTTGTGAAGCAATGCTTCTCTATAAACACCAGTAGCAGAGCAGAGCTTTAGAGCTTAGGTGAAAACAAACACGGGAATAGTGCCCTCTGAGCTGCTAGAGTCCTGAGTACTCTCAGTGCATAGCTCCCATCATGTCCAAGCGCTCTTCAAAAGCCCCTAATAACATCAGATCTTACAGTAGATGGCACATTGCTCTGCTGCTATTATCGGCAGCAATAAGCCAGACCGCTGAGAAGTTGCGGAGTCTCACGTTCGGCCACAATATCTGTGATTAGGCCTAATTAGGCTCTTTTGGAGGTGCACAGGTTATCACTGTGTCAATAAAAAGATAAGAATGGAAACAGAAAGCAAGCGAGAGATGAAACGTAATACCCCACGTCAGACCAGAAGCAATCAAAGATCGCATGCTTTTAAGTTAAAAGCATGCGATGCAAGTTCTTAGAAAGTTGCCCAAATTGAATAGAAAGACGGAAAAAACAAACAAACTGTAGCTTATTAACGTCATAACCATAAACTTCGATTTATGGAGTTGCTTTAAGGCCAAATATCCGTCTTTGTGTGGCTCTGGCTCTGCAAGGATTTGTTCTGATGCCACTTGACATTTAAAGTTTGACCTCACTGTAGCCTGTGCTTTTCCATGTGGCTGAGGACAAATGTAAGTTGAACAAAATTCATATTTGACCACAACAACAAGCAAGCAAACAAACAAAAATTCCTTATGATATCTTTACTGCCACAGTGACAAGATGTCACAACTGGAAATTGTAATGCGTCAGTAAAACGTCTATTTTTTTTTTTTTTTGCCAATACAAGTGTATATGTAAACATAGATCCTGGTAATTAAACAGCTATGGAGAGACTGTTTTTCACTTTGTTAGTGCTCTGATTTTACTGAAACTTAGGAGGGAACTCACAGCCATGTGCAAAAGAAACTTTTCATAGAGTTTTACGCAGCCCTGTGAAAAACTAAGTACACACTATCATTTTCGCAGCAACAACTTGAAGTAATAATTTTCTGTCTTGTATGACTTTATCAGTCTTTTGCATGACTGCAGAGGAATTTTGGCTTGCCATCTAAAACTTTGCTTCAGTTCAATGAGGTTTGCAGGCATTTATTTATGCACAGCTCTCTAAACGTCCATGCCACAGAATTTCAATCAACCTGAGGTCTGGACTTTGGGTCATTGCAACACCTTTATTCTTGTTTTTCAGCTATTCTGTTATAGATTCGCTGCTGTGGTTGGGATCATTGTCTTGTTGCATGACCCAATTTTCAGCCAAGCTTTAGCTGTCAGACAGATGGCCTCACATTTCACTCCATAATACTTTGGTATAGAGAGGAGTTCATTGTGACTGCAAGGCGCCCAGGGCCTTTAGCTGCAAAGCGAGCCCAGATCATCACCCCTCCACCACCATGCGTGACAGTTGGTAAGAGGTGTCCATATTCTTCCAAATCAGCCATACTTGTTCAGTATTTTCTCTAATTACAGTCTCATATGTAGATCTTGGGTTTTTCTGCATTCTCTCTGAGCGTTGCATGGGGTGACCTTGGGGTGAGTTTGGTGGGGTCCCCACTGTGCACCTGGCTGCCTGTCCTGTCAAAACTCACTTTTTCACATGACTCTATTTGATCCGGTGACTTATCTGTCACACCAAATTACCAGACAAGCAGCTTGCTAATAATATACATTTTTATAAAGTTAATCCAAGAACTCAAGTATTCAAAGCTGCTTGCTATGCTTATCTGACATGTAACAACATATCAGTGACTGCAGACAGTTTCCCTTTCATTGTGAACTGTGCACAGAATATCACGATAACCGGTTACAAATATGTGGCCTCAGAAATCTGGTCACATTAACAGACAGACACTGGGCCACTTTTCCTTCTCTGGGCAACAGGTGCACGTAATATAAGAAAAAAAGCTTTTCAATTCCTGTCTTTGGCACAAAAGGGAAAGGCACTTGATATAATAGATGAAAAAACAAGCTCTGCACGGTTTGTAAAGCTGAATGGTAGACAATGACTTTTCCTATTTTAGTTTAACAGTGTGTGCCACTGTGACTGAAAATGAACATCACCCACAGCAGAGACAACAGGTTACCCAGTGAGTGATTCCACAGTGGTACTGTTCCAAGTCAGAGCAGAGGTTAAAAAAAAATGATGCAGGGGTCTGTGGTTTATGCTGTGCAGGCCTTGAGTGTGTGTTGCTGGCTTGATAATAGCACAGTGGTGTTGACTGGAGACTGTGCTGAATGTGTGCCTATCAGTCTCACAGACAAGTCAAGTAAACATCTCCCACTTCAACTGAAAAAAAAAGTTTAACTTGTGTCCAAATCTTCCCTTTGATGCTTTAGCAAAATATTATCCATGGCATGTTAATGTTAGTCTTGTTAACCCTAACAGTGAACGCGTGAGGACCGAGGCTGCATTTCAAGTCCAGGAGGTCAAACCTGATTTTTAGCACGATGACATTTGAAACACATACATGAGAGATGTCACGTTTGTAGGCAAACTGCATATTCAGGGCTATTCCTTTACCGTTTTATTTCTTAAATCCAAAAGGATCTAATAAGTTGCAGTGCTCTTGAAGACATCAAGAGTGTCTTTTCATTATAACCTTTCTCATCATTTTGATAGATGCCAAATCTCCTTACACAAGGAAGGCCTGTCATTTCTACAACTAAAAATAGATGTGAAACCATTCCTGCCAACCAAAAATAAAGCAATATTTTTTGTGTCTTCAAAGTCAGTTTGGAAAAAAGAGAAAACGCACAACGTGGTAGTAAGAATGCTCGCAATAAATGCTGTTTATGTATGGAAAATGGGACAAACAGACTGCTAGCAGTTGCCGCAACAGGGTGTTATACATGGCAACAGAGTACTGGTAGAATTAGCCATGCATTCCACATGGTCCACCTTGCACACGTTGCTTGGGCTTGCTGGTTGCCAAACCAGTTCTCGTTGCGTAATAGTGATGAATGAGGTACGTCCAAGATACTTTTCTCACTGCTGCACACACATTCGGGCATTAGCAGAGAGGCCAGAGACCTCGAAAGTGTGCACGCCTTAAGCTTGCTGGCGCTTCTGCTCCTCAGTTTTCACTAACACACAAACATTGTGCTCAGCCCCCTGCACAGGAAACACGATACGGCACGGGCACACTTGAGATCAATGCAAAATGTGAGTATAACTAGATATGTGTTTGTGAACATTACTGGTGCACATTTCCTAAGTCAGTGGGAAAACAGGATTAGCATGAGTAGGGATGTTAGACTTCAGAATGGGTTGCATGGAATTAGGAATTGAGGTGGCACCAAGATTAAACTGCGTTTGTTTAAGAATCTTGTATAAATAACATTCTCTACCACCAAATCAGAGAAAAGATAACTCAGATAAACACTAGGGTAGGCTACTGAGTGCAGCAACTTCCTAAAAAAATATGCTATGAACTGCTTTTCAGAAAAGAGCAGAAAGGATTACTACCAATATATATTTAATCACAGACTCCCACGTTCCTGATTTCTGGCTGTTTATTTCAGTTATTACTCAAGAGTGGCATGCTGATCGGCAAGTGAATGTGCTGACTCAATATTGTATTCAGTTGTTGTCACACCACAGACACCAGACACATGTCAGATCTACAGCAGCCCCAAGAGCGCCGAGCGCTGCAACTTCAGGAAACACAGTCCCATCTTCTCCAGTCTGACACATGACGCTGCAAAAGGGATAAACCGACACAAAGACAGAAAATGCCACTCTATAATGGGAGCTTTCAGCTATCATTTTCCCTTCGTGGTGCAAAATTGGTGAAACCATATGTCTTTTCTTAAGCTCTGGTGCACTGAGCTTCAGGGCCACTGTACTTAAGATCAGGGAAAGGCCAGGGATAGATTAACTTTGACCAAAAAAACAACAACAACAACACAGTACTGGGTTTGTCATGCCCACCATCTAGTGGCCTAAATACTTAATCCCAAAACAAACACATTTTGACCAACGACTGATCAAATATTGTGCGAGGTTGAGATTAAATTATACAGCTTTCACCTTGGAGACATTTCACTTCAGGCTTAGTTGGACATCTCATTGTTTTTCAGTTTACAGCTAATGACAGGATCAGTCCACCCTTAAAAAAATAGTTTGCCTCACCATGACATCATATTTAATTTAGTCACATATACTCAGGACGTTTGATTTGGATACTTGCTTCAGGTCTTCTTAGGTGTAAAAAAAATATTATTTAAAGCTTTTTTATAAGTGTGTTCCTAATGGATCACCGCGTTACTTTTTTTGGCCTGAGTTTTGGTCCATTCATGCTCATGGTATTGAAAACTGTGCTGTGCAGAGAGGAGCAGGCCTACCTGGTTGGGGTCGCAGGCCTTAAAGACGTGACAGGACATCTCGGACTCGGGGTTGTCGGGCTGGCCCCGCAGGAGATAGGCAAAATAGGTGAGGTCATTGCTGTTGTGAATGAAGCGAGATATGAGCTGTGCTTTGTGCTCGAATATGAACACTGAGGAGTTGTTGCTGGTGGTGGGGACACATCGGATGAAGGGGGGGCAGAGGACCAGATGAACTTCCCTGGGCTGCATCACAGGGCCGCAGTCGCCTTTCTCGCACCGCCTGCGGATCTCGGCCACCAGCCACGGCAGCATGGGTAGGGTGGTCCGCCTGTCCAGCAGGGACCAGCCGATGTAAGTGAGGGCGAACCTGTTGTCCGACTTCTCCTTCTCGTCGTGACTCTCCATGTTGACCCAGCAGACTTTTCGCCCGAAACTCGATGACAACAACACAGAGCAAATCCTACTTCCAAAAAAACAACAACCCCAAAACAAAAATAAAACACTATCAATATATCTTTCCCTCTTGCCACCGAGGCTAGCTGTAGTTGTGTTTAGTTTGCAACACTTTCCATGTCCACATCCATACACAAAGTTTACACAGCGCTCAAACAAACCTCCAACATGTGCTCGCCCTTTCGATCAGCTGCAACTCTCCATGATGTTCAGTTTTTCCCTCAAGGATTAAAAAAAAAAGAACTTCGAGTGCTGTCTATTCGCTGTTTTACTCCCTGCTCCGCTCCACCGTTTGCTTAGGCGGAGAACCAAGCGCTAAACACCCCTGTACTATACTGTCCCAACCAAGATAGCTTGCCAAAAACGTGGCTTTGGTTGACTCCCGTGTAAACACAAGTCACCCAGAGAAATCTGATTTCTTTGACGCGTTGGACGTTGTCTCCGAATGCGCACGCAGGGCGGCGCATTTCCAACGTCCCGGTCCTGAAATCCTAGTGCACAAACGCTTCTTTGCCACCGTTGCGATTTCTCTCTGCAGATGAACAATAAAATACAGACACTGATGCTTGTTTATCGTCTTGCGGCGCAGTCTCCCGTCAGTGATCCTTCCTTCCACAACGCCTCGGAGGCGGAGCGGCTGCGCGCCTGTGACGAACCGCCCATCCATCCCATGTGCTGGAGGAGTGGGCAGCGCAGAGCCGCTGTGCGAAACGTGACAGGACGAGGCTCCGCCTTTCTCCACAGTACATTAAGTTTTACCTGGAAATGTTCTTTCTTCGTGGCACCGTGAGATGTGTTTTCAGCCCCCCGTGGCACAAGTGCCCTTGGTTCCAGCTCCCGTTGGTTGTAATTCTACCTGCCAACCGCCTCCATCAGGTTGAACCAGGTTTCGATAACATGTGCAATTTTTTTTCTTGCTAAGCAAAGTGAGTCCCGGCTGTTCACAAGTAGGTTAATCTCAGTCCCACCACTACTCGACATTCTTAATCATATGTGGTGCTTTATGCACGGGAAGACTTCCCCTCAACTTAACGCTATAATATCCAAGCAGTCCGCCTATCCCCAAAATAGTACCTTAGCCATATATAAACTCACCAATGAAGCGGTAGCCAGGAGCTCTACAACCAAACAACCCCCGCGCTGATGGTGTGTACCTACTTTAAATGTAGATGCGTGCAGAATAGATACACAGCTGATCCCGGATCCTCACTGAATACCATTGTCAGTTGGTATAAAGTTAAAGTTGTACTTTAATTGGATTCGATTGCAAATAACATTCAGAATCCATAGACTGCAGTGCGTCACAGTTAAATTATCTTGAAATATCTTGAAATCTAAGGACTGCATAATCATTTTATAGTATCTTTGAAGGCCCAGGGATCAAACGTTACTTCTAAAACTACTACTTTACCATAAAAGCATACCAAAATGTAAGTTTTATTTCTTTTTTGTGAGTTCTTGAACCAGTTTGTAGGATTTCATTGTCTACTAATAAGAAGTGTGTAATGGCTCACTTGTAAAAGTTGAAATATTCATTCAAATAACAGTTAATTCTTAACTCCAATTATTACTTACTGCACCACTGCAATGGTGGGTGTTCATACTGACTGAAGCAGCAGTCTAAAATGCTTAATTATTCAAAATAGTTTTTTAAAAATGTAAAAGTTCTCACTCTCTACAAACGTTATCAGAAGCTGTTCGATTGTTTATGCCCACCCATCGGTCCACAAATAGCTGGTCCAGGCTTGGTAGTTGCTAGATATTTTAGTCTAGTGGTTCCCAAAGTAGGGGTCGAACTCCCTCCACAGGGTCACCTGAAGAATCTCATGGGTCATGAGATTATTAGGAGGGATGGAAGATGAAGCTGCTATGCACGTTCACAATTTTCAAGGTACACCTGTTCATCTGCTTGTTAATACAAATATCTAATCAAACAGACGGCAACAAAATAGGCACGTAGACATGGTCAAGATGGCCTGCTGAATTTCAAACTGAGCGTCGGAATGGAGGAAAACAGGGATTTAAGTGACTTTTACTGTGGCATGCTTGTTGGTGCCAGACAGGCTGGTCTGACTGGTCTTTCAGAAATTGCTGATATACAGGGATTTTCCAACACAACTGTTTCTAAGGTTTACAGAGAATGATCTGAAACAGAGAAAACATCTAATGAGCAGCTGTTGTATTTGGGGGGGGACCAAGCTTGATAGGAAGGCAACAGTTACTTAAATAACAACTCATTACAACCCAGGTATGTAGAAGAAAAACTCTGAGCAGAAGACCACACCAGGTGCCACTCTTGTCAGCTAAGATCAGGAAACTGAGCCTACAATTCACATGGATTTCTGCTTTTACATTGAGATGGTGGGGTCAGAATTTGGGATAAACAACATGAAGGTATGGATTCATCCTACTTTGTATCACGGATTCAAGTTGGTGTTGCAATGATGTGGGTAATATTTTTTTGTATACTTGAGGCCCTTTATTACCAACTGAATATCATTTAAGCACCTTAACCAACCCGAGTATTGTACTGTAACCATGTCCATCCCTTTATGACAACAGTGTATGCCTCTTCTGATGGCTGATTCCAGCAAGATAACGTGACATGTCATTAAGTTCAAACCATCTCAAACTGGTTTCTTGAACATGTCAGTGGGTTCACTGCACTCAAATGGCCTCCACAAGTCACCAGATCACAATCTAATAAAGCACCCTTGGAATGTGGTGGACAGGAAGTTGGCCTCATGGATACACAGCTGGCAAATCTGCAGCAACTGTGTGATGCTAACATGGACCGAAATCACTAGGGAATATTTCCAGCACCTTGTTGAATCCATGCCATGAGGAATGGATTCAACATTCCTAAGGGAAAAGGTGGTCTAACCAGTGGTCTAACCAGTACTAAAAAGGTGTAACTAATAACCAGTAATGATGTGTTCATTTTAAGAGCATCTATTTGATCTTGATTTGCTATGGTTTGCATAAATTTACTTTTGTAAAATGTATTAAATTGTTGTCTTTTGCAGGCTTCCAAAAACAGGTAAAATATTAGTGAGAAAATTAACCACTGAATCTATTTTTAAAAGCCTTGGTTAAAGACATTATTTCCCTTTGAGCTGTAGAGTCAAAGTAAAGTAGTGGCAAAAATGTGTTATGGACTTCTAAGACAACCGCAACAATTAAAAAGTTGGACCACTTTACATCACATGCTCTACAAAAAGACAAATCAATATTACATGTAATATTATTTGAATATATATTAGTATGTAATTTGCTGTATAGTGCGCTACTACAGTCTCCTACCCCTGACAAAAATATAACAGATTAGGTCACTGTATTGTTTTCATTTCTGGGGTGGGGGGTAGTTTAGTGTAAACATACACACTCACAGGCAAACTGAAATTTATTACAGACTGAATCACATCACACACATTTGGCAACACATATATTAGTCAGATTTTGCTGGCTTAGCATTTTAAATATATAATGCATAACTCTAAGCTAACCCAAGGCTAGACATCCTAAAAGTATTATCAAGTGGGAGGTTGCGCAATCTGTGGAAAAATACAAGCACAAAACTGAGAGTTGGTGTTTTGAGACAACCAGCAAATAAACACTTATGTCAAAGTTTCTTCCGTTAGTTGCACATAAACCTGGTATAACTGTAACAAGCACTTAGGTGTGCTAACAATCATACAGTCTCCATAACAGCTGCCATCTCCTTGAACTGTTTGTAGAAGTTCTGCAGAAAGAAGAAGTAGGAGAGGGATAAAATATCATGAATAAATAACACCAACAACACTACATTCACATGAAAAAAAAAATACAAAACCTGGAACTGTGGGATGGTCATCTCAAAAGACCTCTGACAGATTTGTCCTGAAGGCTCAACAATCTTCAGCAGCAGACACACAAATGGGGAGTTGAGAGATCGACAGGTGTCTGAGCTCACTGCCATGCCAAGCTTCCACTGCATGTCCACCAACTAAGGCAAAACAAAGTTCCATCAGTTTTGAAAGAGAAGAGGAGAAAACGAGAAGTTATATGTTCAGGGGGGGCAGAATATATATACTTTATTTCATTAAACTTGGACAAACCTGACCGATGCTGAGCATGGCCTGGGCCTCTTGTTGAGTGTGGACTGACACACCATGTTCACTCCACAACTTATGCAAGACCTGAAGGGAAGCTTTGGTCCACTTGGTAGAGCCTTCTTCCAGCTTTGACACAAGTTCATCCCCAGAGATGTTGCTCTTTCCAGCTGACCTAGCAAAAAAAAACACTACTATCACAGCCTATAGTAGGACAACATCCTACTTTATGTATAATTTGGCCTTTTTAAGTGTGCTATGTAAGAAACAAATGTATGGAACATGGAAGGCACAGTTATCAAATTCAGAAACTACATACTTTATAAAAAATTTAAAAGAAATGTGGGGGAAAATACCGGAATGTTAGCAAGAGAAATCTGATCATGTCCTGCAGAGCTTCATGATCAAGCCTCACTTCAGCTCTCTGAAATCTCTGCCCACAAAAAAAACAAACAAAAAAAAAAACCCAGAAAAGGTCTCAAAAGAGGAATTTGGGAGGATAGGTTATTATAAGTCAAATGTATTCTAAAGAAAGGGTGACTCACATCAGAAATTTCAGCTGAATCTACTCCTCTCTTCTGCCCTTGAAGATAAGTCAGTACGTGCTGACACTGTGGAGATTATTGAAGATTAGCTATCAGAACTGCAGCATAGCCTCCACAGCTACACCACATCCTATGGTACTTGTGCACAGTGGTTGCTAATAGCCCTGAAATGAGCGCTATTTTGGTCAACAATAACATCCTCCAGTAGCGAGTTATAAAGGCAGTGTTTTGAAGTTGCACAACTGTTTAAGTTATCGGAGTTTCATAATACAGTCTGAGCCTGTGGCAGTGAAACTAATGAAACAGCCCCAAAACAATTTAAATAAAAGACTTATATTTACAAGTAGCTGTACGTGATGCTCAAGTAATGGGAAAGACCCAGAACGGAAATGGGGAGAGTTGCAGAAGGAGGGTTGTCTGCAGCTGTCACTGTAAATACTATTTAAGTCTACTCTGTTTTCCTAGCTGCCACTTTTTTCCACCCGTATAGTAACATACACAACCAATGACAGATACACTCACCACATCTGCTAACAGATCTGGAGAAATCCTGCATATGTTGTCCACAACTTTGTTGACGCCTTGAATACAGAAGTGAAACAATTTATTTATCACAAGGTTTTCCATACTTCTTTTTAATGCAGTCACAGGCATCATGGGAGTCTAATGATAGTACTTGTGTCTTCTTAATGCTTTTTGTGTTCTTTCTTTCCCAAGAGCAGGCAATCACAACTGCAATAGCATGATGATATAAATTATCTAACCCGGAAATAAATATAGTAAATAAGATAGTATATAGTATAGGCCTTACCTGAAGAACCTTGCATAGTGATTTGTCAAATAACAGTGGGTAAACAAGGATAAAAAAATAATAATAATACATGTAATAACTAATACAAGAGGGCAAGGTTCATTTAGCTTTTAAAACATCTTATTTTGGCTTTATTATTGAGCTGTAAACATTTGTGTATTTCTGCATGTATGTTAAAGTAGCATTCATTAAAAAGGGGTTAAGGGCTTTTAAGCATTAGGAGTCAGATGCTGGAGTCAAATATAAGTGGGGGAAAGACAGCGACAGGAAGTCTCTGTGGTTACAACGGTGTTAAGTTAATGCTATGCAGTGGCTAAATTAGCACATTTCCTGGGTGAAAGCCTAATCTATTCTTCTTAATTGCCATTTAAACAACATTCTACTGAAGTGGAGTAATGCGAACCCACCATATGACTCCTCTGCTGCTGGCATCCTCTCTGTCAGGCTCTGGGTTTGACCACGGTATTAGCGCAGCCAAATTAGCGACTTTCTCGCTAAATTTGACCACCGAACAGATTGCCTTGGAAATTTCAGAAAACGTTTAACGTAATTATTGTATTATTTACAAAAAATAGTAGTTATGAATAAATCGGCTTCTTAGATCAACTAACCATCTATTCTACGTCAATTCTGTTCATTAATGCTCCTTCCTTAAAAAAAAAAAAAAAAAAGTCTTCTTCTTTGGTTTTATTAGCTTATAGAAAATCACTGTAAACGGTGCATAGCGCCATCTGCTGTAGCAGATAATTATTGTTCTAGTCTTTTGCAGAGTCAGCCGGAGAGGTGGCTCATTGACTCTAAATGGTCAGGATTTTATTTGGGGAAATGACCAATCAATATTATTTCTAGTCCTCAATCACTGATTTCAAGAGAACTAGATAAGTGGTAAAAAAAAAAAATCTGTCAAAGTGGCTGGTCTAATTTAAAGCTCTGCTAGGTTAAATCTCTGATTTATCGTCAATATAGTTGTATATCTGCGACAGATTTCTGTCCTCCTCTCCCCCCCTGCACAATAGCCTATTAAAAACATGTTTGCTCATTTTTTTAACTGAACACCCTAATAAATATCCAGTTGTCTTCAGTACTATTCTACTGAAGTTTATCCATTAAGAATTAATTCATTCATTTGAGTACAAAAGTTAAAATGAACTTATTTCAATGAACTCATGAGAAAAGTCTTTGAAGTTTTGAACAGCTATGCACAATTCTACCACATCTGAAATTCAATATTTGGTATAATCACTTCTGTTACATGCATTTTCTTGTCATTTCTTAAAGTAGTCTGTAGGAATAGTTCTTTAGGCTTTGCATGTTGCCAAGGTGTACCTACACTGCTTCAATAATGTTGAGGTCTGGGCGCTACAGGGGCTAGTCTATGACTGATAGTGGTATTTGTATGTTTTTCTATCCAGGTACACTTTTACTGCAATGGCAGTGTATTCAGGATCATGGTCATGCAAAACAATTAAGCTGGTGGCAGTCAGATGCTTTCCAGAATGTAATGTAAAATCTGATGGTACTTTTCTGTGTTCATAATTTCAGCGATTTTGACAATATTCCCATCACCAGTTGATGAAAGGCAGGCCCAAACTATAATGTTTTAACCTCACAGTGTGGGTATTGATGCCTCTCTCTTGACCTCATCCATACATAACGACAAAGATTTGAACACAGCAGTTCAAATTTGGATTCATCACCTTATAAGACCTGTTGCCACTCTGTGCCGTTCTTGTGTAGTTTGGTATCCCTCTGTCTTTTCTCTCTGATTCTCTTTCTTATAAATTGTTTTTGACAGCCACTCTTTCTCTGAGATCATTTCTCATGAGGGATCTGCAAAGAGTAGATGGATCAACTGAAGGGCCAAATGCATCTCCCAGGTCCTATGTCAAGTCTTCTCTGGATTTTTTTCCTATTTATTAAGGACATGACTTTCAGATATTGTTCATCTGGTGGTGGATAGAATAGTGCTTTATTGTCATTGTGTATGTACAACAACAAAAAATGAATCTGTTTAAGTGGCTTAACAAACCATCACTCCTCTGAAAATGGTCAGTGTACAAGGACTGGACTGAAAATAATTCATAAAGCAGCCCATGTCCAAAAAAAGCCTGGAGAACTATGGCTCAAAAGCACTTAAAAATTACACCAAAGTCTGGCTTATTGGAAGCAAAATATGAAAAAGTAAGTGGTGGCTCAAGGCTTTTTTGCAGAGTATTGTATTTCTTAGTACAATATCAATAAATCAAACTAAAGGGTTGAAAGCTTCAACAAACCGAAGTCTTACACACTCACCAGTTTAATCATGATGTCTTGATGATTTGCTGCCTAGGTCTCTGATTTATTGATCCCCTTAAGTTCAATAAGCCTCTTCAGCACTCTCGAGGTTGATGAACAGCTGTTTTGAATCCCTGCCAAATAGTTCAGATGAGGGACTAGGAGAAAGTATAGGGTCAGAGAAAAACAAAAATACATCATCAGACCACTAAGCTTATAACACACAGTCATTACCATGTAATTACAGTCAGTTAAACACTTTAGCAAAAGATTACTGAATAAAATACTACTAATAAAAACAATAATACAACAATAATATACATTAATAAAAACTTACTACCTACTTAAAAAAAATCTAGAAATACATCCAACAAACAATTGTTTTCCTCACATGATGGTTTCAGTTTTGGCATAATTCACAAAAAATAAGACGATGAAGGTATACCACCAAAGTGTTATGAATCAATATTGAAAGGTATGTTATGAAACCTTGTTGACTAACTATAACCACATAAAGAAAAATATTTTTGTTCTTTCTGTTTTGTTGTCGTTTTCTTTAGCGATTGAATTTATGGCCAACAACGCCCCCTACTGGTAAAAATAACACTTAGATTAATAATTTAAAAATGAAATAATTTAATTGAGTGTGGTTCTTGTTGTTCATTATTTTTATTAATATTATTATGGTGGTTAGATCATTAAGAAAAACAATGACCAGTGTCATATTATGTCAGTTAGATGGTATATCGGGGAATATACTTAAACATCGTCCATCCCTGAGCGCAAAAATGCCTTTATCTAAGCTCCGCCCATAGCCCTGGAATAGTCCACCGAGGCTGAAGATGGTGGGATTACCATACTTTAATGTTCATTTTGTGTATACAGAATCATATTTAAACGATTTATAATAAACATGTTAATGCATCCATATATGTCGCATGCCTTATCGAGTCTTTTGGGCATTTTCTTTGGGTAGTTATGGTTTATTGATAAAGTCAAGTCACCCCCGCGGATCACACAACGTGCGCCCTCCAGACGCGGAAGCGAATCGCAGCTGTCAAACAGATTTGATTGTAAATCGGACTCAGCACTACTCTAACGGGAAAACATCACTTAGCTGTGCTTCACAATGGATTCCCCACGTTGGCTGCCTCTTGAGTCAAACCCAGAAGTATGTTTTCCTGGTTTCCTTCAGAACATGTTGTTTTATCGAAGTTATTCATTCTCAAACATGTGAGAGGCAGCTAACTTGAAGCTATCAGAGAGAACAAAAGCTAAAGCCGTTGTCGCCGCTTTGCTAACCCAACAACATTTTCATTAACGTTTTCCATTTGTGTCTTCTCATTTCAGGTCATGACTAAAGTAAGTGTTTTCTTTTTATATTTTCCGTAAAACACGATAGAGTAGTCAAAGCAAATAACCAAACCGGTTCGGAGAGATGCAAGGCCTACTCAGCAGCGGTGTTGCACCTAATGTTATTGTTAAAAGGTTCATATTACATAATATGATGTAATAATGTCATGTAAACAGACTGACAGGAAACAAGAGTGAAGAAATCTGATAAATTTAAAGTTTTGTCAACTTGCCCTGCTTCTAATTTTAAGACGTTCAGTCATTTTCCTCATACTTTTCATCCAACTTTCCAGCTGTTTCAGTCTGCAGATAGTGCGGTGTGTTTGATGTCATTCGCAGGACGCACACTAGATGATTACGTTACACTTTATTGCACAGGTTCCTACAGCTAAGAGTATTATGTAGCATAAATTAAATGGTGTTTTATTGATACAGATTAATTAATGTCGTTCAAGTGTGTAACTACTCAAAAGTGGGCGTGAATATGAAAATAAATCAAATTTTGGGCGCATAGACGCAGATGATATAGTAATGGATTACCGGTTTGTAGTCGAGATTTTGAGTGAACTCTGATATTGTAGGATACTGTAGTTTGTTTGTTTGTTTGGGGGGGGTAACCAAAAAACTATTTTTAAATTGTTCTTGTTTAATACAAACATCAAACAGAATCGCAACTGCATCCTCCAAGCACGAATCATCATCCTTCTAAATAATTTTTCACCAAATATTAAACATTATACACTTCATGAAGGCAACTCTTTTTTTTATTTATCACTTTTTTAGTTTTTTGCTGATAAACTGATTGACTGTTTTAGCTGCAGAAGGTGTCATTTAGCAATTGAGTGTTTGGTTGAAATAAATAATGAAGGAAATTTGTATTTTCTCCACAAAGTGTCAAAAATACTTTCCTGAAAACGGTGTTACTGTAAAAAGTGCTTCTTATTATGTTGCT
This sequence comes from Copadichromis virginalis, assembly GCF_057382275.1. Taxonomy (NCBI): domain Eukaryota; kingdom Metazoa; phylum Chordata; class Actinopteri; order Cichliformes; family Cichlidae; genus Copadichromis; species Copadichromis virginalis. The sequence goes on from NC_140633.1 coordinate 18,189,163, forward strand.
ATTCTATTAACAGTTTTAGTTTTCAAGTTTAAATTCCTGACATACAATGGCATAATGTTTAATTCTATACCAGTTAAATTACATTGAATTGTCAAAAGTCGAATGTTACAGAAACATATCCTTTTAGGTAGAAATCTAATTTTCAGATGGTAATTAGGAGCCAGCTATTGTATTTATTTTAGATTTAAAATGTCTAAGTTTATTTTGATCTGCATGAATTTGCACTCCGCTTGTGTGTAGTTTGTTAGCTGTCTGGGTATGAAGCCAACCTGGCAGTTTGGGGATGTGTATGGATTGGATCCGGAGCTTCTCAGCATGGTACCAAGACCAGTGTGTGCGGTGCTACTCCTCTTTCCAGTGACAGAGAAGGTACCTGTTATAAGTCACGTATTTTCATTATCCATATGTCAACTTTACATCTGGTTAGGAAACACTGTTAAACTGATTTTCTCTCATCTGTCATGTCTGTCTAGTATGAGGCATTTAAACAAGAAGAGGAGGAGAAGCTCAAAGATCAGCCTCAGGTTTCTCCAGACATCTACTTCATTAAGCAAACTATTGGAAACGCTTGTGGAACAATAGGATTAATTCACGCTGTGGCAAACAACCAGGCACATCTGGAATTTGGTGAGTTTTCATTATATTTTTTATTGAGGTTACTTTAATGATCATTTAGCTTTATTTAGACAGTTTTTTTTTTTCTATAGCCATCTATCTTGTTTGGTTTTTGATGAACTAATGTGCAAGACCCTATGCGTGTATATCAGTGAAGTTGGTGTTGCTAGGTGCCTGTTACATGCATAAGAGCGGCAGAATATTAGAAACACCATCAACACTATCCAGCGTGCCCAAATAATAAACCAAATGACCTTGGTACAAAACCTATAACAACTTATACACCTGTATGTCAGTGTCAAAATCCATTCAGCAGCTACTTATTAGGTATCTTGCTAGTGCCAGATTGGATCCATTTTGCCTTTGGAAATGACTTAATTCTTTATAGCACAGATTCAAAAAGTTGCTGGAAACATTCCTCAGCTATTTTGATCCACGTTGATGTGATGGCATCAAACAGTTGCTGCACATTTGTCAATGGTATGTCCATTAAACCAGTCTCCTGTTCTAAATGTTCACTATCGGATTGAGACCTGGTGACTGTGATGTCACTGTCATTGATGTCATTTGAGTACAGTTAATTCATTGACATGTTTGATGATTTGAGCCTCGTGACACGGTCTGTTATCCTGCTGAAAGCAGCAATCAGAAGATGGGCACATTGTAGTCATTAAGGGATGGGCATGGTTAGCAACAATACTCAGGTAGCTGTGGTGTTTAAATGATACATAGTTGGTACAAAGTGGCCCAAAGAGTGCCAAGGTTATATCACCCACACCATTACATCACCAGCTTGGATGGATCCATTCTCTTATGTTGTTTACAACAAATTCTGACCTTACCATGTGATCTCTGTAAACCCTAGAGATGTTTTTCTTTGAAAATCCTAATAGATCAGCAGTCTGTGAAAACCTCAACAGCAGCCATGTCACATTTGTTCTGATGCGTTGTTTGAACTTCAGCAGGTTGTCCTGACCATGGCCCTGTGCTTCGTACGTCGCTTACTACATCCAAGATCAAATGAAACATCCAAGACCAAATCATCGCGCTAACTCTGAGCTCGCTATTCCGGTTCCCCGAACACACCTGTTGTTGACGATTAGTATAGCTGGATGAAGTAATGTGAGATCACTGGGTGGCCCAACAGGGGCTACGCATCGATAGTAGAAACATTGATCGGCAACCCTTTGATTGGTCGGCAAAAATGTCGAAGGAGCGCGCTCGGTATTTTTCGGCAGCAGAGCAAGAACTCTTGAGTGAGGGATTTCAGGAGTTTCAGAGTTTAATTAAAACGCAAGGGAACACTGCAAAGGCTGCAAAAGCAAGGAGAGAGGGCTGGCAGAAAGTTGCTGACAAATCAAACTCGTAAGTAATTCAATAATAACAATAATAATGGAGTGGATTTATATAGCGCTTTTCAAGGCACCCAAAGCGCTTTACAATGCCACTATTCATTCACTCTCACATTCACACACTGGTGGAGGCAGCTACGGTTGTAGCCACAGCTGCCCTGGGGCAGACTGACAGAAGCCAGGCTGCCATATTGCGCCATCGGCCCCTCTGGCCAACACCAGTAGGCGGTAGGGTAGATTTATCATATCACACCATATTATCCAATATTATATTACATTATATTATATTATAATATGTTATATTATATCCCCTTTCACATTAGAGCCACAACAGGACCCACTAGAACATGGGAACAAGGAAAAGTGAAATATAAGAATATTCTACAGAATGGTAATATTTATCACTTATATTGCTTTTCGTCTCTTGGAAAGAGACCCTGGAATACTCTGTTTGTTTGTTCATAACAGCAACCAAGAAAAGGGCAGAGCAAAAAAAAAAAGACAGGTGGTGGTCCTGCACCCCCTCGTCAACAAGTTGGTTAAGTAAATAATACCCTCACGGGAAAATCGATATCTCTCTATGAGCACACTGTCGCGCTGAGCTAAAGGATCCTGTCTGTCCCGCAATATACGCTGAATTCTGAGGACTCTCCTTATCAATCTTGCACCTTCCGCAATGGGTTGCTCGCGTAAACGGACAGGATATGACTGCGACAGACTTCCCAAATCCACCTTCGCTTTTATAGCCGTGGTCTCTCATCTTGATTACACGAAGTAATTTACAATTACTACTCTGAAATATGAATTACATCTGTAATAATCACATACATGTAATAGAATGTTAATAGTACATTTCCCTTTTTTAGGGAATGACCTGTATGTATCTGTGTGAAATCAATAAAAGGATCAAGTGCTGCATTATCTTTGGTTACAGTGATGTTATTTATTTATGGTGAAACAGTGGTGGAATATCGCTGTTGCTTTCGTATGAATGACGCGGGCATACCTGCGTGGCCGCGATCTAATCCTGTTTACATAAAGTAAACCTGCTCCCCAGCAGGTTTACGCTTACGGCTCTGTTGCTATGACAGCAAGTCCCGGATGGGCTTCGGGGAACCGAACGATCCAGGATCACGCGAAATCGTCAACAATCTAATCCAGCTAACTCACTTAGCGCGGTACGAAGCACAGGCCCCATGTCTGCATGGTTAAATGCACTGAGTTGCTGCTTAAATATTTGTGTTAATGAGCAATTGAACAGCCGTGCGTATCAGAGTGGTTGTTGAGTTTATGGGCATGTTGAAGTTGACTTCTCTCATTATCTCATTTCACTCCATTATACAGGTGTACCTAATAAAGACGTCACTGAGTATAAATCTAATTTTGTGTTTGCTTTAAGTCAGTTTTTTTAGGTTCTATTAAGTGTTTTTCTTTCTTTCAGAACCTGATTCTCCTCTTAAGAAATTTCTTGAACAAACATCTAAAATGACCCCGGAGGAAAGGGCAACCTTCCTGGAAAAAGACGAGGTTGGAAAAGTATCTTTATTAAGAACAGGGTGACAAAGTTTTCATCACGTGTGAAGGACAGTACTAAGAATTGTGTAACCAACTTGTCACAAGAGGGCATTGTCATACTTGTGCTTGCTACCGCTTTTGCAATGTAATAGTACAAAGTCATAAAAAATTATTTCACAAACCAGGAAAAAGGAAACCATAACAAGATCAATGCAAAAATGTGCATCATTCAAATGACCCTGAAATATACAACAGAGGAAACATTCAGCCTGTTTTCCTGTTTTCTCTTCCAGAGTATACGTGTTACACATGAATCCAGTGCGCAGGAAGGACAGACTGAGGTGTCTTTTTGATTTTTAACTCTGTGTTATCTCAAGTTTTTTTTGCATGCTTTGTGTTGAACTTAATGCACTTTAACATTTGCTTCTTGTCTGTTGTAGGCCCCAAGTTTAGACGAGAAAGTGAATCTGCATTTTATAGCTTTTGTGAATGTTGGAGGGCACTTATATGAACTGGGTGAGTTAGCCGCAAAGCAAAAGTGCGCTTATAGAAAATATTTGGTAGAATTTGTCACATTGTTGATGGTCATTACAATCATTACAACATTTAGTACTAGAAGACTGGAAGCACATTTTTGTTAAACCTACATGATTAACTTTTTCTTCCAATACCTAGATGGCCGTAAGCCTTTCCCTATTGCCCATGGAAAAACCTCAGAGGATACTTTCCTTGAGGTGAGACAACCAAATAAAACTGAGATGGTCTTAATAATACTGCCATAAGCTTGCCTACATTCAATCATTGTCTTCCTTTTTCTAGGATGCTATAGAGGTTTGCAAAGTCTTTATGGCTCGCGACCCTCAGGAGGTTCGTTTCACCATCATTGCCCTCTCCAAAGATTCATACTGAGGAAACTACTCTGTTTTTCTCTGACCCTAGAAAACAAAGACAACATTACTGCCAAACATTCTGAAGTGCTGACTTTATTTAATTTTTCTTTCAAAATGCTATAGCAAGTCGATGTGTGAAGAAAATAAAATGTCAGGGATATCCTTGTAAAGTAATTTCCCCTTGTGTTCTACATAGTTGTTAAATTAATTCTAAAGCAAACAGAGTGCTGCTTGTCAATAAAGGTATTTCTCACTGAGATCTGAATTTTCCAGCTCGCCTCTGCTGACATCTCTAAATGTCATACAGGTATTAGCTGTATGGTCTCGACATTGCACTACGGTTTGTTTACTTAATTTTTGGCCTTTTAGTGAAGAAGGAAATGTTAAAAATTTCTACATCACTGAGGAAAGTTAACTTTTTTTACTCAGACTTCAATGACACATACTGTATGTAGTGATTTGTTTTAAATGAGATGTCTAATCACATGCTCAACACAAGCTGAAGAAACACATTTGCAAGCTATTTCATTCATAGCTTTGAGGGGGGAAAATAGGCCTAATGTTGTTGGATGCAGTAATGATGTTGAAGTGAGGCTCACTAAACACGCAGACTATACAGCTGGAAATCTGTGTGGAAGATGCCTAGATTTTTGTAATAAGAAATATGTCAAATAAATGAAAAATTTATTAAGCTCTTCTTTTGTGGATACTTTTTCCTGTTGCAAAACCATTAGCTTTTTACCTTCATCCTGAAAAAAGGAGTTTTTACAGGACTCCATAAAGTCCATTGAAAAGCAAAGTAACCACTTAAAACTTCCATAGGGGTCATAGCAGCCAGGTGCTGCTAATCAAATGCACTTATTCATTTATTATTAGAAAGAGTGAGTGTCTTTATAAATGCAGAAGTTTTGGCAGTTTGCTGGTCTGGAGAATTTAGGTATGTGTTAACACAATACCACAATCTTCCCAGAAGTGGACATCCCAGCAAATTCACCTCAAGGTTAGGCTGTGCAATGCTTAGAGAAAATGCAATAAACCCCCTATATGTTTAACTGTGACAGTATGATTAAAAAAAGACTGAACAAATATTGGTTGCTTGAAAGGGTTTCCAGGAGATAAGGATGTCTCATATCTCTAAAATGAGCATGGCAGAATGATTTACACCTGAACAAAACACAAGACTTGGAACAGTGTTTTTTGGACATATGAGACCAAAATAACCCGATATTTCTTGAAAACCAAACAGCACATCAGCAGATGCCTCATACAAACTGTCAGCACGGTGATGGAGGACTTGTTTTGCTATAGGACCTGGTATTTTCCAAGTCATTGAATTGACCATGAAATTTCTTTTATACCAAATATTCTACATGGTTGTAAAGGAGAGTGGGGAAAACTCCAATGAATTATACAGAAACTGATCACATCAAATTATTGCTACTAAAGGTGGTTCTACAAGCTACTGACTCATGCTTCATTTTTCACAGAACTGCAGATAATGTTGTAGCACATAGCCTCTTCCCTACAAGTTCCAAAAACAAAAAAGCCCAGTTGATTGAAATGTAATCAGTAAGTTGTTCTAAAAGTTGCAAACCAAATCCCACTCATTTTAATGGATCGGCATGCTGTTGTTTCGCAATGAAGTTTGAAACCCTCGAGTAAAGCATGTGCTCAGGTCTTGGAATACCCCTTAATCACCGCTTGGCGGTGGTGCAGGAAAAGAACGTTATTTTAAAGGTAGCGCCGAACTCCTGCAATTACATAAGTTTTATCCATAGACTCAAAGTTTTTTTTTTCCCGCAACATTTTTGTGTTTGGAGACCAGACGTCAACCGACCTCACATTTTCTTTCAGGATATTTGTAGTCCGACAGAATTTAATGGCTTACCTCAGTATACACTTACACTAACGTGCATCTGGCCCAAACCAGGAGTCCAAATACCTTTCTTGGGGGGGCTAACAGCGAATTCAACCGTGTGTTTCAACTGGAATCCGCTCAAGGACCTGTGGGTGGTCCCCGGACCCGGGTTTGGAGACACTCCCGCTGCAGACTCTAACTCATGCAGCTCTAAAACTTGAGGTGAAAAACTGTCTTTCGTGTGAGTGCTGCAAGAGGTGAGCTCAGCGCGTCTTCAAACACTCAATCGCTGCGTAAAAAAGGTGGAGTGTGTAAACCCGCTGCCAAAAGGACACAAAGCACAGGTGTGTCGGATGAAAGAAAAGGTAAGCAGTGGCAAGATGATGCACACTGTTACACCTTGCATTCATTTACGAATGAGCAGGTGGGAAAGAACAATAGGAGGCATATTTGATGAATGACTGAGAGTTCACCTGTGTGCACTTTTATGTAGGTTGATCGAGTTTGCTTGCTTCAGCTGGCTCACATTTATGTGGACCTTTTATATGCGGGCTGCTAGGACTTTACCCGCCGGTGAAGCTCGGATAATAAGTTCTTATGATGGAGTGGCGTGAGCAGTCTTCAGTCAGCTGCGAGGAAGCCTACTCGGAGGCGCAGAGATGGATTGAGGTGAGTAAAAACACACACACATACACATACATACATACATATATATATATATATATATATATATATATATATATATATATATATATTTCAGAACTTTCTTTACTTCTTTTCTTTGCTGTCCTCAGTAGAATTAACAGGTAAGGCAGTCTATAAGTAAAAGTTAAGGACTGTCAGTTGCTAGTGAAAAAGATCTGTTATTTGTATATCTTTTTAATTTTATAGTTATGTTTTTGGCGGAGTTTGACCTTCCAATACATACATGCTTGAGAAATTCTTTATGACTGTGAACTGCTTTAACCGCCAGCACCCAAGTTCCAAATGATAATAGCCCTGACTCAAAGATCCATACAGGCATGTGTCACCTTTTGACCTCACGTCTCAAGTTACCCAGCCATCAATCTTCTCTTTTGAAAGATGAATCACACAATTCTTAGCACTTATCTCTTTTCTCTTCACAGAACAGGTAGGTGGGTCTGACCCCAGTCATCACTGTTGCTGGCTGATACTTCTGATGTCAGATCTTGCCTAGACCTGTTTTTTTTTTTTTTTTTTCATTTACCTTTGCCTTCGAGGCTTCAGTTGCTGCAGGTAGAGAGGAAAACCCAAAAGAGCAATTAGGAAAATCTTCTATGACTGATCCAAGCTATTATGTAACTGTGGATTAACTCCGATTCATAACAAATGACTGAGATTTTGGGTTTATGGTGCTTACACAAAATTACATGTTAGCAATGAATCCAAGCATTCGTATTTTGTGCTGCATATTATGATTATGACCAATTCTGAAAGTGAGCAATATACAATAGAGGTTTTGACAAGAGGGTTCTTTTCTGAAGCTGAAAAAGTGTTTTACAGTAATTTCCCCCTCTCTTGTGGTAGCCTTCAAATTTTAAAATAGCTGCCAACAGAAAAAAAACTCCAGCTGTTCCATTTCATTCCTAAAATGTCATATTCTCTAAAGTTTCCACTCCAACTCGCGCCAGACTGGCGCTTTTTTTCCCTATTCTCATAACAAGCGGGTGAAATTATGTGTCCTCATCTTGCAAATTCTCTTCCCAGCAGGGCTGCATGAAACTGCTGCATGGCCCTAACTAAACAAATATTGTTCTTATTTCATGAGGGTGAATCTGAATGCTTTCAATGTGACATCAGTGTCTCTCACACTTGCACACTGGCCCATTGTAGTGGCTTTGCTCATGGAGTGAGGTGGGGGCATGATGGTCTGCAGGGAGGGACTTTAGGGAGGGTGAGCAGAAAGCTGAACAAATGGGTGAAGGCAATGGGGGTAATATTTTTGAAAGAATAAGACTAAGAACTATTCTGCAATACAAGAACAATCAGCTACTTAGTACCATCAGAGAGGAAAGGTTTCTCTTCAAAGAGATCCCCCCCCTCACTTCTTGGATTCAGCCACTGAATGATTAACAAGCTGCTTGGCTTCACAGCACTTTAAACAGAGGCATGTGTGCGTGGCGAGGTTGGTGGTGTTGTTAAAAACTAGACTAAATGGTCTGGAGCCTGTCACATGGACACATTCCTGCATTAGCTTCCATGGCTGTGAACATAGCCCCCTCGAAGCTGGCAGGCTGTCAGCGCAGGGCGATGCGTCCTACAACCACAGGGCCCAGTGGAATAATGGAGGTCCTCTTTAATTAAATAGAAAGGCTTCAAGTGTGATTGGTGGGACAATTGAGAAGAAGTGGCTGTGTTTATATTTACAGGTCAGAAGATCATGTATATGGCTGGTCCGACAATAAACAATCCGCTATGAATAATAACTTGGCAATTAGTAATATAATAAAATCATTAAGTCTTAGATCTGTGTTTCACTAACGGTGCCGAAGCAAGCAAAGATGTCAGACACATGGCAGCATCTTTTCCGCCACCTCCTTTGTTTACGTTGTCATTAATAAGACTGAATTTTTCAAAGAGCCTGCTCTCAGAACAGTTCTAGGTGGGGTTTCCCAGTAGCTATTGGTCCATGTGAAGCTCATGTTAACATCGCACTCTTTATTCTGTATAACATTTCAACTCTCAATGCTGTGTGTTTGTGTGTGTGTGTGTGGTTAGTATAAAAAATGCTGCATTGTGTTTCTCAAAAAAACAAAGTGGAACAAAGCAAAAGGTCAAAGGTAACATAATACTGCAGATATTGTGAAGTTTTGTTACTTATCTGGTTACAGTTGTGTAATACTGAACCAAAACTAAGCCCTTTATAGTTTCTTGTCCCATCTACCATAGTAACATGTGTAAGCAATGTAACTTAATTCTACTTTTCTGGAGATTTTCCACGTGCACTCACTGGCCACTTTGTTAGGTACACCTGTTCAACTGCTTGTTAGTTCAAACCTCTAATCAGCCACATGGCAGCAACTTAGTGCATTGTTTTTCTTGCAGATATGATAAGCATCAGAATGGGGGAGGAAGGTGATTTAAGTGACTTTGAGTGTGGCATGGTTGCTGGTGCCAGAAGGGCTGGAATATTTTAGAAAATGATAATAAACTGGGATCTTCCTGCACAACCATCTCTAGGGTTACAGAGAATGGTCCAAAAGAAAGAAAGGATCCAGGAAGAGGCAGGAGGATATGGCAAGACCGCTTCAAGCTGATAGGAAGCCAACAGGAACTCAAATAGCCAGTTGTTACAACCAGGCGACGCAGAAGTGCACGACACATAGAGCCTTTAAACACACGAGCTGCAACAGCAGCAGATCACACCAGGTGCCACTTCTCTCATTGAAGAACAGAAAGCTGAAGCTACAGTTTACACAGACTCACCAAAATTGGAAGACAAGTGAAGACTGGAAAACCGTTGCCTGGTCTGATGATTCTCAACTTCCTCAGCAACATTTAGTTTGGAGGATCAGAATTTGTTGTAAACAATATGAAAACATAACCCTGCCTCATATCAACAGTTCAAGCTGGTGATGGTGTTAGTATACTGGGAAGCTCATCTTGTAACCGGAAGGTTGCCGGTTCGATCCAAAGCTCTGTCTGTCTCAGTCATTGTGTCCTTGGGCAAGACACTTTACCTACCGCCTACTGGTGATGGCCAGAGGGGCCGATGGCGCAATATGGCAGCCTCGCTTCTGTCAGTCTGCCCCAGGGCAGCTGTGGCTACAACCGTAGCTTGCCTCCACCAGTGTGTGAATGCGAGAGTGAATGAATAGTGGAATTGTAAAGCGCATTGAGGGTCTCGAAAAGCGCTATATAAAAATGCAATCCATTATTATTTTCTTGTCACACCTTGGGCCTTTAGTACCAACTGTGGCCTGCAACCACATTGCAGCAGTTCTGAAGCCAAAAGAGGTTCAACCAAGAATTAGCAAGGTGTACCTAGCAGCGTCTGGTGAGTGTAGGAGGGATTTGATTGTTATTTACCTTTTAATCACCTGTTTATTTTCTGTAAATGTTTTTGTTAAGTGCAGCAAAAGTTTGAAAAATCTCTCTTATAGTAGAGCAAGTTGTCCAAGTTGAGGTCATTGGGGTGTGGGTTTTGTTAGCCAGCTAAATTTAATATTGCAAAATGTTACAATTATAAATGCAATGGATAAAAAAGGACACATTTTTGGAAAAGAAGTATCTATTCAAATACTTTCCTCAATTATTTCATACAAAGACTGATTTGGAAAGAATTTCACAATTAACAAATCCAGAAAGGAATATTATTAGATATGCTTTTATTCCATGTGGGGTTTGAGACATTTTGCAGCCATCCACATAAAATAAGTAAAATAAGAAGGTTATGAAATGCTATCTGATACCAGCTAATCCACACAACATGCTACGACAGATTTTCCTTGACTTTTTGTGTGCAAACTTTTCCTTATATAAGTGTTATGTAGGGTCATTACCTTTTCTACAAATTTTTTTTTTCAATGTTGCCAAGTTTGAATGAATCCCCCCTCCCCGTGACCTATGCTGCTGTGTTGTTTTTCATACCAAAAGCTGTGTTGTGCAATTGATGATTAGTCACTTCGCTGTAGCCTCACTCGGGGTTTTGACTGTTTTGACAGAAACCAATTAGAAACGAGGCCGCATGCTTTCAGACGTACTCATGTGAGACCAGCCCTCAAACAAGACAACATTCCCTTGCAGTTACATGTTGATGTACTCCTATTATTCCAGGATGCTGATTGTGTTATTACTAAGTGCTTCCACAGTAGTGTCTTTCCCTTGAGTCCAAACCTTGAAATATTTGGATATGGTCCCAGTTTCCCTCTGATGACCCATACCTCAATGTGCTGCAGAAGAAACAAAGAATTTCAGGAACAATTAGTGGCCAGAGGGGCTGCATCCGCACAAACCTTGAATACAGAGTTGCCTCAGTGCCCTGCATGAATAAACAATAACTGCGGTCATGGATGCAGAGTCTCTGAATATTTGGCCTCTACCACAGATAATGGTTCACTCCAATAATAATAATGAATTTCACAGGACCCTTCCACAGCCCAGAGTAAACTTTGGTCACATTTTGGTGGAAGCTGGAAGGTGAAGGTGGGTGCGCATGAAGGCAAGCTGTTTTTGAAATGCCTGCTCCGGCTTAAACCTCCCTGTTAAATCAGAGCGGCAGTATGTTGGTGCAGATTAGAGTTTTTTATCCCACATGGCAGGTTGGACAGGAGAGGGAGGGCACAGCAGGACTGGATCTAAGTGCAGTTAATACCTCTAATGATGACTGTAGAGGATAGAATTATGCCAATGCTTCCAGCTTTGTGTTAATTCCAGGTCGGCTCCCATTTTTAGCCTTGAAGTTATTATTGGAATCATTTTGTTGGTTGATTAGCCGATAGAACTCTGAAAAGAACGTTTAATGAAAAATAAATAAAGGGACACTTTTAGGAAAGACCCAAATTAGATGGAATCATACTTCCGATAATGTTCCCACATGTAGTGTTTGTTTGCATGCATGCAAATCCCAGCTGTGTGTATAGAACAGTAGGGGTCAGGATTTCATATGCCAACTGCAGCAGCTGGCTGACTGCTCTCTGTCTGCTGCAGGGGTTGTTTGCTCTCCGTGTGATTTTGTGTTTGTGTCTACATGTCTGTAGCTTTGCATATCTGCGTGCTGGTTTCGTGTTCTCAGTGTCTGGTTCTGATTGTATTTTGGTCAATGAAAGAGGAGCAGGCCAAGATCTCAGTGTATTATGTAAACAAAACATGTATTTCCCAAACAGCAGCACAATCACATATGCAGAATGGCTTCCTCCTACTAGTGTGAGAACCTTAATCTTTATTCATCTATTACACCATGGTCTAATACTTTTGGAATGATGGGTATTTGAGGCTTTGGGCATCTCAGCTTACCTAGGGTGTGTTTTGGGGTGTAGCACAATCTGTTGGCAAGGAATAATAGTGGCATCCAGCCAGTCTCTATAATTGTTTCTGTTTCTCCTGTCATCCTAAAAATGTTTGCCTGTACTTAACTATAGTAGTAATTGTCCCAGCTTTTGTTCCTTTCTGTGGGACAAAGGAAGTCAGACAAAAGGCTTGGAACAAGGAACATCTGATCAATCAGTCAGCGAGACTCGTCCAACGTGTTTTTGCTTTCTGTGAGAGTGCGTGCATTTATGTTTTGGCTCATGCCAGCTGCACCCACCAGTATTATTCTTGTAGTTCAATGTGTCAGCTCACCCTCCCTCTTGGTGATTTAAGTTACAGTAATGTGCAAAGGTCTTGAATCAGCCTCCGTTTCTTTATATTTTGCTGGAAAAATGTAAATAGCTGTAGCAATTTATCAAAGCACGTCCAAACATACATGGAAATACCGTATATAAGGCAAAAACAGACTTGGTTTAATTCTATTTTACAATTTGGCTTCTTGAACTTTGGCCTTCCATTGAAACCAGTTCTGATGAGGATTCAGTGAAAAGTAGATGGATCATCTGAAGGGTCAGATGTGTTTCTCAGGTTATTTTAGAAAGCCTGGAAACTATTGCTCAAGACCTCTTAAAAAAAGTGTTTTACAGTGTGCATGCTCCCACAGTAAAAAAAAAAAAAAATACTATGAGGTTGCCATTGTAGTCATAACCTCTGCCAGAGAGGATAGCACTGCTTTTTGTTTCAACTCTTCAGGGATTGCTTAAAAACTGAGCACAATGTGTTGGAACGTTAGGCCACTGGCAAAGAAACACTTAATTTAAAAAGTCCTTTCTGCTTTGGAAAATAGAGGAGGATATTTTTGTCCAGTTGTTTTTACTTGTCCTGCAGTGCACTTACCACATTGCAAAAGTTCTATGAATACATGTATAATTGTCTAATGTGTTTTGATGTACATGCAAATTAAAAAAAAATAAATTCCACAATCCTGATACCAGAAAGGTTGGGATGCTGTGCAAAAAGTAAATAGAAACAGAAACCTTACAATGGTAAACTGCATACTACATCTATTACAGCAGTATGGCTTCATAGTAGAAGAGTCCAGGTGCTGCACTGGCCTGCCTACAGTGCAGACGTTTCACCAACTGAAAACATTTAGAGCACCAGATCCAGGAAGATCCAGGGCTCTTGAACGGCTAGAATCCTGTGTCAGACAATAATGGGACAACATTCCTCTCCCAAAAGTTCAGCATCTGGTTTCCTCGGTTCCCAGATGTTTACAGACTGTTGATAAAAGAAAAGCGGATGCTACATAGTGGTAAACGTGGCCCTGTCCTAACTTTTTTTTAAGACATGTTGCTGCCATTCAATTTAAAATGAGTTAGTATTTCTCTTAAAATGGTACATCTCCGTTAAAAATATTTGACATGTTGTTGTGAATAAAATGTGATTTTATTAAAATGGCATTCATTGCATTCTGTTTTTATTTACATTTTACACAGCAAATAAACCATGTGGAATTGGGGTTATAACATATTGACTGTAAAGGATTGTGCAGAGCTGCTCTGCTTTCAAAGATAACTGGATACAGGAGCCGGATACAATCACAGGTACTGACTGGTGTGTTAGTCTGACAAACTTAGACTGGTTAGTAACATAAAAAAGCTATTATTGGAAGTTCAGAATGCATTAATGAAAAGCTACAACAAGCAGATACAAAATATAATTAGTGTTATGTTTAAAATCAAGGATGCAAATGTGCATGAGTTTAAATGCATAAGGCTGCACGACATGCGTGCGGTGTGTTTGTCTGCGTAATGGCTCTTGGTGTTCCTGCAGTGGTGGTTTTAGATCATGGGAAAGGCATGAGGCTATAACAAAGTGCTGTGTTCCTCCCGTACTCCAGATGCTGCCATAGCTTTGTGGTTCAGGCAGTCTGACTCCAGCACAGTTTTAGCACAGCTCTCCGGTTTACCAGCAGCTTTTGGCATTAAAGTGAGAAGACATGAGGTACTTGTGAGCTCCTGAGGAATACCTGAAGAACTGTGCACGGCTCTCTCCCCGCAGAGACAGCGTAGGAACTCGAGAGGAAATACCTCTGACTTCCTCTGCTACTGTTCTCAACATCCTACCTTTCTTCTCCAGGCTCTCCACCCTATTTCACACATATAACACCCCACCCCCCCTCACCTCCCGCCTCCTCTCCTCATCCAACCCTGATTGCTCTGTTATGTTTTTTTTTTTTTTTTTTTTTGTATCACTTTTTTTCCTCTTTTTTTTTTCCCCCAGGCAGTAACGAAGAAAAAATTTGGGAGCAAGGACTTCCGATCTGCGCTGGAGAATGGCGTTCTTCTGTGTGAGTAAGTACTCTGCTTTTCCCAGGCACCTCTCGTAAGCCACTCATTCATAAGGAATCCCTCCGCTCTCCTTCAGGTCTGCGCACCGACGTAAGTGTTACTGATGTTTCCCAGGCAGACCCCCTGCTGGGTCACTGTTTGTTTGTTAGTCACATGAAGTGAGCCTGTGTTTTGAGACAGCACAATAGTGACTCTATTATGTAGTTATTTGATGTTTTCTTTGTCAGCTCTTTCCCCTGTGGTCTTGTTTGAGAATATGAAATGTGATCTATTTCAATAGGAGCTGTGTTGTGTGTTTGACAGATGTTACAGATCTGTGGATCGGGCAGAGCGCCATCGTTACTTTAATGAGAGCTGTGTGAGAAGCTGTGTAGTGAATGGAAAGAGCTCCAGCTGAAACCGCACTGGAGAATCAGGGCACCCCGCTTTCTCATTAGCATGGGTACATCGACGGGTACATACATTTTTGATGAGTTGGAGGAACAAATTTATCTGTCCGGGACTGGCTTGTGTGTTCATTCACTAACTGCTCTTCTTAGAGTTGTGGGTTTGTGGCTTTTTCTCAGATTAGGGCTCTGTGTGTGAGGGCTAGCCTCATGTCCCTTCATGTGTCTGCTTGTGGGCAGCACTGCTAAATGGGCACATCACTGATGTGATTTGCTCGGATCAGCAGGAAGCCGTAATTACCAGCAGGCCATGCAGAATCTTCCACACTCTATTGGCATTGGTTCAGAGAAGAAGCCGTTCATTCTGCTGATTTGATCCTGACTCGTCTGTTTGCCTGATGTCAGAGAACTACACGGACACTCTCACTCACGGGCTGTCTGTTTTCTCAACACAAGGAAGAGGAAGACAGATTAAAATCGCTTTCACCTAGCAACGCTGCCTCCCTTCCCATTGTGTTTTGGTTATCGGAGTTTCTCGCTTGGAAAAGAATGTTTTGCGTGGATCGCAGACATGTTTATATCCTACTTCACTTAAAGTGTGTGTTATCTCGTAACGTTCCATTGTTTCATGCTAAATGAGTAATGTGAACCCAAATGGCCCTTTGCATTCTTTCTTTACATCTATTGTGAGCCCATGCTAAGCCTTATACCAGTCCATCCGCTCCCAGCCCGCAGAGTAAACAAATTATTTTGCCTCATGTTGAGCTTTTAATGTGTTATTTTTCTTTAATCAAGCAGTGGGGGTTGTAGTCACACCTTTTTATTGCTTTGGATTACATTTTATAGGGATTTTTATTAATCACTCATGCAGAATAATAAAACCATCTGCACAGTATTGCATAGTTTCATGCTTACCCCCACATGGATCATCTGTGGGTGTCTCTTACTCTCTGGCACTGGGATGTTTGCTAATAATTCAAATGAACAGTCAGCTTGGAAGTTTGGAGATCTGGTAAACACCCTTTGCTCTTGGTAGAGGTTCTCAGCAGTTTGTGCAGCATGGTTATAACAGAGCTGGGGGAGACCACTTCCTTTGAGGAGTGCACCTGTCAAAGTAACATCCATATAAATTGCAAGGTTTTCTAGCTGAAAACTGAATTTAAGCTAGATGCTCAGTATTCCTCAGTTGACCTGTCAGTCATGTTAATGTAGCTCCCTGGTATATAAAGCATATGATCTTTATATTAAGTAGTAATGAATATAGGATTTAGTTGCAGTCTGCAGTCCTTGTACTTTGAGTATATTTGATTGCAAAATATTCTATAATTTAAACCGTGAAAGGAAGACTTTTTAAACGGGAAGCATGACTTGTAAATACCTCTAACAGAATAATTTTACTGTGTGGTAGTTCTTTTTTTTCCGACCAGATCTCTGAGGCACAATAAACTATGGTCATCTTATGAAGCCTTTAGTCCAGTTGGTCAAGCTGTTTGTTTTTTTTTCTGCCTTGGGTGTTTGGTTAACACCAGAAATTCACCATCTATCTTACTTACTGTTTTCTGAGGCTGATTCAAGGTTTGTTTGGGGTTGTTTCAGTGTTGGAGGGTATATTTTAGGAGCAGTGTGCCTGGTGTGTTTACATCACGGTTGCAGCAGTGGCGATTTGCTAAACTGAAGCCAGGTGGCTACCATTAAACAAAGTCGTAAACACACAACACTAAGACTTTGCAACACATTTTATTCGTTCCCTCGCACTTAAAGCAGGCTAGCCAATAACCAACTCCTTTCACTCACCGTCTCCCTTCCCCTCGTCCTCTCCCTCTCTTTTGCTCACAGACTGATTAACAAGATCAAGCCTGGTGTTGTCAAGAGGGTTAACAGACTGCCTACTCCTATTGCTGGACTGGTAAGTTTTTCCCCCTTATTGTTTAGTCTCAATCTTATTGTATTTAAAAGCTGTACTCAGACATATCCTTTAAATACAATAAGAGCTCATCTTTATTTTGATCATAGTTTTGTCTCTCGTTATTGCATTTTTTGGGGGGGGATAATTTCTATTGTAGAAATAGTAGTGGGTGTCTTAGATTGGGTGGAGCAGTGTGAGGTGTAGCAGGCAGCAGCAGAGTTTTTGCTCAGTGACTTGTCGCTCCACGTATCCTTCCACGCTATTAAGTTCAATGAACGTGAAGCTGGTTGAAATGCCGCCGGTTCATTTGGTTGCATCATAAATACGGGGACGGCCGTGCTGAAGGCTGTGTTCAATCAAAACCATTACAGACAAAAGGTCTTTGTGTTGGCATGATGATTACAGTTTTGATTGAGTGATAGAATGTTAGACGGGGCCAGATTTGGGGTTTAAAACCAAGCGGCAACCTGCAGAGCAGAAAAACTGAACGCTGAAGTTCAAGAAGCTCCTTTAACGGCCATGTGACGCTGGCTCCAAGAGTCAGTCAATCCCCACAAACCCTCAAGTTTAAAGTTGCAACAGAAATAAACATGTCTTTAGAGTGGTGCAAAAACATCTGTTGTCTCTATGGCTAATTTCGTCCCTCGTGACGACACGACAGAGGATACATTTTTAGAAAACTCATCTGTTTCAGTTGCATTAAGATGTAAATTCAATCTTTGCATCAAATTTAGTATTAAGGAGAAATATGGACGTCCCTTAAAAACCAAATTGACATTAGCATTAAGTATTGGCGTTTTGTCCAGATATACCTGCACTATAAAGTAGGATTTGGGCTTATCCAGGTGATTTCAAGGTTCAAAATAGATCATAGGTGTCAAACTCTGGCCCGCGGGCCAAATTTGGCCCGCAGCCTAATTACATTTGGCCCGCGAATTACTATTACTATTAGAGCGGGCCTACTGGTATTATACAGCTAATATATATATATTATTTAGTATTAAGCTTTGCTTGTTCCATATTCAGTTTTTCAGCAAAACGTGTTTTAGTCCATAAGAAAAGATTCATTCTTATATCTGGAGGAATAAATATATTTCAATAAATATTAATGTTAGCCCGCGACTTTGTTCCAGTTTTGAATTTTGGCCCACTGTGTATTTGAGTTTGACACCCCTGAAATAGATTGTTAGTAGAATGAAGATGACTGACCTCTTACCGGGGTGCACCAACATTGCAAGTTATCCTTCGGGCCTTACCTGCTCTGCAGCAGGTTATGTTCGAGATCAGAGATCAGCAGGTATAAAATCTCCACCTACTGCCCAAAATGACATCACCATTCCTGGAAGAAAGCTCGGAAAGAAGTGTGATCACTTAGCTTCATTGCTGATCTTACGGTAAGTGAGGCCAGATCATGGAAAGATATCCTGGGTTTGTTTAACTTGCTTTGTAGTACAGGGCCCAGGTCCATTTTCAAAGACAAAAACAGTAAGCCAGTGGCTTGTGTCTTTGGTTATACCAATCTTTGGTACAGTCTATGCTAAATACCTGTTTTTGAATCAGTCAGCCTGGTACTGTTGTCACATTTCAGCTGAGATCTTTTGGGCCTGGCTGGTTTAGCTAACATGGATGTTTTGGGAGCGTCTGCAAACAACTTCTAGGGTAGGTTTAAAAACCTACCTTAAACCCATCCCTCAGCATCTCTCTGTTGTGGGAGTAATTGGGACCAGCTGTCTAGTGGAATTATAGAGAATCCCAACCCTAGCTGAAGCAGAGGGAGTTCATGTGTGTCTATGGGCTCTGCTGACAAGACAGTGACAAGTTAGCAGTGAAATAAGCAGTCTGTAAACAACAAACATGCGCCATCATATAGGCATTTTGACGTAAATCAAATTTCCTGCCAGTTTGTTTTGGACTACTACTGACAGAGCTGGCCGGGCACCTGCTGAGGTAATAAGTTTCTCCTCCATCTGAAGCATTTGTGTGGTATTTCCGAGACCTGGACATAAACCTGAAACCACCTGATCATAAATTCTCTCGCAAATGTGAAGGCTTCTGGTTGGCTCGAGGCTATCAGTGACTGCCAACCACATGGAGAAAAGTGGAAAGTTCTCCAGACGAACATTACTCAGTCTCACTGATGCGAGAATATATTTCCTCTCCAAGTACTCTCACTTTTTCCCCCTATCTCGCGTCTCTTTTAATAGCAATAAGTGTGGTCTTTGGTGGTGTTGTTGTTGTTGGTGGTGGTGGAGGGAGGTGGTTTTTTAGTTGGAAGTTTGCTATTTTCTGAACATTTCTGTGTTTGCCCATTCATCTTCTGTTACACAACTTAGAAATATAGATCTGGAAGAAAAGCCAGAAGCAGTGGACAAAGAGCAAGAGTAACACTATTTTTCTTTTGTTTCTTTTTTCATTTTGCAGAGTAGATACAGCATGATTTGAATCATTTTGTTCCTTGCAAACGTGCCTCATTACCACTCAAATATGAGTATTTTCAACTTTTAGACTTATAAGTGGGGTTTGAGATTTGCTATCTGTGGGATTGTCAGTACTCTAAATCAATACCAGCCTCAAGTTTGGGCAGAGCAAAAAAGACCAAAGAAGGAACGAAGGAGAGAGAGAAAAACAGTAAATCTCCAGTTTTGCAGAATATTTAGCAACATTGGCTCCAGTCTCTGGCCTATTCTTTGCTTTCACTTGTGTCCAGGGGAATGTTTCTCATGTCAGCAAACTCCTCTGACTGTTGCTGAGTGAGATGTGGGTTTGGGCCATGGAAGCCCGGTTCAAGCCTGGTTCTGCTTTTACCAGTGCTTAGCAGGAAGGCGGCAGTTGTGTGGTTGGGCAGCGAACTGCACGAATGTGGGCCTGGATCTGAGGCCCACTGGGGCAAAGCCAGAGGGAGGGAGTTAAGGATGACTCCATCTGCCCACTAAAGTGCAGACCATAAATACACCGTAATTGGCATGTCAGTGGCTGCTCCAGCACACACCAACTCCTTGGTGAGTTGAGGTAGTTGGGAGAGGATGGAGAGGATAAACAGTTTCAGTGGCCTTTAGGGTGTCTTTACTCATCTAAATGTGTAATTGTCTGTGCAATGAACGGTATTTGACCATGTTTTGTTACTGTGTTTGCGTTGTATGCGTGCATGTTATGACTGGATCCGACTTTTGAGACGTGTGGGCCCTTTATTGAGCCCGTTTGAGGAGAGACGGTATTTCAAGTATTCAATCTCCTCTTGGTTTATTGTCACAGGTTTTGAAACTGTGTAGCCTGATATTTTAATCATAACTTTCCTTGTTCTTTAAAGCACTGGAAGGGGTCAGTTGAGGGGAATTATTGTAGACAAAGAGAGCAGTGAAAGAAATGGCGTGGCCATAATGCGACCAGAAGGGATGAAGAAGCTTTCCGTTTCTTGGAGCGAAGTGCTTAAATCAGGATCCTCGAGTTTGCATGAGAGGATTAGAGGCTGCTGGATGGGTACAGCATATTTAGCAGGATTATATGCAGGCACAAGTCAGCATAAAATTCCTTCAACATCATTATCTCTGCATGTTCTGGGACTGATCTATTGGGGGGGCGGGGGCTTTTAGTTTGTTCATAATGCTCTTTGTAGTTAATTAACATACCAAAAGATATAGAACTAGAATTTTATTTGCCTTAATCCCATTTTCTGGGATTGAGTGGGATATATGTTATGAGATCTGCACGTTAACAGTTTAGCATATAAAGTACTGAATAACATTACCAGTTAACTTATTATAACAAATATAGTCACTATTTAGATAATGGACACAGATTACAAACTCAGTTCCTTCTATAGTTAGTTTTGGATGCCACTTTAGTTAATTAAGGCTAAGTAAAGGGATCATGCTAACAGACTCAGTTATCGCTGAATAATTTCTCTAAAGAGATTTTACATATGAATATGTTCATATATGCAACAAAATTGTTGTTTGCACAAATATTCTGGTTTCCATCTGTAGTCTGTTCGTAGGCTTAGTTTTATTGTCCAGTCACTTTTTAGGAGGCTTTGGATGGGCTGATGGGTTACCAGGTTGTATGATGAATAAAGCTGTGTTTCATAATTCATGCCACTGCAGATATTTGCTGCATTTGAAAAAACACCATGATACTTCTCAAACTTTAACCGAATTAGACATTTTCCTGGGAAACAAATAAAATATTAACAATTCCTCACTTCACTGTTGAAAACATGATCTGGGCTGTGTTACACTTCCTTTAAACCATATTTATTGTCTCGTCTTTAAACATAATTTGTAATGCAAGTTTTTAAAATTCCAATCTAACATTCAGAGTGCCTGTACTTGAAAGCTGTCTTGTTGTTTGCCTCACCCTAGTGAGGCAAATTAAAGCAGCTAAAAGTATGCTTTGTTTTTTCTGAAAGGTACATGTTGTACCAATCAGTAACACAAAATGACATGACATTCAACAAGGCCTGTGCATTTTTTTTCTTCTTGAAAACAGACATTGCTGCAGAGTTTTCAAAAAATAGTTTTTGGCCCTATGAGTGGTCCAAGGCAAGCGCCATCTGATTGCATTATATTCAACAGAAAGACGACATCACAATAGCTTAAATCTCAAGTAGTGATCAACTCACACTTAATCAATGTAGATGGAAGATAAAAAGCACCAAAGGCCCTATCTGTCCCTTTAAGCAGCCAGAATCAGTGTTATCTCCTGAGTTACTCAGTCGTATTCGTCACGATATCTCAGTCTGGGAGATTGTGCTATTCTGTACCTCTTGCATACAGTAGGTGAAGTGCTGATGTATGACTTGTAATGGTTGTAGCCTATAAAGCCCATCAAAGTACTGCAGAGGGACAGGCAAAACTGTTAGCTCACATCCACTGGGAGGCGAACTCTCTTCCTCCATTTGCTAATAAGCATGTTTGCCATTTAAATATAGAACTAGCTACCCCTTAATTATTTCAGCCCATGTTGAAACCATGTATGATTACATGAAAGCCCTCATAAGCAGTGCTGTCCCAATGGGAAGTGCAGCCTTACAAACAGGACAGTTGGGATTACAACTGGAAAAGTCACGAGACCGGAAAAGAATGGTGCTTGTGTGGTTGATTTGCTTGAAATGTCTGAGTTGTGTGTATATGTTTGGAGCAAAATGTATTTTTGCTTTCCTGCATCATGCCCACACACCTGTCCAAATCGTGTACGTACACGCAAACCGTAAAGTGATTGACACAATGTACGGGGGAAACAAAAAAAAAAAGCAGTCCTTCCACTCCCATGTCCTCTGAAGAATCGCTTCAGGGAAATATTTATCCGTTTCTGTCACCCGACTTAAGGTTTCATAGCAACCTAATGTCTCAAAAATACACCACCACCCCACAGATTCCACAGGTATTCTCGAATAAAGGGCTTGGCACAGAGGGGAGGGGACAGTTTCAGGGTGTGAGAAAAGAGTGCAACAGGCAGCGTGCTGCCGCGTGCGTCACTTTTGCTCTCCAGCTCCTGGCTGGGTGGGACTTGTGCAAACCTCTGATGTCATTCTTCCTGGTTTGGCTGTTTTCCCTACCCTAACGCAACCCACAGGTGGCTCTGCTGCTGTCACTCAGCTCTTGTCAGGCTGCCTCCTCCCCCCACCCACTGCATGTGTGTTTGTGTCCTGCCATGGGTCACTTCTTATTTGCTACGCACATGCTCCTCCCAATCCACTTCTGCTCTGTGACATGAACTTTGGAAGCAATCACTTGTAGGTTGTGTCCCTGCCACTGAATTCCTGAGTGATTATTCTTTGCCTCTAAAGGTGGACAGACCTCATCCCTGCTTTGTTCTTTACCCAGGACAACCTTAACGTCTTCCTCAAGGCCTGCGGGAAGCTTGGACTAAAGGAAGCGCAGCTCTTTCACCCCGGAGATCTTCAAGACTTGTCCTCAAGAGTCACAGTCAAGTAAGTTTTAAGCTTTCAGAGCATTGGCACAAACACTTTGATGCCTGTACTCATCATTCACAGACCTGTGATGCAATCATGCAAGAGACAAAAGCCGAGACCCACTCGTGTTTTTGCTTCTTCCTTGATTGAATCAACTTAATCTCCCACAGAGAGGCTGAATGATTCATTGTAGCTTTCACAGATACTGTAAGGGACATGGGTTCTCATGTGAGCCACGATTCAAGCTGCTGTTAAAAAAAGGTCAACTCTATTTTCAGTACATATTTTCTCCTGCTGTTATACACCTGCCGAGGTACATGAGTTTCTTTAAAGTGTGGGAGATCCAACTGTTGATAAAAAAAAAAAACACAGTAGTAAGAATGTGTAATCTGATTGTAAAGTATCAGGTCAAATTAATTTCCATTCAATACAAATGTCATGATTCCGGTTGCAAAATCCTAGTCGTGACAGTAACTGAGCACTTACTGGTGCAGGGTATAGATTTTAAAGACTCGTCGTTGCGATTGTTAATTAAAGAGAAGCCTCGCGCATTATCAGTACCCTGCTGCTGTGTTTATTAGTTTTTTCACACAGTTGCTTTTGTGTCAGTTGAATGCCCCGCCAGAGAAGCGCGCGGTATGTTGAACAACCTGTTCATCTTTCGCACAGGTGTGCCTTCAGGGGGAAGCGAAGCAGGGCTCGGCGTACTGTCCATCCTCTGTG
Organism: Copadichromis virginalis; assembly: GCF_057382275.1. NCBI lineage: Eukaryota > Metazoa > Chordata > Actinopteri > Cichliformes > Cichlidae > Copadichromis > Copadichromis virginalis. The sequence continues at coordinate 18,212,664 of NC_140633.1, forward strand.
GCACCCTCTCTGTGCTGCGCAAGCATTTAAAAAAAGTGCTTTAACAGCAATACCTGCAGGTCGTTAAGCTTGACGCAGATAAGCCCTTATTAGCAAATACATCACTTTGGGTGACAAAATAATCCATGGTGAAGGTGTAAAAATGCAGCATGTATATTCAGAGGGGCTTCACCTCTTTGTGTTTCACTTAATGTAAACACAAAGTAGCCCTTAATTTGGGGTGTTCCTTCGAGATGTTGCATTTTTCCCATAATTCACCTAAGCGGTTTTTCGCCACCGCTGACAGCTATTGTCGAAACCACGTAAATCAAAAAGGCATACATGCAGACAGGTGTACTGTAAAGTGGTATATGGGCTTTAAACAAACAAATCTGCCTACCTTTTATGAAGACACACCCTCACCTCTACACCAGAGAACAAGCTGCCTTAAGATATCTTTGCCTGTCACTCTCATAAAGATAATTCTGTGATACGTCTTACACCATGCTCTCAGTCACTTCCTTCATTACATAACTTTTCCCATGATGCTAGTGGTAAATTTCGTGCGACAGTAACAAGCTGGAGAAACGATACTCATGCAGTGATAGCTGACTAAAAGTCACTCTAGCATATTAGCAGCTGACTCTGTCACGCAGACATATAATAAAAAGTATACTTCTTAGAGTATACTTGAGCTCAGCTCTTTGCCGCTGGGGTTTTGTAAGACTGTTCTCGCTATCCTATTTTTAGCATCTGGGGTAACTTTGAGAAGCAGGACTGATTGGAATGGTATCAGGACACCAGTAAAGGAGCTTTTTATAGTTTGCAGCCTCCCCTTGCTTGTGGTCTTCATAGTACACCTGCGTGTGTTTGTGTTTGTATATATTCAGTTACACATTCTTGAGTGCACGAGTCATTCCTGCTCTTAAATTCAGCAGGTTTTAATTATGCCCAGAATTCTTTTTATGCAAGAAGGAATAAAATTTGGCCTGCTGGGTAAAAATTTCGCTTGCAGCATTTCTGACTTACAAAGAGAGAGAGCGCGCACCAGGAGTAACATGAGGATATCTTCCCAAACAAGGCTGCATACAAGCAGCCAATGGTTTTATGGTGCTGGTGCTTATCAGAGGCTAAGCAAATGAGGCACTGAGAGCTCACACACACACACAGAGCGAGGGAGAGAAAGTTGTCTCTATCAGCTGTCTTTACCCCTGGTGTTTGTCCAACCTCCACTCCCTTAAACCCAGTCTGACAGGTGCTTCGCTCAGCTTCACTGTTTTTTGCTGTTCAGCAGCAATTAGGTTGTTATTCTGTCTCTTGGTTGCTCTGTGTTGCTTTCACTTGCAGATAAACCGGACGTTTATTTTTAAATTTTTTTGCCATTTAGATTTAAACTTTCCCATTTTGCATTAGTTACCTGAAATGTTTTGCAGCAGAAAGATGAAGCAGAATGAACTGACTGATATATATAAAACGAAACTGAAATGACAAATCGAGTTTTCTATTTGTTAGCAGACCAAGAAATTCTCTGCAACGTGTTTTTGCTGATCAGTCGTCTAGGCTGAAATGTCCTCGGCATCCAGTTTGACAAATAGATGTAAGGTGCTTAAAATACAGTTATTAACAAGGCACAGTGACAGTTTGCATGACGCCGCACACAAGGAAGGCTTTATTTAATTCGTGCCCGCCCGCATTACGATCACCATAAAAGCGTATTGGATGTTTGGCCTGACCTTTGAGCTTTGCAATTGTAGTACTGGTTCTAGCACGTTCAGTGCTGTATTGCATTGTGTTATGAAACCTTTTTTATGATAATGACTTTTATCAGTCACAAACACAATGTCAAAAAGTGTTAATAGGCATCACAAACTGTTGTGATACAGATACTGAAAGATAAGAGGGGACAGTGTCCTGCCTCGTATCGTCCACGTGTTAAACCGAAGCCAAGTTACTGTTTCTTAAGCACGTAGTACCAGACTGAATCTGATTCATGATCGCAAACTGTGATTCACATCTATTTATGACCAGCTATCAACTGTCCACAGGATGAGGCTGAGGATTAATCATTCCCTCCAAAAGCGCACTATTCAAAATTAGCTACATCCTGTGGACTATTAGATCCGATATAGAAATTCAGCAGCATTGCTACGACGCGGTTGTGTACATGTCCCAAACATAACCAGCAGAAAATAACTTGCTTCAAATATATAAGCTTGGCTTAGAGGGTTTTTTTTTCACTCAAAAGTTAGGATTTTTTAAAATAAGAAAAAAGTTGTTTGTTGATTTTTGTTTAAATTGAACTTAAAATGAAAATTTATTTAAATCCGTTTTATAAGGCCCTAAGGATTTAGAGATTGTTCAATGAGTTTCAGCCCGTCCATAAACCATAGTTTTATGATGATGCCTTTGCTAGCCTACATGTATTTAAGTGCTTTCTGAATGCACAACGTTTATAGTGGAATTTGCAAATTGCTCTCGCTGTTGTGATCGCTTTGCTCTGTGACTTCCAGTAACTGACAGAACAAGTCCCCCACAGAGAGGGGTCCAAAGTCTCATTTGTTTTCCACTGTTTGATTAAGCAAATTATTGACTGCTCTGCAACCCAAAAAAAGAGAGAAAACAACTGCACAAGATTGACAGGTGCATTGTCCTCTGAGGAATGTTAATAGCTTCTTCTAAATAATCAATAAGCATTGTGACCTCTGTGTGTATTTTCTTATGCAATGGCATAAGAAACCACATATTTGAAGGAAAGTGTTGTTTCCCAGAGAAATGTGTACAGATTACATAGCTTGTTATCAGAATTTCTTCACCACCAGTGTGTATTGTACCCCATTCTGTGTGTACTGTGGTAGTACTTTGAAGCTCACTGTGAAAATCTGAATGTTTGGAACTCGGGGCAAAGGAGTCAGACGCAGTGCCCGGTGTGTTGTTGTTTCGGGTGTGGTTCAGCGAGCTGGAACTGCACCTTCTGGTTCCATAGTATAATATATGGCAATGCCATCACTGTTTGTCACAGCGTTGCGTGAACCGTGGGCAGATTGGGAAACCAAACGAGCGATGATGCTGAGAGGCCAATAAAGTTTCTACACCACTGACACAGCCCTGGCTGTAAAAGGGCAACACAAGGGTTATATTTGTGCCCTGTAGTTAACTTGGAGAGAGAAATACCAGCCTCACCCTGTTTCCTCGCTCACAAAGGCTGCAGTGTGCCTGATAAGTACGACACAATGATGTCTGACACTGTTTCACCCACAGCTGATTCCTCTATTTTAACTCTCCTTGTGTCTGTCTTTTTTTCTTTTTTGGGGGGGTACTGCTGGGGATTGTCTGGGTCTGTATTTAAATCTCAAAGAACATAGATGAATGCTGTTACATGTGGATTTATGGATTGCGGCTGAGCAAGTAATCTTCATTGCAGAGGTATGCTCTCTGATTGCGCTTTCACACCCACTAATTTAGTTTTGGTGTTTGGTTTGAGAGGTCGAGCTGGTTTGATGTCGTTATTGGCTGTAAACAGACTGATACTAGAGACAGATACAGGTTGGAATACATTTATCTGTAGATTTTATTATTATCTACTTAGTCTATCGTTCTGCCTCTGTTACAACACAGGGAAGTGATTGAATTAGATAATTTCCTTTGCTCTCTCTTAGAAAGTTATTTGTGTAACATTTGAATATTTGTGTTTCTTCAGTTTATCTGACTTCTTTCTGCCCTTTTGTCTCCTTTTTCTCAATTTTGGCAGCATTTACTATTCGACTCCTTTAGGTCAAATTAAAGTAGCTGATAGTAATAGCTGAAACTGTGCCATGTAAATAAAAACATCTTGTTGGGGAAAAACTAATTTTGATTTGGTTGTAGAGGTAGAGGCTTGTGTTTATCTTTCCAATGGCTGTGTAGTAGACGTTGCTGACTTGCCTACGTGTTGTCTTGGGTACTTGTGTGCGGCGCAAGTTTAAAGAACGCCGTCTGAAGTGATGAGGGATTGGTCGTTACGTGTTCTTTGCCTTGGCCAAAAGTGTGGTGGTGCAAAAGTCTGTGTAAACATGTAGCAAATAACACTTGTGAATGATAAGACTGTCTTATAATTTTGTCAAGCTTGATGGTTTCCTGTCAGAGCTTTGTTTGCTCACTGTATAGCATGTATAGTTTTTCATAGGACCATAAACCAATCCTATATGACTTCCTGAATAACCTCTTTTTACCTCTTTTGACACACAAGAAGACACTTGCATATATTTTAGCAGCCACGATACATATAAAAAAAGAAGCATAAAACACAAATGTTTGGTTTTTTTTCCCCCCTTGAAACCTAATAAATCACAATAAACTGATTATACTACTTTAGAGTATCTTTTTCCTAGCTTGTACTTTCTGTTTAGAACTGGTGTGCATCAGACTCCAGCAGTGTCTGTGCTCAATCATATGAGTACTCAGCTGATTCTAACAAGCTACAGCAAAGTCCCGAGGCTCCAGAGAACTAGAAATAGCCCCATTTTATCTTCTCTGCTCGTGTATAAATGGGCATTACGAGAAATGCTGGTAGTTTTGGTATACAACGCCCACTTTTTTGGACCTGGCTGCCGCTGCTATAATCTTAGACTTTGTGCCCATGTTCCAAGCCACACAAGGGCATTTTTTTTTTATCCATCTCTTTTACTGGGGCCATAAATATTTCTCAGTGTTCCAAACTGGTAAATGTCCATTTCAGTTTGCAGTGTTGGCAAATCAGCATTTTGGAAACCCCTGGTGTGAGATGACGCTTGCTAGTGGGAAAGTTGATCAGCTTCCCATCCAGCTGTTTGTGGTGAAAGAAGTGTTAGAACCTTTAGATAGGTAAAAGTACCGGCGGCAGTGGAAAAATACTCGAGCAGAAGTACAGAAGCATTGTCAGCAACATACTGTTTATCATAATAAATACAGAGTTTTACACCATATGCCATTCCTGACATAAACTAGGGAGTGTGAGGAGTATACCAGCTTGTGACTTCAGGAAACTTTCTCCTCCTAGTCTTGCTCATATGCATGTAAGGCAAGTGGGTTAACTACTGCACTAGCCACAAGCTACAACTCAAGAAGGTAAAGCACGTCATCTACTAATCAGATCATCAGTGGTTTAATTGCTGACACGTGGGAACACTGAAGTGATCCCTATCCATAAACTGGAGTGTGAGTGGGTGCATGAATGTTAGACAAAGTGCATAAAGGGGATTTTTTTTCCTTTCCACTGTTGCCAAATGCTTGCTCATAGGCATCGTGTAATTGTGAGAGTTTCTTTCTAATATTATAGAGTCTAATATTCTAATATTCTAGTCTTTACCTTACAATATAAAGGCGACTATTGATGAGAATTGGTGCTATATAAGTAAAACTGAATTGAATGGAATTAAATAGCCGTTAAATAAAAAGGTGTTTGTAGAGCACAAGCGGAGCTACTTCTTCCACATGCAGTGTGGTACTATAGTTCATGGGTCTCTTTCAGAGGAAGAAATTGAAAGTTTATGATGATGAACTTGACAGAAAGTGGGTTTTTTTTTTAGTAATTTCATAAGTTACTGGGTATGTACTCTTGAACAGTTCATTCAATATATCTGATTCCATGAAAAGGGGGAGGTCACTCAGATGAATATGCAACATCTGACATTGGCTTGTTTGGAAACTACCTGTTTAAGTCCTACATGGTGCTTTTGTTGTAAAAAAAAATGTTTTCAATGTAAAATCTTAAGAATAACCTAATATATTAAATACATTCAGAGTACAATAATAAAAAGTACAGTATTTTCTCTCAGTATCTCTGTACTCTGCAGTGTACTTCAGAACAGCATTTACATGTTTATTTTTAGCGCTTATTTCTCTACTGAGCAATTCAGTTGTTCCTTTCTGTCCTTTAGCCTGAAAAATATGGATTCAAATATCCGTCCTTGCTTTGTTTCCTTTATCTGAACCCAGCAAACCCATAGAAGCCTAAACATTTCTGGTTTTAGGTACTGATGTACAGCATCATCATTGTCTTGGCAGGTTTATTGGTTACATTGCATGCATGGCATGCATGGAAAAAGTCTCGCTGTAACCCAAGTTCTCATTGTTAGACAGAGGTGTGTTTGCCTGTGGTATTACAAAGATGCAGAAATGTGCAACGTGAACAGGAGATGTAAAGCAGACTGTAAATCTTCTCGTGAAATCATTATGGTTACTGTTTATGATGCATTTCTGTTTGCCAACATCTCAAGACAGACATTAAGGTCATGATAGGTGACAAGTACACAGACTACCAAGGGTAATAGGCTGCAGCTTGAGACTGTGAGTTTTGTTTGGTTTCACAGGAGCTTCCAGTTTCCTGGGAAAGTTGGCTTACTGACACAGTTTGACTCTGAATCCCCAGAAATATGAGTGAAATATTAAACAGAGCCTTGTTTGGTGATAAATTAGCAGCTGCTGGGCTTATCTTTATTCCACATCGTGACCAAGAACCCATTTATGTCCCTAAAGTTTAACTAAATGATAGCGCAATTGCTCAGATGTTGCGATTAGCTTGAAATTAGGTGCTCAGATGTGACACGGATTGTTAAGCCTCAACATTTTACTTCATGGCTTTTCCCCCCACAAATATGTGTTTGTTTTTCTCACCGCCTTTTGTGTGAGAGCGAGGCTGGCAATAGTCTGGACTGTGCTCTCAGTTTCCAGCTCTTTCACTACCCGACACATAAACTCAACAACGATGCTCTGTGTTTTTTTTGTTTTGTTTTGTTTTTTACTTTCATCTTCTCTCATACACATGAACCTTCTGTTTTTCTCCCAGGGATCAAGAGACCAGCAGGAGGCTGAAAAATGTGAGTGTTTTTTATTTTATTTTATATATTTTATTCATTTTCAGATATTTTACAACTGGCTTATAGAATCCCATAATAGTTTGTCATTATAAATATTTATTCCAATGCAAAGATAATGCCACATAGAGCTTTATTGCTCATATTTTTGGAAGGTTAGACAAAGGAGGAAGAAACTGAGAGACTCGCGTGATAATGCTTCACAGATTCACAATTTGAATGTATTGATTAGACATTTAAAGTCTTAACTCCACAGGTCACAAGAATGCCATAACCTCCTACACTTAACCTCCTTTAATGAGGGTCATGCAAGGAGATAGGTAAACCTCTCCTCCTTATTTTATTTAGGTGCAATGCCGAAAAACAGCTACTGCAATTTATTTGCATCTACAGAATAAATTGAGGAAAAAAATGACAAATGATCACCTCATAACTTTAAAATTTTAAATTCATTAAGAATGTATACATGTTCACTAGAGGATGTTTGCCCCTTTTTATGTAAAAAAAAAAAAAAAAAAGTCAACACCAACCGTGATAACTTTCTGACATAAAAAACCAAAGCGCTGACACGCCACTTTAAACGGTATCATGTGTAATGGGGTTATAGCTTTGTTGGTTTACTGTTTGCCTTAGTGCACCAGTCTCCTGTCCAGCATATAAATGCACAGACAAACAACAACAGAGTATTCTGGATGAGCCTGGAAATTAGAGCATGGCTCTAGGTGATCTGACCCTCATCAAAGCAGGGCTGCAACTATCATAACAATCGACTGCTTTAGCACTGCACAGCACATTGATCCCTGACATTTGTACAGGTAAAGCTGTAGTGATAACCTGATGTATAGATATAGGTTTCTCATAAAAATAATGAAGGTATAATCTCTTTTGTTTTCTCTTTCCAGGTATTGATCACCATTTACTGGTTAGGTAGAAGAGCTCAGTGTGACTGCTTCTATGATGGACCTTACTTGAACTTCAAGGCATTTGAGGGTTTATTGGGCACAGCACTATACAAGGTAAATTCCCAGAAGTGTGTTCTCTCTATCTCATTCATGAAACACGAGCTGAATTTCCTTGTGGACAGCAGAAATGGCAGGACTAGAAATCCTCTTCTATAGCCGCTGTCTTGTTACTGTATCCTCCCTGGTATGAAGACTATGAGGCAGAAGAATGACAGCAATAGGCCGAGGGGGACGCAGTGTGCTAGCCACGAAAACCAAAGCTACGTAGAGTCATAAAAGACCCGATCCCTTGACTCAACTATTTTAATGTTGTTTACAACATGCTGTTCGCATAGTTTTGCAAGTGAAAATAGCCACGTCTTTTCTTGAAGAAGCCTCGTTTCCGCCCGTGCCTGTGCCAGTGTTGAATTTGGCGCTTTGCTTTCACATAGATTTATAGGTTGGTGTGCAAGACCTCTCCACCGATTTTCAGTAATAGCAGTGGGATGCAGCGTATTTTGTACGTTTAGCCACGATAATCCAAGTTCAGTGGCGCAGGGTTAGGCTGAGTTTGCTTTGCGGACTCGCATTGTCTGGTAGGATTTGGCAGATTACAGATGTGAAAATCATTTTCTCTTTAAAGTGGTTGACAAGTTTTTGCTCGTCTGGGGCTTGCTTATGCGTTTATGTGCGATGACATTCTTTTCACGCAGTAAACACAGCCGTCGAGGGCGTGCGAATCGTGACACTGTTTATTTTGACAAAGATGGGAGAGAAGAGAAAACAGTGAAGTTATCCCATTTAAATGGCACTCCTTTATATATGGTATGGAAGCGTATGCTTATAGTAACTTTGTCTGCGAGAATGAGAGGCCAGACAAAACAGACCACTCACTCTCTACCTGGGAGATCTCACCACACACACAGTGGAGATAAATATTGTAATTGGCACCCTATTATCTGAATGTTTTTGTGTGTGTGTGAAAGGCTCTGCAGGATTCTTCCAGTCAGAAAAGCAGCAACGTCCGAGACAGCGGTTTTGGAGACAATTGGTACTCTGAGCGAGAGGAGCTCTCCCATCTGAGAGGAGGAGGAGGAGGTGGTGGTGGTAGACACAGGAGGGACGACTCCCTGGACAGCTTGGATTCGTTGGGTTCCCGACCCCACAGCATCTCATCTGACACCACTCTTAAAGGCAGCAGCGAGGGTAGGAGACATCATTTCATTTCCATCCACATCTTGGTGACAAATTTCGTCTTTCTTTTTATCTTCCTAAAGCTGATTATTTGTCAGGACACAGCGTGACATTAGAGAGTGGTTCTCACGCTTTTCGCTTGTTTGTTCTCAAATTGTCTCTCTGCTTGAATATTTATAATCCAGCTCATCTGTGTAGAAACTCAAATATTTGTGAACAGGGAAGACACACTGCCTCAGAACCACAGAGTTGACACCCATTTGTGAAAACAAATGCCTATTGCCACCTAGTGGTATGCTTTTGAAAGTGAATACCAACATGTGATGATATTGACTTAAAGAAGGGGAAACTGCTGGCAGATGATCTCAGAGCAGTTCCTCCATGCACAGTGGAGGTCAGTGAGACATTCCACAGCCGTCCACACCGGCCTGTAAATGAGGAGGCCTCTGTCCCCACACCCTGCACCCCTCTGTTACTCATCCAAAGTCACGCCAAAACACACAATATACTCCTCTCGCTCTTTTCTCTGTTCTCCCACTTTCTTCCCTAATCCTTACACCTGTTTTTCCTCTTTCATGGTCCAGGTTGTTGTAGCGATACCGAGGCAGACTCTGTCTTCAAGATGACCGAGAACAAGGACAATCTCAGCTACCGCCGGTCGGCAGTCGTCGCACCGAAAACCACCACGCAGTTTAACCAGTTCCTGCCCACTAAAGACAAAGCTTCTGGCTACGTGCCTGCTCCACTAAGGAAGAAACGGGCCGAACGTAATGAGGACAACCGGCGCAGCTGGGCCAGCAGCAGTTTCGCAGAGGATGAAAGCTCTCTCACCAGGTAGCACAACAATCCATGCACATTGTTCTGTTTGAAGGTGCTCTTTCTCATCTGAGCTGTTTTTTATTCCTCTTACCTTTTGGTTATTATAACAAAAGATATCTTGACTCCATGTTCGTGCTTCAAAGGCTTGAAGTTTACTCGGTAGCTCTTTGTTTCTCCTTTCTCATCGCTGTGTTGTCTATGAATGGCCGACGGTGTTGTCTCTCATTTTTGTTGTGGAATGACTGCCTTGGTGAAATAAGGGTGTCCCCTGGCTGCTACGGAGACAGTCAAGTATCCCAGAGTGCCTTCTCTGACGCGCATCTCCAGTGGGCCCGCGAGTATGAAAGTGGCAGTGACTCGGACACAGACCGACCGGACCCCGATCTCGTTCTGGATGACCTGGCCAGTAGGCGCTTCCACAGCCCCTCCCCTGCTCCTCCCACCAACTTCGCCTTACCCATCAGTCCTCAGGTTGGGGGACGGGTGGCTGGAGGCAGGGGGGACACCTTGCCCAAGGTCACTATAACTCCCACTGTTGTCCCTCAACAAAACGTGGCCTGCCTCAGGTCAGAGAACATGAAGCAACGGCGTGACTTTGATGTGCCTGCTTGATAAAAGCAAACAAGAATGCTTTTCTTACCCTCAGTTTGCATGGTTAGTTGTAACCATGAGCAGTGGCTTTTTGTCATAGTGTGCTGCCTCTAACAATTTTGCAGTCTTCAGTTTGGTGCTTTTGTTCAAAGAGCTTTGCGTTTTTAAAGATATAGCATGCCCTCATTTGCTTCTTTTCAGCTTGGAGGAGTGATTTGAGTTGGCAGGACAAGTCCACAAATCAATTTTTGCCTCCCAGCTTGACGTTGAGCTTGCATTGGTTTGATATTCCTTGCGTCATTTCATTTGCGGTTGTTGTGATGGACAAATATATATATCCTTTTTTTTTTTTTTTGGTGTGACCTGTGTGCCAAAAAATAAGGTTTTGACACTTGTGGTTGGCTGTCTCTCTTGAGCAGCAGCAGCATCAGCAGAGGGGAAATGCAACCCCCCCGGCACGGTTCAGTGAGGGTGGACCACCGCCGAGGCGTGTCTACTGACAGCTTGTTCAGGGAGGTATATGACGACTCTGAGGATGAGGATGATGAGGTGGGCTATGCTGACCCTGTCCAAGATGATCTCTATGCCCGTAAGATGGGTATCAAACCTCTGCCTACAAGTAGTGTATCTTATGACAAGTTCTTACCCAAATTCTGGACACCAGAAGAAGACATTCACATTCAGAAGATCAAACTGGGCTCTCAGAGGAGACCCTGGTACAAGAAGATACAAGGCTTCAGGTGTGTGAGGGCATACATTTATACTCGTATATACACAATCCTTTCTTTCTTCCTATCTATAGCTTGATTTTGCTGACCTTAAATAACTGCATGCCAATCTAACCTTTCAGATTAGAAATCTGTGATTCTGTGGTTCACTGTTTTCCAGATTCCAGCCTATATTTCCTTTAACTTTTCCTACCGTTGTTTCTTCTCTAATTTCATCCACCTTTTGTCTTCCTCTGTCCTTTCTTCTTTCGTCGGCTGTAGCCATAAGAAGTCAGGCTCTTCGTCAGATGACTCAGACTGTGACATCAGCCCCTGGCTCTCCTCCGCCCCCTCTCCCTCTGGCCCATCTCCCTCTCATACCCGCACACACGAGGCTTCAGCTCACACCACCCTTGTTGTGGGGAAAAGGTCGATACAGCTGCATGATTGTGATGATGCTGGAATATTTTAAAGCATCCAGATTTTTATAAGAAAATATAACTGACTCCTGTTGGGGCTCTGTTTCTGACGAGCTCCTGGAAAATAATACTAATGATAAAATGTATCCTCAGGCGACGGGAGCAGCCCTAACATGCTTTATAATGTAGTTTGCTTCCTTTGACCTTAGTGGAAATAGGCTGTGTCAATATTAATCTATTTATATTACAGCCTATTCAAGCCTAGACTTTTTCCTTTTTCTTTTTTCCTTTTTTTTTTTTGTAGAAAGCAGCATTGCAGTTTGATTTCCTAACAGTGTGACTGTAAAATCCACATTTGATCAACTTCTGTTTGAATCAAATGTCACCACTGTGGCTGCTTGTTGTATCTTTTCCTCCTTTTTTTGCTCTTTGATCCGGTTCACACGCATGCACTCACCACCTCTCTGTCCTTTTCTCTCCTTCTGCCTACTCTGCAGTCCTCATGTTCAACCACACACTCCTCCACAGCATCCCAAGTCCCCTCTCTTAGAGACCCCCCCACTGGTGTTTGCCCCTGTGGACCCCACCTCAGGTCCCAGACTGGTGAAAGGGGAGAAGTGGATGCTCCTGGGGCGCCAAGACCCCCGGGAGCCCCCGGACCCCATTGATTATGAAAGTATTTGCCCGGACTTGGAGAATGATGACATGTTTGCCAGGCGAACCCTTGCCTTCCAGTCCAACACAAACTTGGCTAAACTGAAGACTCTGCTGACTTGCAGACATCGCCGCTGCACCTCTGAGCCGCAGCTCAACATTGTCACCCAGAAACCCGTTCGTGGAGGCGCCGAGGAAACTGAGTTCCCAGATATTGAGCAGGACGATGTGGTGTTTCGTAGGGAGAAAACCCAGCAGGCACAGCAACAGCGACCACTCTCAGGAGCACCTGACAACTATGCCCCGATGCCCATCCCAGAGCCTTGGGCACTGCCTCCTGACCTCAAGTCCAGACTCCTCTGCCCCCCATGTCCCCTGACTCATAAAGCAGCAATACCGAACCTGAATGAAGTTGATAAGGAGACCCGTCCTGAAACGGATGACATGCTAATTCGAAAGTTCAGAATCTGTTCTGATCAGAGCCAGAGCTCCGCTTCATCAGCCAGTCAGAAAACCCCTTCAGTGCCTTCTTCCTGTAGCAAAGAGGACCTGCAGAAGTGGCAGGCAATCAGGGAAGCTAGTCAGTTAAGACATAAGAAAAGGCTTTTGGTGGAAAGGCTAGCTGCTCTGAAGCTGTAAAGGAAAAAAAAGATTGACGTAAGAGTGGCTGTAGACTTTTTTCCTGCATGTTTGTCTTGTTGTTTCTGTGCCATTTCAGACTTTCAGTAATTTTTGTTTGATACTGAATTGTTCTGTTCTGGCTGAGATTTGATTTAAAGTCCTTCACAGTCAGCGAGGCGAGTTTTACACAGTTAAATGCTTGTTTCTTGATCAGACATGGGTATTTCAAAGTAAGAGTGAAGAAAATGTGGTGAAATTAACCACAACAGCAGCTTAGAACTTGTTCTAAATGTTTGTTGTTCCCTCAGAGTTGAGTGCTTGATGTGGTCAATTTTACTTCTCAAACTCATGGCGTGTAAAGACTGAGACATTACCTGCACAATAAACCAACCAAGATTGTGTATTTTGAGTTGTGATGCATTGATTTTTTTTAAAAACCATAATGATTTGGTGTATCGTTTGCGAAACAGCCCTGAAAAGAAATCTGCCTTTCATCTTTTCTTATCTGACAGTTTACCTACATATGGGAATTAAAACATTCATGCTTAATAAAAGGAAAAAGCAACTTGTGAGTAACTGCGCTGATTCTTTTTTTAAACCCGCGAGTGCTCAAGCAGAGTAGAAAAGTGCAATATGGGAATTTAAAGTCCAACCTGACCTGAGCATAGTGTTGCTTTTACTCAGCACAAGGAACTTTATACAGGTCCGTGAAACTCAGAGAGCAGCAGAAAGGGTGCAAAGGTTGAATGCTGAGAAGTATCCAAACATAACATCCCCAACACTCTAACTGCACCAGTCCAACAAATTAAATATAGTCGTGTCTGTTGCGCCAACAAGAAGCACTATAGAAATTCCTCACAGCTCTGAAAGACGATGTGACTCATGCCCATAGTAACTTGAACACAAATCTTCACTGTACTGTTTGCACATGAGCGGACACACAAAAGCACACACACAGCAACCGTTTAACCTGAATTAAGCCCATTTGGATGGATGGATTTGGGGTCTGCAGAAAGCAGCCTTGTTTAGGGAAAGGTACACGTCTACACGCTTCCTCAGCCTAGTGTAACTTTAATCCTCTTGATATTAACAACAAAAACAAGCAGAGTCATGTCCTAGCTGGCCCTCTATACATTTGAAGCCCTCTTAGCTGTGAACGAGCTGGTGTGTAATAGCTTCTAATTGGTCTCAAGCTCTTGACCAAAGCACTCACTGACTCACTGTCAAACTGCAGTCGGTATAAATGTGACTTTGTTGTCTGTGGCTTTTTTTTCTGGTTTCCTAGAGAGCGCCAAGAGGGTACAGACGGGTGAGTTTCTAAAAACAAAACAAAAAAAGTGGCACGTTTGCATTTGCTCTGCCCTCTTATGGTCGCACGCTGCTGCCTCCTGCTTTTTGTGCTGCTGTTCTCACTCTCTAGCTGCTAAACGCTGACACACAACATTGACTGTTTCACGGCTCAGAGCCAAGTTCAGGGTGAGGTGAGGGGAGGTGGGCTTTGCTCCACAAAGCTCTTTTGACACAGCTTACATATAATAGTAGTGGGTCCATGCCTAAACTGCAGTGTGTCCCAGTGAGAGTTATGACACACTGTATGTAAAACTTTACAGGTAGGTGAAGTTATTTAAGTTATTTCTCCATAAGGTGGGGCTTTAAAGACTTTTGCATGATGGGAAAGACTGTTACTAACCTGAGCTTATATCACCCTCAAGGTTTGGTGGTCAGCTGGTGTGCTGGGTTTGAATACTAACAAGTTACTGCAGATACCAAAAATATTAATGGCAGGTACCCAGTGGAACTGCAGTGTCTTCGTTATGTGTTTGTATTTACAGCTTATTTAACAGGATGGAAATACACAGGACTGTGCATGCATATCTGGAGTGGATTTCCACCTGTCAGCTAAACTTCTGATGCCTTTTGATCTTTGAAAAAAAAAAGTCTGCTTGATCTGCTTTTTTTCCCCCCGCAGGAGTAAATCAACAAGTGATGTGCACGTCGACCCCGCGGTCATCCGGCAGGTTCGCTACGAAGAGCTGCAGAAGTATCGTGAGAAGGTTAAACAGAGCGAGGATAAGTGGCAGGATGTGAGTACAATGTGCACTGATATTTGAGGATATCTGTCAGCTGCCCACTCTTCTTGCTATATGATTCAAGACATGCCTGCTTGGGCAGAAAGAAGTTTGGTTGCAGTGCAGATGAGGCGAAAGATGAGTCACACAGATCTGTGAGATCCATATGTGCTACTAGGCGAACAGGGGAGCAGGTGCTTTGGTGTGTTGGATAGCTGCAGGGTGGAAAAAAGAACAGTTTGGATTGAAATTGTAGGTGTTCAGATGTTAACTAGAGCAGCACTGCCCTCTGGCTATGGACCTGCATCATTAAAAATTGTCGCAAGAATCACTACATGCACGAAAAAAGTAGAAATAATGTGAAATGAAGGAATGATGTAAGGAAGACTTAGTCGATTAACTCTGAAATTAACTCTCAAGTTACAGTGAAAATGGAAAGTAAGCTCCAAATGGCAGTGCTGCAGTAAATTTAAACACTGCTGATCCATTGTGCATGTTCATTCTTAGCAATAAAAAGTTAATAGTAATAAAAAGTTATACACATATACACTACAGGACTGGGCTAGTGTGGTGTCATAGCAAAATAATGGAGTCTTAAAGCAGCATTTGGGTCACACAGCCCCCAATACACAGGGGAAGTGAGCCGGGAGGAGCCTAAAGCACACAAATAGAACACCTTCAAATCTCCATTTGAAGGTGTTCTCTTTTTTCACATCTTTTTCTCCCTCCTTCTCAACTTCACTGTCCTCAGTTGTACACTTAGCTCTGCGCACACAATCAGTCTGCTTTATCTGCAGTACTTATAAATTGACTTTTTGAGATATGTTGCATGAGGTGATGAGGGCTTCTTCTTTGCACTGCAGGCCCTGAGCGACTGGAAGAGCCGACGTCGCAGTGTCAACTCTGATATAGTAAAGAAGAAGGAGGAAAGGGAGAAGATAGAGCAGATTACTTACGGCGGTGAGAAAAGGTCTAAGACCTTCAAGGAGATGCAAGAGGAGAGGTGAGGAAAAACACACAGGTCCAACAGACTTACTGCTGTAGTTGTTTTTCTGCTTTTAATTTCTGGTGATTCTGGTTTTCCTCAAAAAGGAACACTCACTACATTTATTCCTCTTTTAAACCCTTTCACCATCAGAGGGGAACCATTTGCTAAGGTAACCACATGAAAAAGTGTCTGTAATTAAGAGAGACTATGTGATTATTTGGGCAAGAGTGAATGAGGAGACCGTAATTGTGCACTGATTCACTGTGAAAGTGTTATTCAATCATGGCTTAGAACGTGCCGGTCATTTTATTTAAGTGCACATCGTTCTTGCCCTCTTATTTCTGCCCGTGCTCCGCTTTCTGCTGTCCTCGTTAACACTCCATGCCCCCACATTCATCGTTAACTTTATTCATCTAGTCCAATTTGTACCTATTTGCCTCTCATGTCCTCCCACCTTCTCTTCGTCTGTTCGCTCCACAGAGAAGGTAAAAGAAAGAGCAGCGTTGGCAGCCGTCTTGGATCTCTCTCTTTTTTAGACGACAACGACGACAACGTATTTGAAAAACCCGTCATTGCCCCACGTACCCGAGCTCTTCCTAGCCGAAGCTACACAATTGACACTTCCCAATTTTCCTATGAACCCCCCAAGCCCTCTGTGAATGACAAAGAACCTCCCATCGCTTCCCCAGCTACCGGCAGGGCTGCTTCCCCTCCCACTTCACTTGAAGTCGTGGACAGTCCCGCACTAAGCAGCTCCATCACGAACACCATCACTCCAAACAACTACAGCTCATTCAACCGCTCCCCGTCTCCAGAAGCTGTACCTTTGCAGAGGAGTACAGACTCAGAGCGCGCCAGCACAGCCAAGAAGCAGGAGGCCCCAACTGTTGTCTCCTCTTCTAGCTCCCTACCAAAGGTGCCTGAGCCAAGCCCTGCATTGTCTGGCACACAGACTGAGGTGAAGCCCCTCTCTTCTGGTCCTTTGCACACACAAGCACAGCCCAGCTCAATGGAACCCAAGCCTCCCGCGGTGTCTCGGGTTTCTTCCTCCCTGCCCAAGACCTACCAGAGATCGGATAGCGCACGTCTAACTTCAGTTGTCACACCAAGGCCCTTTGGGAGCCAGCCCTCACGCATCACATCTCTTCCCCGAGGCTTTACCGTGAGTACTAGATAGTTTTACAAGTAAACTACCAGCACAGCACAAGAACATCAAGAGGGAAGGATGTGTTTGTTTGGAAGTAAGAAATGTTTGGCAGGTAATTTGTTTTCACTACATCAGTATTGCCCAGGAGTCATATCTGATTACAGTGTGAATAATGGATGAAGCTGGTGGTTTTATTATGCTAACTCCACTACCAGAGCTGCTATTTTCAGACTATTCCACATTCATTACTAGTTACTCGTCAGGAAACTGTTTAACACATGTTTTAAAAAATAGCTGGTAACATAATTACCAGCTTTTTTAGAGTAAATTCTATCATTTTCTAATCAGCAGCCCTTTGCTGTTAAAGTTCATTTTACACTTTGTTGTAATTGAGCCTTAACGGCTGTGTTCTTTGCCACTCTACATGCAGCCCGCACAGACAGACGACTCACACAAGCGCGTCAATGGCAACGTCGATGTTTCTAAGAAGTCATCAGTGCCGAGTCGGTACCATCAGTTCATGACCTCTGAGGACGAAGCTCAGTCTAGCTCAGCACACAGCAGTGAAGAGGAGGAGGAAGAGGCGACTACGGGGAATAGCGTCAACTCTGCTCAGAGCGTCACACCTGTACCTCCACAGGTCAAGAGTGAACCTCCTGCTCCAGCCAAAGAAACCAGCCAGGTACTCGAATCTCCTCCTGCTGACAAAGCAGTAAAGCTTTTTTTGTTTTCTGTTGGTTACAATGAAAAAAACTGAACACGTTTCTTTTAGTGAATTTTTTAAATTTTCAGCATTATTAGTGTATCTTTAGCTTTGTGGTAAGTAGTCAGTAAAACTTAATGCATGAGCTCATTAGGAGTAGTGTAGTAGCTAAAGTATAGTAACAGGTTGGCATTTATTCAACAGCCATAAATGACTAATGGAAGGCTTCCCTGCCAAAGCAGGCCAACCCTGACAAGCATCTCCAGAGCAAATGGAAGTCAGCCCACATTTGTACTCTTAAAGTTCACCTCTACTCACCTATGTCGTCTGGTTTCTAGGAGAACTACTGTGAGATGCGGATCAGCCTGAACCAGAAGCCCAACAGCAGCAGAGATTTCGGTTTCCAGGCAGCCTGGGACTCAACAGGAGCTTGTGTCACATCTATCCAGCCAGGTAGCACTTCACAGGAATACTTTTTTTAAGGATTTGTATTACATAAGTAATATGTTTTTTTTCCACCATCCAACATAATGTGTGAAAGTCAGCCAAACTGACAGCATTCGCAGTAAATAGGCCCCGAAGAAAATAGATCAGACACACAATGCAAGTTTTTCACTCTCACTAGAACTGACTGATCTGTTCACAGATACAGTACAGTGGTAATATTGACAACCAGCGCTCCGCTCTGTTACAGTTATCTGTCAGCCTCGGTCGGTTAGTTGTCAGCAGGTTTTTGAGTCCATTGCAGTGGCGATGCCTGACTCACTGTATGTAGGGCAGCTTCTATCTGGGTCAGATCTGCTGGGTCTGAGCCTCTCCTTCTACTGAGATTCCCCACCTGCACATCACAGCATGCCAAATAAATTAGTAAAGTAATACAAACAGCCCAAAGCAATACACGAATATAGCCTTGTCATACCTGCTTACAGCTTATTTCACTGTATCTGCAGACTCTGTATGGCGTAGCGCTTGATCTTTCATTTTATTCTTATTACCGCTTACACTTGTAAATGTGCCAGTGTTAGCATGCTGACACTGGCATGCTGAT
This sequence comes from Copadichromis virginalis, assembly GCF_057382275.1. Classification (NCBI taxonomy): domain Eukaryota; kingdom Metazoa; phylum Chordata; class Actinopteri; order Cichliformes; family Cichlidae; genus Copadichromis; species Copadichromis virginalis. The sequence continues at coordinate 18,231,374 of NC_140633.1, forward strand.
AAAGTAAGACGTTTATTAAAAAAATGCAGTTCAAACACTCCATAAAACACTTTTAACTAAAATTTGACATTATGATCTTCATGAAGCTGGAATGTGTCTCCAGGACTTCTACTGAAAATACAGGCATGTTTTATATGGCGTGAAGAGTAAGTATGACTCTGTAGCTTTTATCTGTTAGACAAAATAGATAGTGTGTACCTACATTTACATGTTACATGTTAACTGGGAAGAATAATGCTCATATAACATTGAATTGTTTAACTGTGAGCTTTTTTTGTAGGGGGATAAAACAGGTGGGATGAAATCTTGTCTTCCAAAAGTCAGTTTTAGTGACATTACATTCCCAGTTTTATATAAGAAACACAAGTGGGAATTATGATGGTCAAAACAAGTGTGGAATCAAGTAAAATTTCAGCTTATGACTCTGACCTGTGCCCACTGTAGGCAGCCCGGCTGAGATGTGCCAGCTTCAGACTGGAGACAAGGTGCTGACGGTGAACGGGCACAAGGTGGCAGACATGAGCTACACCGAGTGGAAGTCCCACATGGATGAGGCTCTGCAGGAGGGCAGTCTGGTCATGGATATAAGGCGTCATGGGCAGAACAGTGAGTAGTCTGAACCCTGCCTGTTTTTGCTTGCGTGACAGCCAGAGAAGGAAAGTGAAAAGTTTTTGAGGGCTGCATTCCCGGACTGGGAGCACTGCTTATGCTGCTTGGGTTGCTAAACAGTTTTGACACTCTAAATTGGTCTGTAGCCTGTTGTGAATTCATCCATAAATGAGCTCATGACAGGCTAAATGATGAAGGACTTGTGAGTTATCTTTGCTCATCTGGTGAAGAAAGACTGTTATTGTTTTGATTTCTGTGGGATTTTTTTTGTTTAATTGCTTCCCTCTTCCCCCCTTATGTAGTTATTTCTTCTTTCTGCTCGCTATTCCACCCCAGTGTTTTTCCTTCTAGAGAACTAACCCAGCTCAGATCTACAGGCCTATAAGTGTGTGGTGTTTTCAGTGTTACTGTTACAGGTTTACTTTATTTTGGACTATCAGTGTCACATTAGTTCACACAGTATTGCTAACTTTAACTAACTCACAATATTAGTTAATTACAGGTGTCCAGTGGTTGTGAGCCTATTAGAAACGGTGTTTGGGTTAATGGGGGCTTTAATGGGCTGCATGGCTGGGGAAGGGGGTTACTCTGTCTCCCCCTGCTGCACTCTATAATAACAACATAACAGCGCGCTTATCCCCTTGCTTTATAGCTTTCTTTATGCAGACGTTGTATATGTTCACATATATAGAAGCCTGGCAACAAGAAAAAAACCAAAAAAACCCGCACAAAACACATGGTTTATGTGCAAACACATCATATTTTTATGCTGTTACATTGTCTGCGCGCAGACTGGGACAGAGTTCAACCTTCCCTGCCATTTAAAAGCCATAAGACCATCAATCTGACCAGTACGGATCATCCAATGCTTGTAGGTTCCCAAGAAAAAAGCACAATCAGCTCCAGCCTGGATTTTACTTCAAACACTCCAGCAGAAACGCTGACGTTCAAAGAGACCCCAGCTCATCCCGTTAGTGTAAGTGACTCAGAATCACCTTGACTGACTCAGACTTGATTAGCCTTTATTTCTGTATTGTTCCCCAGCCTGGTGGCTTTTTAATGAGTGTGCACCCCACGATGTCTCCCTGCAGGAAGTGGCTTCAAACGGAGTTAATGGAGGTTTCCGAGAGGAGCCGGTGACCATGAGGAAAAAAGGTAAAGAGCAGAGCGCACAGTCAGAAAGGTTATGAAATTGATCTTGATTATTTCTGGACTGAATACAAAAATACATCAGTAGGAGTTGCTGGTTTGACTTTGTCTTGTTTTTCACGTTACTTTGTACAGCTCCAAAAGAGTTGACATGCTGTGTAAAATGTGAAAAAACACACTGGAATGAGTTGCTAGTCTCATAAAACCGTATTTTATTCACAGTACAACACAGGAAGTATATCAAATGTTTTAACTGAGAAAATATCCCATTTTAAGAAAAAAGATAGTAGATCTTAAATTTGATGATAACAACACATCTCAGAAGTTTGGAGGGGGAAATGTAAGTGGTACAAAAGAAACAACTTGAGGAAAATTTTTAAGCTAACCCGATTTTACAGCAACAGATTAGTGACCTGACAGGGTATGGAAAGAGGATCTTAGAGAGGCAGAGCTTCTCGGCAGTAAAGATGAAAAACTGTCTACAAATTGTGGAACGATTTCATGTAAGTTTGTTTAAAATGGACTGATGCAAAGTGGAAAACTTTCCCCTGGTCAGGCAAATCGAACTTTGAAATTCCTGTTGGAAAACATGGATGCTGTGTCGTTGAGTTTAAAGAGAAGAAGGACCACGTGGCTTGGTATCAGCGCTCAGTTCTGATGGTGTGGGAGTGGATTATTGCTTATGGAACTGGTAGCTTGTACATCTGCCAAAAAGTATATCCAGGTTTTAGAGCAACAGCTTAAGAGTCAGACAATGGATTTTTCAGGGAAAGCCTTGCATAATTCTACAAAAAAGATGCTAACCCACATATTTGCAGCTAGTACAACAGTGTGGTTTTATAGTAGAAGAGTCCGGCCCTCAGCTGGCCTGCAGTTCAGACCTTTCACCACTGAAGACATTTGGAGCATCATGAAAATGAAAAACACAACAACAAAAAGACCCAGGACTGTTGAGCAGCTAGAGAAGTCCAACAACCTGTCTCCTCAGTTCCCAAATATTTATATGGCCATGTCCTGACTTTTTAAGATGTGTTGCTTCCATCATACTCAAAATGAGCCTTTTTTAAAAGTGTCAATTTTCTTAGTTTAAACATTTTGATATGTTTTCCATTATGAATGCATTCTGTCTTTATTTACATTTTACATAGTGTCCCAACTTTTTTGGTTGTAATAGACTTTATCAGAATGACATGATCAGTATGTGCTGTTAGGTCAGGTTTAACTTATTTCTAATGTTTTTGTTGCATTCTGTTTTCCATCTCTCATGTAGAGTCAGAACCCATATCTTTGAAAAACTTAAAGCGGAGGTCAGAGTTCTTTGAACAAGGTAAAAAAAACAAGGAAGGTTGAGCGAAGAGATGTAGGACAGTTCTTCGTATTTATTATGCTTTCTGTGTAACCTGGTGGCTGGATTCTCTATGCTTTTGTCTCTCTGAATTCCTCAGATTATTCGAGGACTTTTTGCATGTTTTCGTATCAATGGCAGCCTCGTGACTTTGATTTTTCGATGGCTCTGTTGTCTCATGTTCTCTCGTCTGGTGCCAGAGCTTAACCTTTATGCTGTGCCCCCTCCCTCCTTCAGGTGGCTCAGGGTCCAGTGTCAGTGCGCTGGTCTACCTCTGTGGTAAACAGGGCTGTGTGTGCATTGACCTCCTCACATTCACTTGGTACAGCCCGGGACCCTGACATGCTGCTCAAACCCAGAAAGATTGATGTTATTTTTAAGGAGGTTCTACTCAAAGACCTCCTGCAGATGAAATAAAAATAATCTGTGACATGACGCATTTCCCCTTAAGTTTGACAGCATTTCAGACATGGTTCCAGCACACCAACCACAAACACAAACCTTTGAATCCTGCTGTGCTTTGTGGTATTTTGGGATGGTGTCCAGGCTTAACACATGGTTACACTTTTCACTTTGCTGCAAGTTAAAAGCACTCTTGGCATGCATATTTCGAAGCATCTGTTGGCCTTTGAGACAGACCCCTCTCTGCTTGTGTGCATGCTGCTGGTTTCTTTTTGTTTCTTTTTTCTGGTTTGATCTTTTTTGTCATCACAATCAGTTTATTGGTTTTCCCATTCAGAACTATTGGGCCTGCATCCAATCCAAATGTTAACAAGTGGGTGAGCTTGAATTGAGAGAATCAATAAGCCTTAGTGGGTGAATGTTGACCGTTGCTGCTGGGGGGCTTTTTCTGAAAACATCAATTGTCATTTGCTTTGATTGACTGCTACCTGACTAAAAGATCAAGTTGAAACTTAAATAAGCCCGTCAACTTGGCGCTGTTGTGTTACATGTCTTGAGGGCTCGCTTGTGTATTTTTACATTATGTTTCACTGCTCTGCCTGTGCCTGCCTGGAGATATCGACTGAATGATTGTCTTTCTTGTTCTAGGAGGAGGATCAGAGCCTGCAGTGCCAGATGTGAGTAGTGTCAGTGCATAAAGGCCGGTTTTTGTCTCTTATGTTTGCTCTTCTAGTATGACAACATCTTTGAAAGCAGATACTGCAGTAATTACAAAGCCCAGAGCCGCTGTTAAGCCTCTCACATTGACTGCATTTGTAGTTCACTTTAGAGCCAGGTTCACACATCTTTTTCAGTCTTTTAGCATTTTAGTGACTCAACAGTGATTATAGGGAACCTTTTTTAGTGTAGCTTTGAAACCAGATAAGAAAATACAATAAATAAAGTACAGACGGTGCAGTGCAAGTGCATATTTGCAGTTTCATCTCACCTTCAGGAGCATGTAGAAATGTTGTGAAACAAGAGCAGATAAGTACTGGGTGTTTAAGAGATTATTATTTAAGTATCATCACATCTATATGGCACAAGCAGGCGGACTTCAAAGCAACAAAGTTCAGCGATAGTTTTGTACAACTGCGAGGTAAATTTGCTATGTGTGGTTTCCTTTTTTGCCTTCAGATACCGGTTCCCGTAATCACTCCCTCCAGTCGCTGGTCTTTTGACCCAGAAGAGGAGCGGAAAAGACAAGAGAAGTGGCAGAAGGAACAAGAGCGCCTCCTACAGGTATGTGAAGGTGTACTCTTGTATATTTAGTAATGTTGAGTTCAAGCACACAACACTGTCAGTTTATTTCTTCAGACTACAACAGCCTAGATCCCCCATAAAGATGACATTTGAAAACCTCCCCTTTACCCTTATTGATGAGTTTTTGCACCTCAGTATGTATCAAAAAAGACTAGTATGTACAGGCAGAAATCACTGTCATTAACTTCTGATTCACAGCCAGTCATTTTGGTCTGGAAGCCAGCCTGACATATCAAAGAAATCACTAATTTCGTAAAAGAGAAAGCAGGGTTACTCCTAGTAGGCGTCCAAAGGTGTAAAAGAGAAACGAATAAGAAAATTTCCCTCACACAGAGCAGTAAAGCATGGGTTACTGCATGAGGTGCAGCAGGAGGTGGAGGAGGAGTTGATGATAAGATTCTCATTGAGAGTGACCAGGAGGGACAGGATTAGAAGTGAGAGGGACAGCTGAGGCTGAGCGGTTTGGTGACAAAATTAGAGCGGCAAGGCTGAGATGATTTGGACATGTGCAGAGGAGGGATAGTGGATATATTGGGCAAAAGATGTTGAATATAGAGCTGCTAGGCAGGAAAGGAAAAAAAGAAGAGGAAGGACACAGAAGTTTTATGGATGCAATGAAGGAGGACATGCAGGTTGGTGTGACAGAGGAGGATGGAGGAGCATGAGCTGCTGTAGCAAACTCTAAAGGGAGCAACTGAAAGAAGATGATGATTTCATATCTTTCTTATCTTGCACTGTGAGAAACAGCACTGCAGTGAAAGTGTTTTTTTTCTTACAGTCTACTCAAATGCACCCCCTAATGGCTAAGGGCTAATTTCAGGACCTCACAGGCACTGATATGTACCTTTTTGATGCCACTCCATTTCTTAATCTGAATAAATAATATTAAAAACATATAAAGTAAGCCAATAAACACCTGCATCATTACATGAAGGTACAAAACTGTCCCCAGATGTTTAAAACTGGCTTCCATAAGGTAAACCCCCCGTCAGAGGTTACAACCCAAGTGACAAACTATCATGTGTCCACAACACATTACGAGTTGAACTACACTCACTGTAATTACAGATGGGGTGGGGATATCCACTTATCCAGTTGAGGGTTAGTGGGGGGGGGGAAGAAACCTTAATTTAAAAAGACAATTAGAAGTTACTGACATGCTAGGAAATCCTCAATTACGTCTGCTCTTAACAGGCTCAGAACAGAAGGAGACAGCACTCGAGCTTCTAAGTGTGCGCCGAGTATCCAACTTTAGTGTAGGAGAATCATGTCAAAACATTTTTCTGGGGGCCTATTTCTGGATGGAGATCAAAGGTGGTTATGCAGAGTGCCGTTGCAGCCGGGAAGGATTTTTAATGCTGGCAGGCTTGTTCCCTGTTGGTTAAGCAGCCTGATTTCATGATCTTCCAGCAGGACTTCCTGCTCTGGGCAGGTTTCCCTAGAATGTGTAGAATAGTTAGATAACACGTAAGTGAGCTGAGAAATCATCTGAACAATATAACAGCCACAATACCTAATTATTCTGTTTTAAAATTACATATGGAATCTATAATGAATAGAAGTTTCATGTGTTGTTTTAGAAAGAGCTTTGTATGTCTGACTGGATTAAATGAGATGACCTTTGACCTCACCTTCATTTTTTTTTTTTTTTAGGAGAAATATAAGCGTGATCAGGAAAAGCTGCAGGAAGAGTGGCTCAAGGCTCAGCAGGCAATTTCTACAAGCACGGTCCCCAAACAGGTAACAAAAGTGTTTTGTTTTGTATTAATTATGAGCTGATAAATCAGCTGGAGAGTATTTAATGGTGGCAGTAAGTTGTGACTCATGGCACTAATTTATCTAAATGTATCCAAAGAGCTTTGATCTAAAATTGCTATAATTATGCATGGAGTATGTGGGCACGCTCTCTTGTATGTGACCCTTTAGAAATGGAAAGGGAGAGCAGAGCAGTGTCTAGTCATGTGAATGCTCACATAGTACATATATTTACTGCAGTGGCTGAAATCTTTCCAACTAATAGGTTTGCAACAAAAACTCCCCTCTACAATATAATTTCTAAAACCTCGCCACCTCGGGGGATGTGAGGAGTTTCTCCATCGTTGTCGCAGTTCCTCCTGGATGCTAATTAAGATTAAATTACTTGGTGCTCAAAAAGCTTCCTCTTCTCGTCCCTTTTCGTCTCTTGTCTCTGGTAGCTTGGGAGCCTGGAGGTGAACAACCACAGCAACAGCAGCACCGGCCCACACTCACCACTATCTCCCGTCAACCAGCCCACATCTCTACTGTGGGAAGAAGAAGAGCGAAAGAGGAAGGAGGAGCAGGAGCGCCAAAGGCAGGCAGAGGAGAAGAGGAAGAGGGAAGAGGAGGAGCGAGAACTGCTGCGTCTCCAGGAGCAGAGGATGAGGAAGGAAAGGCAGGAGCAGGAGGAAAGGAAGAGAAGGGAGGACGAGAGGAGGTTGCTGGAGGCAGAAGAGCTGCAGCGCAGAGAGAAGGAGAGAGCCTTTGAGCAGCAGCAGCAGTGGTCAGTAGAGCCACTCCTAATCCTGTGCTGCCCTGAATACTCAAACTCACATGTCTTTTGTATTCCTTGACTCACCATCATGCTGATAATAACACATTTAACCAGCTTTACTGTCTGTGCATTAACATGTGCAACTAATGTGTTTGCATGTGCTTTATCCCTCCTTTGTGTGGTACTCATCATCCCACCTCTCTGCACACAATGCCTTTCACCAAAGGGCCACTAGCTCCCACGGCTTTCCTTATGCCCAGCCTTCACTCACCTATGCAGACAGGTTAGTACGAGAGAGCGAGAGCAGCTGGACCTCTTCCTGTTTATAACCTGTTAACCATGCTTTCTCTGCAACATGCTTTTGATATCATTGCTCTACAATAACTGCAGTTTGATGTGTTGAATACTTAGTTGACTATCCTTATTTAGAATGCATGAGATGCATACACACATAATTAATTAAGACAGATTATATTGGATTGGATTTAACAACAGTCTGTGGAACTCATGAGCGTAACCCCCCATTATAATTTGGTATAGCTTATACCAAATTATAATGAAACATGCCTATAAATATACAAATAGAATAAACATACAATAAAGTATGTACATATTTATGCAGTTTTATATGCACAAAACAAATGCTTCTTCTTACAACAACAATATAGTTTGATTAGAAACCTTTACAAAGTAGATTATTTACAGTTGTCATTATTGGGTAATTAGCCCCAAATCATTTTCAGCTCTAGATTTTTACATTGTTAGACCAGCAAACATTTTGTCCTTTCCGAAACAGTACGGAAAGATGATATGGAGAAAGTAATCAAACCGCTACATTTATAACAAAATTAAATCCATAAAATTAGAAGAGGTTCAGTCCTTTTAAATGATTGACAGACTTTTAGTGGCTAGTGTTGTGTGATCCTTCTGAGGCCTTTATTTAAAAAAAGAAAATGGGTGCCTTTGAGAGTTTATCTTCAAATTAACCAAACAGTTAAAATATTTTAAAGAAAATATTTACAACTGGTGCTCGTATTAAACTTGTATCAGAGATATGAGAGGAAAAAAACTTTGCTGTGCAGAAAGGAAATTGGTACAAAATTCACAGTTTCCCAGTGAACAGCTAAATGTTGCACTGCAGAGACAAATCAAAGGCAGAGTTGTGTAGCCACAGTCATATTAGAGTGGTTGAAGATAATGTGAGGGCATATGTCCCTAAAACTGAAGCGGAACCTGAGTGGGGACATTCAAACAGGATAGTGATCCTAAGAACAAATGTAAATCCACCAGGATTCTTACCAAGGATGGAATAAACTAGGCATTAAGGACCAGGAATAAAAACAAGCACAGATTTGACCTCGTGGGGGATTTGAAGTCAAGCAGTGCATGCAACAAAATCAAACATCTAGCAACTAAAGAAAGAATCTATATAATCTGTAATCTGTGAACTCATTTGTTAAATCATTTGCAATGTGTCTGTTCTGCTTCTCATAAAGCGAGAACTGTAATCCTGCATTCCTGAACGCCCACACAAATGGAACCATTTAATTATTTATACTGTATTTATTATTATAGGATTTGTGGGAAGCGGGAAAGAAGGTCAAAGGGGATACAAGGTAGAGGGGAGGCAGAGAGTGCAGGAGTCGGAGGGAAAAAGGAAAAATACGCAAAGTTTTAAGATGAATGCTACATTACCAGCTGACATGCTGTGACACTTATCGCCTTCTATATTATACCATCTGACATATAACTATGATCCATACAAAAAGACATGAATTCCCTCACACTTGTACACAAAAGTGAAACATCTGCTAGAACTGAAAAGTAGTGTTGTTCATGTATGTTTTGAATTTTGTTCGACAGGACAAAATCCAAATCATCCCCTCAGCTCGACGAAGAGGACAGACCTCAGAGAAAAGGTCAGCCTTCTTAATTCATTAGGGGCTTTGTGTGTGTGTGTTGTGGTGGTTGTGGAGGTGGGAGAGGGTGTTTTAAATGACTCCACGTACACATTTTGTTGCACAGATGTATACCTGTGTGGGTTGTACCCTGCTGTAGGTGTGCATGTACCCCCGGGGGGCATGGCTCAGCGGCTGCTGGAAGAGCAGCTGAAGAAGGCACATGACAGAGTTTACCAAAGTCAGAAGGCTGCATCTGAGCTGGAGCTGGAGCGCAGGAACATCCTCCATGCCATGAGATACAGAGAGCCGGAGAGAGGTGGATTTTAGCCCCCTAAAGCGCCGTTTCTCGTCGTTTTAATGTGAAACTCCCGTTACGATCAGCCGATCAGTCAATCGAGACATTTCGTTAACTCTAACTCTAAACCTACAGATGTTTGATTTGCAGCTGACCAGACAAATGACGAACCAATCAGCCACGTGGCCAGAAAATGACATGCAGCAAAAGCAATTTAACTTATTGATTACAGCATGTTTTCTTTCAGATCAATGACTTTTTCTTCCATAATTTAGTCATATCTTGTCTCATCAAGCCAGACTGTGGAAAACAGATACTTATATCATCCTCATCTAATTCTGTCTGCCCCACGACTATTCATTTTGTTCCTCCGCCGATCACCAGTCATGATTTTTTTTTTTTCCATCGATAATGTTTCCTCTGTCTGTCCTCCCACCTGGCAGTGACCTCAAGCGGAGCCGCTGAGAAGAAGGACCAGCAGCCTGCATCTCAGGCTGAGCTGGAGCGGCAGCAGATCCTCAATGAGATGAAAAAGAAGACGTCATTGCTGACGGACAACAGCTGGATCCGCCAGCGTTCTCCCGACACTTCCACCAACAAGGAGAGGGACCTGCCACCTATGCGCAGGTACAGTAATACCTCATTAACTTTGGTGCGATGGTGGCGGTTGGCTCTTTTCTGTTACTACTGTCCTGTTTTTTTGAGTTGGGTGGAAAAGTTAAGTTGTCAGTCAGAAGGTTCGACTGCTTTTTCTAACTGGCTAACATGGGGTGTGGCTTGGGTTGGCTTTGCAGAGGCGATTCTCTTGACAACTTGGACACCTCATACAACTCCTGGCGTTCGTCATCGAAACCCCGAAGCGGTTCTTTTGCCCAAAACTACTTTCGGCCTCACTCTGCCCTTTCTGGCAGCACATCCTTTTATGGTGGGGGGCCGCGGGCTCAGCGGTATGGTTCCACTTCCACTCTGCCTTCTTCCTATTCCATGGGCTCACTCCGAAGTGGGGCAGGATCCCATTTGGTCCCTTGGTCCAGGCAGTCGCCTTCCCCTTCACCTTCACCCTCTTCTCCTTCACCCATCAACTCTCCAGAACCCACGGCTGAGGCAGACGCTCCTCAGCAGCACAGCAGGTAAAACCAGAAATGAAGCTTTGCTTAATGCTGCCTCTAACAACTCACTGGTACATCTGGGTTGCGGTATTTAAGGCGTTGCTACTCAGCCGTGCAAAAGTGGTGGCAAAGGGTATTTCTCTTTTTCCTTTATGTCACTCCTTTTATGATGTAATGTTTCTTTTGATGTGCTTTTTTATAGATCACACAGTAGCATAATTCACTTTAACTTATGTGTGGAATACAGCAGATGCTAGTTTAAGTTTAGCCATGTTTTTGTGGATTACACGAAAGTTTGTCAGTGATCATGTCCAAACACCTGAGAGACAAAGAAAGTCCAAAGGTTGCCTGAAGGTTATCTTAAAGAAGCTTGTTCACTTCCTAACACCCGAGTTTCCCAACCTTTATGAAAATTCACAAGTGTTTCCCTCGTGTCATTTTTGTTGCCATAAACAGTATTTTGCGTGTGACACTAAATGACACTGTTTTAATGAGCCTTTGTCATTTCAGCAGTGCTGTTTCAACAGGTTAACATTTGCCAGCTTGCCAAAGTGTCCGTCTGTCTAACCCTGGTTTGAACCAGTGTTGGCGTGTGTTTTGTATGTGTGTATGTGCATATATGTGTGCATTCATACATGTGTCATGTATGTGTGCTTGGCTCTGAAATGACAGCTGTGCGTTCTGTAATTCAGGTCAGTGAGTGGAAAGAAAATCTGTACGTTCTGTGAAACCCCGCTGGGAAAGGGAGCAGCCATGATCATCGAGTCCCTTGGGCTCTGTTATCATTTGGGTTGCTTTAAGGTGAGAGCTGGACTCCGGTCAGCCGCGGAGCACATCGGCCGCCGATCCTCAAAAACTAACTTGATCGCCTCAGGCTCTTTAGTTTGTTTTACTAACCTGGTGAATCCTGGTGAATGTCAATCCCCTGATCCCTTTATTGAGAAAAAGAAACTAAATCCTGCAAGATCAACTATTCCCTTTGCTTTTTTTTTTTTTATCAGCAGTCTAATCTAGTTGTTGTTGTTTCTTCTGGGAGCTGCGGTGACCTTTATCTGAAAGTTAATCCACTGTGTCAGCCTTCATCTCTTGATTCTCATCCTTCTCCTTTAATACACAGAATCACGGTCTAGATTTGTCTGTCCTCATCACTCCTCCTTTGGTCACGTTTACTGATTCATTCCTCAATTCTTCTCCTTCCCAAACTTCCTCAGTGCATCGACTGTAAGTCTGACCTTGGAGGATCAGAAGCCGGGGCTGAAGTCAGAATACGAAACAAGCAGCTCTACTGTAACTCCTGCTACATGCGAGTCAAAAGTGAGTACTTTCTCGAGCTGATCATCAGTGGGTGGTGTTGTTCTCGCCTTCCTCCCATAATCGGTCGCTTTTTTCCCCTCTTCTTTTAGCTGGTCAACCAACATCTATGTGACGTGACTGTACTCCAGCAGATTGATGAAGAGACTACTTCCGACAACAACCCTTGAATTTTAAAGTGAACATTGAAGCCATTGCAATTAACTGGGACACTTGGTTGGGACGTATCGCTGTTTATGATTCTGTTAAAACCCCAGGCGATACCTTGATGAGAATCATATTTGTTTTTACAGTGTGTGATTAAGGGAGGGACGCTTGCAAAGTAGTTATCAGCTTTTGTGTTTATATCCTATTAAGCAGCACAATTGTACAGAGTTTAAGGGTTCTGCATGCGCCGGAGTTTTTAAACGTTTTAGCCACAAAACTAGTCGAGCTATTAACTGTCTACCAGATTCCAGATGAAAGTCCTTTTTGTTTCTAAACTTTGCTTAGATACTGAGAGAAAATCCTGCAGGATCATCCTCCTCATTTTCACGCTTCTTTTCCCACCAACTATTGTGTTATAAAAATCTGTGTCAGCCAAGGTATTGGTATCATGTCTATGTGCCTTTTTATTTGTAATTAAGATTACTAAAATACTGCAAAATGTCATTTGCATTTGTCTCAAGTTTTCAGTGATGGAGTATTGCACACATAAGCAGGTTTCTATGTAAAGAATATACGTCACACTGATTAGGCAAACATAACAATGTAAATAAAAATAACTAAATGCTCCCCACGTGTTACGTCGTTCTTTTTTTTTTTTTTTGTTCTCCATCTGTTAAATTGCATAATACTGTGTAATGATATTCCTGGGTACAGTAGGATGCAAGGACTCTTCTGCCTCTATAATCAGAAATCATTATACTCATCTTTCTCTGTCTGTCCCTCTCATTTTCTGTTTCGCTGTAGCTCCACGGTCATAATGAAAGGAATTTCAATGAGCTTTTGTGCTAAGGTTCAGAGGACCTGCCTGCTCTGTGTTCTCCAAAGCCAATTTGTCATGCATATTTTATTCAGTGCATGCATTACATTTGATTATACTTTGATTGTCTATTTTCTCAATGTATTCTGTCATTTTATCTCTACTGCATAAATATGCAAGGAATATTCATACAAGAATGAGCTTCCAAATGTATTTAATCTGCAGGGGAAGAAATTGTCCTCACCCACCCTACACCCCGCCCGCGACCAAATGGAAATAAGCCCAATTCAAGCAATATACTGTATGGAAATAAGCTGGACTGAGCATAAATTGGCTCTGTCTTCTTGAGGTGAAGCACAAACAGCCCCCGGAGGTGCACATCTCAAATTCTTAGATTCCCTTTTTAGATTTTTCTTGGCGCTCTTCTGGGAGAGAGATTTTAATCCTAATGCTTAGAAAACAAACACAGCCTGAATGGCGCCGAGTGCCTGAGAAATCTGAAACCCTGAATAATATGTATCCCCGTCTTTTTCCTCCAAAGCAACAGCCACAACCTGTGGTTTGGGAAGGTTTTGACATGGAGAATCATATAACTGTGTGTGTGCGTGTGTTTGTGTGCACGCACTGAGGCTCACAAATAAAAGGAACGCTTGACTGCTCAGAAAAAATGAGGTCTGTAAAGAGACGGAAAGGCCTCTTCTACCTTCCTTTAAAAAGCTATTCCTAACTACAGGAATGGCTTTTTTCAGGATTTTTCAGGATTTCTAGGGAAGAACATGTGATGAATTTTTTTTCTCTCTCTCTTTTGTTTTCTTTTCCAGCCTTGGTGTCACAACGGGAGAGATTTAGTCATTCTTTCTGATTGGGTGCAATTTGCCCCCTTCAGTACCTGAAGGGGGCACTGTGCTATAAGAGTTTTCACCAAGAAGGACTAAATTCTCTTTCATCTGCAGCTGCTGTTGCTTGCACAAAGTATGATATCCAGAATCAGAGAGGAAGTGATGCTGCCACAATCATTTAAAAGCAGAACTCTATTTGCAATGTGCTTTAAATTTTGGAGCTTCATTTCTAAATAAATGACCCTCAATGTTTTGGTTGACGCTGTGTAAAGACAGCTTTGGCGAGCAGCACCTGTTGCAATTTGCCATTTTAAAGCAAAATGCTTTTCGCACATTTTAGAGAAGCCATCAAGCACTAATTCACCTGCAGCTTGAACTGATGCTATAATTAGTCACGTAATTGCAGACACGGTCTCACCAGACCATGGCTTGCAGGCACCATGTGTAAAGAGCAAAGTGCTGTCACGCTTTCAATTAACCACAGGGATTAAAGAAAATGCACTTCAGGTAAATCTATAAGTTCCCAGCACATCAGTATGGACCCGTGAGGCTGCTCCTCATTCATAATAGCACGGCTTTTTAAGAAGCAGTGGAGAATCTTTAAGCAGAAAAGGTGTAGCAATTTAGTAAATCAGTAAAAAGTCAACAGCGTTTATGCAGGCTGTGATTACGTTATGATTACAGCTCTGCGGGCTACATAAATGATGACTGTGCTGGATTGGTTTAATTGCAGCACATGTCTGTGGTGGTGGAAATGATTAGAAAATGTTACTAGATTAAACTAAATGTGGTGCATGTAACTCTCATTCATAGTAAGTATCTGTAAAGGCCACAGCAGCCGTTGAGACGTGTATAGGTTTCATCCATATACAGTCATCCAAAAAAAGAAATGCATTCTTTTTTCAGTCCTGAGGTTTTATAAATCATCTGGTTTTTATCATGGCCTAACATCACTTAACTACAACGTCAGATGAACAATTACACATACATGATGAAATTATTTATTTAACACAAATGAAACCTAACTGCAGAAGCAGCGTGTGGAAATACTAAGTGCACCCTGTGATTCAGTAGCTTGCCTTTAGCAGCAATAATTTGATTGTTTACTGTATGACTCCGTCTCTCACATGTTGTGGAGGAATTTTGTCCCAGTCTTCTTTAAAACATTGCATCAGTTCATGGAGGTTCAGGAGCAGTTGTTCATTGAGCATTGGCAGTGACCCATTGAAACATCTGGATTCTTATCTTTTTCAGACATTCAGCTGTAGATTTGCTGCTGCGCTGGAGATCACTGTCCTGAAGTAGCTCTGCACATTATGATCAAACATCTTCACTTCTTGTCTGTCATACATCCAAAGACAGAAGTCTGGTTGTTTTGTTCAGACACAATTTTACCAGGCCTAACCCGTGTTGCCATGTTCTTTTTGGAAAGAAGAAGCTTTCTCCTGGTAGTCCTTCCAAACCAGCCATATTTGTTCAGCTTTAATCTAATTGCACTATCATGAATTGTAACAGTCTGAAATGCATCTCTTGGGTTTTTTGCAGTTTCTTTGAGCATTGCATGGTCTCACCATGGGGTGAATTTGCTGGGACCTCCACTCCTGGGAAGATTGGCAGCTATTTTAAATATTTTCCAATTGTAAAAAGTCTTCCACACTGCAGAAAGATGAACATCATATTTGTTTAGAAATGGCCTTTTAAACCTTCCCATATTGATGCACACAACAGTTTCTTCTGTAAGATCAATGCTGATGCACACCTGAATGCTTCAGACCAGCAAACTATCAAAACTCCTACTATAATAGAGACACTCACACTCGCTGCTGATCAGTTAATCAACGTACCCTCTTAAACCAGGTGGAGGCAGTAAGGATCTACTTAGTTTTTCACATTGATTCTGCAATTTGGTGTAATTTTGCTAATTTTTTATGCCCTGATTTGTAGAAGCTTAGAATTTAAAATGGGTGTACTTTCTTTTCCCCAAGTGTACAGTACATGTACACATTATATTCACACATGGCGTTTCCCATTTTTTAATGGGTTTCCAATTACCTTATCTTTCAGTCATTGGACTATTACGAGTGTGTAAAATTGGTACTTTAGCATACACAGTCTGGGAAAGCATGACCAGGTTCAGTAGTTGCAGCCTTGTTAATGTCACCTGCAGTAACTGTGTTAAATAAAAATCTATTGAAGGAGTAACAAACCATACCAGCACTTCCTCTGTTCATTATGCAAAGCACAGCTGGCTGTTTTGTTGACTGACAACAGCTTATCACCTCGCTTCTGCAGACATGAAGTCATTTTTTCAACTAGATCCCTACTCGTCTTCATTGCTCTAATCCCTGACTCACAAAGGGCAATGTTGATTCAAAAGCGACTCAACTTTATAGGCAAAGGTCTTTTTTCCCTCTCCCCCACCTTTTTATTCAATAAGACAATATTCCCATGGATGTCTAAAGTAGTGTGAGGTAAATATGACACATTGACCAGAGCAGGTTAGTTTTCTTTATATGATGAACATGACTCACTGTGAGCAGTGCTCTCCCACTCGTATTTAAGGTTTCACAAAGAAGAACGTTTTTCTTCTTTTATTAAAGAGCAGTATCTTTGCTAGGAAAAAGACTACCGACTGAAAAACGTAATTATCCAAGACATGAAAACAATAAAAAGCAAAGTATTTCTTCTCATCTTCCAATCAGGACCACGAACATCCGTGATTTCGCTCGATGTCCTTAAAGAACACTGATTGATTTTTGTTTCCTCTGGATAGTGGATGAGAAAGGAAAGCTACCACTGGTGACAAGATGCATTTGAATTGCTTTTCCAGTTGGCAGGGAAAAGAAAAGGAGTGCAGAAAGTGTTACACGTCTCTAAAATGATAAGACTACATGGTCACAGCTGGGGCACCCTGATATGCTTGAGACCGCAATATGCCGGAGGTGACAAGGGACCAAGTTTTCTGTCCTCATATTAATTCATCGTGCCTCTGCCTTAAATCTGAGCGTGAGTTGGAATACAGATTTTCAGTTAAGCATTTTCTACTCTTTATGTGGTGTTTTTGTGTGTATGTTTTGAGCAGCAGAAGAAGAACGGAGGAGCACAGTCATTTGCCAAGACTGAATTTGATCAAATCCACATGCGAGGGGTTATGCTCTACTCACATTTTCTATTTGGAGTCTGCCGGATGCTGCTGCACTATTCATCAAAGTAGCACTACCTCTCGGTCTGCTGTATATGCTCAAGAATTGTCCTGACAGGAGGACAGATGTGTGCAGCAGTACATGTGAGTGCATGTCACCTTTCCATAAATTGCCAAGTCTCTGTTCCCTTCGCTTTGTGCTTACTTGTCGCCCAGGATTGAAGTTAATTAGGATTTTATCAGAAGAAAACTTAAAAGAAAGGATAGCACTCTCTCAGAGCTGCCCTTTTATTTGATGTCAGGAGATTCATTTTCACGTTTGGACTGCACACACTGCTACAGAGGCAGACAGTGTTGCACAGAGATTGTGTTTGCACTGTCCACCCACAGCATCCAGCCCACTGCTACTCTAGCTGAGGCAAAAATGTCTTTTACCACCTAAAGGTCATTACCATTTTGCCTGTTTACACCAGGTACATTTGAAATATCATAAGCGACACAACCTGTAAACATCACCCCTTTTCACCTTCACGCCACTTCTATTCTCCATACCTACAGATACAAAATACTTTTTTTTTACAGTTCTGAAAAGACCTGCTGATAAAATAGATGGATAAATGGATGGATAGAGAAAGTGTCAGTTCCTCAAGTGGCAAGTTGAGGGTGGATCTCAAAAGTGACAGAATCCTTATTGAGGTTTAGCAGTCATGTGACTACTACCATATTGGCTCAAAATGTTACAAGGGAAAAATGTGTATTCTCCAACCAAATGGTGAGCGATTGGCAAAGGCTGATGGCAGAAATCAATTTGCGAATGCCCCAATCAAACAGGCCTAGAGACAGTCAGCAAGCGTCATCCCTCACTAGGAAAAGATGTGCATTCCCTGATTGGTGGGCAATAACCTCTATGTGATTGCTTCGGTTGCTAGCAGATTGCCATGGTTTGCATGGAACATGCTGACTTGTCTGTTGGCCTTCAAAGCAAAAGCTATGTTTTCAATAAATTGTCGGTTACAGCGCTGAGGCAGAGCTTTTACTTTGAAGGTGAATGTTTTCAGTTTTCAGCCTGCATCTGACTTTTTCAACTTTTACTACCGTTGACATTATCCTGCAGCTTTTAGCAAGCTTAGTTTAGAAGCTGCGTTCAGCCTATAATTTTGTTGGCTCAAGCAAGTCTACAATGAAATAACATAATCTAATCTAGAGTTGATAAAAGCATGCATGACTGTGTCTGGATTTCTTCTGAATAAGCTTGAACTAATTAGATTTTATGGGATGACTTATATTTTTTTTTAAAAATGCTCTGGATTTATCATGTAAAGAGAGTTTGCTGCTGGATAACTCTGTAGCTCTACCCTTTTCTCCAAATGTGTTCATGCTCTCATTCAAAAACCAGGATCACATACTGAAGGCTTCAGAACAAGTTCGCAAATAATCTTTTTGTGTCTTTGTTTTATACACAAAAGTTCTTCTGACTTTTTATGTTTAATTGTATTAATAGAGCAAAAGAAAAACACAAAACATTTTTGGCTCTAAACCTTTACTCAAGCTTGAAAGGAAATTTGGTTTCTTAATAAACAAACAGACCTTGAGTGAGACCTTGAACTGTGAAAGAAATTACTCAAGAATAACAACAACAACGCTTCATCCGGAAGAAGAGAGAGCATAATTTATGAACACAGACAAGAGGATGTACAAATCAAATTTTAGAAAAACTGTAGGCAGACGCTGTTTGAGTTCTTCAGTTGTTGCACAAACTATCAGAGTGGAAAGTTACACTTAATGACTTTGTTTAGGTCCAATTTAAGTCATACTACAGATGTAAGTCAAACGTATAGTATTCTTATTAAGATGTGGTTAAAGTGATAGTGAGGCAATATATGCTTATATTGGGCAATGGTTGAAATTTCATATTAGGTCGAAATGAGAGTAGTTTTTATTATATTATATTATATTATATTATATTATATTATATTATATTATATTATATTATATTATATTATATTATATTATATCAAACAGTTATGGCAGTGTGATTCTGCACAGGCCGGAGGGAGTTGAGTAGAGAGTGTTAGTGGATGTGCCTGGTTTCTGCTCATTCACAGCTGGCAATGCCAGCATCCACTTTTGTTCCTCTCTCTCTTTCTCTGAATAGCCATATGGGCAACTCAATAATCCTCTGGATAACCCGAAGCCAACCTTAGGCTGAAACAGCCTGATTAAAGCCACACTGACAAGAAAACATTTGCAGTCTTTGCTTTAAATGATCGTGTAACACACACGAGTGAATCATGACTGTATATGTAATATTTTGCTGTTGTAGACTGCAGTTTCAGTGATTTTAAAAACACAAAAGAAAAGCAGGTGAATGTCTGAATTGGTTTGAACAGCCTCACTCTAATCCTTGCTTTTATTTGGCTTTAAATAGGATCCTTTTGTGGAACTCCAACTACTCTAGACAGATCAGTCTGTGTAGATTATGCAACTCTATGTTGAGCTTGGTATAACAGACAATTTGGCTCCATGGTTTTAACCACCCAGATGCAGGAGGTCATGTTACAGAGGACTGATTACCAAAACCTCCTTATGTAAAATAAAAAGCTGAATAAAGATGCATAGACAGGATTTGGATTATTTCTTTAAGTCACAATATTTCAAATGTCACTATAAAAATTATGTAAAATGAATTATTAACATATATTTGTTTGTTTATTCATTTGCTGTCATAGCACCATCCTGTGCTGTAGAGGCAGCTGTTTACAGTGAAAAGTACCAACAACCCCCCCCCTGCACACTACCTT
Source organism: Copadichromis virginalis (assembly GCF_057382275.1). Classification (NCBI taxonomy): domain Eukaryota; kingdom Metazoa; phylum Chordata; class Actinopteri; order Cichliformes; family Cichlidae; genus Copadichromis; species Copadichromis virginalis. The sequence continues at coordinate 18,251,055 of NC_140633.1, forward strand.
CTTATCACCAAACAACTGACAGGCGCTGTTGGGTGACACAGTGGAGCATTTAGCATCTAAACAGTCAGATGTTTCCTGACCAAGAATGGAGCTAGAGGAGCAGAACTGCTTTACATTCATCACTCTCCGGGAACAAGACTCCAGAAAAGATGCTAATTATGCTCTGCAGCTGTGCCATGGATAAATAAACAATTGTTTGCGAACTAAATTTAAAGCACGGTAATTTCCATCTTGTGCACACAGTTATTTTCAGCTCTCCCAAAGGCGCCATTCTCTCATAGTAGAAAGTAGAAAGAACAGTCACCTTGAAGCTACTGACAATGTGATTTTGCGCTATATAAATTGAATTGAACTGAAAATTATTTGTTTAGTACCAAAGCACAACAACAGTTGCCTCTAGGCACTTTATATTATATTTATATATATATAGCCTATTTAGACCCGCTTGTGAACCCATGCCTGCAGCTGTGCTCGATGAAAGGTAATCCAGCAGGATGTGTAACTTTGGTTTGCTTTTAAAGCAGGTCAGTCCACATTTCTCCCTTCTTCCGCTCTATAAAGCTCTCCAACAGGAAGAATATAGTTTGGTCAAGTAGCTCCATGTCAGAATCTAAATGCAGCAGGGGGGTTTCAGGTTTCGAGTTAGTGCGGAACATTTCTTTGAATGTGTGCAAAGACCAGACTGGTGACACACCAGTTTGAAGCATATTTTTAACAGCACATCTTTTCAGAGCTGCACACTTCCACAAAACAACACTTTCAGTGCCTGACTGTGACTCTGCTGCCTGACGTGGATGAGCTGTCTGTGTACGCTTTTAGACACCAATATAAATTTGGCTTCTCTACGCTACACTAGGATGCAGCACGCTGTGTCCTGTTCTGCCTTTGGTTGATGTCAGCCTCGTGTTCTCTCCTCTCAGACATTAGTAGCACTTATAGATGTTCTCAGAGTGTATATTATGTCTAAAGATGTGTCATCTTTCTGTTTTCTTGCCCTGTCAAAACAGTTTTTTCTCGCGGTTGTGCTGCGTGTCCTGTAAAAGAATCTAACTTTATCTTTACTGCGTGTTTAGTCATAAAGACCCACTGAGACAGGCTTATGTGCCATGGAGCCACAGTTGTTGAATTTAGGAAAGCTATCACTGTCTGTGTAGATAAAAGCAAAGGTTCTTTCTCATCCATGGTTTAATTCTCCACTAGAAGTTTAGTCTCTTGACTTGACTGAATATACCTGTTGTTGCTCTGACTTTGAAGAAACGCAGGACTGTTGGGTGAATAGATTCCTGAAAAAGAAGCAGGCTAATCGAAACGGGACTTTATTGTTACCGCTGCAGCAAGCGGGCAATATTTCATCTGAAAAGCACCACTAGAACGTGAAGCTGTCAGTCCTGTCTTTTGTTTGTGGCCCATTCAGCATCATTATCTCCCTTGCACTGCTGTAATTACTGTATGGTGAATAGCTTTCCAGAACTCATCATTTCCTGCACTGTAAGCTTCTTGATTTGTTCAGGCTACAGCAGAGGAGCAGAGCTATTGTCAGTATATTGATATTAACAATTTTCATGATGGCAACACAGGAGGAGGGTTTGCGCATATGCTCTGTGTACACAAAGAAAGAAAATGGACATCGAGGAGAAATTGGAGGATGAAATAGCGCCGAGAGTCTCTGAAACATCAAAGAATTGACCTCAGCTGTGCTCTTTGTGAAGAAGAAACCACAGAGGAGCACGATATCGTGGGGCCTGATGCAGGTATTAACGCTTGATTTGTATGAAAGAACTCCTCTAATTTCTTTACAGTCAGACTTTCAGTAATTTAATTTAGACTTAAAGGTTGCAAATGGGTTAGTTCAACTTTCTAGGCCTTATGTCCCGAAGTCCCAAGCGTACGGGTCGTTGATACGCCAGCTGCTATCTTCTTCATACTTGACTGCAGATCCGCGGGGAATGAGGCTGAAGCTGCGGCGGGAACAGGACGCCCTTTAGGGATTCCTCCAGAGCCGTGGCTCCTAAATCACTGTTTGACAATTTGTTTGTGTTGGATGAACGCTCATCATTCATATTCACATTCTGAAGGCTGTCTGTAGAGATAGGAAATTAAATTCCAATAACGTTCTTTCTCATATCCTTAGATGTTCAGCATAACTACAAAACCTGTGTCATTGCTCCAGTGCACACAAGGCTAAATGAAAGACTTTCCACCTTGGGGGGCAAAGGTAAATCCTGTGCTGTCTTGTGTATTTTATTAGCCGCTCTCACAATTATCTCAATTAAATTCTGACTTTGCATATGAAAACTATACTCCCTGAAGATCATGCTGACATGATTAAATACTGGCGCAGACTTTAATTAATGTAAATATCCCTCTGCTAGGCTCCCTCGGTATGCCTTTTTCTCTGATTGACTACACCACAAATTCCACAGTTGGAAAACAAAGTTTGTGTACTCAGGAAGAGGAGGTTGTATCCTCCTCTTCCTTTATTGTCTGTTTGCAGTTTAGCCATTACCTCTGTTCATCATTAAACCCTGTGAGTGCTCCGGAGTCATACACAAAGCAAAGAGAAAAGCTGAGCTTATTAGAGTGTTTGGCTTGTTAACTTGCTAATGGCCTGGGTGTTTGCTCTAGGTTATCATGAAAACTTCACTTATGTCCATTTATCTCTAAACTCAATTTCATGCTCTCCTGAGCTGATACTTTATGTCCTCAGGAGGAGGAGATATGAGGGTTTGAGCGGAGTGGATCATCCTTGTGCCACGCATGCTACATGTGGATGTAGTGTTTGTAGAAAAACACTTTCAGGAACGACCAAGAAAAGGTAAAGTCTTCAGACCCACAAGAGTGCCGCTGCGTTGCTGAGACTTTTTTTTTTTTAGTTCTTCTACTTGTGTTCTTAATAGTGAGAACTATTTAAAAATGGGAACAACTCAAAGGTATTACAAAGTATTATGATTGTTGCATCCATCCATCCATCCATCCATCCATCCATCCATCCTGCTGTCTTAGAGGCAGGGTACACCCAGGACATTGCAGGATTGTTGTATTTATTAATAATTACTGCAGTGATTATGATAACTACATATGCAATATACTGTATATTATTATGTTATTATGAATTTCCTCTTACTTAGTGGACTGGATGATATGCTTTCCTGCTCATCAGTGTGTATGTACTCTTTAAGACGTCAACCCTCAACACATCATTATAGCCCCCATAGCCTCCTTGTAGTTGCTATGGTTTCCATAGATGAATTGTTTCGGCCTTTGAAGGGCCTTTGATTTTCCATCTATAGTACTATATACAGTTTTCTTTTCTACCTGTGAGATCTCAGCTGTGTGGCAGTCAGCAAGTAGCAACAAAACATCTTCCAGCTACAAGTGAATTCTCTTCCTGTGATATTAGTTTCTGTAGTTCGACAGTCCTGCAGCTCCGTTCATATCATTTTGGACAACAGCCACGAAGGCGGGCAATTTTTGATAAACAGCCGCTTCTCATTGTGATGCCAGCCACTTGAGGATGTTACACTGAGCATTTTTCTCCAAACTACTGATTGATTTCCAAGGCTTTGGCTCTTTACGGCTTCACATGAATCATACAGGCTATTTCGAGCTCTCGGATCTCAAAGGGAGTGGACATAATTTGAGTTATATATCCATCAAGCACACTTGTATTTTAAAACACTAAAAGCCTAAACACTTATTTGTAAAAAGCATGAATTTGTCTTCTTTAGTTTAAAGGGATTTGGGTTGCTTTAAAGGATTTAAACAATTAGCCTGGCTAAGCCCTGCCCAAATCGGCATCAATAAAGATAATAAATATACATGCTGTTTCGTGGTAAATCCATAATAAAATATGGTGTAAAAGCATCGATTTATGGCTTTATGGAGTGGTTATGTGCTGGACTGCTTCTTAGTTGTTTCTTAGTTAGTGAAAACATCTTGAAGCCTTGACTTGAGCATTTTGCGCGTCACCATTTTGGTGTTTTGAAATTGGAAATGACAGGTGAGAGGTAGATCAGAATTTATGCTCGTGATGTAGGCTGCAAAGCATTCCCTGCATGACTGGCTTTTAGACTGACAAAACAAACTCATCAGAGAAATGTGAGGTCATGTATCAAATGAGTTGAAGGGTTCTTTTCTTACAGACTTCCATATAGTCTGAGACAAGAGGAGTAGCTTTTTGAGTAGAGTAGTGATTTAAGGCACTTAAATCACCACCAATATCGGATTTTTAAGACCAACATTTGTCTAACATTTTTCTTTAGTCTTAGCGCAAAGTTAAAGCGGGCTGCATCCTCACACTAAACTTCTGTGCTATGAGTGGAATGAGTCTTCTTGTCGAGCTCCCAAAAAGAAGGGATTTCCCAAAAATGTTTAACAATTTTATTATATGTTTAAAACTTAAGTGATGTGATTTTAATGATATTAAAAGTAGACCCACATAACCTTTTCTTTATTAAAATGTGTGGATGCTTTGAAGCAGAGACCGAAAACGCTGTTTGTTTGTTGTAGCTCCTCGTTTTTTGTGCTCATTAATCCTCCCGTGCCCTTTAGTAATCTCCACCAACCAGCCTGATTTCCTAACTGAGAAGTGGCAGCTGTTGACCTCTTCTGTAGAGACAGATTTAACTCTAACTGATTTGAGCAGGTTGATTTATTATACTTTTTTCCAATTGTAGATCTTGCCAAAAAAAAAAAATATCAGCTTATTCACCAGCTGGATCGCAGCTGCTGTAGGCTGTATTTCCTACAAAACACCACCCTCTGTCTTCCTGACAAACCCTCTTCAATCTAATATGTAATCAATACCACTAATTTGCTGTCCCATCAGGCTTCATCCTGTCTACTGAATGCGTTGCACCGGGTCAATGGCTACCCAGGTGGGGGAGAGATTAGCCAGCTAAGCGAACAGGATGAAGCAGAAGATTCACCCTGGGTGAAGTTGGTTGCTTACTTCAGTTCTGTAACGGCTGGTGGGAGGCTGATGGGAAAACCTGCTATCCTTGGAGATCAGGGCACAGCTGGGTCGTGAGGGTGCAAACACACCTGCTTTCTGGTAAGAGTGAAAAAGAAGGAACAGCACAGAACAGATAAATAGGCAGTTTTTAAGCCGGCAGATGTTGTTGTTGTTTTATTAGTTTTTCTTGTCTCTTGCATCAATAAAATTTCATCTGTTGAAATCATGTGTAAAGTAGGCAAATCAATATACAGTATTCAATATGTACCAACCTGTTATAAGGCGATGATGAGAGTGTCAATTACTTTACTCATTTCCTGGCATTACCATTAGGCCATTACATAATTTCTTTATTATATAATTGTTCTTGTTCATTAATGGCGTTACGGGAGAGGGAGCCAAGTACCAGTCAGCTGTGATTATACCTGTAACTCTAATAAGCATAAATAGCCCGTCATAAGCCAATGAAAAGGTCGGCTACAAAGCACACCATATCACATAGCACGTTGCTGACAATCATGTCGCTGCACCAAGATTTAGTCGTGGATGAGTCACTGAATTTCAGCCCACCTCTGCATTTCAGCATCATATCTTATACTTATCACCTCACACTTCCTAATCCATATTTCATTGCAGACTGTATGAAGGATTAAGTCTTTCTCCAGTTGAAACAATTCCTTGTTAGAAGAAGAAGAAGACAAGAAGGATTTTTCCTATCTGTTACACAAAGGTTTTTGCACTAGAAATTTGCTGAGTTTCAGAAGATCCCTTTGAAATTCTCTTCCCACTTCATAAGAGGAAAAACCTGGCTGTGAATGTAGCTGCTTTGCTAACAAAATGTGGCTGGTAGAAATCTTTTCAGATGTTCCACGTCAGCAATATGAGCTGAATGTGGTCGACTAAAGAAGAAAAACGGGAAATGAGACAATATGATTGCCTACAACACTCTGAGAGTATTGGAGTAGGAAACCGAGGCCGGTAATTAGGTCTCTGTAAATTCAATTGACTTCCTCACCGATTCGAGCAAGCATTTATTGTGAGGGTTGAACTGTGGTTCAGTCTGTTACAAGTAGATATTCATTTAAGTCAAATCGCCAGCTGTCTCCTTGAATTGAACTGATAAGTTACGCATATTTAAACTCGAGCTTCATACACATACCCCACAGCCGGGCTCTCATTCCCAGGATCCCACCGCCAAGCATGCAACAACAAAGGAGGCTGACCAGTGAGGGCTCAACATCAAAGCAGTTTGGGCTTGGTGCACCCCGCTCCTGCAGCACAAATACAGCGAATCATGCATACAGAGGAAATTCAGTGGATATCATAACTTGATGAAAGTGTACACAAAAAATGATCACATGGAAACACTTTCACGTGTTTCACTGTTTAGCCAATCACACAACCACACACTGACAGAAGTGATTAAAATTTTGTTTGTCACACTCAGAGCTTCAAAAAGAAACATAACAAGAAAACTAGATGCCACCCTGGCATCATGTGACCTTTACACCTCCTGAAAAATCTTCCTCAGCGGTGGTGTTGCTTAAATGTCAGCTGCCTCAGCGCGATCCTTGTTTCAGAGTGAAAAAGAAATGCACTGAGTGCAACTCCTCAGGCCACCTGTCCTACTGCCGTCATCAGCCACAATATGATGCCTCGTTGTACGGCAAATATTTACAGCTTGGCTGCGTCTTCAACAGTCACTTACACAGTATCATGTTGAACCGCAGTTCTAGTTAATCACTGCGCTGAGCAAAGTAAACAAGCGCATTAATAATTAAAAGAATTTAGCATGGCAGTAGGCGCCCCAGCCTTTAGATAAAGAGTGAAATCCAAGCTGGCAACGTTTTCTCAGTGCTCTTAAATCTTTTTCCTTCCCACCATCTCATCTAATCCGGCACTTGGGTTTGATCCAGTTGAAATGATGAAGGAGACGCTGCCTTATCGCACTCAACCCCCTAAACCCACTTCCATTTCTACTAAGGTATTTTTCTTTGCAGCAATCTCATGTAAGATACCCTACCTGCTCCCACTTTAAACACAGAGGAGAGATTAAAGTTGTGACACTACATCTTCGACTGCTGGTGTAATACAGCGTTGCATTAGTGTTTACTACTGCAGGGTTCAGATCAATGATTATGACAGCACTTTATCATAGTCAGGCAGTTCACTGGTTTTCCCAGCAGCTCTTCGAGTGTCTGACTGAGCCAAGCGTCTTTCCGGGTGCGCTGTGGGAGATCCAACTGAGGGACTGTTGCAAAGAGGAGAAAATACAGTTTTTGAGTCAATACAAAAGTGGCTTTTTGATTGCGGCCTGCTGAGCTCAGTGTGATAATGGCCAAGATTGACACACAATTAAAAGTTTCTCTGTGAGAGTTGGGTCAGTGCCGTAAGAATAATGAGCGCCATGATGTCTCCTGGGTGACTCATAAAACAGTCTGAAATCTTGACTAGCCTTGAATTCTTACAGTAAAAGTGGAACTTTCAATTTAATTATGCTTGAAATATAGTGACTTTCATTAGGTGTAATTACCATCAGTATGGAAAAGGCTCATATCTAAGGAAAAGGCTCATATCAGTGTTATTTAGTGTCCTCTATTACAAAAAATCAAGGGTCCCTTTTTTCTTCATCTATTTATTATTGAAAATTTACAGAGAATACAACTTTTAGGTGACGAATGAAACATCACATTTTTGTCATAAACCTGGAAGCCCACTAAACTAAAGGGCTTTGTTCATATGGCAACAACTTTTCAATACTTTCTGCAAATCTCCTGTTCCACCACATCCCAAAGGTGTTCGACTACATTATGAGCTGGTGACTGTGGAGCTATCGGAGTACAGTGAACTTATTGTCATGTTCAAGAAACCAGTTTGAGAGGATTTTAGCTTTCTGGCATGGTGTTTTATCCTCCTAGAATCAGGAATCAGATGATGGGTACACGGTGAACGAATGATGCTTAAGGGTCCTTAAGTGTGCAAGAAAAAAAATCCCATGATTTTTTTCTTACACCCCATGATATAAAAGCAGGATGGATCCATGCTTTCAAGTTGTTTACAGCAAGTTCTGATCCAACCACCTGGATCAATAATCAGAAATCAAGACTCATCAAACCACACAACATTTTTCCAATCTTGTATTGTCCAATTTAGGTGAGCCTATGAGAACTGTAGTTTCCTGTACTTAAGTCGCAGGAGTGGCATGTGGTGTGGTCTTCTGCTGCTGTAGCCCATCTACCACAAGCTTTGACGTGTTGCTTGGCCACAGATGCTCTTCTGCATAACGAGTGGTTATTATAGTTGCTGTTGCCGTCTTGATACTCGTGTCTGACTATTCTCCCCTGACCTCTAACACCAACAGGGTATTTTGACCCAGAAACCTGCATATTTTCTTTTTTTCAGACTATTCCCTCTAAACCCCGCAGATGGTTGTGTGGGAGAATCCCAATAGATCAGCAGTTTCTCAAATACACAGACCAGCCCATCTGACTCCAACTAACCTAAAATATTCCATCTTTGACATACCACCAAATAAAAATAAATAAAATCAAAAAGTCTTACAGGATCAATTATCATTTTCAATGCTAGAGTCCACACATGTAGAAAAATGTGCACTTGCCACACATCGATGAAATCTGTTCACAGTGAACACACAGAAAGATTTGAGAATTTTCCATTTCATTATGCGCTCGTTTCAAATGCATCTTTTTTTTTCTTTAATATTGTGATACTGATACAGCATCTCTCCTTAATTACTGCACTTAGTGGATGGAAATATTGCATAGCCTATCCAATCACAGTGTTAATTTACAGGCATTCGCAAGTCGGTTGTGTCTCTCACTTTGCTTTATCCCTCAACCAATGAGTTTGAAGGTTGTGAGAAGAGAGAGAGAGATTTACTGAATCTTCATATAGGAACTGATGTACATGCCCACATGCCTTTGAAGGATTGTGGCAGCAGTTACATTCCTTTTTTTTAAAATAAAATCTCTGGTGTGATGTTTTTCTAACATTAAAATAACTCCATTGATGCTTGCCAGAACAGCCACTCTAAGCTTTGCCTCAAGGAAGAAGCAGAACATTTGATTGGGAATTTCTGTCAAACAGAGATGCATCTCTGTGCATGTCTACCAAACAGCGCTGGTAACGTTAAACAGTTTCTACGCTCGTGTCTCTGCTTAAGCGAAACTTTGCTAAATTTTAAGCACCAACATTTCATCAGCATCCTCAGCAACAGATGCAAAGTCATGTATATGTTAACCAGTATCTGCATGTATGAATGCACTTGAAAATTCGAGGTTGTCTCAGGAAAAGGAGCCTAGGTCGACCTAGTTATCTAATCAAGCTGTAACCTGTAAACAAGTTCTGCAGAAGAGGCAGACATCTGTCAGAAAAGAGTCAAGCAGATGTTGGATTTTTTTTTTCACCACTTTCTAAGGAAGTATTTCTATAGCACTCCACTCTCCATCACCACTTAACTGTGCTTGGTTCTGAACATGGAAGCAGTCACTGCTGTGATCACATATATAACACCACAGACTTTCAGCACAGCTCATAGTGTAGTTCTGCAACGCTGAAAACAATCCCCCCGTGTTAATCTACTATCTACTGGCTGCCTGTCAGAGTGTAACTCCTCAAAGAGAACTGTTTTTATTTATTTTTTAAATTTTGTTTTTAATATATAAATTAATAGGAATCCACCCAGAAGAAAGATAATCCACCTGTACTGTATCCCTGCTGCCTGGTATTGATTTTCTGTGTGTTACATAATATCTTTAGGGGCTTCCATCAACTCCTCCGATGTTTATTCTCCCGCTACAAATAGAGGATTGTCAGACAGCCAGTGTGCAGATGAGCAACACAACACAGCTCAAAGCAAGCGAGATGAAATCACCTGTGAAATGTGTGTACAGAATGTCTTTTTTTTGTTTTTTTCCCCATCAGTTCTTGCTTTGAATCTGATATGACAGATACAGACGTGTATTCCTTTTTATCTGAACACCGCAGCTGTCTCAGTGTTTGTATCAGCTTCTGAAAGTGCTGTTGTGATTTGTAGCCCTGAGACTCATATCCTTTAACGTTTCTTCATTTTCGTCTATTGTTGTTTGCAATAACAAGCAACAACGGGAGATTTTTGTTCTCAGTCTTGACTAGTGTGAATTCCAGATAATGTTACAGGGAGTTGGAGGAAATAAATTGATGCAATTTTCTTTGTTTAGCTGCGCAACGTTCTTCTGCATGTTATATATTTTAAATAGAAAAGAGAGAAGAGAATAGATGAGAAAGCAAAGGCAAAGAAAAACACCTACGGCAAAAAATGTGCATTTTTCCAGCAGCTTTGAATTCACTCATGAACGTGTGGTTTGAATACAGAAACTCAGTAATTTAAGTAGTTTTAGGCTGCTGATCACTGCGGGTTTTTGTTTGTAAGTGAATCATAGCTGAAAGTTCAGTTTTCCAGCTTTAAAAAAGGAAAAAAAATAAATAAATAAATAATATCCTCAACTTATTTTTGACATATTGCTGCACTCTATGGTCTTTTCAGACCGCAAATAATCAGTCTGCATCAGTTGGCTTCTGCAGGAAATTCTATCTTCGGTCTTCTGCCCCACAGAAATGTGCAAACTCAAACAAAACATAGAAAAGGTCTGGTCTTAATCACGTAATAATAACGTGCTCCTTTTCCATGAAAACCAAACTCGTTTTTGAAAGTCAGTTATGCTTTGAAAAGCATTAGCAAGACTTTGGCAGCATCACAACTAAAATATTTGGACATGGCTCCAAACTTTCTGCATTAACCACCCTACAGAACATCAGAGGGTTCATGCATTTTTATCTTTGCACCAGTTTGTTAAAAAATACTTTGAACAAATGCGTTGTAGTATTCAACGGCGAGAGCCCCACATGGATGAAGTGACGAGCTTCTTTGTTCTTCAACTGCTGCAATGCAAAGCCCTTTTTCACTACAAGCCTCATTCACACAGTGCACAATTATTCTGACCAAGAACAACAAATTGACGTCAGTGTTATTACAGTTTTTCTCAGTCGCTTTGGTGCATTTCTCACAACAGAATTGATCTCTGCACCACTACTAAGGCTCTTCTCAAAACAATTAGTGCAAACTGCAAAACATGGTGGATAACTTGCAAAAGTGAGTCACTTCATCAAAAAGAAAAGTCAGTTGTTCAAAATAAGTAGTCAATGCTTCAAAAGCAAGTCCCTTAATCAAAACAGATAATACATTCATCAAAAGCAAGTACTTATATCAATCAAAGTGTCAGGGCTGTCACAATTACAAGTCATTACACCAGCACCTTTGGTCACAAAATCAAATGGTTTGAACATGTTCTCATTGTGACGGATTTCTTTGTAGGTGCTTCCCAATGACATGTCAAGTCTGGACAGCATGCATGGCATGTTGAAAACCATAAATTGTAAAGGAAAATCAAGACACTCCATATGCACTCTTGATAATATTTAATTGAAACTGTTCACAGCATTGTGCAAACTGGGGAAATACAGTAAATCAAACATTTTACAGCAAACATAAACTCACTTAGACAGTAAACCTCACTCCAGTGGTTATGAAACAAAAAAACAAAACTGAAAAACAGACACTGCTGCATATCAATCATTGATATCTAGACGCTCCCGTCTGTCTGCCCACATATTTGCATCAACATCACAGCGAATGTCAGCTCTATCGATGCATCGGGGAAAGTATCTTCTGGAGTGTCAACTCCACTCTCTGCAGGACTCTGCTGTGATGTCATCACAAGCTGCATCCATAGCTGCTAGCAGGGTCATTTGGGTATGTGGATGCCTGTCATATACCTTCCACCTCCAGGAAGAGAAAAACTCCTCAATTGGATTTAGGAATGGAGTGTAAGGAGGAAGAAACTCCATAAGTATCCTGTCGTGTGCTGCAAACCACTGCCCGACTACAGCAGAGTGATGGAAGCTAACATTATCCCAAACCACTACATACATTGTCCGATTGTCACCAGGATCATCCCTTTCATTTTGTGGGATTAGGTCCCTATAAAGAGCGTCCAGAAAAGCCAACCGGTGTTGTGTATTGTATGCACCAATACGAGGAATATGGGTGTGAACGCCATTTTCTGAGATTGCTGCACACATTGTAATATTTCCTCCTCGTTGGCCTGGGACATCAATGGTGGCTATTTCTCCAATGTGATTTCGTTCACGCCTTTTGCAAGATTGAATCCCGCTTCGTCAAGATATACAAACGTGTGCAGGGGTTTCATGGAAACTCCTTAAAAATAGGGTTTTCAAAATGGGTGTACAAAGTGTTTGACAAGATGTTCAACAATTTTGAGTGCACTGACACAAGCAATGAAATGAAGACTATTAGTTGTAAGGACAATGACTATTCAGCCGGTACAAGTATAAATAATTGTGACATTCATGATAAAAGAAGGGAGATAGTGATGAATAGCAAGTCAAAAGTGACCATTCTTTAGATATTTGTACTTACTCAACTGCTTCATGTCCAAAGGCATTTGCCTTTGGACGCAATGAACATGAAACCGCCACAAGGTTGTGCCAAAACGACTACATGTTGTGGAGGTTGAACTAACTGTTGTGCAAAGTTTAATTCTGTTGTGAGAAATGCACCAAAGCGACTGAGAAAAACTGTAACACATGACATCAAAAGTCTCTTAAAAATTAAACTAGCTTACATGGGGCTGGGAATGGGGTCTAAAATTACCAATCAATCAATCAATCAATCAATCAACCAATCAATCTCATAGGAAACATGTTCACCAGCCTGCTTAATACTTACTTGTTAACTTGTTAACCATTTTTTTAACCAAAATTTACACTCTCTCTTCAGTGTAAATTTTGACAATGCTTTGCTATTTAACCTACTAATAGCAGTATGCTAGCACTATTAAAGGGCACAGATTAAGGTGTTTTATCTTATGTACTTGACACCAAAAACAAAGCTTAAGGACAATTTATATCCAGAGCCATTCCTCAGCACTCCAGGAAGTTAGAGCTGAACAGGTTATGTCCCATTTTTTATGCTAAGCTACATTAGCTAGCTAGCGGTACTGACTGAGTAGCTGCAAGACTGACGCTAATTTTCATTTTGAGTGAGCCACTTACGTGACTTCATAGTAGAGTGCAGTTCTCAGTGAATGCTGTTTCACAAGCTAACTTTAATGGCTAAAGGGTAGACTGTAAATGAAACACAGGATGCTGTGGTTTCTGTAGAGGCTTGTAATTTAAGTTATTGCTGCCACAGAATCACCCAAATGTCTAAGTAGACTAAAACTATTGTTCAAATGGATTTGAAACTAACAGTAAAAGGCTCAGTGTAGTCAGTGAAAAATCTGTGAAAGAAGTTGTTGCCTTTTCCTCGGTAAGACCACGATGCAACAACATACACATAGAGCTGTTGCTTGACTTCTTCCATAATGCCACTTGTGAATGTGATTTACACCTCTTTCCTTCCATTTCTGTCCATCGTGGCTATTTCTAAGCTCAGACATAAGCACTGACTTGATACTTTGGCTTTTTTTATTTATGCCTCTGCACCCTGTAATTCTGTCTCCTGTACACAAAATTGCTTCCTCTCAAAACCAAGCCAGATGTGGAAAACGTGAAACTAGACCAACGACTCCAAAAGCCTGTCCTCCGAGTTCATGTGGATACCACATTCGTGCAGACGTAACCGCATCATTGGGGATTCTACCCTGATACAGTTAGGAAAGAGAAAAAACTGTGTAAACATGCATTATTTGAAATTTCTATACATCAAAAAATACAAAATATAAACAGAGAGTTGAAAATATAAAAATATATAGTATATCATGCTTCACTGTGCAAAAAAACAAAAAAACAAAAAATGTCTGGTGATTTAATATTTCAATGTTGAACTTCCGCTTTTGAATTTGGTGTAGTTTGATTAAAAAGATTAACTCAAGGTCTACAAGCTAGCTTTTTCTAAAGCATTCAATGATCCTGATAGAAGTGAGTAATGTGTCTTTATTATTATTGAGGTTTTATTTTGAAATATAAAAAGCTTCTACAACTGAGCAGACACCTTACTTGCTTAAAGGTGCATATAGATTAAGATTTCAGCACTCTTGCAAGTGTATTGTGTGCTTTTCTGTGCAACATGACTGCAAGATGGTAACAGCTAATGAATCGTCGACTATGAGATGTGGCTGCAATTCCTCCACTGTGTCTCCTGCTGCACTCTCCTGAGTGGAGATATGATAACACCAGAAACATAATCATTCAAGCAAGCGTTTGGGTCTTTCAGGTCAACATTTTTTATTACTATTATTTCTTTGCATCATAAACATTTTGTTTGGCCTATTAACCTCCATGTCTTTTATTTGGATCTGTTCCAGTGTTGCACTGATCGGATCATTTCAAGAGACGATAGATAGATAGATAGATAGATAGATAGATAGATAGATAGATAGATAGATAGATAGATAGATAGATAGATAGATAGATAGATAGATAGATAGATAGATAGATAGATAGATAGATAGATAGATAGATAGATAGATAGATAGATAGATAGATAGATTTTTGAACAAGTAAATAAAAATAAAATTCAAAACAAAATACATTGATGAGGATGGTATGATTGGAGTAAAATGTAGATGTAGATGATATATATTCTGTATGAAGCACACAGAAGCTTTTTGCATATAATAACACTGTAACAGAGGCTATCCACGGGTGAGGAAAAACAATAAAATACAACTCTGTTAAGAAACCATGACTGACTAAGGCACTCAAAAATGCATGTAAGAAAAAAACTGAAGAATAGAAAAAAAAGCAGAGCGATCTTGTAAGAAATATAACAACAAACCAACTAACATGGTGAGAAATTGTGAAATGGCTTACTACAGCGAATCTAACAAAATTCATGCAAGACAAAAAAAACTATACTTTCCCAATAATTTCCTGATACAAAACAAAAGATATTGAAAATTGTTTTAATGAATTCCTTGTCAGTGTTGGTCCTGGTTTGGCCAGAGAAACTGCAGCGACTGAAGGGGAGGACTTTCCTGGATGCCAAATAGAAAAATGTAATGAACTCTTATAAGATGTGGAGATGAGAAGGATAATTATTGATGTGGAATAATCATTTAAGGGCAAGAAATCAGTGGGCTGTGATGGCACAGATATAGACTCACAGTCACTTACATTAGGCAATGTGGGTTTAGACCAAAAAAAACATGCACTACTTTTTTTTTGTTCTTTGACAAAATAACAACTGCAATATGAAAAGAAAATGTGTGCCCTGTGCCATCATACTGGTATGTTATTAGACATAGGGTAATCAGTCAAACCACTGGTTAAGATAACCTGAGTGCATTTAGCCAGATATCTTCTGGAGAGTAAGGCAATGCAGGATGTGGGGTTTTTGCCATATTCTTTTCCTTTTTGAAAGTCGCAGATGACATTGTCCTTCAGGTCCTTTTGGTTTAATAGAACGTCCATGCAGATTAGTTTGAAACATTTTTTTGTTTTTTCTAGCACATGTTAAACAAATCTCGTTCTTGACTTGTGATCGATTCTAGCCAGAGTGACATGGACGGTAATAAAATCTATACACAGGTTGTCACCTGGACACCTTAAAGACATAGGACAGACACAGATGAAAATGCAGATGTGACACGGCTTTCTGCTTGTTCTCAAAACATTAAAACAGAAATAGTCACTTGAGTTACTATTCATTTACGTAACTGTTTTTCCTGCTCAGAGGACTGGAGTCTGTCCCAGTTGTCACAGGATGCACCTTAAATAAGTCACCAGTCAATCGCAGAGAAACAGACAAACAGACCAAACAGTTCATGAAGAATCACCTCTTAACCTAATGTGCATGTCTTTAAACTCTGGGAGGAATCTAGAACAACCTGGGAAAAACCCATGCAGGCAAGGAAACACTCTGGGTTTAATTGAACACAGTCTTCTTCTTACTAACCACCATAATGCCACATTGTGAGGTCATCATCCTAAATTTCTGCCACGGCGAGAATTTTGTCCTGTGTACTCTTTGGTTGCAAGACCATTAAAACGCCCAGCTGTAAGCTGCTCTTACAGATAACTACTGGTTACATGTTTTGTCACCACAATCAAAAATATCACAGTGAAGCTTTCATATTGCTCGTCTTTCATCTGGGCCACACTTATACTCGGCATAGCCAGTTTAAAAGGGCATCTGATTTTAATAACCGTAGGAATGCAGAGAAAACTGGAATGAAAGGCTTCACCGTGAGACGAGCGGTCCCCGGTAAGTAAGAAAGATTTTACAGAAGTGCACAGCAGCTGTGGAAAAAGCATTTCTATTTGATGACTGTAATTTTCAAAAGAACTCAGCTGCGGTGAAAGGTGGGAGGTTTAATGGCCAAGCGAATGAACGGCGCAACATCTCCGCTCAGGTGATTGGGACACATTATATTAGTCTGAAGACTGCTGATAAATGATCAGAAATATAAAAAGAGCTGAAATAAGACATTAGGAATTCTTCACAGTGCGCTGCCAGAGACATGATACGGAGCCCCGCAGGTGACATGGGAGAAAAAAAAATTAAGACGGACTTTTGCGAGATCTCGCAAAACAAACTCGGGATCTCGCAAAGCTTATGCGAGATCTCGCAAAACAAACTCCGGATCTCGCAAAAGTTTTGCGAGATCTTGCAAAACTTTTAGCCGCATTCTTCGGACGCCGGCTCGAAGCCGACCGGGAGGTCGAGGCACGATGTGCCGGGAAAGCGGTGTTCCTCCCGGCTGTAGTGGGTCTCGAGCTAACGGGAAGAATGCAGCTAAAACTTTTGTGGCTAAAACGAAAGTTGCGAAAAACTTTTCCCGAGTTTGTTTTGCGAGATCCCGAGTTTGTTTTGCGAGATCTCGCAAAACTTTTGCGAGATCCCGAGATAGTTTTGCGAGATCTCGCAAAAGTCCGTCTTAATTTTTTTTTCTCCCATGTCCCCTGCGGGGCTCCGTAGAGATGTGAAGTGAGTTGCTTTGGTTGTAACAACGACAGCAGTGGCTCCAGCAGCAGGTGCTTTGTTTCAAGGTTAGCATTAGTTAGTTTTCAGTTTGTAATTTGGGTATTTAGTGCCTATGAACACAAGTACGCATGTGGAACAAATAAATAATCCATATTACTCTCAGTAATCTAATATTACTGCCTTTATGGTTTTATAATTTTTGCTACTGTTGTTCTCATGATGGCAAAAAAGATCCCACCAATGAGTCATTCGCTACTATGGCATTCAATCCTTTAGCTATGGCCCCATAGAATGACGTTTTTTTGTGTTTCATAAAGCTCAAATATTTTACAGCACTCTGCTTGCAGTTTTTTGGAAGAGGCTGTACTTGTCAGTTGATGTTGGTCGCCTTATGCTGAACTGATCCTAGTACGACCTTTACCATCACAAATCATCTGACCTGTTATGTATTCAAATAATTGCAGATTCAATTAATTTGCTATCAAACAAGTGGGTCCAAATGGTAATTGAATTAGGCCAGTGTAATGTAATTAAACCAAATTAGCAAAATAATTCATGCCCAATCACATCGTATTCTGTGACTAAAAGGTAGATTAAAGTTGGATCATTCCTCCCGAGCATTCTTTTTCTTTATTCAGTCATTAACTGAATAAGGTTGGACTGACTTTTATGTATCCATTACTGTATTTGCAGGGCATGGTGACCAGGTGTTTGAGCTGCCCGTCAGATAACTACAATATTCCCTGTCAGATTTAACCAAGGACCTTTGTTAGGACTCGTATCTCCTCTCCCTCTCCTCATTTCCTGTCAGCCTCAGCTGTCCAATGAATACAAAATTGCAAGGAAGAAAAGAGCCTTGACTGTGAGTGTCTATGTAAACAAGTAGACGCACGCATTTAGATTTCTATTTTGTTACTCATGCAGATTTTGAATGCCTCTATTTTCTGTTTGTGCTCAGTAGAAAAGACACTGAGCAAAATTAAATGTTTCATTTTTATGGGAAGAAAAAAGCTTCTTCTTTCACTGCAGAAAAAAAGCACTGCAGCATTTAAGTGGACTTCAGAAGCTCTGGTTAAAAAAGAAAGCTGCTAGTGCTTTTAATTAATCATTTATTTCTGCACTCACTTGTAGCCTTGTGAAACGCTACACTGTTATGATTTCACATAGCAGGGAGCGCTATCCTCCTGTGAGCCCCGACGGATCCGTATCCCCCCGTTGTGAAGTCAAGTTTAAAATGTTTTGCTGAATTAGAATAATGAAGCCCGTTGTCCAGAGTTAGGTTTGTGATGTGCTAATGAAACCGACTTTGATCTAAAGCGATTGAGGAGGCGTCCCGGGGAGATGCAAGCAATCTGCTGAGGTTCATATCAGGAAGCTGAACGGAGAGAGAACAGCAAATATAACAAGAAAGTGTGTTAGAAAGGAAAGAGCACTAATGATCTCTGACAGTCCAAAGTCATATATCTCTGTGGCTGACCTGCCACCTGACTCAATCTCTGACCTTCCTTCTTCGTTCTCTGTTATCCACTCATCACTCACAGGGAAAAACCTGAAGGCCCATTTATTTCATTTTGACATCGCTGAAAGGTAGCACATTCATGGGACGTGTCCTCCTCAGTATCTGTCATTCATGTTTACCATCTCATACATCATACAGTACTGCATATTGTTCTCATCATGCCTTTATTTATTGCCCCAGTGCAGCACCAAGTAGAATCATTGTCTTCATCCCCTTCTGTTGTTTCTTCACTTTTCTCTCATGTATTTAGAGTTAATAAGAAAAGTACAGTCAGAGCAACGCTTTTAGATTTCTGACTTCTGTGTTTAATAATGACCCTTTAAAAATTTGTAACAAAATACTAAAATGACTTTGTCTCTAGCCTGAATGAAGCATTACCAGAATCTAAAGCAGCATAGGGTATTGTATTACAGTGGAGACTAGTGAAAACTGTCCTAAAAGACTCTCTTTTGTGATTTCTTATCATTTAATTCAAATTGCAGCTAAGAGCCCTCTCTCGGGAATTGCAAAATTATGCTCTCTGTCTAAAATGTATCAAAGTGCAGAGTGGGGCTGGGTGTGCACGTGCTGCAACAGCTTGAATGATTGGCGTAGCAGTGAATAACATCGTTTGCCGCACATGTCCGAGTGGGTTTCCACCCACGGCCCCTGGGCATGCAAGTGTTGTGGAGTCTCTAAATTGCTCGCGCTGCACCGTGTGTAAATGTGGGTGTGAATCCATCATTGTTTTTATGCAGAGCTCCATGACGAATGGCTGACTGATCCAGGGTGTTTCCCAACTTCAGAGCAGTTATTAGCGTGGTGTGTTTCAACTTCCCAGAAAAAATGAGAAAAAACAACATGAAAGAAATTCAATATAAGCTCTTGACCTCTTTTCCCAGATTTGTTTATTAGTCAGAACTCACCCGTGCGAGGGTCCGCGTGAGCTTTATTCAAATTCAAAGCACATGAATGTTTATAACTAGTATCAGATAATGCGGTCATATCTTATGAGACATCTTTCGTGTGCCCTGACC
Organism: Copadichromis virginalis; assembly: GCF_057382275.1. Taxonomy (NCBI): domain Eukaryota; kingdom Metazoa; phylum Chordata; class Actinopteri; order Cichliformes; family Cichlidae; genus Copadichromis; species Copadichromis virginalis. The sequence continues at coordinate 18,270,551 of NC_140633.1, forward strand.
ATTTCATCCAAGATTTCCAAGACTTCTTTGTATTCCAGGATGGAACTAAATCATTTAAAACAAAAATGATTCTTTTTTTTAGCCAAATAATTTACATTTATGCAGCTGTGTAACAATATCTTAGTCACAGTAGTAAGTTATATAACATTGTGTGTGAAAATTTGTCCCAGTAACTGCAGCTGTTATTGCTGTGGTATGTCACACATTCATTCGGGCTGCCTCGTCCCTCGTCTGTTCATCCAGCTGTAAATAATCAACAGATATGATTGGATTTCATGCAGTATGGATAGCGTTACGCTTAAAAATGAGCCTGGGTTGCAAAGCTGCTATCGTGTTCTGTAGGACACTGCTCCTCAAAAACTCCTGGTCTGGCATAATTTCCTCTCAAGGGTGATAACATGTGAAAAGTTATCCTTCTGAACAGGATTGTACAATATTAATTGAAATGGAAGCGTTTCTTCACTAGTCTCCGCTGGGCTAATGGCTCTTTTCTGACTCGGTTTCCGTTCTGGCTCCACACACCCAAACACACACATATTTTTCCTTTCTTTTTTCTTTTCTTAACTGAGCCTAGGAAGAGAGACTTTATTTTTCCCTAATGTCTTTGTCCTCTGTGTGAGTGCAGCATCATTTCTCCCTAATTTACACTGATTTCTTTGTTGAATAACTCATAACAAATGGTTCAAAGTAAAGTATCTATCACTTGGCTCTCAGGCTTAACTTAGGAGACATACAATATAGGGCAGCTAAACTGGTATCAGCCAAGCAAACATCACTATAAACATTGCTTATGAGCTCTGATAATATCACCATCTTTTCTTCTCTTTTAATGAATTTGTTCTTTTCAGATTAACTTGCCAGGTCTGAATTTAAGTCGGTGTTACTTTGTTATATCTGGAGTGTATTTTTAGACTCTGGGGGTGGATGCACATGCTTATTCGCAAACATTTCCAGTTTAGCTGTGAGCCGGTGTGCATGCAAAGGTAAAGCTAACTTAGTAAAAGTGCTCAAGATATCTTACGGTAGGAAAGGTTGAGATATTGCTAATAACAAAAATGACCTCTTGGTTCAGTATCTCAGCGAGCCACAAGAGAAAGACTGCATGAGCCATCTTTTGTTTTTGTCACCTGTTCCTTTCCTGATGTGACACATCTAAATGTCACACAGGAAAAGACAAAATTACATAAATGGAAAAGCCTGTCTGCATAATTATCTTTAAGAGTGCATTTATTATGAACCATTTATATACAAACAGTAATGTCTAAATTGTCAACCTCATGAAAAGAACCTTTCTCCAACATTCTTGAACCAAATTGAAGCAGAGTGATGCATTTAGCAAAGATGTTCCCTTTGGGTGGATGTCCCGGACCCCTACAGAGACTGTGACTCTGTAAGCCCCCGATTTCCTATAATCCCACCCGTGGCCTTGAATGTGGGGACTTTTTTTTACATGTCTGTTTTGAATGAAACGTATAATCCAGGACTGGCTGTACGCTGGCCAGTCAAAAAAAAATCCGTCCCCCACAGCCGAGGTACACCAATCGAATCTCCATTCATCCACAGTCCCTGGCGGACTGAACCCTCCTATTTGTGTGCAGCTGGACCCTTTCATTATTTACACTTGAAATGATAATGACATCATGTGTGCACAGCTGCACTATTTGCATCCACGCTGCATGCTGATGAAATTGTGTACCAAAATGGATAGGTAGGAGGGAAAAAAGGATGCTCCTGCAATATTTAAAGGCTTGTCTCTTCAGATGTGGAGCTTGTTTGTTGGTTTTTTGTTTTTGTTTTTTTTGGGGGGGGGGGGGGGGGGGGTATAACAGGGCAAAGGTTACTGGGAAGCACATAGCACCTTATAAGGGAAGTTTGCAAATGTGATACAATAAGTGGGAGGCAAGGAAAGTTCAGAGTCAGGATTTTGTAAGTCATGCGTGAGTGCAATGACAAGCAGAGACACTACTCTGGGTTAAAACTGTGTGACAAATTTTGTCGAGCTGGCGGCTCCACTGCCATGACGGAGTGAGATTTCTGTGTAGGGCATCTCTCTTTGAGGCTGACTCTTTGATTCCCCCACTGAGGATGGTTTAAAAGGTTGGAGAGAGGTGAATGCCACTATTTTTGTTGTTGTGTAATCTTTGTGCAGACATTAAAAGGAAGGTAGGATGACTGGCAAATGGCTGAGAATAACAGAGTTAGAAGACTTTATTTGTAATGAGTAAGTTTATAACAAATACAACTCTACCAACACTTCACATACAAGTACAATCGTGTCAGTGATAGAACTGCTATAAGAGCCTATTAGATAATACAAAACTTGGCCAAACAAGTGCTCGAGCAAGCCTAGAAGTCACAATGACACTGAATACTAATTGCTGCTGGTCTGTTCCTGGATGCCACTCAATTCACACAGCACTGAGTCAGACATGACTGAAACATTGACATGCAGTTCTATGAGATGGAGATGATGTTTGCAGTGCTTTGAGTTTTGCTCACTTTGAACCTCAGAACAGCTTCATCTTTTCAACCCATCTTAACAAAGTCTTGTGTGTAAAATAATTTGTTGGGGGATGAGGGAGCATTTTGTGTCTAATTTCTGGCAATAATGGAGCAATATGGTACAGTCACTCCTTAACAAAAGTCACCAATCAGCACAGAAACTGCACTACTCTTCGAAGACATTCCTCTGTGGTGTGAAATGTAGGTATATTTACACGGATGTGGCGCGAATGGTGTTGGTTATTCCCGACAGAAAACGTATTCAGTGTAGCTTGTCCAAATTTTGTCTTCATTGGGATCGTTGCTGGTGTAGGCACAGGTGCCTGTGGAGCTGCAGGCCACCATGTGGAATCCCGCTTCTGTCAGCTTGTCAAATGCCTGCTCTAGAAAATTATACTTGAGATAGTACCGGGATGTGTATCTCTCAGGGGGCCTGTCCGGGTCTCTGCTCTCATTCAGCGTGTCCCCAAACACTTCTTTGGCCAGAGAGGTCTTACCGCAAACTGTGATGCGCGCCACTCTCCTGAACTTGGCATCGGTTTGGATGTCTCTGCCAATAGTGTACGAGCCGCGGTATCCTATCGTGATGTAGCCGGACTTTCTAGAGTCCAGAGACGGGGAGCGCATGGCTCCACTGACAGACATGGTGCGTAAAGTCTCCAAGCCGCCGGAGGAGCCGCACTGCTGCCCGCCGTCTTCTGTGTCGCTCTGGCTGATCTCCTCGCTGATTGAATTCTCTTTACTCACCCGGGGATTGAGGCGTTTTGCGAGGTCCCGAAGCTGGAAAAAGTCAGCCTCTCTCTGCAGCCGACTTTTCTCGGGGAAGTAGTCCGGGAGGACCAAGTTGAGGTCTCGGAGATAGTCGAGGATGTAGCGGAACAAGAACCCATCCCTGTCCAAGAAGAAGCGCCCTTTGCTGTCTCTCGCCAACTCCTTTGGTGACTTCTTGCTGAACATGTTCCACAAGAGTGAGTCTGGGACGGCGATCAGAGTTTTGTGTCTGGTGACATAAACCTGTCCGCCGACATTCAGCTCGATGATCTCGGAAAACTGGGCGCCCGAATCCCCGCAGCTGGACACTCCGCGCTCTGTGTCCGCCAGTGCCATCTTCTCTGAGCTGCTTCACTGATGTGGAATCAGTGGAAACACTGAGACACCACAGCGGCAGCAGCTCGTTTATGAAGCTTGGGCTTACTGCGTGCGTGCGTACCGGGAGGTGACTGCTGAATTAACATTTAACTATTGAATGACTGTGAAGAGTGCCAATGCTGCTCTCCCTCCTCATCCACAGAGAGAGAGAATCTATGTATCCACCAGAAACGTCACCTTCCTCCTGACCTTGTAGCGCAAATACCGATGTGATAAAATTACAGCATGTGTGGGTGTTTTTTTTTTCTCTCCAAATGAATGCAAATCCATTAGGATCACACACAAACCAGAGACTATGAAACTGGTCCAAGTCATTCCCTTAAAAAGATGTTTGGAAAATATGGAAATAGTGACACCCATTGCATTTGTAAAGGAAATGCAGCCAGCATTCAGCGCATGCTCACATATTAATTACAGTTAGGGCCATAACATTTTGTTAGTGAGTTTTGTCACTGTATCTCATCACAGTGGATTTTAAATCTAACAATTAAGATGTGATTGAAGTGTACACTTTCAGCTTTAATTGAAGAGGTTTCGCAAAAGTGTTACATTAAGTGTTTAGAAATTATGGCCATTTTTATACACAGTTATTTGTTTTCAGAGGCTAGCATAATTTTACATGTAAGGAACTTTGTTAACACTTGGATGAACATTTTTTGCAGTCGATCCCTACATGAAATCTACAAGCCTATCTCCACAAGAGTGTTCTTGACTTGGCCAAATGTTTTGAAGGTGTTTTTGTTAACCAGGGAAAGAATTCTGTGGTCATCCACATCCTTTGTCTTCTGTTGTGTTCCACGCTGTTTCACGTTTCTGAGCTCACTAGAGCCTTCCTTTTTTATTGTCTTATTTTGTTGTGTTATTGGTTGATTTTTCAGCCTAACAATGGCCTCCTTCAGTTGTATTTACCTCACACCAAGCATTCCAAGATACCCAAAAAAGGTCAGCACTTGAAATCAGCACCACGTCTTAGTTTGTTGTGGACGAATAAGAAAAATGTTTAAATGTTTAATGTTTAAATGTCCAGTCACTTTTGAACCTTTGGAAATGGGGAACCAAGTATAAAAATGGCTGTAATTCCTAAACAGTTAATACAGTCCTTTTATTTCACCACTTTAATTTAAGCTGAAAGTCTGCACTGTAATCACATGCTGATTTAAAATCCACTGTGGTGGTGTACAGAAGCAAAATTACACAAACTGTATTGCTTTTTTTTTATTTTAAGGTCTAACCATCCTAACCTAATTCTAAATGCTAATTAGTAACTTACACACACACACACACACACACACACACACACACACACACACACACACACACACACACACACAGAGAGAGAGAGAGAGAGAGCTCTCTAACAGCCATTTAAAGAAGGAAAGAATTACTGTAATTAGTCGTTTCAAACAACAGTTCTTAATCAGTGTTTTCAGCACTGCATCATATTCCTTCAATGCAGGTCTACTACTATCCCACTTCATACTTTATTCTTTCACAAAGTGGTTCTAAAGTGGTGCTATGACCCGAGCAGCCCAAGCCGAAGGGGGAAGAACGTAACATGAATGATCCAGGTGGGGAGGGTTGAGTCACAGATAAAAGGTTCTGATGGGTATAATTTATTAATTGAGTAAAACCTTTTTAAAAGAATAAATTCAAACCTGTGATACCTAAGTATACTTTCTAAACAAAATGAGAAAATGAGAAAAACCAAACAGAAGGAGTGATAACTGTAATTCTAGTGTAATCTAGGCAGAGAACCAGCTTATTGTTGTGCAGGAGCATGTTATACTAAACCTGAGCCAGTCTCGGGGGCCAGACATAAAACAACACAAGGCACATTCAATTTCAACATCTTAGGAGAATCAGACATGGCAGGCTGTTTACACAGTCCCAAGAATTACATGAAGGCAGAGCAGTCAGTGAACACAAATCCAGACATCAATCATGGGCAAACACTATAAAAAAACATTTAAGCTACAATAGAGGAAGTAGTGTCTAAAATTCTTGCCATATACATGAGAAATCAGTCACATTGCACTATGTGACATGCAAGATAGATGCATAAAACATTAATATAACCCCTAACTTATTACAAATCTTAAACTTAAACTATAGTAATGAAATGACTGACTTTCTGTCTACAAACTAAAGTTCTCATTAAGTCACTTACAAGCAAAAATATGCCAGAAACACATTTAATAATCATCCAGTGCAATATTTGCTTTGCTTCTTTTATGATATTGCTGGTGGTGATTTTCTTGAGTGTGTGTTGTGGGATATTTTGGCCATGGGTGACATTTAGGAAGTTTCAAAGTTGCACCATTTTGTGAAAGCACGGAGCATTAGAGTCACAGTCACGTGGACCTCCTGTCTCAGGGAGAGTGATCCACCAAAGCCTTGTTCTTATAGATTTTTATGTTATTGCAGTTTTTAAGAGCACAGTATCTTTTTTTTTTTTATTTAGTTAGGTAGAAAGTTTTATTCAGCTTTATCTTGGACATAATTACACAAATCTGAGCAAAATGTTACATAGTGTATCAGCTTAATCTGTATAACACAAAAAGAGCAGCTGGAAAGGAAGCACATTATGGAATTACATAATTAAGCCCTTCCATGTAAACTAATCTTTTTGAAAAGAGAGAAACACAACCAAGTTTTCCTCATTTTTACATGAAATGGATGAATTTGTTTCACTTTCATTTCTTCAAAGACTTTGGTTTACCATCAGAGTTTACCCGGAAAACAAATAACAATCAGTGATAACCATTAATAAGCCCACGTTTATATGCAAACTGGACCAGATGGAGATTTGGGGTTTGCAGTTGTGAGCGACTGGTAACAATAAAACTTAAGCCACAGCTTTTGGTTCAATAATCAGCGGCTGAAAATGAAAAACTCTTTATCACGTGATTTTCACCTATTTCATTTCTGCATTTATAAACTTCCCCTTGCACATCAATGAATTTCCATTACTGGGCACCATTATGAAAGTTGAATTAGTGTATGTGTGTGGATGTGCACAACTACATATTCACATACAGTATATATCTGCATATACACACACACACATGCATCTATAAATATATAACCCACAATTGTTGGGTTTTTCCCTGTATGTATTATTGTAGGGTCTACCTTACATTATAAAGCGCCTTGAGGTGGCTGTTGTTGTGATTTGGCGCTGTATAAATAAAATTGAATTGAATTGTAAGATTGGACACAAGAATAAGCATATTGCATGTTTGGACTGAACATGAGTTTATGTATATGTAATGCATATATCTGAGGGCTGATAAGATGAGTCTGAGCAGTAGATCAGTGCACTTGCACAAGTTATTTACATTGTGAGTTATAAAGTGTACATAAGGGTGTGTGTCCAGAGGAGCAGGAGATTGAATTGGACAGAAGAAAATTGCATATGTAGGATGAATATAGTTACTGTGGGATCGAGTTTAGCAGTCTTACAGTTTTAGGGGCAACATTTTATTTTAAGTCGTGTGATTGAATCATGTGTGCCTACTAAAACACAGAAAACTAAAACACAGAAAATGTTGTCAATTTCAAAATCAGCTGTCACAAGATTTTGTTGTGTGCAGATTGTGCAGACTCCCCAGTGCACTGGCAACCAGCATAAATGAAAAGACAGCATTGAGTCATTGCGAAAGTTCCCACTTCTCATCCTAGTGGGTTTTTAGCCACTTTGGAAATTTGGCAGTCCAGCCCTCAGACAGAGTAATTATAAAAGCCAGCTATGCTTGGATGTTTAGTCACTTGAAGAGCTTGTGAAGACTGAACAATGCTTCGCAAGGTACTGTTGGTTGCTGTATGAGCTTTAATAAAGGCACCTTTTGGAAAGTATTCTTGGCTTTTGGTGACCTGCAGTATAGCTTAGCATCTTAACTTGATTATAGCCACAATAAGCTGCACCTTCTCTGGAGGTCTGCATGATTTGAACTGACTAGCCCCGTGGAATGTTTTTCAGGGTATCACAGAGAGCTTTGGAGCTGGGATCCATGCCCTCAACACCTCACAGCTGACAGATGGTGTGATTAACAGGAGCAAAAGGATGATGCTGGACACCCTCGGTGTCGGACTATTAGGAACCAGAACAGCTGTCTTCAATAAGGCTCTGAAGTACAGTCAGGTACAGTGAACTGCATTTACCCTATAACTGCAAAAACAACTGCTGACAAATATTTGCTTATGATGTGGGTAGATGTAGAAGATGCTCATTTAATTCTACACAGTAACTAGTAATACATGAGTACTTTGTATCTATTGTCAGTGATCACATAAAAATCTTTATATGGGCTCATCAGAGGTTGTTTGTGCAGCTGAAATTAAAATACTCTTCTGCTCATCGGTGGATTTCCTTTACATATGATCGGTCCTGCTAACTAACTCGCTTCATTTGTGCCCTGATTGCAATCTTGACAAATTATTAAGTTGTTTTCCATAACATGTTGATGACTGATTATCCAGTCAAGTCTTGCACTTCTTTAATAGTCCGGTTTGTGATTAGAATCTTCTTTCTGCTGCTAGTTATTTTTGATATGTCATTTATACTCATATTAATGTGCCTCCAGTTGTTCACATCGCGGGAAAGGAGCAGCGTTTGGGGTCAATCAGATATAATTCTGCCTCCTCATTACGCTGCATTTGTTAATGGCATCGCTGTAAGTTTGGATTTCTACAAAAGCAAAAATCTGCAGAAAACAGGAATTATGATCCAGCACTGCTTCGATCCCTGATCACGTCTTTGCCTGACTGTCTATTAGGTTCACTCCATGGACTTTGACGACACTTGGCACCCTGCGACTCATCCCTCGGGCGCCGTCCTACCTGCGCTGCTGGCCCTGGCAGAGACACTTCCCAGCCAGCCCTCTGGTCTAGATCTCCTGCTAGCCTTCAATGTTGGCATTGAAGTTCAAGGCAGACTGATGAGGTTCTCCAAAGAAGCCTACAACATCCCTGAAAGGTATCAAGTTTGGAAATATTTTCAGCTCTGGAATAAATTTATTCTCCAGCTCATTTAGATTAGAAAGACTAGAGCATTTGATTCACCAGTACCTAGTGCTGTCAAGCCAAGAAAACAGTTTTGGTTTCATTTTGGGTTTCAGAGGTGGATGTGGTGACTGGATTCTGGTTTGTGCTCACATGAAAATACCTTATAAGGAGAAATCACAAAAACCTTTATAAATGACTAAACTGATGATTAAAATACATATGAACTGTTTGATTAATGAAGCAGTGATTCCAGTTAATCAGAATCACTATGTCATGCTTGAGTAAATCTTGTTGTTTTGCTTCTCAGATTCCACCCTCCCAGTGTTGTTGGAGTGATGGGCAGCGCTGCAGCCTCGGCTAAGCTCCTCGGTCTGTCCCCTGAACAGTGCATTCATGCTCTTGCCATAGCAGCCTCCTCTGCTGGGGCGCCTTTAGCCAACGCTGCCACACAGACCAAACCTCTCCACATTGGAAACGCTGCTCGGGGAGGCCTAGAGGCCGCTCGGCTGGCCCAGATAGGACTGAAGGGAAATCCAGCCATACTGGATTTGGACAGAGGGCTTGGTGTTTACTACAAAGACTACAGTCCCTCCGCTATGGCGGATTCTGCTGTGAGAGCATATAAATGGATTCTGGAAGATCAGGACGTGGCATTCAAACGCATCCCCGCTCACCTCGGGATGCACTGGGTTGTCGATGCAGCTCTAGCAGCCCGGGAAAAGCTCCAAAACGCAGTCGGCAAATTTGACCTCAGCCAGATCCGGCATGTCACACTTCGGGTGCCTCCATCCAAGTACGTTAACTGCCCGTTACCTGCCACAGAACACCAAGCCAGGCACTCGTTCCAGTTCAACGCCTGCACCGCACTGCTGGATAACAAGGTGACCGTGGCGTCTTTCGGCGACGCTCAAATCGGCCGATCCGCTCTGAAGGAGCTCCTGGGCAAAGTCAGCTTGGAGACGCCGGAAGATAACCTGCCCAGTTTTGACAAGATGTACTGCGAGGTCGAGATAGCGACGCACCAGGGGCCGAGCTACACAGCCAGATGTGACACTTTCTACGGCCACTGGCGGAAGCCGCTGACTCTGAAGCACCTGGTGGATAAGTTCAGTGTGAATGCTTCGTCTGTGCTGTGCACAGTGGGAGTGGAGGGGGTCATTGATGTTATAGGAAACATTGAAAGGGTGGCAGATTGCTCAATATTGGGTTCATATCTGAGAATGACAAGTAATCAAGAGCACCTGGACAGAATGAGGATTTTGTAATTACACACATATCTTTATATGAAGCTTTGTATTCTTTTCAAGAAAGTACGAATTAAATAATAACCGTGTAAATATGTTGTACATACTTTTTTCTCTTCTGTGGTCAGAAATAAACTGAACCTTTTTTCTTGTATTCGTTTATTTATTTATTTGTTTCTGAGAACATTATCCTCACCTGCAGCTGATTCTCTAAAATGTGACAGATGTGGGGCGGAGCCACGACAGCAGCAGTAAAACTGACACGCAAACTCAAAAATTCAGCTCACAAGGAGCTCAGTTCTGCTACTCTAGATTATCTTTTAGTGCTTTTAATCACTTCAACACCATTCTGCAACCAGCTCAGCAGACATCTACCGCACAGCTTGCAAAAGTCTTTTCCTTGTTTCGACCTTCTACTGATTACACTCAGGCGAGTTTCAGGACGCCCTGGACCATCGATCCGATTCCGTCAAATATCTCGTGGATCGGAGCGTTGCACATGAAGGCACAGGTGGTGACCAGCTTGTTCTTTTCGTCCACGTGGCTCTCGCCGACGCCCTTGCTCACGTGCTTGCAGCCCAGCTGGTTGATGGCCGCTGCAGTGTCAGCGGTGTCTGGATACCTGAGAGGTGGGGGAGAAGAGGCACTACTTAATGTTTTGCTGCTCAAAGCAGATTTCTGCAAACATCTTAGGAACATTTGAGGTTTTGCTTTTAACAACTGGAAATTTCTATTTATATGTTTTGGAGATGCATCAATTATGCCTGCAAACTGCATTTACAGAGGGACTTTCCACCTTAACATGGAAAGAACCCAACAGTTTTTGCTTCCTATTTACACAAACACACCAGTGATTGTCCTGTCAATCAAATATTTAGCATCCTGCACAGTGCACCAGTGGGTCTCACTCATTAACTACCTAATATCTAATCTGCCAATCACATTACAGCAACATTTAGGCATGTAGACACGGTCAAAGACTGTGTGTTGAAGAGCTAAATCACTCAAAACAGCCAATATTTTATAAGAAAGACCTTTGTTTACCCAGCACAAAGGGGAAAAATAACTAGCATCCAAATCAGATATCTACTGAAACATGCATTGGTTACTGGTATCAGCCACATTTATGTAAAAGCACACTTGCAAGAAGACATCGGCCAGATTAAATGTTTACATGGTACATTTTTTCTTCTATTCTGTTAATTTTTTTAAATAATTTTATAATATTATTTTGCCTGTAAACAAAATCATGATCTCAACTGATTGTTGGCTTTGACATCTGTCAACCGATCAATTGGTCCAAGTGTCAGTCAGCCACCACTCTGACAAAGACGGATCCTCTCCTAAGTCCTTTTTTAAAAATCTAACACTGTAATCAAATTAATTTGTCATGGAAACAGGAAGAAATTGTGCAACAGGACAGGCGGACTGGCTGTAAACAAGCCCACGCCCAGCACGTGGTAGTCTCTGGAAACAACTGTTTGCACTAGGGCTGGGCCATATTATACCGTTCAGGGTAATACCGGTATAATGTTAGGCAACGATAGGAAAATGAAATATCGCGATAGAATGGGAGTAAAACGCGCATGCGCAGTGCCTTTGTTTTCATACGCACATGGCCGATTGTTGAGTGAAACAGATGAACCAGAATTGGTTTGTAAAAATGGTGCAACTTCCGTGATGTGGAACTGGTTTGGTGTTTGTCCGTCAGATACACAACAAAGCACATTTTTTTGCAGAACATGCAAGCGGCCGTTGTTATTGTCATATTTGTCAGACTAAGATGCTCTTAAATCTGGGAGTAATCTGGGTCCTAAACTCCGTATGCTTCAGGTCAAACAACACTGCAGCATCACTGAGAGTTAAAAACTGTCTAAATTCTTTCATCTTTAATAAAACGATCAGCATTGCTGCTTTACCAGGTGTAACTATAAAGTTTAACTTCCAGGCATCCATGAAAACAAAAGTTATTACATTTAACGGAGTTAGAAGTTAGCAGGAAGCTAGCGGAAGTTAGCTCGCTAGTTTCGCTAGTTACCTAAGCATGATATTGCACGTTCTGACTGAGAGATTTCTGAAAAAATTCAAACGTACAGCTCTGCTATCACTTCCAACATAAATGAAGACAGGAAACTAAACAGCAGTGACGTTTGTAGGGTTATTGAAGTTGGGCTAGCTGGTATATAATGATGTGCTACGTGATCGCTAGCGACACAGCTATGTTAGCATAACATAAACAGTGAAGCTGGAGGACGAACACTAACACTTTTCCACTTATAAAAGTTAACGTGAAGGTTCTTCATGGTTAGAGACAAATGCAATCGCATGGCAGGATGCTGTAAACGGACCAAACTTCAGTCAGGAGAACAACTGAGATAATCCATCCACAATACGAGGTTAGTCATTAATATACTGCAACAACATGGGAATAGAGCAGCTGCCAGAGAATTCAACATTAATGAATCAATGGTACAGAAGTGGAGGAAGCAAGAAGAATGAGTTTAATAAAGTTTGATTTATCTGACTGCTTTGTTTCGCTTAATGTGCCTTATAATCCTGTGCACCTTATGGTCCGAAAAATACGTACTGCACACTGCAGTTTAATGTTGCAAAGCACCTCTTTTTAACTTCAGTGGATATTATACATGGTTATGCTCAGGATATGTCAGCCCATTTCTACTGGAAATGCCTTTTGGTTAAACTTTCAGCAAGGAATTTGCATTTGCACTGTTACATTTTTATAAAGCTTTAATGTACATAAAAACCAGCTTCTTGTTTAAGTGAAAATAAATGGAAGGTTGTCTTTTTGCGCTAGTAATGTTGTGGAGCTGTATTTTGTCTCGCATCAATTATATCGTCGGTTATATCGTTATCGCAAATTTTCAAATATATATCGTGATAAATATTTTTGGCCATATCGCCCTGCTCTAGTTTGCACACAACAATTGCAGCATTTAAAAGTCCAAACTTAGAACGCAAACAAGGAAGTCCATGTTGCATTTCTCACTTGTCGTCCTTTTCGATGCCGACGGTGACCTCGCACCCAGGGATCACTTTGGCAGCCAGCACAGGTGAGATGCAGCAGAGGCCGATGGGTTTGCCTTCGCTGTGGAACGCCTGCAGAGCAGCCTTGACCTCGTCATTTACAGAGCAGTCCTTGCCCTGCACTGCCCACGTACAGAGATTCTTCGCAGCTCCAAAGCCGCCTGTAAAACACCAAAAATGAGGAAGAGGTGTGATTAATGTCTGGATGTACATAAGCCAGAAATACAAACTTCAGTTTCGACCTTACTCAGACCTTCCCAACATCTTTTTTCTGTAGGCTTCGATTGTACCAACGAAATACATATGAACACAAACCTGGGAAAATAACAGCCTCGTGCTCTTTCACGCTGAGCTTAGACAGATCCTGGATGTTTCCACGGGCCAGCCTTGCGCTCTCCACCAGCACATTCCTCTTTTCCTGAGAAGGCGCACCTTTCAAGTGATCTACCACATGCATCTGGTCAATATTGGGTGCGAACATGTTCACCTGGAGGTGATAAAAGCAGCAGAGACGAGTTCAAAAACAAAAAAAACAAAAAAAAAAAGCACACCAGGCAACTAATAATGATTGTTAACATCACAATTCTTGAAGCTAACTCAACAGAACTTCTGTCAGAGCAGCATTTCAAAACCTAAGAATATCTGCATTTCGCAACACTTTCCCTGACTCATAGTGGACCTTTGACTGATGACTACTCTTGTAAGCTTGAGACATGTGTCTGGGTCATTCCATGTTAATTCCTGAAAAATGAAACTTTGTAAGACGAATTTGAGAAAATTTCCAGTCCCAACTGTCATTTCTGTCCTTGAGGAAAAAAGAGAAATCTTTCACGGGATGAAGGCAGCTCTGTTTTTAAACATTTATCTACCATTGTTGTTGTGAGGGGTTAGCTAGGTCCTTAAATATGTAGGGTAAATATGAGGTATGGACTCTAAGGAGTGCAATTTGTAACAAGGTAGCAACTTGTAATGTGCAGTAATAAGACATGTTGCATAATTGAGAAATTCTCTAACACCAATCAAAGTAGTAATAACAATAATATAGTGATATTAATAGTTGTAACCACTTAGTATTACTAAACAGAAGTCCTAACACACGAGGGAAGAAAGTGTTTCAATGCATGTCTTATAGAGGGTTACCTGAAGTATGTGTGCTTTTCTGTTACTGGTGGCTCTTTGAAGAGCACCAAACCTTTTAATAGGCAGGACAAAAATTTCTGTTATGAGATATGCCTGACCAGTTGCTTTGGTGACTGATTAGTCCAGCTGGAGGGTTACGATTGGTTATATTACTAACAGAAATTAAGAAACGCCTCAAGCCTCAAAACTAAAAAAAGTCTCATTAAAACATAAATAAAATTAAAATCCCATCATGGTCAGCTTGCACCTCTACATGCAGAGCGCTAAATAGACACCAGGTGGATGCTTCCACTCAGAGGCTCTAAGTTAATGTGATACGTTTTTGAATTAATTTCCTCAGAGTGCTCCAGCCAAAACTGCAACACTTATAAACAGATTTAACTGCACACATAGGTAGAGTTGAAAGGCTTGGAAAAGTCACTTGGCCATTTAGAGGTTTGCACTGCTGGTAAGAAAAAGGACACACTATCACGCTCTCTGGGCCCGTTTTCTGGACTTTTACAAACCATTCCTTTAAGGCCGGTACAGAGAGCTGCTGAAAGTACACGGGCCTTCACATTTCACTGAAGCTACCCATCAGCAGCTCAGACAGGACCATATACTGATCAAACTGGCTGCCTCAGGGACCCTTTCAAACGTCCAAATAATGAAAGAGTTGCCTTATAAGAAACAACCAATTAAACTCAGATGTGGCATCCTTCCTGCTTAACCAGTGAAGGCTGTTATCGGCTATAAAACATATATCAGTACTGGTGCATTTGTCAAATATGAAAACTTAATTTCTCTGGGAATAATGGAGAAAATGATGGTGTCAGCAGCAAAAATCTTGTTATGTCAGGACACAGTTTGTTCAGCAGAGTGCAGCATTTTCCCTCAGCAATTACTCTAAAAGACCCAACACAGCTTGAAACATTTACTACACAAATAATAGCACACCATACTTACTGGCAAAAAATAAATAAATAAACATGGCGGACCAGATAAGCTTTACTAAGAGTTGGGTGTTTTTTTTTCTTGGGGGCAGATAACTGTTGAGGTTAAGGAACTTTAAATACTTCGGTGCATTTCAGTCGTTTATTATTCAGCAGTTTGCACAAAACATTCTGCAAGGCTGTTCGTGTCACTGTGCGCAGTCTGGTTAACAGGTAGAGGTCAAAGGACGCTCACGGGTCGGACTGCAAATAAAAAGTGCAAAAATCGTAGAAACTGCCCAGCACGGAGAAGTGGAAGCGGACAAACTGGAAGCTAATGAACATTTCTGATGTGTTCCCTCCAGGGGCAGCGGCAGATAAAATCAGCGTGTCACACTTACAGTCGCACCCCCTCTGCTCAGATGGACCAAAACAGCGGAGGCCTCGTGGATCTCGCTGCCGTCATAGACGCCGCAGCCCGCCAGCACCACAGCCACGCGTTTGCCCATCTGCGCTGAATAATAACTGCTGCTCACGGTCTGGAGGGTCCTAGCTGTCAGTAAGTTGCGACCACAGTGCTGCAGAAGACTGAGCATGGCGGACTGTCAGCGGACAAAACGCCCCCGGATGCCGCTTCTTCTTCTGCGCTTTAAAAAGTAGTTTGACGCGCCCTCTTACGCCATCGTGTGTCCTCACCTGAGCACTACAGCTTTTTAATAATTGAGTAATACTTAGATTGAACTGCTAAAACTGTGTTTTAAATATAAAGGTTACAAATATTTTGGTAAATATTGTAAAAAAAAAAAAAAACCATGACTCAAAAAACATGTTTTAGAAAGGTTTTTAGCTAAATGTGGAAAAATTGCCATTAATTTCAGCGTGTTTCAGTTTACAAACGGCGCCCCATATTCTTGTCTGGTGTGGTCATGTGATTTGGTATCATCAACAAAACCATGTGATCTGTAATGAGGAAGTTAGAGGCGGTGAGTCATGGGAAGATAGTCCTCTTCGTAACTGCTGTTTTTTTACGGCCTTGACATGTTTTACACGGAGGTCGTTCTGGGATTCAAACTGCTCCTCTTTCTGCACGTCGTCGCTCAGTTCAGGATTAATGGACAGCAGAAGTGGCCCGTACCCTACAGGTATAAAGACCGCACACCTTTCCACGTTCACTCCGCTCTTTAGCGTTAAATCATGTGACAGATAATGAAGAAAACTGGAAAAGACGATCAAATAAACCTCGTTTTCAATTACGAATGGTCGCTTAGTCCGTTTTGATCAGTACAAAGTTCGCAACTTTTATGTTTTTTTTCCTAGAAAGCGTGTCTGTTCCGATGTTACACGTTCACTGACATGTTAAGAAGACATTTTGTGATTTTGTGTGTTCTTGTTGTCCCAATAAAGCCTTGTTTTAGACAGCAACCCGAGGAAGTATTCGTGGTACGTTCACGTGACTTAAAAATGTTGGAATTTGGAGTATCTCAGTTGTGCAGCAGAATTAGTGGAGTGGGTTTCATACATTTCCAAAAACGCGCCACAAAAATGTATGTAATGGCTCTGTGACCTTCTGTCATCAGCAGGCAGCAGTTCATCTAAAGTGGATGTGCCAGAAATTTTTGCTGCATTTCTGGCTGTTTCTACACTTTAACCTGCATTTGTGGATGGTATGGTGATACAGACATGCATTTCTGGAAGTGTTCCTGAGCCCGTGCAGTGATTTCCATGAAAGAATCATGCCTGTTTTTAATGCAGTGCTTCAGTATTGAGTTTTGACCTTGGTGTTTGTGCACAGAGATTTCTCCAGATTCTCCAAATCTTTGGATGATATTGTGTGTTGTTGATTGAAAGTTTGAATTTACACTAAGGAACATTATTCTGAAAATGTTCCCAATTTGTAGACGCCTTGTTTTGGGGATTGGTGAACCTTTCCCCGTCTTTACTTTTCTCTAAGAAGCTCTTTTTGACCCGATTATGTTACTGACTTGTTGCCATTTAACCTAATTAGCTGCGAAATGTTCTTCCAGCTGTTAACCTATTTTTCCAGCCTTTTGTTGCCCCCATCCCAATTTTTTTTCCTAAATTGGTACAGTCTTGTCAGTTACAACGTCTGATATATTTTCTAAGTTGTATTGTGAATACATTTTTTTTGAGGTTTGCAAATTATAACATAATTTTATTTACATTTTAGTATAAATTAAAACAGTGTCACAGCTAGTTCATATTTGAGTTGAAATATTATCCTAAATAACATTATTTAGGATAATATGCTCATTTTTGTAGAGCAACATGAAGTAGCTTTGGGCTCGCAGTGACTTTAACCTTGACCAACCATCTGACGTGTCTCATGTCACCCACAGGCGTTTCGATCGTCGGCCTGATGTGGACTCTTACTGTCAAGCTCTCTATCCGTTCTGCCCCACCGGAGACCCAGATGGACGGATTCCCTACATGAGAGACAGCGACACCATCTCGGTGTATCGGCTGCAGACTCCAGTGTGGGAATTCAAGTATGGAAGTTTGCTGGGAAAGTTTGTAAGTGTGTAATTTGAATTCTGAAATGTCTTTTTACAAGTCAGGGATAAAGCAAAAAGCACCAGGGCACATTGTTCTTTTCGTATTTAATATTTTATTCTCTAAAACAGAAGTGAAGGGGCCGCTGTGTTCTGGCTAATAAAAATACTCCCTCTGTTAAAACAGAAGTGAAGCTGCAGCTACATTATTCATAGAAACACACACACATACATAAAACCAGAGTATGTTTCTGTTCTCTTTACAGCACATCATGCATGATGCTGTTGGTTTCAGCAGTGCAGAGACAGGAACCAACTACACCATGGAGTGGTACGAGCTGTTTCAGCTGGGCAACTGCACTTTTCCTCACCTCAGACAAGACATGTACGCACCTTTCTGGTGCAACCAGGGAGCTGCCTGCTTCTTTGAAGGCATTGATGATTTACACTGGTCACGGAATGGCACCTTAGAGAAAATTGGAGTAATCACAGGTAAGACTTGACATCTGTGCACAGAGAAGCCGAGATAAAACTAGATATGTTACATCATCAGTGGATATGACTGGTGATAATGTGGATTTTACTACAAATATATCCTGCAGAGCATGACCCTGAAACAGCTTATTTTGCTTTTGTAGTTGTAAAACTACAAAATTTGTACTTTGTATTGAGTCAGATACACATCCAGGGTACTTGGTAATCATGAAAACTGTAGAAAGACAGCATGTTGAAACAGAAATTCTGCATTGACTGTTTCACTGGCTTCAGGAGGCCCTGGATAGCTTCCAAAACCCAAAACAGGCAGTTCTGGTTTTGTGACTGATAGCTTGTCTTGTCCAGGGAGAGCTAGAGCACATCCAAGAACTAAATGCCTCGAACATATAAAATGTTTTTTACACTCTTGTCTTCTTGGACTTTCTGCTTCACACCCATTTTTTTTTCTGGTATTAACATGTTTTTCTTTAATTCTCCAGGGCAGCAGTTCAACGACATGGCCCGCTGGGTGCAGGAGGACAACGAGACTGGGATCTACTACGAGACGTGGGCAGTTCGGTCTGACCCCAGCCCCAACGCCACGGTGTGGTTCGAATCCTATGACTGTTCCCAGTTTGTCCACCGCACATACAGGAAGCTTACAGAGCTGGGAGCCAAACTATCCAGCCGATCACAGACCAACTACACCAAGATCTACCTGTACAGCGGAGAGCCCACGTACCTCGGCAATGACAGCGCCATTTTCGGACAGCCTGCTCTGAAAAATCTGGCATTGGACATCCGTAAATTTTACCACACATTTAGGCCACACCAGACATTTGCAGATGCCATGATCAGTCTGCTGGAGGCTTTTGAGACGGTCGTGTTGGAAAGGAGCTTCTACCTCTACTACAACTTTGAGTACTGGCATCTGCCAATGAAACCTCCATATGTGCGGATTACATATGAAGAAGTGCCTTTGCCTTAAAATCCCATTTGACTACTAATTTTTTATTTTATTGGTAAATAGTATTAGCTGAAAGGCTAATGACAACAATATTAACATAAACTTCAATGAATGGTTAATTTTTTTCTTCTATTTGGAAATGGCAGGCAAGAAAAAACGTTTCAACTAAGTTGTCACGTGACTATGAAGTCCTTCAAAAGCTAAATACACCCCACGATTCAGTGGCTTGCAGAAGTAACTAGTCATTGTTTTCTATATGACTTACATATACGTTACATTACTGCATCATTACATTATTCATCAGTGCACAACCTTCCTAAGGTCCTGCGTAGCCTTTTAATCAGCTTGATGTCTGAACTGTGGCTCGGTCATAATAACAACAACAACAACAAAAATTCAGCTATTTCGTTGTAGACTTGCTGCTGTGCTTGAGATCTCTGTCCACTTGGAGTATGCAATTTCAGCCAAGCTTTAGCTTATATTCTAGTCAGATGGCCTCACATTTGTCACTAGAATACTTTAGTATACAGAGTACATGGTTGGCTCAATGACTGCAAGGTCCTCAGGTACTGTGGCTGCAAAACAAGCCCAAATCATCACCCCTCCACCACCGTGCTTGACAGCTGGTATGAAAGATTTATGCTGATAACACGGTGGCGGTGCTGTGCATTATGGCCGCTTTGGTCTTATCTGTCCAAAGGACATTGTTGCAGAACTCCTGTGGTTTGTTCTGATGCAACTTTGCAAAGCTAAGTCATGCTGTCATATTCTTTTTAGAAAGAAGAGCTGCTCACACTTGCTGATGTTAATCAGTTAATCAAGTGCATTTGATTAGCATCACCTAGCTGCTACTTAATTCCTATGGAAGCATTCAGGGTGTACTTAGTTTTTTGGAGGACCTGAGTCCTGTGAAAAGTTTCCACACAACTGTAGCTGTTCGAAAGGTTTCAATCATAAAGGATAAAACCTCACTTTCTTCAAGAGAAAATAGATTTCAATTCAGTATTTCTCACCAAGGAGCATTATGTACAGATCTGCTGAGTGCATTTCCTGCTTCATAACATTCTGTGTTTGTAATACCAGTTTAAAAAAAAAAAAACAACAAAAAAAAAACAGCACTTCTGGACTTTCCAGTGTTTAAATGTTCGGAAACATTTAGCAGGACTTTTCCTGGCCGAGAAGTGGCGTTTGTGGGTTGACTACATGTTTAAGTGCGATCAGTCCACACACAGTAAAAGCAGGGCTTCTGGGTTAGCTTATTTGACAGAAATCTGCATTTTCCTGTTATTTTTGGACATGATGACGAAAAAGAGACTTCTTGATAAATAAAAGATGCATGTACAACCCCACCCCTTTACTTCATTTCTTCTTGTTATTTAAGAAATAATAATTTAAGAAAACTGCTCATACATCTTCTCATCTCAAATGCATCCCATTTTTATAACGGAGTCCTTTTATGGAGTTTAACTACGTGTGTTAATAAAGAAAAATAATTACATGAAAGTTGCACAGAGTACATTCACAAATTTTTATTACAGTGTGAGATCACATGTCCAAAACAATTTTAATTTCAAGACAGGTGACCAGTAAAGCAAAGCAGACAAAGCTTTTGTCATACAGAAGCAAAACTAGAGGAGAGTGTTTAACACCTGTTAACTCCCAAATAAAGTTCAAATAATAATTATGACAATCATATTCGTGACAAAATTTAAATAATGCTCTCTCGGTCAGCATTTACCATGTGAAGCATTTTTTTCCCAGCCGAATAGTCCAATAAAAGCAAATACAGACAAGCTCTCAGTGAAAACAGGCTTCACGTTAGGGCCACTGTTTAATGCACTGCACACATTTTCAAATAAAATAACCAGGAGATGTGTTACTGTACCCTTCAGATGCTAATGTACATGAGCAAAGATATCCACTTCTTCAGTGATGAGAAACAAATACTGTGAAGAGGCTATATTCATTCAATAATACTAAGAAGCACCTCTTGCAACAAGTCTCTCAGTTATTGTATATGAAATAAAACTTGAGTAAAAAGGAATGAAATCTGGCAGAAATAAACTACATTTTTATTGACATGTAGTGCTGCATAAGGTTTGTCCACTACCAAAAACCTTTAAATATTTAATATGTATACGCCATAAATGCATACTCTTTCTCCATCTTCCTCCCATTACCCCAAGCAGTTGTGTGGCAGATGGCCGCCCCTCCCTGAGCCTGGTTCTGCACGAGATTTCTTCCTGTTAAAAGGGAGTTTTTCATTCTCACTGTTACCAAGTGCTCGCTCATAGGGCGTCATGTAATTGTTGGGGTTTTCTCTCTATTACTATAGTTTTACCTTGAAATATAAAACACTTCAAGGCAACTGTTTTTGTGTGTGTTTTGTTAAAAACGCACATACAAAACAGGGTCTTTTTCCACTACATTAAAGGAAGTAATAAAATCCCTCCAAGGATCGAGTTTGTGGTAGTGGACTCAAAACATTAGGACCACCTGTATCCAACAAAACCACAGCGACAATAGGTGGAAGCTAAACCCAGCTAAACAAAGAAAAATACCACTGCTGGTTGCTTTTGTTTAACTGAAAAACTGAAATTCATTAAAAAAAAAAGCATAATCCCTATTAATCAATTACACAGTTTTTAACTTCTCTAGTGGCTATAGTATGAAAAAGATCCTTCTAGTAAAGGATAACTTGCACTCTGGTTTTATAAAAGACAAGCCACCAGTTAAGGAAACTTCAAACCCTGACAGAGGGTGAAATAAAGAAATACATTTCTACTCATATTAATCAAACACACAGCGTTTTTATATACAGATGCATTTGACTTCCTTCTTAAAGGAAAAAAACAAAACTGTTTCACTCATCTGACTTGCCAAACCTCTTGACTGAAATGAATGGATGTTTGGAACACAAGAAAAATCTGCAGACAGTGTTTATAATGGGTGAATACTGCTTCCTCTCATGTATACAAGATAGCATGATGAAGAAACAAATGTGGACTAATTGGAAGGGCAGATATCCACAACAGAGAACCAGGGTTTAGAGCTTGAACAGGCAAATAGCAGAAGATACAAATGAAACCTACATAAAAAATATTTTCATTTTAATGCATCTGAGAAACAAATGGGTTGGATTTGCATTTCCAGCATGCACTGTAAGCCAACAGCTATACAGACTAGTCTACTGAATCATTACAAATTAATCTGAGCGTGAAGAACTGAGACCGCTGATCTCTACCCTCCAAATTCAGACATTTCTGTGCACTATTTACATAGAATTATTTGATTGTTTTAATTAGAGCTTTACAACTTTAATATGCAGCACTTGGGGATTTGACTCAACAAAGCCCCAGTACAGTATAAATAATCACCATATTTGGTCTCAAGGACCAGGTGTATTCCATCTCATTTGGTATTCATCTAAGGTGCTTAAGAAATCTAAAACTGTACATAAACCTTTTTCCAAAATAGATAAAATCATTTGTCAGGCCAATTTGTGTTTGATGCAGGGGGAGAAAAAAAAAAAAACCTCCTCAAAATATAACTTTGAGAGGAGGACAAACAACACAACCACTGTTCTTTAAATTAGGTTAAAATGAGGTGTAGGACCCAGCTACTCTTCTGCAAAATTCAGCCACACATGACAAATACACCTTCTGTCACATCCTATGTACAGACAACCATGCGGTCAATGCCATATTGTATTGCAGAGTGCAGAGCTGCTATCTCACACCGGATTTATGTAGGCCAAGTGGTAGCGTAACAACATGCTATTGTGCACCTAATTGTCCCAATTTACTGCTCAATGTTGGAAAACATGTAAACACCCACCCGCACGTTCACACATAAATGCACATACTCACACATCCCTCTCACAACACAGATTATCATACCCAGCCTATAATGTACATATAACTCCATTTGCAGTTATAAAAACATTGCTTTTTAGTTAAATTTCCTCTTCTGTGGGTCGAAGCCAGCTTGCTGAATTCCATCTACGGATTAAGCCGAGCAGGAATTCTGTGGCATTTCCATGATAATGTATCACATTATCATGGAGTGTCGAGTCCCACATTACATCCCTGCACTGCTAACGAGAGTTCAGCAAGTTCATGCTCTCCATGCTGTCATCGAGCTTCCCAGCTGAGGCTTTTCAATGCAACATGGAGGCAATGATTGTTCCGCACCACAAACCCGACATACTGAACTCTGAGCACAGGCTTCACTCTCTACCAGGTCGGCATCATGTCAGGGAACCAGACCCGGCCCAGGTGCTTCGACACCTCCCAGTGAATCTCATCCAGGGAGTATTTGTGATCTGGAATCAGTACCTCCTCCATGATGGACAGCTGGGACAGTCGGCGGCCGCACATTTTAACGAACTCCACAAACGCGCTGCAGGACACTTCGCACTCACCCAGGCCGATGGCTGACAGCTGGGTGCAGTGTTTGGCGATACGGATCAGCTCCTCATCCAGAGGACGCAGGCCATTGGCGCACACGACCAGCTCCACCAAACGAGGGCAGTGGAGGCCCACTCGGCCCAGGACCTCTTTGCTCACTGAGCGCCCGAAGTAAAGGTGTGTGACCGGGATTTCCTCATTAAAGAAGGGCCCGAACTCGTCCTCATAGAGGAAGAAGTACATGACCAGGTTAAATTTGGGCGAGTGCCGCATCATAGCGTCCCAGCTGCTCTTCTTGATGGTGTGGAAGTGCTGCCCGGGGTTTTCGCTCACCACATCAATTCGCAAGTGTTCCAGGTGGACGTGCTTCTCAGAGGAGAGCGCCAGCAGGAGTTCATCACTCAGGAGGTGGTAGTTTAGCGCTAGCTCTCGGAGCCCGTGACACTGGTCTGCCACACACAGGATTCCTAAAAGCACAGGCAGATCGTTTCAATTAATGCGACCAATTCTCAAATCGTGTTTTCACTTTCAATCAAAGAACAGGTTGACTGCATCCCCCTGACAAGTTGCAGTTTAATCAGCAATCATATTAGCTCAGAATTTCAGGAAAAGGGGATTTCTCTCATATAATCTCAGATGGTCCCTCATCAGACCTACAAATTGAAGGATGGTCTAAATCTACTGAGTCGTTGAGGTTAAAAGTTAGTTTCCCACTACCAGTTTTACAGACATATAGTTTTGACTCTTCTCAGGTTTTTTTAAATAAAGAAATAAAGTTCAGCTATCAACTCATCAGTTATGTCAAAACCTAAACAATTTATCTCTCTGAATCAAGTTCTGTGTGATTTTTCAATCAATACAGCGTAAAGTATACAAGTCTTGAGCCACCTCTCGTTTTTTTATACGTTCCTCAAAAATGTAAAATATGTGCAGCAGTTTATTCAAACATTGACGCATAAGTGGAAACGCCACGCATAAGGCAAATACAGAGTCTGTGCAACAATAAAGGTGATCAACTTTGGTATGATCGCTTTTATTCTTCAACACAGCCTGAACTCTGTTATGCAAACTTTACTGAAGTAGCCTTCAGCAATAGTTATCCAGGATTCTCGAAGGACATGCTAATTGTTATGTTTGGATGTCGGCTGCCTTTAATGCTGTGGGATCATCTCAACAGAACACTATGTAAAGATGTGTTTCAACAGCTGAGAAGGCCAATCAATGATTGATGGTTTTTCTATCCAGGCATGTTATGTACACAAGATATAGTCATCCTTTGAGTTAGGCGCCTTTTTATGCTTGAGATGATTCATAGGTCAATGTTATAAACAAAAACATTACTTGGAAAATGTTCAGGTACAAGGACTGTAAAGCAGCCAATGTCTGAAGAAAAACTTTGAAAAGACCTTCAGAAGGTCTGACGAACTACTGATAATGCCCCCCCATTGACACCCAAATTCTGTCTCTCTTTTTTTAAGCAAAAAAAAAAAAAAAAAAAAAAAAAAAAAAGCAATGAGTGGTGGCTCAAGACTTTTGCACAGCGCTATACTCATTTTCCATTCATGCTGGAAGTAGAAAATAAATAAAAACACATGCACTTAGACTGTACCTGCAGGAGAGACGTGAGGGCAGCTGCTCATTTTCAGCAGTTTCAGGGTGTCGCTGTTGTTGGCCACCAGCACCTTCAGAGATGGATCATCAACTGGCGTGTCGTCAATCTTCAGCGAAGACAACGATTTGGAGTTGACGAACACCACGGTCAGGGCGGAGATGAAGTGAGACTGTGGAAGGACAAACATGACACATTGAATTGTAACGATCTTTAAACCTGACTGACGCCTTCGAAATGCCAGATTTAATCAACTGTGTCTGGAATGATCTTTTACCCAAACATAATCTGTCCCACTAACATACAGTTTTTTGGTGGGCCTGGTACGTCAGGCAGACCTCTGTCATGGCTCACACACCACTATTTGTAATTACTGAGACAACCTTAAACTTGGGAATCTGCTACATATAACAATACAAACACAATCTGCAATCTGAGTACAGTAAGAAACCCTAATGTAATCACAATTAGTGGGTTAAGATTACATACAAATTTAATTTGTAGATTTAATCTGTAGACAAGGTAAACAAATTTGAAATAAAGAAATGCGAGGGTGTGTTCATTTGTGTCTACTGCATGGGTGGACCTCTGAATTAATCTTAAGCTTTGGTGCTGCAGACAGCTAGACTGCATACATCTGTATTACAAACTAAGGACAAGGAAATGGGGAAACCTTTTTGTGCAAAGCATTGGAAGGGTGTCTATTTGACTTTATGGTACATATTATAATAGCAAAAAAGTATTTATGATGAAAATGATGTAATATGTTATTATTTTCCAAAATGTGGAAAAAACAAGTCTTTGTTTTTTTGCATTCAGCTTTCTTTTGGTTCAAATGCTTCAAACAAATGTCCCCTCTGACAGAATGTGAGTAATAATGGCAATTTTGAGAAGATTTTATTATGCCAAAAGGTGTTTTCGCAACTTGGCAACTAGCACCGCATTGTGAGATAATCCAAGAACAACACGTCCTCTAATATTTATCCACAGTCACACAAAAAGCAGCACAGGCTGTGAGAGGCTTATGCTGTCTTTAAAACAGAAGCTAAAAGGAGCACACCCTGGTGAACGAGTGAGGCCGTTTGCACGTTTCAAGTTCTATGACGTCATCACAGGTTCTTAAACAGCTTTTGAATGTCACAAAGATCTCAAGAGTTCATAAACAAGTGATTTTTTTCTACTTTAATTAACCTAAAAGTTCTTAAACTTGATTTTGAAATATTCAAAAGAATTCAACTAAGATTGTTAAAAACTGGCTCAGGAGCTCAAAGGTTTTAAAATGTGAACTGTGA
This sequence comes from Copadichromis virginalis, assembly GCF_057382275.1. Taxonomy (NCBI): domain Eukaryota; kingdom Metazoa; phylum Chordata; class Actinopteri; order Cichliformes; family Cichlidae; genus Copadichromis; species Copadichromis virginalis. The sequence goes on from NC_140633.1 coordinate 18,296,807, forward strand.
CGACAGTGGGTGTGTCAGTTTCTACACATAGCAGAACGTGCAGCAGGTTCCAATCCTTGATAAAACAAACACACCAAAAAAAGAAATGTCCAGCCCTTAGCCTAGTTTGCTCAATGACATCTAGATTCCATGAAACCTGGTTCAAGGAATAGAGCTCATGATATGTAAATAAAGAAAGTCCTGTGTCCTTTTGAAAATGTGGGACTGATAATAAAAGTGTCATTTGCCATGCATAAGAATGCTGCTTTTCAGACCCAATCTCAGATAAGATGAGACTGTGGATAAGAGGGGATGTACACTAAAACAAGAATTCCTTTGATTTTGCTTACAAATCTAAAGAGCAGGACACTGTAAAGACCCAGACTCCTCGTGATTGTGTTAATTATACCTTTGGAACCTCCATGAAACTGGGCCTGGCTGTAGAGATGAGGCCCAAGGTCTTCAGTGAGCAGTTCACCAACTGTGAAAGAATGTCACAAGCTGCCTCTGCAGACTCCATACTACTGTCAACCTGATAAGAACAAGGAAAAGATTGCATATCACTCGAAAAACATCCAAGAAACATTTTTAAACAGAAGCTGCTTATGAACGTTTGAACCCAGAATGAGGGCACACGCAGTTACACAGACATTTTTACCTTGAAGCTGACATACTGCAGGTGATTGGAGTGCCTCTTTATGATCTGCTTAATAAGATCTGGATGTGTGGCTTTTAGATAAGAGCTGGCTGGCTGGTTGAGCTCAAACTCAAAGCATCTCCACAGCTCAGGCATGTGGAAGGCTTGGTTCCACCCACGGCACACCTGGGAGGCATAAGCCCGGTCCAGCAGTGGCAGGTACTGGAAGATATGCAGCAGGAGCTCTTGAGGCAGCCGTGCCCAGTTACAGTCCAGCGACTCAGCAACATGTGGCTCCGAATCCTCGCTCAACTGATTTCGCACCTTCTTGCAAACCTCCGCTGGACTCTCACAGGAGGAGTCATCGCTTCCCTCCTCTCCTCCTTTCATCCGTTTCATCTTTTACAAAATAAAATGCACTGATTAATAAATCTACACATGCCCATTACTTTAGAAACGTGTGCCAATCTTCTGAAAGGTGTCTAATCAAGGACGTCACGAATCAATAAGCTCTAGCTGCAGCCCTGCTGTCCCTGCACTAACAGGTGCAGATTAAATGTGCATGTTTATCACTCTGACGCACTCCGCAAAATAATTAAAACATTCCTAGCAGCTACCATATTGTGCAGATGGTGGGTCTGCAGACATTCCAGCTTTTTAAAAAAAATCTGTCTGTTTTCATCCCCTCATGTTTGTGTTTCTCTGAATAATCATCATTTTTCCAAAGTACAATTAAAGCCTTTAACTGTTGGATTTATACCGCTCGTTAACGCTCACACCAAAGTTGCACCGCATGTGACACTGCGTATTTCAGAGGAAACGTGACTGAGGTGACGTTACAGCCACACAACCTTACTTAGGAAAAAATAAACAAACGTTATTGAGCTTGTCAGTGCTATAGTTACAATGAACGCACACAAATGCAATAAAGTGGCTCGTAAAGTTAGCAAGCTAACAGGGGAGTAAATGCAACCGCTAACCAAGTTAACGATTGCTTATTTATTAACGTAAAAGTGTGTTACAAGCTAACAGAGCGACTTAGTTAACTGGTGCTGCAAATTCACTTGATTCGCTGCAAATATACCAAACCCCACTGTACTCACTGGTCATTCATACCAAGTCTATAAACATTCATTATTTATTTACTAGTGACTCTTACCTTGTTGTTTACACACAGCTAGCTTGCTAGCTGTTAGCTAGAAAATCCGACAACTGACTCGACTCTTCAGCCCGGGCCGACGCTGGTAAAGTTCATCAGCAGCAGCCAGGTAACACGCATCGGAGCACGATAAGAGAGCCGTCGGGAAAACGAGAACGAGCGAGAAATGTTTTCAGTGAAGAAACACCTCCGCTCGGCTGACCTAATTCCTTCGCGGGAGTTACAGAGCGTCCGCCAAACCCGAAATGGCGAAATGTTGTCGTGACAGCAGCGGTGCATTATGGGATACATAATGCAAAATGGCTGTTGGTAAAGATCGTCTCCGTTTGAGTGATAACTCACCCGAATCCTAATAAAATAAAATCGCATACAGCGTGTTTTTTTTTCCTGTTGGGAGCCTTCATAACGCAATGATTATTTCTAGAGAGCAACAAAATATAATACTGCTTGTTTGAGAAGATTATGTTTTTGAATACAGTAATACTGTTCCAGAGACAGAGAGGGAGACAAACTACAACTAAAATAACAAAATCCATCTAAAATGCACGATGATAGTGACAAAGTGGTGAGGTGGGATTAAATCAGGGGTCTGCTCTGACCCCCTTCTTGTTGGCAATGGTGATAGGTTAACCAGAGACTGATGTTTAGGGAACAGGTGGAAGATAGCCCTGAGGTGGAGGTATGCTCTGGAGGGAAGAGGGGGTGAAAGCTAGTAGAAGACTACAGATTGCATGTGTGTTAATAAGAGGGAGAGGAGAAACAGTGGAGCTAGCAAGAAGAGGATTTTAAATGACTGTGTACAACCATCCAAAGCAATGGCCAGTGCACAAAAGAGGTGAAGAAGAGAGAGGGCGGATAACTGCAAAGGGAATGTTTACAAGATGGTTTGGACTTGCTGGTATTAACAAAAAGGAGGTTGAGGTGAAAGAGACGCTTAGATTTTCACTTCATTAGAAATGAGTATGTCAGAGGGACAGCTCAGCTGGAGACGTGTAGTGAAGCAATATATCCACAATTCCTTCTTGGAGAGTGGATATATTGGACAAAGGAGGTTGAAAATGGAGCTGCCAGACAGGAGGAAAAGAGGAAGACCAAAGAAAAGTTCCAGTCTGGTCAGAGTACAGCCCTGCACACAGTAGAATTCATCCTGCTACTCCTGTCAGCAATAAACACCAGGGACGCCATACTGAGAGGGGCTCTGCAACAGACCTGCAACCTATGCATGGTGCCAGTCTCTTACTCATCTTCCAGCAGTGCACAGACTTACATGCACCTTTTTACTGCACATGTGCCCAAGAAACTTCAACAGGATAAAATAAGAAAAAGTTAGTGTGCTTCATTAGTTAATGTGAATTCAGCACTTATGGTGCAAATCTGGAAACACACAGCTAAACCTTTTGAAATGCATTAAAGGTGTGTTATTTAATGCTGCTCAAAGACTAAATCTTTCAACCGTCACACTATTATAGTCAGTATGACAAACCTAACATTTTGACTCTATGATAGGATAACTCATTCTTTTACAGTTTCCCCTCTCTTCATTTGCACCGATGTTTTAGCTTTTCCTCTGAGTCGTGAATACAGAAATGTGACCACTCATTAATGGATGACACGGTGTTTACTTTGCGAAAACAAAGAACCTGGTTTATTACCATTTGACTCCATCCACCACAGATATTACAGAGCAGATTCACAAGTATGAAGCTTTTTTTTTTTTTTTTTTTTTTTAAATTTAAACAGCAGCTGCTTTGTTTCCATACTCCACCCCCCTGACCTCCCCTCTCCCTCCCATTACCCCTGCCTCCTAATAGGGAAAAGCATTACAGGTGCAATATTTTATTTGGTGTGAAGACTGGCACCCTCAAATCATCCAGCTGTAGTCAGTCATACTGTGAGAGGGGTTTTTCATGTCTTAATATAAATTTATCCTTTCTTTTTTTTTTTTTTTTTTTTAAATTACAACCAGGATTTACATCCACCATCGTTCACTGCAGCCGCCAGGATCCATCTTCTCATTTCCAGACAACAGAAGAGATGTGACATTTAGAAGAGGGGGGGAAATTACGACTGTCTACTGTATAAAAATGTACAGTGGCTTTATTGACATACATTCCATAGGTTAAACAGCTGCAAAATAGGAGGCACACCCAGTATTGCACTTCATTAAAAGTTCTGGCTCAAAACATAACCCAGAATATCAAACAAAACTGAAGTGAAGAGTAGCAACTTCGGAATACAGCTATTTTTGAATAGTATCATTATATACAAGATTAGATAAATCGTACACTATTTTCCTCCCAAACATAATGTTCTTAACAGTCTTATCCATCAACTCAACTCCTTTGTTTCTTCTTCTGTCAACCCATGATGCACTTGACAGCGGAGAATACTGTACAAGTTTACGAAAAAGTTTACATACAACAATATTTTAAATTTATAGTTAGGAAGCTGGAAACACGGCCTGCTCCATATTTTCTTTTTTTCAACTTTTTTTCAGACCCACGCTGATCCACAGTTGTCTATATGCAAATTAATTCATATTCAATGTTTAAACTTGTATTGTTACACTTGAGTGATCAGGAGGTGTGCAACGTCTATAGAAGCCGAGGGAATACAACGGCCGCATGCAAACACGTCACAAGAAATTTATTTTTTTCTTCTTTTTTTTTTTCTTTTTAATTCAATTGTTCTTTTGTCCCCCTCCTTCCCTCCCCTCACCCATTCAGGTCACTCTGAACCCAAACGAGTTACTGCTCGCGGTCGCAGCGGATCCAAGGATACTGACGGTGGTGAAAGAGCAGACCTGAGGACTCTCGGCGTAGAGCAGAAACCTGGTCCAGTGTCCAGGAGTCTTGGCAATGCAAGAGCCAAACTTGGCGGCTGAGCTTCAGCAGCAGCAGCCAGAAATCACAGTAGACAAACTGGTTTTCAGAAAAAGTCTTGTTGTTTAGAAGGTGTGGGCGTTCCTGCACACCCCGCAGCCAAGAGCAAACTCTTCCCCCGTTGGTGGGTGGACTACATGCAAAGGGCATTCAGTGCCTTCCAGCTGCTTGCCTTTAGGCCCTGTGACAGAGAGGACAACGTTTACACATTAGCATTAAACCTTCTGGTGGGCAAATACAAAAAGAGATCAAGCTACTGTACTCTGGGCAGGTGCAGGGAGCGTAGGACAGGATGTCGAAAATATTTTGTCATCCTAGAGTTATGACAATACACTACCAACATTCAAACAATATGTGGACTGTCCCACCAGGGGAGAGAAAACTTTAGACTTACTGTATGCTAACGTCAAGGATGCATACAGCTCCTCCTCCCTCCCCCCACTTGGTAGGTCAGATCATAACCTGATTCACCTCACCCCCCGCTATGTGCCAATTGTGAGGAGGGAACCTGTGACCACCAGGACTGTCAGGAGGTGGTCAGAGGAGGCCTTAGCAGAACTACAGGGCTGTTTCGAGGTGACCGACTGGGAAACACTCTGTGAGCCTCACGCCGAGGACATCAATGGGCTTACTGAGTGTATCACAGACTACATAACTTTCTGCACCGACTCCATTGTTCCAGCTCAGACTGTTCATTGTTACCCAAATAACAAGCCGTGGGTGACTAAGGACATCAAAGCCCTCCTCAACAACAAGAAGAGGGCTTTCAGAGGGGGCAACAAAGAGGAGGTGAGGAAGGTCCAGGTGTTACTAAAGGACAAGATCAGAGAGGCTAAGGACAATTACAGGAGGAAGCTGGAGTGGAAACTCCAGCAGAACAGCATGAGAGAGGTGTGGAGGGGCATGAAGACCATCACTGGATTCAGGCCAACCAACAGCAGGGGAGCTGAGGGAGGTGAGAATAGAGCCGACGAGTTGAATCTGTTTTTCAATAGATTCGACACCACAGTGTCTGCTCCCACCCCCACAACCTCACCTGCAGTCAGCCTGGAATCCAGAGCCACACCACTGTGCCAGCCTCTCTCTTCACATGTTGCCTCCTGTGAGATTCCTGACACCCCTCCCCCACCCATCACCTTCACTCAATACCAGGTTGAGATGCAAATGAGGAGACTTCACTCAGGCAAGTCTGCTGGACCAGACGGAGTGAGTCCCCTTGTCCTCAAGACCTGTGCCCCCCAGCTGTGTGGAGTCTTTCATAAACTGTTTATGCTGAGTCTGAGTCTGCAGAGGGTCCCGGTGATGTGGAAGACATCATGCCTCGTCCCTGTACCAAAGACGCCTCGTCCCAGTGGCCCCCAGGATTACAGGCCCGTGGCATTGACCTCCCACATCATGAAGACCCTGGAAAGGCTCATCCTGGACCAGCTGCGACCCATAGTAAGACCACATCTGGATCCCCTTCAGTTCGCTTATCAGCCTCGTCTCGGAACAGAGGACGCCATCATCTACCTGCTCAATCGTGTCTACACCCATCTGGACCAGCCGGCGAGCACTGTGAGGGTCATGTTTTTTGACTTTTCCAGTGCTTTCAACACCATCAGGCCGACCCTCCTGGGTGATAAGTTAGCAGCGATGCAGGTGGATGCTTCTCTGGTGTCCTGGATTGTTGATTACCTGACAGGAAGACCACAATATGTACGTCTCCCACAGTGTGTGTCTGACAAGGTGATCAGCAACACAGGGGCACCACAGGGGACTGTCCTCTCCCCCTTCCTCTTCACCCTCTACACCACAGACTTCAGCCACTGCACAGAGACCTGCCATCTTCAGAAGTTTTCTGATGACTCTGCGGTGGTTGGATGCATCAGCAGGGATGATGAGACAGAGTACCGGGCTGTGGTCGACTCCTTTGTCACGTGGTGTGAGCAGAATCATCTGCAGCTCAACGTGGCAAAGACCAAGGAACTGATCGTGGACTTCAGGAAGACCAGGAAACACTTGACCCCTGTTTCAATCCAGGGGGTCAGTGTTGACATTGTGGAGGACTATAAATACCTTGGAGTACACATTGACAATAAACTGGACTGGGCTAAAAACACCACAGCACTTTACAGGAAGGGCCAGAGTCGTCTCTATTTTTTGAGGCGACTGAGGTCCTTCAACATCTGCCAGAAAATGCTGAGGATTTTCTATGAGTCTGTTGTGGCCAGTGCGATCCTCTATGCTGTTGCATGCTGGGGGAGCAGGCTGAGGGTCGCAGATGCCAACAGACTTAATAAACTGATCCGTAAGGCCAGCAATGTTGTGGGGATGGAGCTGGACTCCCTCAAGGTGGTGTCGGAGAGGCGGATGCTGTCCAAGATAAAGACAATGTTGGATAACACCTCCCACCCACTCCATGACATGCTGGTCAGTCACAGGAGCTCGTTCAGTGAGAGACTGAGATTACCGAAAAGCACCACTGAACGACACAGGAAATCATTCCTGCCTGTGGCCATCTCCCTGTACAACGCATCCACTTAACACACTGTTTGCTGCTACAACTACACATGTTTCTTTTCCAACTATTTATTTATGAGTGACTTATGTATGTATGTATGTATGTATGTATGTATGTATGTATATATGTATATATATGTATATATTGTACTATTCTTAGTTAGTGTATTGTCTGTCTTGTCTTAATGTTGGTTTAAAATGGAGCACTGTAACAAAAAATAATTTCCCCCAGGGATCAATAAAGTATTCTGATTCTGATTCTGATTATACAGATGTAAGAACATCATGTTTCTCAAATAGGCCTGTCACAAAACCTTCCTTTGTTCTTTAGCATCTGTAATAACTGCAGATACTGTAGACGACAACAACAACAGCAACAACAGGAATGGGAGATGCAAACACAGGAGCAGCAAAAGGTCAGCTGCGTCTTTCGAGCAGTGTGATCAGGTTACAGCCGATCATTATTCAGAGTAAGAGACGGACACTCTCACTGATCTAAACTCCTCAAAGACAGTGGCTCTGTACACAGTAACCAAGGTGACCAAGTTTCAGTCATTTGTTATTAAGTAGCAACTTCCAGGGTTAAAGATTAAGCCAAGCCGTGGCTACTGCAGTTTCTCAAATGAACACGTGAAGTTGACTCCAAATACAAGTGGAAACACACAGACCTGCATGTTAAGAGAAGTGTGCCACAATAAACAGTTTTTGTTGCCAAGTTCCTCTTTCATGCCATCTGAACAGGAACTGTTTTTGTTTTGTTTTCATAACCCACTCATTAAAATTGTACTAAAGTTATCCCTTAGCACATAGGTATCAAACTCAGGCAGCCTAATTACATTTGGCCCGCGAAGCCATACCAAATTATTATTAGAGCTGGCCTACTGGTATTATACAGCTAATATATATATTGTTTAGTATTAAGCTTTGCTTGTTCCATATTCAGTTTTTCAGCAAAACTTGTTTGAGTCCATAAGAAAAGATTCATTTTTATATCTGGAGGAAGATTTTTTTTACAATAAATATTAATGTTAGCCCGCGACCTTGTTCCAGTTTTGAATTTTGGCCCACTGTGTATTTGAGTTTGACACCCCTGCCTTAGGAGGCGGCACGTATACTCTGAGTGACAAGCAGATGCTGAAACAAGTGGATGCTTCACCTTAATAAGCAAACTTGCAAGTGCCTTCACAAACTTCACAGTCTAATGCATAAATGGCTCCAAAAGCTAAGTCTGCAACGGTCAAAATGTCAAATTTGTGGCCAATTGCCGATAACATGATGACAAAATACATAGGAATTGTTAAGCACCTGCAGGACAATGGGGCAGTTCCTCTTTGGGGACGCTGGTCATCCTCTGGAAGTCATCATGGCAGGCATTACAGAAGTGTGTGGTGCCAAAGCAGAAGAAAACAGCCACAGAGCAGCAGTACCGGCATTTATACTCAAGGAAGTCTGTTCCATGCTTGGAGCACATCTGATGAAAGGACACAAAAGATATTAGGGCTGGGCTTATATGTTGCTCTTCAAGGACAGATGAGCACCATTTTTAAGGAAAGGTTTGGCTTTCTTTCTTTATTGTTATTCACTTAACAACATATAGGTCTGTTAGTTCTACAGATGTCATATTATTCATTTAAAGTGCTCCTCGCAGACACAATTCCCACCTGAGCCCTGGACACATCTGAGCATGCTCCACAGATCAGTTCACTGGGGTCGTAGTCGTCTCCCTGTCCTGCCTCTGCATCGCAGCGAGCCTCTCCCCCAAAATATGCCTGGAAAAGAAAAGCGTCATTTATTCTCCATCCTTATAACACAGTTCCACTAAAATATACTGGGTCTTTCATCCAGGTGGTACCTTCTTGCACTTGTAGCAAACATAGTATGCATATCTGTTCATGGCAAAGCCTGCAGGGTCATTGTGAAAGCGTGCCCCTGGTGTGGTTATTGCCTCACTCTTGTGCAGACCCTCGTACTCGAGCCTCATCAGAGCCTTCCTCCTCACATCCTCATAAAGCTCCTTAATGGGATCGAGCAGGTCCTTGATCACAGAGTGATTGATTTTGTTCTGCAAACAACGAGACAAACAGGCCAGCAAGTGTTGGGTTTACTTCACATGCTAAAACGATAATGAACAAAAGCAGTCGCAGTATGGGAGGCAAACGCTTTTTCAACAAAGCACTTAAACTTGAGTCAATCAAAATTTAGGTGTGGTGAAAATAGTCCAGTCCCTTTGTCTTCCCGTAAGTCAGAGAGGGTCAAGTAGCATTTTACCTTGCAAATGGGACATAACATGAACCCGAATGTGATCCGAGGCCCCAGCCAGCGATTTTCAAGAACACGCCGAGTGCACTGAAGGTGGAACACGTGAGTGCAGTCCAGCTGGAAACGGATCAAAAAGTTAAACATTAAACAGGAGGACAAATTTAAATCCCGATGTGATGCTTTTAACGAACAAAGAGCTACCTGTATAGCAGGAGCAGCAGACAGGGCTTCAGTGAAGCAGATCATACACATGTCATCCGCATCCTGTTTCAGGCAGCCCGTGTTCTTGTCACAGCCGTGCAGACATGGCAGGCAGCTGTCCTCGTTTTTGACTCCTCCACAAGGGTGTCCGCAGGGATGAGTCTTACTGCACGCCAGTTTAGCGTACTCCTGAGTGGCCACAGGAAAGAGTTGGTTAGTGTTAGGAAGTACAGCACAAAATATCTAAAATTCAGCCTGGGCTAAGCTTAGCTGATGTATTTCCACGATTTTTCTATTTATTTGTAACATAAATAGAAAACACACAAAATTACACTAAAACTAGGGTGAAGGGATTTTTCAAGGCTCATTTCTCATCTTAAAATTTTAAAAAGGAAATCAGCTCTGAAGCTTAAATGTTTTGTTTGGTTGTCAGCAAGTTTCTGCAAAAACTACAAAGTTAAATTTGATGAAACTTTGCTGTTTGCCTGTTCTCAACTTTTCCCGCAGAGTTCAACATCACCTCCAAAGTGTGCATCAGCTCTCTCAGACTCCTCACCCAGTATTTGTTCGGCTCACTCCAGATAAGGCTTTTAGACACAACTGAGAACCCTTTAGGTGCAGCTCAGGTTTATGACATTGAAAATATTCTATAACAATTTTTTATTGAAACTAAACCAGGTGCTCACAGTTTTAATAAACCCCTCAGTCCATCTGCATAGACTACAAGCACAGACACTGAGATTTCATGCCATAGATCAAGCGTGGTACCTGGCAGTCTGGATCTGAGCAGACGCTACCCACTGCAGACAGCTCAGTCCCATTTCTCGTGCCACAGAACCTGCAGGCATCTGAGCTGCTGGACGTTGGTTTACCTACAAAATTATTAGGCTTGGTCAAAATAGGAATAGATGAAAGCCCTGAAAATGCAGCTTCAGTAGAAGTCATTTTATCAGCTTACTGATATGGCCATATGTATGCAATGTTACCCAACAAAGCCCATTTTAGTGTTACCTGTGTGCTCTCTGAACTCCACCATGGCCTTCATAGTCTTTGAGTCAGCCAGAGCCATGAGCCAGAACAGCTTGGTCCTCCCACAGCCTTCATGAAGATCCACCTTTATGGCCTCCTCTTCCTCTTTAAACACCTAAAACACATTAAAAATGATTGTACACTGCAGGAAAAATTATGTCCAGTGCCTCAACTGCTTGTGAAATATTGAGTAATAAATTATACTTAATAATTATACTTAAAGCTCCCCACCTGAGTGGCTACTTAATATCGTTTAATTTGTTTTTATTTGTCTCTAGTAATAAATTAAACCTCACCTGTCTCTGGTGAGAGCGTGTGCGTCTGTGCAGGTGGAGGAAGCGGTCACAGTCAGTGCAAAGGTTCCCACATATGTTACACAGGATGATGGCTGCTGTCTCACCATCATCATGGTTGTCACACATGGGCTGCAGACACAAGACGAGTAAATGAATAATTACTCTTTTGATGATCTGTCTTTAATAATTTGCCATACAGTGTAGCTTTAAGCTTTTTCTCACCATCTGCTTCTGCTGGCCATCTTTGCCCATCCAGCGACCAGAGGACAGTCTGTCTACATGATCTTGGTCCAGCACACACAGTGATGCCAAGGCCAGCCAGAGCTAGGTAACAGCAAAGGAACGTGATATATAATAAATACACAATATTTTTAAGGTTATGTAATTGCGTATGACAAATTTTTCATACCCTTGTGGTTGCAATACAGCGTACAGGAGACCTATGCTCCTCCTCCATTTTGGTCAGTGCTATGATGGTCTCGGCTATTGCATTTTTGGTAACTCTGGACCAAGCGTCTGAAAGGTGCCCCTAATAAAGAGGTAATGTAGAGGTCATTTTACCACATAAGAAATTTAACACAGCGTGAAACAAGAGATGGATTAAAAAGTCAGCAAAAACTTACAGCTGCCATGTCTTTAACCAGCTTTATGATGATCTCCGCAATCTGTGGAGGAGTGGAGCCTTTCATCCACCAGTGGCTCTCCCCTCTGCGGATATAGCTGAGCATAACAGGAGGGGGCGACATGCTTAAGAATATAACACAGCTGTCATTTTTCAGGAACTACACCTCAGGAAATCTCAAGCATCCCAAATTTTAAAAAAAGACAGAGCCTTACCTGGAGTTAAAGATCATTGGAAGCGTGACTGTGGTGACCCCTTTTCCTGCTGTCATTCCGGCTGCACCAGAGATTGTGGTGCCTTTGGCTTTCAGCTGCACAGTGAGGGCTTTTGCGATACAGCCCAGGAACATGTCCAAGATGCCGAGCTTGTTCCAGTCACCTTTCTCTGTGGAGTGAATGATGTCACTGATGTCTGCCGGTGGCAGAGCCTTCACCCCAATGATGCTAGCAAGACGCACAGGCGTCACCTCCGGCAGGACACGTCTAAGCAGTGAAGTCACCTGAGAAGTAGCCAATCAGATGGTAAGCAAGATTATACTTTCAACAGGCTCACAAGGTATTTACATAAATATCTGTAAAACACAAATATCTTAAAACCTTTTATGGAAAAAGTGACTCTACACCAAAATTTACAGTCATTTAAAGACAGAATTTATAGACGTCTTTGTTCTAGTTGGATCTTCTTCTGATTTCTTCACCACACCGTTGCCAACAGTGAGCGATTAAGTCAACAGAAAATCTTTTTTATCGTCAACATTTAACACAAAAATTAAACCACAGTAGTTTGTTTAAAGTTTTTTCTTTTTGTAAACCCTAAAAGCACTCACAAGGAATAACTAGATGGGTCCCAATATTGTCTGTAAATGGTTCAACAGTGATGAACAATCACACTGCCAAATCATGTAATTCCACTGAGTGCCAGAAGGTGGCAGCAAAACAACAGGAACTGTCCAAGCTGCCAAACTTAAAACTAACTACACTAAGCAGCTTTCAAAATACTCAGAATGTAATGAGGAAGGAAGTGTAATCAATACACAATCGATGCTGATGTAAATATGTTTACAAGAAAGCCGCACAAGTTTCCTCTGATCATTAAACTGAAAGGTTTTTCTTGTTTTGTTTACATCCTCTCCCACCTGTCTCTGTACTCTTGGAGAAGCCGTGTGCAGCAGAGAAAACAGGTCCTGCATGAGCGTGAGCTGCTGGGCCAGGTACTGGCGGCCGACGTTGGAGCCGCTCAGAGCCAGGACCATGGACAGGAGCTCAAAGCAGTAGGCGTCAGAGGAGGCGTCATCGTCGCTGGGCTGAGAGTTGGCGTTCTCTTTGCTGGAGATGGCGTGTTCCCACTCCTCTCTCACACGCGTTGCCTCCATGCGGATGGCTTGAACGATGTGTGCACAAACCTGAAAATGTCACACCACTGAGGTTAGCTGACGGAAGTAATATTTCCACGAAATGACAACGGAATTTCACTGTTTAACGGTTTAAAGTGAAATTGCTATTGACCTGTTTCTGCAGGTTGGTCAGTTTGCTCCTGCTAAAAATGATTCCCACCATGTGCTCCTTGAGGTCAGCGTCAGAGGGTGCCTGTTCACAGAAATGCAAGATGAGCACGTATAAAACATCAGGTTTGAGGTCACTAAACAAACAGTTAAATAACTAAAGTGCTGACCTTGTCTTCTCCCTCGGGAGATGAAAGCAGGTTTTTCTCCTCCTGCTCTGGAGTTGGCTCTGCATCTCCACAGATTAGTTTTCCAAACACCTACATTTACAAACAAAGTTTAAGAAAGAGAAACGCTTACAAGAGTTTAGAGCTAATTGCAGGTATGTGGAAAAGGCAGATGAGCAGACCTGTGAGGTAATTAAGCGGAAAACTCTGAGAGTCTCAGCTTCACAGTTCTTCTGCTGGGCCATGCTGGCTGAGATTTGTCCGGGTATCTTGATGGCTTCGCCGTCTTTCCAACCGAGGACCTTCACCTGACGTACTCTCAGGGTGTTTTCAGGACCTTTCAATTCCACCTTGATCACATGATGATCCCCTCCAGGAAGCTCACTCGTCACCCAGCCCATGTGACGCGAGTCGAGGTCAGCCTGTGACAGAATCGCAGAAAGGTAGAGAACTGCCATGTTATTTGATGGTTTGTTTCCTACTCCTTATTTCAAAAGGAGAATAATTTAGACGTAAACTGTATATGCAGCCCAGAAAACAAGAGCCATTCACTGTGAAGCAAGTTAAATTATAGATACCTGCTTGATTCTGCAGAGGTCTTCTATTGCTTTTCCACACAGGAATGTCACAGAAGTAACTTTGTTCTGTAAATATAAGGGGAAAAAAGAATTTTACTCAAATCCATCAGGAAATTGTTGCAGAAGCAAGGTTTTAACCACAACGCTTGTTGTGCCGTTGCCTGCTTACCCCAATGTCCCTGGAGTTGTCCACATGAACAGACACCTTAACAGCGTTTATGCCTTTCACACAGCTGATGGTGATGCTCTTGGTTTTGTTTTTGTCTTCATCTCCAGACTCCCAGAAGGTCTCGGTGGAGCCGTCTGTTAGGCTGCCGATCATGGCAGGGCGACTGGATGTCTTGATGTCTACGACACTGGTCAGGTCCTTCAAACAGGTGACCAGGCAGAGATCCTGTACGAGGTACAAACATATTTATCAAGTTAAATCATGACAGATGAGTAAGCTCAGGTGCTGGCTGCTAAATACGCTGTTAACTTTCTTGCCTGGCTCATTGCTTCATATCCGGACTGCACGCTGATGTTGAAGCTTTCCTCACTGTCTCCATCATCTGACTTGGATAGGATATTGTTGATGTGATGGAAAACATTGCTCTGGTGGAGGAACTGGTGGTCGGACTGCTTGAACTTGAGACTCCAGCACCTTAAACAAAGAGTCACAATCATTTATATTACCACAGAAGCTCAGAGCTGCTAAAATTACAAAAGGAGGCACAAAATGGTAAATGGCCTGCATTTGTATAGCGCTTTTCTAGTCCCTAAGGACCCCAAAGCGCTTTACACTACATTCAGTCATTCACCCATTCACACACACATTCACACACTGGCGATGGCAAGCTACATTGTAGCCACAGCTGCCCTGGGGCGCACTGACAGAGGCGAGGCTGCCGGACACTGGCGCCACCGGGCCCTCTGACCACCACCAGTAGGTCAAGGATATTTGGCATGCAGCGAGGAGGCAGCCTGGGATCGAACCACCGACCTTCTGATTAGTGGCTGACCTGCTCTGCCACCTGAGCTACAGCCACCCCAAAAGAGAAACTGTACCTGAGTGCCATCTGCTGTAGTGAGCTGCCACTGGGAAGTGACATCATGAGGTCAGAGATGGTCTGAAGGAGGCGGTGGAAGGTGTGGGGCAGAGGATGAGCTGCTTCCCCAGCAATAACAATGTCAGACAGAGGGTGTTCGCAAACGCCAAGGTCTCGCTCCTGTGCAGAGTCGATGTTCATAATTAGAAAGTACAGTAAAGCCACCTTCTTATCACCCTCCGTAACTTTAAACAACTCATTACCTGTTCTAAATTTTCTTTGTTCCCCTTATTCTCATCGTCTTCCTCATCCTCAGGTTCAAATGGCGATGGCGTGAGCGATGCTACAAAATGCCAGAGAATATCATGCAGAGAGGTGGTCTGGATCACATTGCACAGAAGCCAGTTGAATGCCTGACAGGGAAATAAAAAAAAAAAAATGTATTAGTCTTATTATAATATAGAAATGGGTGTAATATTAAAATACTTGCCTACGAACCCAAGATATTGTAATTAAAACAATAATTAAGGCAAGACTGAGTTGTGTTATTCGGACAACTTTACCTCCATGGCAAACACCCTGCAGGCAGATTTCCTCAGTGCATGCTTCATGGCCACCTCTAGGCCCTCCAGGTCATGGTGCTGGATAACAAAAGCCAGGACGGGCCACTGGAAGTTCCTCTCACCCTTACTGAGGGAGCCATGGGCTGAGATCAGCCGGGATAGCTCAGGGGATGGGTGACGTAACAGGGAAGAGCCAACTTCTGTACAGAAGACAAAGTAGTTTATTTATACACACGGTGCTGTAACTCACTCTGGAAGAACCAATAAGCACTTTTTGAAATGACAAGACGCGATTACCTGCATCACCGCTATGGACCCTGCGTCTGGGCACAGCTTTGACCCGTGCTGGAGAGGGCGAATGTTGCTTGTCATATTCTGATGCGACAACTGAGTAAGACCTCTGAAACACCGTCCGCTTAGCCGTGTCACTGTCTGTGATTGGACTGGTCTCGAGACTAAAAGACACAAACAAACAAATGCTGGTTACCCCTTAAATATTTTTAAGGACATTCAAGTACTTTAAACACAATATCGAAGTGTTGGCTGACAGAACAGTACATGGACATGTTCAGCAGCTGCTGCAGCTGTGGGAGGAAGGGACGCATGAATGTATAGATGTTAACAATAAAAAAAACAAAAACCTTTACACAAACACAAAGCCTTCTTTGTACAATTTAAGATGTGGTTTGCGATGACAGAGGCGGACGTTTTTAATTAAGTGCGCTGGCTGTCAGAATGTGCAGGGGAGAGACAAGCTGGGAACAACTTGTGCAAACAGTGCCTATTGGTACAATTGCATCATCTGTTGGTCAGTTATGAATAACAACGTGGAAACAAATAACCTAACATATAAACCAAAAAAAAGGAAAAAAATCTCTGTAATAAGAAATCAGAGCTGCAATTAACTCTTCTTTTAAATAAAAGAAGTAAAATTGAATTCATTGTCAATTACCTGGGTGGCATTGATTTCATGTTGCTCTCTGGTTCCTCAAACACATTGGGGCAGGCGTCAGGGGTGACTGAAATATAGGGCGCGGGAACAGATGTTGAGCGTAGATACCTCATCTCATCTTGGAAGAGGTTATCATCTTGGTAGGCTCCAAAGTTCTCAGTGTGTTGTCTAAAGGAAGAGTAAGAGACTCAAATCTTTATCAAAACACGTCACTGTAAGGTTTTCTTTTCTATGTCTGAGCTTGTAATTACCTAGCTAGTGTCTGTAGGTAGAGGCAGCCCATTTTATTGGGGAGTTCTTCTGAGACACCCTCCTTCAGGCTGGGGAGGAGGTGGGAATGAAGAGGCCGAGGAGGGTGGTGGCACAGCATGCTCGGTTCAGCTGCACTGCTGAGGGACAGTAGGAACAATGCGTTGGCCCGAATCACCTGGTGGGCCTCCATAGTGGGCAGCGCCCTTGGAGTCTTCACCTGCAGAGGTTTCTTCCTCGACTGCTTCACCTGGAAAACAAAGGAAAACAATGGAGTTTATTTCATGGAAGTCGGTATGATGTCAGAAGCTGATTCAAGGAGGAAGATTTAAAAACAGTACCTTCTCCCGGGCAGCAGTCTGTTTCTCTCTGAGGTATTTCTCCCGACAGCGATCACACACCAGGTACCAGGTGCTGCCTCCTATGCCGCCGTCTCCACAGTTTCCAGCCCAACCACCACAGAAGTGGCCAATACTGTTGTAGCCCTGACCCCCTGCATACCGGCCACAGCCTGCCATAATAACACAAAGGAGGGACGTTAAGAAACAGAAAAGACTTACAATTTAAAGTGTGTTACAAGATACCACTGACTGTACCTGGATGAGCCTGCCTCATATGGTACGTGACAGGGTAAGGGTGTGATTCTCCACACAGCTCACAGATGGTGTCTTTCTCTGGTCCACCCATTGCAAGTTGGGCCATCTCTCCAAACAGATTCCCTCTTGGACGCACCTCTGCCTTTTCCCTTTTCTTTTTCTCCTTCTTTGCCTTTTTACTGTCTTTCTCATGCTCTTTCTTTTTTAAGATGGCACTGGATCCCGGACTGGGGAAGATCATGTTCTGAGTTGCTGCCTTGATGGTGGCCATAGAAATGTCCTCCCAGAATGCAACCAAATGCTGCAGTGTTAATGGTAAGATTGATTTTGCCCTCATAGAGGGATGGGAAGTCATTTCATAGGAAATGGACTCTCCTTTTCCATCCTCACACTTCTCTGGCAGCGGAGGTTCCTTCAACATAGACAGCACTTTGTTTTTGTTGATGCTGCCCATTTTGGAGATGTCTGGGCCATGTGGAGCAATATTAAACATGTTAAGTGCAGAGGAAATCTCCAAGGAGTGGCGATTCTTTAATTTGCTCTCCTTCTCCTCAGCGCCCTGTCCTCCCAGGGAGCTGCGAATGGGGGCGTGCTCTTTGGTTAAGTCTGGGTTGAACTTGAGGAAGGAGGAGCAGGCCATGGCATCATGGACAATGCCTTCATGCCACAGGAACGCTGCAAAGACTGCGCGTGCACATTCAGCCACCGAGGGAGACATGGCCTGTTTGGCAGGTTCTGTGATCCTAGTTGTGCTCTCTCCTTTAAACAGAGGCCCGGATTTGTCCTTTTTAGAACGCGTGTGTCGACTGGAGGTTTTGCGGCTGACTTTGGGTGAAGAGCGGCTCTTTAGTTCCTCTTCGACAGGGGCTTTGCCGATGCTGAAGTGCACCTTACACGAGCCTTCTTCAGCATTACGGAGCTCCACATTCTCATCATTGACATCCTCATTGGAGAGGAGCGCGCTAGAGGTGCAGACCTCCACGACTTCACTGTGCAAGTTCTCTTGGGTAACATGTGGTGAGGGAACACGGTTCTCTGCATTGCCGGTCATCCCTTTATTTGGGTCTTTAGGAGACAGTTTAGGTTTGGGGGAGGTAGATCTGCCCCTAAGTGGCTCTGTAAGGGGAATCTTCTTCTTTCTCAGTGTGTCTGGGTCCAGAGTATAAGAGTCTGATTTGGATCTCTCTCTTGGAGGATCGAGCTGGGCTTTGGACGAAGGGCTAACTTTAGGTGGGAGATTCTTGTCATGGTGGGGTGAAGAAGAGTGCTGGGAAGAGTTGCTGGAGGGGCTAGACCTGCCTGACGTGGATATACTTTTTTGTTTGGGAGAGGAAGAGCGAGAGCCAGGATTCGGAGACTCAGACCGGTTTCCTGAAGTTCTACCATCTGCCTTTAGAGCCTGCAGTGTGTTGTGATTGGGCGAGTGGGAGCGGCTGTGCGAGTCAGACCTCAGTTTGGCCGTGTCGGACCGCAGTATAAGGGCCTCGCTAGCTGTCATTCCACCCTCACTTGTTTTGACCCTGCTCTGCTCAGAGGAGCGACTTCCGCGGCTCTCCTGTTTGGCTGAGCGATTCTCCTGACGGTGTTTGGAGGCTGGGGACATCGGCCGTGCACCAGGCATGAGGTTCCCTCGCTCACCTAAACATTAACAGGTGAAACTCAGTTACACCACAAAAAAGGTATCAGTAAGAGTGAAAAACAAAAACGTAATAAGAAAAACAAAGAAAAGGTACAGAAAAACTGAATGAAGAGTAAAAGAGAGCTAATGTCAGGAATGTGAAAGAAGTTATGTCTTTTAATGTAAATGGCAGTGAAACATTTTATTAAAACAAACTAGTGACTTATGTGACCATCTAGATCAGGGGTGTCAAACTCATGTCATGGGCCCATGCAGCCCACGTTGATCTTAAACAGGCTGGACCATTTCTGGCAGTGTCAGTGTAACTACACATTTAAAATGCCTGAGATATCTTAATATATACGAAAAGGTGCAATTTTCAAACATGTCTCGGTTTTTCTAAATGAGAATAGAGTTTGTTCATTTTCTTTAACACTAATTAAAAAAAAATTAAATCTACTTACTGTGCACCCATTGTAAAAACTGAATTAAAAAAAAAGTATCCATTACTTAATTACTGTGGCGTAGTATAAACAGCAACAGCTGAATCAATGATTTATCAGTAGGATAACATTGTCCAAAGCCATGCACTGACCCTGATTGCCGTCTTTCCGAGCCAGTTCTGGCCCTAATGTTTGACACCTCTGAGCCAGATGTTTTGCAAATGAGACTGTTACTGGATAATGGAAGCACTGATGAAAGATGAATCTCAGCCCAGTTCAGGGACCACTCCTGATAATACTAGAAATAGCCTTGGTATTGACCAGAAACCAAGTAATTATGTACCAACTACAAATATCCAAAAAATGTCTATTCAATGAACAGCTTGAAAATTCCTTTTTTCTAACCGACTTTAAAATCATGTGCAACACTGAATAAGTCTTAAATGCAGTTTTTCCTCAATTTTCTTCCCATTAGACCATAATTTAAAGCTTTGCACTAACATAATCCCCCCCCAAAAAGTTGAGCACAAAGCCCTCGATTCACCACAGAGCAGACTTGAGTTCCTACCAACCATCTGTTCAGTCTGAGGGGAGGCATGATGCATGATGTGATTACCCACCCTTTTGCCTCAGAGCGAGAGATGAGAGAGCAGTACCATGCCCAGCCACGGACACATTGCTTTTGTGCACACGTTCGCGAGAAGCAAGGCTGCATGATGAACCATCTACAGCGGAAAACAGTGGAGCAGGTAAACAAACAAGACATGGAATGCAAGGAGGCCACCGCAGAGAAAAAGAAAGAAGGCATAGAGGCAATGGAGTCAAGGAGGTGGAGTAGAAAGTGGCAAAAGGACAACATGTTACAGTGATGAGGGGATCAACAGACAAACTGACTGGCGTGTAGAAACACTTATAGAAGAATAACAGAAAAACAAAGAACCCTGTAAATGTCATGGACAAAGTTGTGCACATGTTTTAGTTAATTTGTGAAATCCTCTCCTCTTTTGGGGACAACAATACAACCTTTGGTAGGAGGCTTTATACTTGGTTATAAAGCAGGTAGTTTTGTTTTTGTTTTTTGTTTTTTTTTTGGGGGGGGGGGGGGGGGGTTATATTGATTTTATTTAAAACTGTATTTCCTGGAAAGGCACTGATTGTGAAGATTGGACTGCCCTACGAAAAAGCAAGATTAATAGATTAGTGAGCTATGTCAAGCTCAAAACTGGAGTTTTCAGTATCATGAAAGTGATCCACTTTTTACCTGGCTAAATCACCATGGTAACTTATGCTGAACCTAACCTGGTCCAGACCAGATTATGTTCAGTTTCAAATAAAGTTTGGAAATCAACTGAAAGTGCCATGTTTTAACCAGTTCTTTCATTTTCAGCATGTTTTAAAGTACAAGATTCTCTACTTGGCAAATGCAACTTGTTAGCCTACACCTTATCATCATGAATGAAGCCCAGCCATAAAGTTACAGCACTGTGCAATGCACTGTCTTTGGAAGGTACATGCATTTCCCAAGAGGAAATATTCTTATACAAAACATTCCTTTTTATGTGAAGACGGAACATGAAGCAGAAAATCCAGCATAACAGACGCGTGATAACCATGGTCATGAAACTCATCTCCGACTGGGGTTTTAGGTTTCGTCAAGCCAGCTCACGCAAAGAAAGCTTGACTTTGTTGAACTTCCTTCATAGTACATCCATCTGAGTTGATACAGTGTTTTCAGTAGGGCTGCCACGATTTGTCGACTAGTCACGATTACGTCGACTATCAAAATCGTCGACGACTGATTTAATAGTCGACGTGTCGTTTGAAGCTTTGTAAGATCGCAAAAGACGCAGGAATAATAGCAGGATTTAAGAGTGTAATAACGGACTGAAACAGAAGATGGCAGCACAGCATGTACAAGGATGCCAGCTGCCGTTAAACCCCGAAGAAGAAGAAGCAGCTGTGTCCCAGAATTCATAGCGCGGCCCAGCTTAGTTTCCAACAATGGCGGTAGCTAGTTAGTTTTAATATTACTCTTATTATTCTTTCTGGGTCACAAAATAAACGTTTAACATATTTTCAGGCGAGAATGTAGCTGTGTAAACCTCAAATATCGGCTCAGTTTATCAGGACACCACATATTTTCAAAAGCGCTCCGACGTTTTCGGAGACGTCTGTTACCCACTAGCTCGATAGCTAGCCGGGGGCTAGGTCACTAGCGCCGTGAGAACACCGGACTCCCGGCAAATTGTTTTCAAACCCACCGCCGTCTTTCGCGACTCAGGTTAAATATATATGAGTCACTTAGATAAATTAAAAATGTTGTTGTTTGGCTTTTTTTTTTTTTTGTATTTTATTTGTTCCTGAGTAAATCGGTTTGGCTGAGATTAAAGTTATAGTTTTTACACAGCTGAATAAATGTCAAGCAGACAGCTGATTATCAGAAGTGTGAGATGCTGGAGAATATACTCCGGTGTCCTGTTATATTTTAGATAGCAAGGAGTTTATTAAACTTTACCGAAACAATCTGCAAATTTCATTAAAATTGAATAAACTATCATCTTGTCTTTATTTTTAGTTAGCACCTTAAAAGCTTAAAGCTGTAAGCTAATGATAGTTATATAAGAGCAGATGCTGCTGGTGCAATAAGCTGTAGTTTTACGTCCAGTGGATGATGATCTGATTAGTCGACTAATCGCATAAATAATCGGTGACTAGTCGACTATCAAAATAATCGTTTGTGGCAGCCCTAGTTTTCAGTAATGTTATTTATTTAGTTTCATTTAGAAAAGGTGGCCACTATAAAATTATTGAAGGTTGGAAGACTGCTAGTATACTAAAACAAGAACATAAATTAAGAAGTTGAGCATTAAAAGAACAAAAACATATCCCTGCTCTCCATGACATCTTCAGGGCTCCGTAACAAATAGATAACAGATTAAAAAAACAAAACAAACAACAACAAGTACACAGGACGCAGTAGAGCAGAGGAAAAGACCAACAGGGAGAAAGGGTGCTACACAGGCAGAAAATATTAGAGACAAGTGAACTGATTTTGGATGGTGTTACAAGACAGTGTCTTTTGAATTGCAGGGCTTTTAAAATTTTGAATTATCCACTTCAAGCGCAAACTTGGTATACGTAGAATATCATTACTTAATAGCTGATTTTTATTTTATTTTTTTTTGTTTAAGCCGTTCATTGTTTAAAACAAACAAACAAAATCCCCCCCAAACCTAATAATTGCTATAAACAAACAAGTGTTCAGACTTCTGTTTGCATTTTCTGTCACAGCCTGGGCTGTTTGAGGTGAAAGTGAAACAAGCTGTTACTAAAGGATGGAAGATGCAGATTTCATTTCAAAGCAGCAATGAAGCAGATGAAGAACAGGGTAAAAGGCACGCTAAACAAGAGAGCAAGCACAGCAAGCAGAAAATTAAGCAACTTGGCCAATTACTTGAGCGCATGGCAAAAATATCCCGTTGACTTGGATATAGAGTCTATTAATGTTTGAAATCTTGCTTAGAAAACAAGTGAAAGTACCAACTCATGGATTATTTAAAGGTCATGTCACCTGTTTTTTATAAGAAACAAGATTTAAGCATGGAATAGACTTGTCGGCTTGTTAAGGATATTTCTGCACCGTACAACACAACTGTGCCGATATGTGTCACATATCATCCTGTTCTCCCCCAAAAGTACAGATAAATTAAAAACAGATTACAATTCCATGAAACGAAAAGTTGGGAGGAAAAGGATCAAAATCTGTGCTAGCAAGCGCTGTCAGAAAGCTGGACAGACTTACTCAGAAGCTGTGGTTGTGGCTGAGACAGTTGGGAGGGGGATTGTCCAAACACAAATGGGCTGTGGACAAGGGAGGAAGAGGAGGGAGGTTGGGCAGCTTGCTCAAATATGGAGGAGGAGGGAGCTGCTGAGAGGAAGGGCCCAGACTGAATGGAATTCAGTATGGCACTCAACCGGTCACCTGCAAACATGGAGACAGAGGAAGGGGACAAACTAAAGCTTTTACTATGGTTTAAGGATTCTAAATGGGGGATGTAGGTCAGTCACCTATTTTTCTTATCAATCATTTCAATCATCAGCCAGGAGGAGGAGGAGCTATTATGGGCATCCGGAGTCCCAGCAGTCGTGTTCATAGATGGAATTGGGAAACTAGCATGAAGCCTAAGTGGGCTTAATACTATTCTGGATGAACTGAGCACAAAAATTTCTAGTATGGTCCTAGGTTTAAAAAAAATAAATCAAAAAAGACAAGCCAAGAAGTATATAAGGAAGAAACTACAACTCCCAACAAGTTTTTTTATTGAAGGGGGAAAAAAAATCAAATTGGTTACTTTAAAAATCTGCCCAGTACAGGGTATGTTCTACCAGATAACTCCAGCAACTACAGATGGTTTATTCCTATTAGCAACAACAAATTGTACTTTTTTCACCACAGCACAGCAGCACTTCCTCCCTTTTCCTAACAGTTTATGGAAAATGTATATTGTTCTTTTTATTTTAGGGCTCAGTCTTACAAAAAACCTGCATGTCCTCACAAGAAGTTCCAAGATCATCATCTTGGGAAAATCTCACTGGATAGCTTCTCCTTAGTGAAAGGTTTCACTGCGCACCAAGCTGCAAAACTTGGTCGATACATATTCCCAGAGGTTTTTTTGTAAATGTCTATAAAATACATTGTAAAGTGAGGGATGATAACCATCAGCACACCATTTCTTTTTTTAAGGTTTCTCTGTCCTGCACACTCAGAGCCCACTCACAATGCCGCCTCACAGCATGAAAACTCAAACCCAGAGGTGGCTAGTGATTCAGACTTTCCATTAGATGGCTCAGTGGGGGCTTTCAACTCATGAACGAGTTGTAAAATCGAGGTGGACATGCTTGTATTAGTTGAGTATTTATTCTAGACGTGCATTTCCACGCACATTTTCTATGTTTCAGTAAATATTTTCAGCGCCACTTTATTATTTTTATAATCTGTATTGAATTACAGATTTAACACCGCTTCTACAGGTTGGTTGACTATGTACCTTGTGTAAATGGGAAGGATTTTTCAGGTCAAGGTAAATACAAACATTCACGACAAACTACCATTGATTACCCAAGCCCCTGTTAAAAGGATGCAACTACATCCATTTCTCCACATTACAACCAGTCTTAACTTCATCCAAGTATAACGGTAATCCATAGGCACTCCTTGCCAACAGACATTTAGAGAAGAAAGCTTGACAATGTGTTTACAATCTGCATAGCAAAGGTATTATGCAGGAGCATTAGAGTTGCAGATTTATTGCATCTGACATCTAGACAAGTAAAACAACCTTCAACTTCAATCATTGTGCATAACATAACCAGAGTTCCATGATTAGCATGACTAAGAATCCTAACGGGGCAACCTCCTTTTTGTGAAAGAGCAAAGCCATTTGAAAAAAAAACAAAAAAAAAAACCCTGCTACTTTGGTAGCAGAAACACTGACTTTAATTAGGTGATGTTTGCAGTATTTGGCAATATATTGTAGAAAACATTGCAAACAAACATTGAAAACAAAGCCCCTAGTAGCCCAAATGACCAGGGGCACACTGACTGGCCCATGCAAGCAAATTTATGCCTGACAATGCAGAAATATCAGGCATGAAATAACAAAAGGTAGACACAATAAAAAGCATGCACAACAAAAAGAGATGAAAGATGGCGCCCGTGATTTGAAAAGACCGACCGACTCCAACTGCATCACTGAAACTAAGGTCTGATACTAGTATACACTGTGACTGCAAATTTCGGCTTTTTTTGACGTTATAAACAAATTAAATTTGATAAAGCAACATATCTGCATAGCAAAAATGAATTAAATTGTTTCATTTTTATACGCAAAGAGTGGCGTTTGGTGAGTAATGGTTTATTTGAAAGGATTTTAGTGAGAAGAGCAACTAAAAGTCCTGATGCCTTTGTTACAATAAAGTACAAGATAAACAAGAAAAGGAAGCAAAGAGAATTTATATCTTGGAAAGGTGATCTGCACATGATGCATTTTTGTAAAGTTAACTCTACTCCAAGCTGACCTTACCTTTGTTGTTGGAGATGCCATAGTCAAAGCCCTGTGCTCCATTTGAAGTTGAGGCTCTATTGAAGGCCTGCACAGAGAAAGGGCTGGGTGGCGGGGTCTGGTTCCCATGCTCAAGCAATGCTTGCTCTGAAAAAGTCAATTTAATAACATTGTTTCATCATAATCTGGCATTAGGAGGGCTTAAATCTGGGTTAGAAACCGTTTAATCAGCCACGCCACCTACCATCATCGTGGCGAAGGTATTGGTTTCCACCACGGTCTCTGGCCAGTGACCAGGCCTCTCCTTCATCACTCTCACAGAACTCCACTACACTGTTCTTATCCAGCTGTACCCAGGTTCCCTCTGAGTTGACCACCTGATACATAAGCAACACTATTTATCCATGCTCATACATACACACACGCACAAACAGCACATGTGAATCCACTTTCAAAATCAGCTACAGTCAATTTTCTTATTCACCCACCCTACATCCACCGTATCCACCACATACAAAAGGTTCTACGCAAGATCACTGACATGCAAGTATTCATCCCATCTGATTGACACATACAGAATATAGAGCAGCAGATCACAATAAATTAATTTGGTGTATTAGCAGACACAGCTAGACAAAACTGATGAGCTGAAATTAAAAAAATAAATAAATAAATAAAAACAAAACTTACTCTAAGGGCTAGTTTATTGAAAGGTAAATGCATGAAGCTGTGTTTTCTCAACTCCTTGAAATATTATCATTTTGGAAATTCAAAAAACAAATCAGAAAACACACAAACAGATGAAAGTATTAGTATGTGCAGGCAGCATCTCCCAGATCCACACACACTAGTAGAGGCGCAGGAAACTACTGAACAGCATGACACACCACCACCGCAGCCAATGACAGGTCATAACCAAAAGAGGAGAGGCTCCACATCGCCAGGCAAGAAATAACTTAGGTTCTTATATTGACAAAAATCATTACAAGAGCAGGAAAGGTACAGTCAAGGCACAGAAAGGCTCCAGCGTTTTGTGATTAGGCTTCCACTGAGAGACCTCAAGCCAGCTGAATGTGACACCCTGAAACTGCAGTGGATTCATAGACAAACTGGAATTAGTCAATCAAGCAGAAAATTGTTGCTGCCACAGCAATGGGTAGAAAGATAGAGAACACACACACACCCAGAAGCAGCTCATGTATTCCCCTTTGAAAGAGAGATTACATTTGAAGGCCAAAATCTACTAAAAATCAGTATAGCTTGATCCAAGCAGTCTGAATAATTGAGCTCCAGCCACAGAAAACACATTTGATTATTTGGGGTGAGTGCGTACCTCGCCTATGGCCTTGACCTTGTTGCCAAGAACTAACATTCCAATGGGGATACCCCTAAGGTTTGGGCAGCTTCTGATGTTGTGACCAGAGGGGCCGGTCTTCACTACCTTATAAAGCCCCGGACCGCCGCCCTGCCCTGCTCTGTTCTGCACCCGAATGGGGGCCTCGTGGGAAGGGCAGCTGCTCACCTCCTTTATGTTCTCCTCCAACTGGCCCCTGACCTCCTGCAAGAGTTAAGAGCATGGATTAGAGTCAGCGCACATCAATAAAATAGGCTGCAAAAATGTTCAAGACCAGCACAGGGCTCAGACTACAAAGCCCAGAAATGTGAAGGTGAAAAGCACTTAGCAGCCTCACAGGGAAATGCTGTAAAAACCATGCAGTTCAGCCCTCTTTACGTGTATTAAGTGCCATCTTTAAGGTCTCAAATAGCATATTTGCTTTTCTTTTTTTTTTTAAACCAACGGTTCAGTGACAAAACCGATGCAACTCACTTATCCGTTCACTAACTATGAAGCTGCACACAGCAGCCAGCCAGCTGAGCTTGGCACAAAACTGGAAAGGAAGTAAGTGTATCCGTCGTCACAGTAAAATCATACAGCAATTTGCCCCTGATATTAAAAATACACTGTTCAACCACAAAGAATTGACAAACACTCACTTTAGCATTTTAGTAATCCAGTTAAAAACAACCAACAACTTAAATAAAATGCTCTCATTTTCAGTTAAAGGGGGGCATGCTATGGCACACACAGAAACAGGACTAGATATGGCAAGCCTTTCAAACAAGACCTCATGCAACAGTCTGAACATTATTATCTTCATCTCCATGCAACATACAAGCTTTAATACAAACAATTACTATTAATCCTAAATGTGATCACTGCGGAGTCTTCAGTAGCCACCGATATGATGTATTATCACGGTACAGACAACCATGCAAATACAGTTTGACCTCTTATACCTCAAATTCACACTGTGGGACAACTACAAAGTTACAAGGTGTTCGAGGATACAAGAAAAGAAACAGGCGATAGGCTATGGGGCAGTCAAACTATGTTCCCTCCTTCACACAACTCACCTGTGGTGGGAATATAGTTAAGGGGGTCCATGACAAAAAGCCGATATCCCTGACTCCTTGGCTAGCATTAAAGACATTCTGAGCAACAAATTGTAAAACAGTCAAGAAACAGTAGACGACTCAAGAAAGGAGAGAAAAACGGGAAAGGGGAGGTTCTAGTGTATTTTTTTGGAAGAAGAAAAAAAAAGCTCTTGGCTCTTGTGGATTTTCCAGGATAAGTCAAGTTAGGAAGACAGATTCAGACAGGCCAGTTAGTTGTGGAGCACTGAAATAAGCCAATGAGTGCAGAATTAAAAGCAGTAACAAAACAAAACATACAAAGAAAAAAAAAAATGTTGCAGGGGCACTGAAAATTCACTCCCAACACCTTATTGCAATTATGTCCAAATCCATGACCAAATGACTTTAAAAAAAATGTAAAAATAAAGACATATAGAGAAGAAACTTCCAAAAAAATTCCCCATTTGGATGATGTAGTGTGTCATGCTGTTCAGACAGAGACCAGACATGGAAGCCTCCTAGCACTGCATCCCAATGCAGAGGTACAATTATCCACTCAAACCTTTCACAGGCCAGTGACTGCTTCATGACAGAAAACCACCATCTTTGGATACATTCCCATTTAAAACGGCATCAATTTCTTGAATTATACCCAGTTGAATGACCCATTTGAGTCAGTGGCACTTTTAGGGTGGTTTTTGCGGCATGGAGCAAAATGTGTGGGGGGGGAACTCCTTGCCATCACATGCTGCAGTGAGCAACTCTTTATGAACTGTGAGTGAGAAGCGATGAGTAAATGAAGACTCAACAGTGCAGAATAAGCAAAGGCAAACAGCACACAAGTGCTCTTTCACTACATTTTTCCTTGTCTGACCGGCCCTGCATTGGGGTTTACTTTAATGCACTAAACATATACTGCCTCACCACGTGAGCCAAGAGTCCACAGCTAAACACATGATGGTCATGTAACAGTAAACCTTTTGCCTTCAAACGTGAGTTAATGCATGCACACTCCAGCTGCTGTTCCTTTGCACAGTGTGTTAGTCAAAGTTTCATACCGAGATATTCCATGCACAAGAAACACCCCAGCAGGTACACTCTGATAAGATACTCTGATGATTTACCATGCTTCAAGGACAAACCCAGGTAAGTCCTTGAAAAGCCGTTATCATTAAACAACACAGATGAGCTCTTCCCCAAAATAAACAGTGCAGGAGCCTCTAATCGTAAACGGAGACAGGCTACTCAGCAGGCCGCCTTCTACTTACGTCGGCTGGGACCAGTAGGCTCCTGCCCAGGTGCTGGTTAAAAGAGAGGCACCAGGCTTCAGTGTACCCATTCATGTTGGGAACATACTTCTTTACAGTTTCATCATTGAGCCTGAGCCACACACCATCATCATTGTGGATCTAAGGGAAAACAAGCAACAGAGTAGAGCAAAGGCATGCCATCCTGTTACTAGGGAAGTAGGAGGGGAGTGCCCTCATACATACGCACGGCATCTCTGAGGCTGCCCAAAGTAATTAGATAACGCCACGCTCATGGTGAAGCAGGATGCAGGTGAAACATTACATGAATGTTTCCGGTACTAACGACAAAAGATGAGAGCAGATATTGTGCAGGGCTGACAAATACAGTCAATACATGCCACATTACATTGCAGTTATAAAGTGCGTAGTAATTTAAGAATTCATCGTCTCATTTGGATTCATGAGGATGGTGTTCAAGCTGTTTATGGAGCCTCAGAGTGCCTTGCAAGAGCAATAAGCAACATAAAGAGCAACAAATTTATGAAGTAGTAATCATTATTGAAAGAGGTAATTACAAAGAAACTACAGAAATCATGTAAAAAGAGTAAAAAGACTCAAAATTACTTTAATCTAGAAAAAAAACCTCTAGATTTTACAATAATTATGAGTCGGCTCTTATTGATTCAAACAAGAAGAAACACAGAAACAGGACAAAAGTGGACCATGGTGTTCCACATAGAATACTAGGTCTTCTGCCTGGTCTAAAGTCAATTACCTCGTCAATGAAAGTGATGGTGCCATTGACATGCACTATGCCTATCTGTTCACTCTGCAGGGAGGGGTGACTACGCACACGCAGGCCTGCGCTGTCCTTGGATACAAATTTGCGGACCTGAGAGAAGCAGAGGGGAGATGGAGACCGTGAGCGGCAGGGGTAAAGAACAGAAAGGAGAAAAATAAAGTCAATAAGAGCAGTAGGAAAAGAAAAAGGAGAAAGCAGTTGACAGTGATAGATCGCATGCTTTAATCCAGACAAAGCCCGCTTCCAAGTACAAGCATACACACAGCAAAAGATGACCAATCTTAAGGAGCTTCATTTCATTAGCACCTGTTATGAAGTTTGTTGTGTGTTATCTACACTGATGCATGAAGAAAAAAATCAAAACAAAACTTTTAAAACATGTCCAAAAGGAGTATACACAAGTGATTGAAAAAGGCACACATTGTTGCTTGTTTCCCCCATTATGGATTTCAAAACTCAAAAGGCCACAAAATGATGATGACCCCAACGTGCATAACATCAGGTAGATGCAATTTCTGCATCTGAAGCAATTTCCAGTTCCTACACCATACAAGTACTCGTCAACGTACACAGTCTGTATACATGCACGATAGAACCTAACAACCAGACTCACAGTGCTCAGACTTAATGTTTGTCTTCATCTAGTTAGAGGCATCACAAAAGAAAGGACATCACACCGAAATCTACCGTGGCATTATAAAAGAGTTGGATTTATTTGCTCGTTTACTTTGTGACCAAAATATCTTTGACTGGACTGAGGTTCATTGCTTCCTATGAACCAGCAAATCGTTAGTCAGCAGAGCAAACCAAAGAGGAGGCGCAAACAGCCAAAAGCTACACAGAGGTGATATACAATTCTCAGTATGAACTGAAATGCTAACAAAAAAAAAAAAAAAAAAACTTTTCAAAAGGTCAAAAAGGATCTCTGTGTTTCTGATGAAACTGATGTCGACATACTGCATAAAGCAGCTGGTTCAATCCGTTAGAATTTGGTGCTGGCAGGAAATCCTGTTGCCATCTCTGTTGAGTTGCATTTGCTGGATGACTGCATGGTAATGTTCAGCATGTTTGTTCATGTTCATGTCCTAGTTGGTCAACTGAAAGAAAAACTCACCTTGCTAGGCTGAGGCTCAGCTTTTGGCTTGACCATCTGAGTCCCAGGTGGTATCATGCCTTTGGGAGGGTCTTTGACTTCTACCTCCAAACCAGCATCTAAATCATTTAAAAAGGATTTACAACTCGACTTTGTAAATTCACAAGAAATTTATTGCCTCCACATAAATTTCATGCTTCTATGGGGAAAGACTTAAGAGAACGCACCAGCTTTTTGAACGCGCGTTTAGACTGAATTACCTATTTCAATGCCATCGATGGTGACGTGGATCGTATAGAGGCCGACTGCTCCTGGAGTCCAATTGGCACTGTAGGTGCCATCAGTGTTGGCACGGATGAGCATATTCTCGCTGGGTCTGTGTGGGCAATGAACAATAAGTAGACTGCGTCTCCTAGGAAAGTCTGTTCTTTTTTCTGCACCGTCTTACCTCTTTGGGGTGGGGGAAGCAAAGCGCAGCTCTTCAAAGGAGTAGTTTTCATATGCCTAAAACAGACACAGATGTAACGTAAGAGCAACAGCAAATACACTAGTTTCCCCCCCACTTTTTTTTTTAAAGTCAAGTCACATTCGCCATCTATGATACAAACTCATGATGGGTTCAACAATTTGCCTTTTACCCCTCTTTACACTTAGTGTAACTGCTGTTTGGTTAATTGAAAGACCGGCACCAATCAGATATTCATTAATGGATTACGCTACAACAACTGAAAGAAAAAGTAGCACACTGTAATTTTAATTCAGCTTCTGTAGTTGTCCGTGAGCTTGACTTTAGCTTTCTTCAAAGTGACATAGTTGGGCTACTGATACAGGCTTTCCATTTAAGTACATCATAAGCTGGAGAGCATGAACACCAGCCTTGTGACTAGCCTCTGATTGATGGCAAAGGAGCACTTTTTTCCATTACTACCATGCAACAAAAATGCACAACCGGCTTTTTGAATGTTTTATATAACAAACTAAAAGGCTGTCACTCCCAAGGTAAGCCATTCATTTTTGACTTTTTTTTTTTATCCTCTTCAGATACACAGAAGCCGTCCTTCAGTAAAAGTCTGTCAATGCTACTCTAATCTGAACCACTTGGTGGAAGAATTTCTAAGCCCTGTAACACCCTTCTCTCATTATCATACACAGTAAATGGATTAGAATAACATGGAGCTTTTACAGTCTTCAAGCTACAGGCCATACGCATCCATTTATACACATTTATGTGGAACATTTTTTTTTTCAGCTTACATCTGTACTCACTGGCAGGTGTATTCAGATTTTTTTTTAAATTTCCCAGTATATTGTTATTATCTTCTTTAGCCATTTCTAACGAAGCTCTGTTTTTTAAATAATTATTATTTAATGTTACCAAATGTTAAATGTTGTATTTCAGAATCTAACCACCCAGCTCCAACCTGAGCTACAGAATCTGCAACAGGCTAATATACACAGGTGAGGTAGCGAGTGGCGCCCCAGTTACACGATGCTGACCTTCATCATGGTAATAGCAATGTACCGAGCCTCTTTCACAATCATGGGCTCATAGGTGGCTTCCAACTTGGGCACTGGCAAACCTCCAAAGGTTAGGTCGGGTCCAGAGGAAGAAGGGGAACAGCTTCCAGGTAGTCGCTGCAACTTCTTCACATTTTCTGGTTGCACTGACTTTTTCTGTGAAACAGGTACGGCCTTCACCTCCACCTACAAACAAAACAAACACGGTGACCGACAAATTCAGTAAACTACTTTTGTAGGTTTGGCACTTGAGACACAATTACATAATTGTTTCTTTTTTTCTTTTAAGAGAGTTTTCCTGACCTTCATGTTAGGAACATGCACCACATCCCCATACTGGTCTTTGGTCTGAACCACCACAGTGGTTGGCCACCCACAGCGTATATCATCTTTGTTCAGAATCAGGGATGTCTTCTGAGGATCTGCGTAAGAGTCTGGCTGTAGCCATCTGCATTGGTCAAACAAAGAGGGAACGAATATGTAGTAACAGCCCAAGTATTATTTATCTCAAAGAATTGAAATTCAATATGAATAATTTTCTTCTGAGGTAATTTTCATTCAATTTGAATTTTGCTTTCTCATCCAAGGATGGAAGCATACCTAGCCAGACGTCCCCCACTTGAATTCTGCACACAGGTGATGAAGTCCTCAAGGAAGGAGTGCTCATTGGTTTGGATGTGCAAGGGTAGATTCCCCTCAAGGGCCTCCAGGATGGTGGGAGAGTGAGACAAGGCCAGACCCTTCCCAAGGATCCCTGAGTGGGCCTTACACACCTGAGTGGCAACAAAGTTTCGAAAGTTAAGTGCTTAGTAGAGATAGCTTCTTCTTTTTTCTTTTTCTTTTTTTTAACTTAAATAAATTATCAGGGAAGGTTTAACTTAAAAGACAATATACCTGAAGAGAGGCTTCCTCAAGAATCTCAAGATCTTCCTCCAACTCATTGCCTACAAAAAATTAAATCATGATTATACGAGTTATGCAAAAGGCTGCCTCAAATGCACCGATTTTACTTTTTTCTGTACCTATAGGAAGGGCCAAGTCTTTCTTCATTAGAGCCGCAGCACACACACTACCCAGGTAGGCCAACTCCTTCTCCAGTTGGATAATACCCTGAAATTTACAAAACATCTGTCAGAAAGGTATTTATTACTTTTTTACAGAGGACATACAAAGTGCTGTAAAACTACAGGCTCAGGGTGGGTGGCACAATTCACTGAAGAGCATCTGTACCTCATCAGGACCGGGGTTGAATTCATATCCCACAGCCACACACTTAAAGCCGTAGAAGCAGGCTTTCTCATCTTTCACATAATCTGAGGCTGTTTCAAGTGAAAAGAGCACTTCATTTCCTGGAACCAGATAGAGCAGAAATACACAGTAATGCATCTAACACGAGACAGTTAGGCAGAGCTCTGTAAAAACAATAATTTGTAAACTAATGGCTGCCTGCTGCGGCAGGTGGCTCAGTTAAGCATCATTAAGTAGAATAAAGTACACAAAGGATGCCAACAATTATCATCAACGAGCTGCAGCTGGCTTCATGAACATATGTTGGATTAAGAATGTTGTCACTACTCAATCAGAGCTCATACTTAAGTATACAACAGATTTCATTAAAATGCTGCTAGCTCTCTCACAGTAAACAAAGAATACTGGTCCTCCTACAGAATATGCATTGTCTCTGCCTCTGTGGACGCCGTGGTATACAAGTTTTTTTTAGGTGTCTTCCAGCCTGGAGTTCCCTTCTGTCGAAAGTAACGCACGATCCAGGGCAACATTTCACTCCGCTGCCTTGAAGAAGTTCATTAACCACTAAAGACTTATGGCAGAAATATAATAATCCTGCAAAGAATAATACCACTGTAGCGCAGAGGCTGATACACCACATGAGCTTTGAACAAAGGTCACTGGCGATGAAATATTATGCCAGTCATAAAGGACAGATGCATAACTTTTGTTACTAATTCAATAATGTTCATAACTGATTGCTTTAGTTTTGTTAAATGAAAAAAAATATTGGTCATATACAATCTGACCAGTTTAAATTTTTTTACATCATTCATCAGCCAAACTTGCTTTAAATACGTTAAAATGAAATAAGATTAGAAAACAAAAGCTGTCAAAGGTTGTGTCTACCAAAAGGTACTAATAATTGTAATATAAATAATAACACTATTTATATGTTATATAAACATCTGTGCCTATTGTACATTTCTGTATTACACCCTAAGGTTAACCAAAATGCGGTGGTCATTAGTTTAGTTCAGAGTTTCCCATTGACTCCACTAGTGTATATTGGCTTTTCTAAGCCTCTTGGTTTAGAAACATTGGAGTTTATTGGGATTCAATAACACTGTTGTAGCTTATTGTCCAATAAATGTTAACTTGCTATCCTGCTGTTTTGTTGGGGTTGGTCAGCTTGTTTGTTTTCACCTGGCAGCACGAGGACAGTGGTTGGCCAGCCTGTTGAGCCTGAGAACTTTTTGAGCTCAGTCCAGGTGTTGATGGTGTCGTGGATCAAGGGTTTGGCACTTAGGTTAGACAAGTGGAGTGTTCGGCTTGGGATTAGCAGACGCAGGACATCCTCTGGTTGTGCAGTGCCACACTGTGGATCAAACTCAATCGTGGTCCAGCGGACGCAGTCCGGGAATGATACCTGAAGCATGGTGAAACACAAGGGAAATCAGTTGCAACTTAAAATTCTAGAATTTTCTCTTAACACATTTTAAAACCAGTAAGCATGGCAAGAGATGCCTTACCCTGTACTGAGTGACCCCAGCTTGTTTGTAAGGGTGGTCACTCTCAATTACTGCATAATGGTTAGAGGTGGTACAAGCGGAGAGGCCCTGTTCAGGCTGGTTGCCAGTAGTGCTGTCTGTGGATTGGTTTGGGTTAAAGGTGGGTGGGGCGTATTTTTGGTTCAGGGCAGAGACAGCGGGTAGCAGCTCTTGAACCAAACCAAACACCTCAACAGCAGCCTGGATGTGAAAGAACAAGCAGTTAGCCGCAGTGCTACACCAGAGAGAAATGTGGTATTTTAAGAAGACAGGTAAACCATCTGAGTGTGAACTAATACCTTTGGTACAGATGCAGCCACGGGGCCTATGTAGGCCAGGATGAGGGGCAGGAGCATAGAGAACAGGCTAGAAGAGCTTAAAAGCTCAGGAATATCATCCACTGGAGACAAGAAAGGACAAAATGAAGAAAGGCCGAAATACAAGCAACCAATGTTTTTGTAATAGCTGTGTAAAATTTGCTATGCTTACCATCAACAGCAAATGCCCTGTGAAGGAGATCCTTTGCAGCTCTAACCACAGCACTGACCACAGACAGAGCTCTGCTACAGTTTTTGTCTTCCTCATTGGCTTTGCTCAGCAGCTGAGACTGGAGGTCCCCATCATACTCACTCCTTCAACAATGAGACACTTAAGTCAGAAAAAAAACAAAACAACTTTTGATACAAGCAATTACAAGATGCTAGCTTTATGCATACCTGTAATAGAGAATCTGTGGGATCTGTCCTCTGGTCTGGTTGGTCCCATTGCTACTCAAGCTGCAGGTGCTGAAGGTGAAGGACACACCATCGGAGCACTGCACTGTGGTCATCCCTCCGTCCCCATTAGCCGTCCGGCTACCGTAGTTCCGTAATCGCACTGCGTACTTCACCCCCTCCTGCAACACGGTAAATTTATTAAATAAATATTTGCCTTTTAACTATAGACTGTATATAAAAATCTGTACTGTCATTTTAAATTCTTGAGTTTGGCATTTTGCATGTTGACACCTTTTTATCTCTCTTTTTTTGAGCATATAGTGCCAATTCATCAGCTAGCTTGGCAAGCTAAAGGCCTTCTTTAGAGTATATGGGCGTATCACGCTAATGTTTCAAATACAATTAGCTGCACCACAAGCCATATTATCTGTCAGATATCTGCCTTAAAAACACTCATGAAGGCACTAACGACAGAAGCACAGCTGAGAGGTCTAGTTTAATGACTTAGCCTCGGAGACATTACATTATCTTAAAGCTAACCATAAGTTAAACAGATCAATATATATTAAAAAAAATTCACCCCCTACAGAGCAGTCACAAAGAGGAAATTTGTTATTAGGGCCAAACACATTTATGTACCAGGTCGTATACTGCTTATGTACCTTAAGTGGCACAGCCTTATCCAAGCGAATTTCAGCAATATCACTAGGGGAATCGTCAGTGCTGTATGTGCCCTTCACCAGCTCCAGAGATGTCCACCTGTGAGAATGCGCAGAGTCCCCTGGGTGCTCTGTCTGCGCCTGAAGGTCAAGGGAACAAAGAGATTCACAAGAATAAATAATTCAACTGACTGGAAACTAGTTCAGCAGCACCACAAAACAAATAAAAAAGCAAAAAACCTTCAGTCACTTACATCATCAGCCAGCACCTCTAGCTCATACTCATGGATGCCCCCTCCTCCATATACGCAGACACCCACAAGCACAACGCCTGGCTTATCCACTGTCAGACAGATGGCATCCGGCGAGCCATTGCCTGTGTTCCAACTGCGGCCCTGGCTTGTTTTAGTGAAGCGGTTCGGAGATGCTTTCACTGAGTGGAGCGAGTTCAGCCCATCAACCTAATAAAGGATGAAATACTAAGAAATATAGCCAAACACACGTGACGACGAAGATAAATAGAAAGACACTAAATGGTTTTTTTTTTTTAAATATATAAAAACAAAAAAAAAAAATCACAATCCATAATTTTAGGTAGCAATACTCGTAATAAAGTGTAAAATGACCAAAACCCTCCAAATGTCCAGAGTTCAAGCAAACACTGTAAATGATGGATGGAAAAGGTAAATAATTCAAAGGTTGCTAAAACATACAAAAGGCATTCACAGAAAAGAATAAATGAAAGTGAAATAAAACCATTTCATGCTTGGTATGCATTAGTAACTACTATTTATATCAGCCTGTGACTGCTGAGAACCAGACACAGCTGCAGAGGGACCTATCCAGGTACTCTGGAGAGAAAGTAGTTTCCGTGACAACAGACTTGGGGGGAGAGGGTTAAAAAAAAAAAAAAAAAAAAAAAGTAGTTGTTGAGGGCAGTTGTCAAGTAACGTTACTATGGCAACAGGAGCTAAAGAGTCATGACTGCAGTACATGAGTATAAAAAGAGTGTGATGATAATTAAATGTAGAGTGTGAACGATGGAGGCCAACAGATGTCTGCCACTCATACCTAATGACTCGGCATGCTGTATAGACAATACAGAAAAGCTCTGAGCTCTGTTTTTTTTTTAAAGCTGCAGTAAGGACATAGTGTGTCACTGAGAGAAATTACTTCAACAACAATAGAGCCTTGAGAATATGAAGAATATGGCACAAGACAGGACAAAAGAAAAAGAATGAGAAAATGCACGAGTGACAGATTTCTTTTCAAACGTTGGCTGAACTGTAGTGACTGGGATGCAAATCAAATCCCTTTGAAAACTACAAATCAATGTGATCAAAAAGGTTGCTTTGTCAAAGCCCAGAACAATAAGCATGTACAGATGAAATTTCTGGTAATGCGAGTGGGGCTTTGCAAGCGCACACAAGGACCATAGCTTAAAGCCAAAACAGTAGCCCCACATACAGGCGTACTGTGGGAGCATAGGTCAATGGCTACTAGAGCACATTAAGTTACCTCAGAGCCCAGGGCAGAGGCGGTGAGCTCAGAAACGATGGAGGCCAGCAGGCCACAGGTGTTGGAGACCAAATGTGGTGAGAACAGTTCAACCTCCCTCCTCAAACTCTTCCTCACAGGCAGCACCACAATCACCAGCATCTTCTCTAGTACTTCCCGGAAACTGGTCATGCCCATTAGGTTCTCCTCCGTCTAAAAGGTGGAAGCAATATTACTAACTTAATATGATTGTTTTGATTTCTTTTATAGGCCATCTAGGTATTTGGATGAGAATGTGATAGTGATCAAATGGAGTTATCTCAACATGTCCACTGACTGTATCGATAAACAACTAAACATTAACGCAGTGCCAACTCACATGGCTGAGCTTCTCCATATGGGCCACCAGCAGGGGGAAGCGGTGAGCAAGGGCCGAGTCATTCTCTGTGCTTACTTGTTTGACCAGTGAACGCAGCAGCACCTCCCCATCATAAGCAATGGGCAGGATGGAGGTCAGCTTGACCGATGTGTTACACAGAGCTGACATTACGGCTGCCAGGAGACGGCTGCTGGATGTACGGAAATTAGCCTCAGCGATATCCTGAAATACAGCAAAAATAATGGTGAGGGTCAGTTTTTCCCCCCTCTTTAAGCCTTCATCTGAAATTATCTGAACATTGTTAGGTAGAAAAAGGGTTTGAATAATGAAAGTACAGTAAAATGTCATCTAAAACTAAAAGATTTTTTTTAATGTGTCAACAAGCTGTATGAAATCATCATACTTGGTCCAGGCAGTTGAGCAGATCACACAGGCAGGCCCACTGCAGAGCCGGGGTTGGATAGAAGGAGTGGAAGCAGGCGGTGAAAGTGTTGTGGCACTCCTGCAGCACAGCTTCCAGCAAAGTAAGAGGCTGAGACAAGTAGCCTTGTGGGTCATTGTCCAGCTTGGTCAGGCAGTTGTCCATGCCTTCTGACAGGATCTTCTTCAGCAGACTGCGTGTCTTTCCTACGCACTCTGCCAGCTTGCTTGACTCCTCCACCACAGCCTTGGTGCTGGCTAGAAATCAAACACGGGAAAAGAAGAGATGTAATCAGAAGACACAGTTTAACTAAAATGCACTTTTTAAGAAACAAAAACATCACAATCACTGATTGTCTTCTAACTTTTTAATTGTTTTATAAATATAAATCTATGTACATACTATATATCATTTGTTTAATGTATAGTAACAGTTTGAATAAGACTCTTTTGTTGTTGCAAAGAAAGACTTTGACGTCGTCCATCTATCAGTCATCATGCTGTCAGTGATAAAGTGCTTTGTGTTCCTACCTGCAATGGGAAAAATCTCACAGATGTAGACCCTGAGCAGGCGAAGGCAGCATGTGCCAACAAAGCGCAGTCTCTCAAGGTCGAGCAGGGTGGCGGTGTACTGGAAACCCTTCAGCCCTCGCAGTTCCTCCACACCCAAAACCAAGGTGGTCCAGCTCCAGTGAAGGATACTCAGCAAAGACTCAAAACACTCCTACAACGAGATGACACAGCGTTGTTCAATTTTTTTTTTTTAAGTGACCTGTTACATAACTTGCAGAGAGACACTTGGACAGTACTCACCACTGAGACTGTACGAGCAAATGAGCGTTTAAGGATATGGACTGGTTCACTGGTTTGCTGTTTGCCTTTAGATGCATTGCCATCATTTGAAGGAAGCCTAACGTTAAAATATGAAAAGAGAATAAAGCTTATTTATTGGACAGGCACCAAAAAAATAAAACAAACCCCCCAAAAAACATGCACCACTTTTAACAAAATGAGAGTACTTGCCTGTAAAGCAGCTGAGGTATCTGACCTGCGTTGACATCTGTGCCATTGTTTGACTTCTTTGAGCTTTTGAACTGAAAGACAACACTAAATGGGAGGAAAAACACAAATCATGACACATGAAAAATCAACATGTGCAATGTAAAAGAATGTAACATATAGAAAAATAAACCATCAGCTCTACTGATTTATCACGGTGACTGTAAATCAGTTTTACCCATCATCAGTGGTGATGGTAGCCTGCCCATGGGAGCCGCAGTCACTGCTGGGACCAGACACTCGGGCCCACGCCACATACCACCAGCCAAGCTGCAGCAGCACCGGCTCATCAAACATCATTGCATATTTCTCCCTAAAAATAAGATCACCATCAGTTAAAGCCATTTAAAATGATTCTGCAACATTTTCTTTACTGAAATGGCCACAAAACTAAGTGCTAAAACCACTTTCAAAAAATACAAATACATTAACTATACCTGGCAGCACAGTCATAAGCCAGTACATCAGTCTCAGCCAGCAGATCACCGTCTGTCTCATGGTCACCACCATCGGGGCCAAGCTCAAACAGCTGCACAACAACAGAAACTGATTAATATATTATATAAATTTAAAAAAAAGAAAAATACTGCCCGTACTAACCCATAGACCCCTATAAGATACACCTATGGTAGTAATTTCAAAATCCTACATAACCTTGTTTTGACTTATGGTTTTCAAAAACTTGCACATCCATGCAATTAAAGCATTTTTTTGTAAAAATATTTCAAGGGACTGCACACCTTGATTTTGGCAGTGTACTCCCCTCGTCCCCCGAACAGGCCCAGCCCACCCAGCAGGATGTCTGCGTCGGCACAGAAACGGATGGCCTCCACAGAGTGGGCCGAGTAACCCCAACCACCACCGTGACCTGCAACATCGCATAAGGGAACAGTCAGGTTATGAAGGTCACAAAGATGATCACTTACTTTCCATGGCATTTTTTCTCACTGAATGTTACAGATTAAGCAGCTGCCTAGTTTGATATATTGATGAGATCAACATCAATATATCAAACTAGGCAGCTGCTTAATCCCTTCAATCAGTCAGTGCAAGTCCTGTCTCTTTCGGTCATTACTTATGAACAAGAACTAACTCTCAAAGCGGTTCACAACACTGTAGTCCTCCTTAGAGTAGACCTTCATCACGGCCTGGGTTTCTTCCTCAGCGCTGGCTACACCCATTTTCAGTTCCTGCATGGCAGCCAGTGTATCCAAGCAACCTAAGTGGAAGAAACAGCATAGTTCATCTTACTAACAAATGACAATCAACAGAAGTGGTCATAGCATTCTTGCAATCACATCATTTGTTTGACTGAGGTCAAATCAGTTTTCTCTTGAACTGATTAAAAGGTGATACTACAGTCTCCCATGAAAAACTTACAATAAGAGTTCACTCATAAAAAGAAGGAAAAACAAAAAGCCAGAAAAACAACTTAACATCCTACAGTTATATACAGAATAACATTTCTATAAAAGCATAAAATTAAGTCCAACTTGTTAACAACCAGTCTATCACATTGGATAATATTGAATGAACAGCAGCTAAAACTTGAAACACCCGGGAGCTACATAGACTAAGCTAAAGCCCCATCAGAGAAGTTAAGTCAATGATTTAATAAAAGGTAATTACAAAAAGATCATAAGGCCCATAAGCAATTTGACACTGTAAATGCCTAGTGTAAAGGATTACCAAGGATGTGTAGGGCTCCATGAGAGCGAGTGGTGGTTGCTTGTGATCCTGACGGTAATGCAAGCTCTGGACTAAGGATGCTACAGCGAGCCTGCAGATCTGTTGCAGAGGGCATCCTGGCATCAGCTATCACTGCATTGTAACACCACATCTCTCTGGTGGCTGGCAAGAACCTAGAAGCAGGAGGAAATAATGACAGGGATTAAACATGCAAGGAATTAGAAATATTTCTGGACTAATGAAAGTGCAGCAAAGAGTTGAGATGAAATCCAGCTTATCCCTTGGTTAACATAAGCATAGACCTCACACTGACCTCCATATAACATCATACACTGGGTCCAGACAGAGGCCAAATCCTTGCAGGTCCTCCTGCTCAGAGTCATTGAAGGTTCTGCAGCTTCCATCCATTTTGTTGATAAGCAAGCATTTAAATGGTGGTGGCTCAGACACAGAGGAGGGCACGAGGCCAATGATGTGTTTGCTGGCAAAGATCTCTGAAGTAGCTAGGACATGGGAGTTGATAAGAGCCTCATCGATTCGCAAGAATGTCTGGTCCCCACTAGCTCCGATCCATGTAGCTTTTCGTCCATATTTGGCACCGATATTGGGCATGGGAGACGGCTTGGCATTCCAGTAGGGCATGTCCAGGATCGGCCGACCAAGCTGCCCTTTCTGGAAAAGCAAGGAGAGTGTTAAGTTTCAGAAACAAAGTGCAAAAGAAATCTGCAGCACTTGCAAAAGCAATCGTGACCGATTAAAACAAAGGTTACATTTGTTACATTTAAAAGATTACTTTTGCATTACGGTAGAATTGCAATAGATTCTGTTTACTCACCGAGAAGCTGCCAAATGTGAAGACCTGCCCATCCACGAGGAGAATAGCTGTGTGGTTACTGCCTGCTGTCACCTGCACACTCGGACCAGGAAGAGCCTGCACCAGAGTTGGAGAGCCCCTAAGCAGGGAAAAAATTAAATGAATTTGTGTGTCCACAAAACTGCAGTTAATGTATGATTGTAATGTAGTTTTCCCTCTTAATACCCATGACATTTGTCTGTTCTGCTATAATTATTTAATGTTTAAATAATACTAGAATATACAGGGATAATTACAGAAACTATTCTACAGCTAACAAATAATTACTTTTACTTGAACATACATCTATCACATTAAAGAAAAAACAAGGTCATCTGACAAGAATACCTGGAGTTGACATCCCCATG
Source organism: Copadichromis virginalis (assembly GCF_057382275.1). Lineage (NCBI taxonomy): Eukaryota > Metazoa > Chordata > Actinopteri > Cichliformes > Cichlidae > Copadichromis > Copadichromis virginalis. The sequence goes on from NC_140633.1 coordinate 18,339,625, forward strand.
TCCGAGCTGCCCGTGCTGACCATACCCAAATGTGTAGACATCTCCATTCTCCATAAGCACCACTGTAAACCAACATGACGATTACTGTACTCTTACTAGTTGCTTTAAACAACTTCTATAATTATCAAGGTAAATCTAACCGAGTGATTGTTATGAGGGAAAAGCACCCACCTGAGTGGTGAAAACCACAGCTGACCTGAACTGCTCGCAGTTCACAGTCAAATCTCACAGCCCCCGGGGGGTAGGTTGTAATTTTGCTAGCATCCTTCTCCCCACGCTCACTGCTACCATCTATAAGGCAAACACTGAAGTCAGCACATTTGAGCACAGAACAGAGAGTGAAGTTTAGTAGCAGCTTTAGACCGCTGAGGTGGAAGCCGCTGCACAATCCTCGAAAAAACAGAGCTGGAGGGAAAAGAGGTCTTAAAAAAAAAAAACGAAAGGAGAAAGGGGGGAGAAAAGGGAAAAAAGAAAAAAAAAAACGATAGCAAGGAGTGACACACCGTCATAACAAAGGCTTTTGATAACCAGTTCTGTTATAGCTTACCAACAGTTTTGAAAAAGAATTGAGGGTTTTTTTGTCTCTTATGAGTTAACAGGAAGTCTGGTTTACCCTGAGCCCTGCAGGAGGTCACAGCTGTGGTGTGTGAGAGGAGGAGGTTGGGATAGAGGAGTGCCATGCATTACAGTGAGTACAGTGACTGAGAATATATTCAGGATTCTTGTTTTTTTGGACCAAAATAAATATTGACTGGCTCATGGTGCCAAAATTAGAGGGGTTAAGAAATTAGTTCATTGTCACTACACTTAATATTAGAGAATAAAAAGAGTGCTCCTAAAATGACATCTTAAGCACATGAAAGCAGTTTTGGAGGTCAAAACCAGGCACTGCCATAATGCCTGTGAAAACCATGAAGAAAAATGCTTATTAGATGCAACCTAAATGACCTACACTTACAAATGCACATCAAACATCAAAGCAAAACAGACTAATAAACCACTCAGTGATTAGTGCCAGTGGGACAAGTTATGCTTCTTATGTCTTTAGATGGCACATATCATTAGTTTTTTGCTTTACATCTGCACACAAAGTGATATATTTGACATTTTTGTAGCCAAATGACATTTTTCTTAATAAAAAAAAAAAAAAAAAAAAAAAAAAAAGGGGGGTTCAACAGGTATTTAACAGTCACATTATATTATGTTCTCTGTCCTCCAGGATTATGCTGGTTAGACGAGGGGGGGGGGAAAGAAGCAAGGATCCATCTTCATATCCAGCAGTTGTTTTTCCAAAGGAAAGTGATGTTTTATTCCAAAAAAAAAAAAAAAAAAAAAGTTTAAAAACCCACAAAAAACCCCTACAAATATATGGCCATATTCGACTTATTTGATTAATGTCTTAACAATTTCAACACTTGAGTGTCCAAACAATGAGTGTCCAAACAAAGCTTAATGTTAAGATGACACATCTAAGCCATTTCCACGAAATGTTTCACATTTAAAATGTGTCAGACTTGTCAACTGTCAAAGCTTACTCTCCCCAGTGTCTCTGCTTGTAATGCAGTAGCTTTATCTATTTGCTATGGGGGTGACGGTAAATCCAGTTAGGCAATGACATAGCTTTCTACCTTCGTCTTACTAACTGCATCGTACTCCGTGGATGAAAACTTTGAGACCTGGTGAAGATACAAGAGTCCTGCCTTCAAAGAGTGAGAGGAGGTGGGCGGGACAGCCAGATTGGGAGATAAGTCAAAGGGGTGTCTCTGCACCCGTTGAGTTAGTGAAGACCGTAGTACCTTTGTGCTTGTCCCGTTTATGCCTTAGTGCCTGAAGGGGTCTTATTCTGGCTAGGGCCTGCTCACGCTGGTTCATAAAAATGGGACCGGGGAAAACAAGGGGGCCTGGGGGAGAAAGAAACTTTCACATGCATGCACAATGCTCACAAATGGGAAACAACACATGATAATACTACACCACAACCATACACATATGCTAGAAAATGTAAAAATTAAATAAATAAATAAAACTAGAGACACAAGCAAGGGGGAAGTCACCAAGGCACGACACCCAAGCTCACAACAGCACCTGTAAGTACCGGTAACCTGAAACTTGATTATTTATTTATTTATTTTTTTAAAAAGGATGGACATACAATTAAGCCTATTTGTTACATCCATCTCCATAGTCTCTCCTATTTGAAATGTCTATCACAGAAATGTGTCCTTTCTACATCCCAAAACAAACACTTCTTCATTAAAGTTAGTCCCCTAGCTCTGAATCATACCTCTTCCCTCCTCCAACCTATGCCGGCGATTGATCCTCTGTCGTTTCTCCTCCTGGCGGATCTGAATGTGCTCCTCAATGTTGACTCCTGGAGGGGGAGGGACAGGCACAGCTGAAAACAAAAAGGCCGCAGATACAGCCAGCCCAGACAGGATGCAGGAGGAGGAGGGAAGGCAAAGCAGGGCGGAACAAAACAAGACACACATCAATGAATGATGGAGAGACATGATGGAGAAGCAACGACTCTGCACGACACAAGGATTATAACCAAGGATGAGTGACAAGTGCGCAATGTATTCAAGCAAATGCAACAAACATTATGACATGTAGCATAAGCACCATGCCTTCATAAGCTTAGCATACAGTGCTTACATTAAGCCCTGGACAATCTTTCTCAGGTATGTACAGCTAAACATATAGCTGCTACAGTCACATCATCTATATGCATTAAGATTTTAACATGCATATGATTTGTCAGTCTTTGCAGCTTTAAGTGAAATGTAAACAATGCAGGTGGTGTTTAAGCCAAGATGAATATACTGCATGAAGGACAGAGCATAAAGGATAAAAGAAGAGCATATTTTCATGAAGGCGCAACAACCAGCGCAAGTAGCTCTCCAGTTGTTTTACATTTCCCTGACCTTTAAGATGGGGAGTTGTTTAATGATGGACGATGTATCTGATTTCATACTTTGCACAGATTTGGAGATATTGTGATTAAAGCAGGATTCCCATTTACCTGCACTTTAATCTATGACCGATTTCTACTCTTTGATCACCTTCTTATTAAAATGGTTGAGACTTGGTACTATGGATATAGAATGAACAGAACAGAAGTGACTACACATGAATCGCTTTAATCTCAAGTTATTTAAATGTATATCAAATTATAAATAGCACTATTTCTAAGTTGGCAAACAGAGTGCTTCCTCTCTTAAAAACCAAAAGGAACGGCTTTATTATTAATACTGATCCTAAAGTAGAAACAAAAAGGACAACAAAACTGAGTACACTTATTAGGGCTGTTCGATATAACGATATATATCGGATGAGGATATAAAAACGTCTATCGTTTCATTTTACGCTATCGTTTGTTTCGTGGTGTTGCAAATAAACTGTTTACGGCAATATTTTTTCACTGTTTTGATGGTCAGTGTAGTGGCTATATTAATTTCTTAAAGTTCTCTCTTTCTCTTATATTTAATATAACCACAATACTGACGGACAAGCGACTGTTTGTATGTGTTGTTGTTAGCAACAATGATGGTAAAACCATCGCGTGGCTCTGCCGTCCGCTTGTTTATTTTCCACATAAACCTTTCACAATAAAGCTCAAGATCCTGTTGAGACTTTTCAAAATAAACTGAATCACGTGAAAGAGTATGCAGCGTTTACGGATGAGAAGCAAAAAAAAAAAAAAAGAGCCGTCAGGTGCTAAAAAATAAACCTTAGACTCAAATGTTAGAACGGGCTTTTCCACGCATCACGCCGTGTAATAAATAATCACAAAGAAAACGGCGGCCATTATAACTTATGACTAAAAATGTATAGTTTCATGCATCTGTTAAAACACTGGACTCCAGGCACATGACGCCCAGCTGGAAACACTTCACGCAAGTCAAGCTGCCCGAGATTTACAGAATTTACAGAAAATGTTAAAATTTTATGATTCATTTCGTCATCGGACGATAGAGGTCTTATATCGGGATATGAGATTTTGGTCATATCGCACAGCCCTACTTATGATGTCCACTAAACCCAACTGTATAATCATCAAAATACATAGACCTGTGAACATTGGATCTTTCTCAGTTTGGGATTTATGGGCTTTATCTGTGTTTGCATTATTCCTCAAAAAGTAACCAGAAGCATTAAAAAACAAATAAATAAATAAAGCTACTGCACAATACAGGAAGAATGCAGCTAAACCAAAGCCATAGTATCACTAATGAGAAGAAGCAGTGGTCATCCACTGAGAGCAGACACTATGGATTGTAACTCTGGTCATCAAGAGAGAAAACGAACAATGCGAGGACACTGCATAACACCAGGCTCTATGGATGGTGTCAGAGAAAAAATAAAAACAACAAGCTCCTTGCTATTTGGCAAAAAAAAAAAACTACAAGATTAAACTTTGCTAAAGAACGAGAAAAGAAATGCGATGTCTATTGAGAGCACACATTCTTCAGTCAGATGACATCAAGATAAATCTGCTCAGCTCAAATAAGACCACAACTACAACAGTCAATGCAATGACCAGCAGCGAAGCAGTGAGGTGGGAGTGCGATAATAAGGGGCAGCATGAGAGCTAAAGGTCTTGGGGAGAGAACATTTATAGATGGCAACCATAAATGCCTGTGGATATACTAAAATACTGGCTGACAAGATAGCACCCGGTCACCAGAACCCTTCCAGCATAACAACAATTCGAAGCACACTGCCAAAACCACACAAGAGGAGAAACTATCTCGCCTCACTCGAATCCAACAGAACACCTTTGGGGAGTCTTAAAAAGAAAAATGGAGCAACATAACCACTCTAGAAAAGAGCAGCTAAAACTATTTGTCTCTGAAGAGCAGATTTTTCTTTCCAGAAATTTTGTGCAAAGAGCTGTGAAAAGCCATCATTCTAAAAAGTTGAACCTTTTGTTTCATAAAAAAGGAAGAACAACCTTACTGTAAAGCATTTACTGCAAAGTGAATCGTTTGATACTCTAGCAACACTGCACAGGCGTGTACTCACTTCTGTTATGTTGACAGAATTGCAGCCTCTAATTTAGAACTGCCAGACCAGAGGGTAGTGCTGTTATGCACCGCCATCCTCTGTATTTACCACGATTGGATGCCACAGAATAACCACATATACCTCTACTCTCAGCAGTCCATGTAACTTCGTGTTCTCCTGTTTATGCGGGAAATGTTATATCCTGCAGCTTAACAATGCTGCGTGCCACTGTTGCTCTCCCAAATGCAGGTGTAAACCATGCAGAGGACTCAAGGACTTCTTGGAAATGCCGTTTCTCTATTTCTCACTGTGATTGGCAGAGCAATTTCAGAACGATGAGATATGTGGCACACAGAGAGTCCTTTTTTTTTTAATCCTTACTTGAATATTTCATTGCCCACTCCCTTTGCACTTTTACACTCACATGAACCAAAATAGCATGGGCAGTTCTTTGGCTAGCTCCTTGCATTTGTCACTGCGCCAACACGATTAAAATCTGGGCTTTAATATGCTGGAAGATATCATTTAGCATACCTAACAACAGGTCCAATGGAATCATCTCCTTCACAGCGTCAAAGATGCCTCTCTGCCTGGCCTCCTGACCATCGAGCTCCCTGGCACAGGCTTTGCAACAGCCACACGCTGAGCAGCCAGACTCTCCAGATCCACAGCCACAGATACTGGTTCAAAGTAAACAAACAAAACAGATATTCATATCACTTTTTTTTTTTAATGCAGTTAAAAAGATCCCATCAGTCACGAGTATTTTTTTGGTTCCTAAGAACACAGATGCTGTCCTGACATAAGTCTCTTACCCTCCCGGCACTCTGTCTGGTCGTCCACTACTGACACAACTGGCACCGTAGCCAGTGCAGTCTCCACACACTGTGCAAACCATGCACTGGTCCAATTTCCACTTGTGCATGCCTGGCTGGCACATCATGCTCTTCTCTTCTTTCTCCTCCAACTCATCCTCTAGGTCCTCATCCATGGCTGTGGCCATGTTCTCAACACCAAATGCTACAACAGATATGTCCACAAAAAAAGAAAATCATCAGATCGATCAGAATTTAAAACGGTACTTAAATGGAAAACTCAAATTGAGTGATTTTATTATGTTTATCTGTCTGTGTGTGTTTGTCCATCTTCTCACCTTTTCCTGCCTGGCTCATGGCTCCGGTGTCTCTACCACACTGGCCTTTGTTATTCACCCCAAACGTCCACACTTCACCGTTTTTGGTCAGAACACATGTGTGAGCCTTACCCATGGCAACCTGAGTTACAAAATGACCTTTGAGGTCTGTCACCTGACCTGTAGAGAGGAAAATAATATTGAATATAAAGATTTTAGAGAATGAGCAATTCTTTTGGACACAAATTTTAATTATTGTAGAGCGTTGATTAAAACAGACAAGGGAATGTTGAAATATCTATGCTCCGTTTCTGTCAACTCACAGGTGCTGTCACTGTATATAGCATCTTTGCCAAACATGTAGAGTTCTCCATCCTTGGTGACAATGCTGCTGCTGCCATTGTTGCATGCTGTGTACACGGCTGTCTTGGTCTCCAGTTTGATCATTTTCTTGGGCTTGTACGGCTTGGGCTGTCTACGACTTTTAGCTGAAAAAAAGAACACAACAGACATCACATTTAGCTTCTCAGCCAAGTTGGCTTTCATTCCAGTTTTAACAAGGTGAATGTTTGAAAACAGTCATCTCACTAGATTCTCCATCTTCCCCTTTGCTGGCAGACCCTGTGAAGAATACACTTCCATCTTCAGCCACTAGCAGCGCATGAGAGCCATCATGGCCGACTGAGAACTGGACAATCTTCGGAGATTTCGTAACGGGCAATTCCACCCATTTCCCTGCTGATGGGCCACCCTGTTTTATACCCAGACTCTGGTATTTTCCTGTATAGTAGATCTAAAATAAAACACAAGGAGACTCATTTAAACACATGCAAAAAGACTGAAAACAGTTTGGGTTTTAAAAGAAAATTTAAGATTACAAAATGTTAGTCTGAGGCTCTTATACTAAAGTTTGTTTGTGTTTATGCTGCCAATTCAAATACAAGAGCTTTTAGTCATATATGTAAAAGTCTGGTGTGGTATGCAAAATAATTTTTATGACTCAGATTATCCAGCACTCACTTTGGAAACAACTCCACTACCTCCAGTAGCATTTGAGAGAACAGTAGCATGCATTAAGCATACCCAATCTGGGTCATGAGTTAAATGCTTATACTTTCTTATGGATAAAATTCATCTGTTCCCATTGTACCCATCCACTCTTGGTAATATGCAGATAAAACGCGTTGTGAGTTTAGGTCTCTACACAAAGGAATGTGTAACACACAACTATCCTAGACTGCTATCTACTGCAGAAGAGAAGCACACTGTGCCACACTTACAAAAAATAAAAAGGCACAAACAATCACACACCCAAACCACATTCATAGTTAGCATTCTCATCTTATTATACAAGAGAGTATTGTAAACCTCTGATCACTTAATTACTTGTATCGACAGTTTTGATAACACCTGTTGATTCTACTCTTATATAAATTCAAAAACTATAGGAAGCTTCTCTTCCAGTCTGCCTTGTTGTGCCTCCCTGAAGTTGCTGACATTGTACTGTAGGGCGAGACTCACTGCATAGCTGGCTGAAATACAGGAACGCCAGTTCAGAAGCTTTTTAGCTCAGCCTGCCTATAACCACTAATAAAGGCTGTGTCCTGACAGCACAAAAAAGGCAGACATTAAGACATAAAAACAACTCTGTAATTTTGTATTATTTAAAGATAATTTAGCTAAGAGGGCTAGCAAACATTTCCTAAACATAAAGGTCTGTCTTATTAGGCTTTTCTGCAGCTTGATGTTGGAAAATCTGACTAAGGCTAACTATGTACAGATGTTATAAACTGCAGGAATGTTAAATTGTACGATGGGCTTAATGCAGTCAAACAAGCAGGAACACAACTGAGTCCTTCCCCCACCACAGGTTCACCCTTCAAAGTGCCTGGTTTGTCATTGGCAAGACAAAAGCTCTTAAGCTCAGCAGCTGAAGCGCTTCCAACATTCATTTTTGTTAAACATTTCAGACACGCCACCAGTCTCACCTTTCCTGAGGCAGTTTTCATCAGAGCAAACTCCCTGCCTGCTCCAAGCAATGCTGCCTCTTCATCAAAGCCTGTGCCTGAGAGAAGAACATAGCATTTAGAGCCAAAAACACAAGGGGACAGGATTGGAAGTACTGTGCACCATTTTTAAAAAAAAAAGAATCCCATTAAGTTATGAGCAATTTTTGACACATTTGCAACCTTGCAAACACAAGTATACTGCAGAATGCTTCCAGCAGGTATACAAAAGCATGTGAAGCTTTATTACACATATTATCTGTATTTTGCATCACTTACTGATGATGTGCAGATCCTTCTCGAGGTCAAAAAGAGAGATGCCACAAGCGTGCAGACATTTCCTTGCCAGCTTAAGCTGCAGTTCCTGCTGCAGGGCCGGGTCTGAACTCATAGTATAGATCCGTACTACAAAACCATCCTGCAGGAAAGAACACAGCTTAGCTTCATGGCAAAACACTGCAACAGTGTCACGTATGGTCCAGGCCCATTTAACAAAAGACACTTCTGTTTAGAGAAAATGCATCCCTGCTCCCATCATTACAATGGGTCACACCCAAAGTGAATAACTAATGAACTGCATGAAGAATCAATTACTCATTCATTACAACTTATTAGCTAGTCTGCTGACTTAGCCTCTGGGGATAACGGACAATATTTTGGGGGCTTTTAGTGTGGACATCTAGCCCAAAGCTTCTATCTCAATCTGCTCATCATTGTGTATATTAAAGCACATTCAATCACTCTTTTGCTTTTCATGATAGCTGTTTACATGTATGCAGCCAAAGCCCTCTCAAATAAAGTCAATAGATTTTGGACTACAAACAGAAAACAAAAAGTTTTAGGTGCAAAAAAATCTTGTCCATTCTTCACAGGTTCTACTTATTAATCAACTCAGAATTGTGTTTTATATATAAATTAGTGGAGAGAAGTACTGAAATCCCCTTCAGTGACAATATTAATAGCATGGTGTAGAGCGTGACACGCTGATTGATCACATTGATTCATGGCAGAGCGCAGGACATATGACTATGGCCGTGACGATTTACAGAAAAGAAAACAGTAAAAATGGGAAGACCTCGAGGAAATAATTATAAGATAACAGGGATATAACTGAGGGGTGGATGCTGGGACGTGGGACTATTCTGGTTTTCACTGCGTGGTGATAATGACAGACTCATCTAATGTGCTTTAATTTCCACAGAGCAGAGCATATGGGCCTCAAATCATTAAACTCCAACTATAGGTGGTTTAAGCTGCCAGCTGATCACTATAAATGCATATAGCTTCTGAGCCCCATGCAGTACTCCACCCCCTTTGATTAGTGTAGAAACAGCCTTGCTGCAATGGCAGATATATGGATTTCAGAGACTCCCCTCCCCCACTCACATTACAGAGTGCTTATGCAGATAACTGCTTGAGAGAGTAAGCTCTCCAGAGAATACCCACATGTGGTGCCATTTGCCTCACTGCCACACACACATATACACAACACACACAAACACAGCTGGACCCCCTGTACGGCACAGCTGGTGATCAGCTGAGAGTCTTTTTGGAGTGAGGGAGGGACAGATGCCTCACTGGTCCAGTCAAGTTGAAAAGTTAACCTCATTTTAACTAACAAAAGGAAACGAAGCAGATAGCACTGTTAAGAAGGTAAGGATGTCATTGCACAAGTGCGTGTAAAAATGATTTGTCACTATGAGAATTCATACCAGCTGGTATGAAGTGGCCATCTTTCCCCATTCAATTCAAGTTTGACAATTCAAAAGAGAAGCAAAACAATTCTTTGTATAGCCCTTTTTCCATTTTTACCTACTTGGGGCGGCTTGGTACGGACTGACACAGGTTTTAAGGTTTTCCATTAAGTGGTAATATCTGGTACCAGGTACTTTTTTTAGTACCTGAAAGCGATCCGAAAATGTGAGACGTCAGACTGATCAGCACATCTACCATTGCCTTGATGTCTGCTTTTGTTGTAGCGTTCATGTCACATACAAATTATGTCACGGGATGCTTGGCTGTGTTGTTATAACGACCCCACACACTTAGGTTGTACTCTATTGCAATGGAAAACACACTGAGCCGATCCAAGTAGGTACTAATGGAAGACGTGCTTTTCTGAGCGAATCAGCGACTTGTTTTTTGAATCTGGGAACTTCAAGGTCCAAGCGTGGTACTCCACTGGTAATCCATAGATGCTATGCAGAGCAAACCAAACAACATACCGTCCACAGCAGCCACCGTTTTTTTGCTTCTCTTAATGTATTCTTGATATCTGATCGCACGCCATAGCGAACACTGCTGTTTTTCCGTTTGCAAATGTTTCAACTAATTTTCAGTCAGCCTACATATAGCATTCTCACTGCTGGCCTCTGCATTGGTTGAATTCCTTAATCCTGCTTTCTGCAGAGCCTAAAAGCTATGCAAATGGCTATAAATGCAGGGCCATAAATCCAGCAGTTGCTTCTGTTGTCAACAGCAAGTTTCTTGATGCTTCCTGTGTAGTCATCAGATGAGTAGGGCAAGACTTCCTGTTCCATCTGCCAGTCACCGTTAATGAAAGCAGATAACTTTCAAAGGCTTAAAGCTAAATCGTTGTTTGACAGATGATTTCACAACTGCATTTAGGCGAAATACGCTGCCTCTCTGCCTTGCCATGTTAATGGACAATCTAAGCCTGTTCAAACATGATTTGTCTATTGACCATGGACTATAAGCAAACTACAAATGGAAACCAGATAGCTTCCTGCACCGAAAGCCTTTTACCTTGCCTATAGATTTATATTAATGTGAATAAATTTGCAACTATCTTAATTCAAAATTCAAAATTCAAAACTACAATTTCATTAGAATTAAAAAGAAAGTGGGTGCATAATAAAGCCAGCTCTCTCCCCTGTGTTTACAGCAGACTCAGCAGTACAGATGCACAGCTAGCTTCTTCAGGGTTTAGTTAAACATGCAGGAAAAACATATATTTTGCATACTGAATCAGTTTCAGTTTAAGTTCACCACATTCTTCTAAGAGTCTAAAAAAGATGAAGTGTGTTACTGTAAAACTGAATACTGATGGGCTTTAGCAGGAACACTAAACTTACATCTTTGCAGGCTGCAATCTGGTTAATATATTCTCCATCAGTGAAGATGATGTTCTGTCCATCTGAATGCTGACCTGCAAAATTCAATGTGATGGTTAATATACCTGATATTTTGTTCACTGAAAATTTAATGCCTAATTGAGGTGTTTAAATACAAGTCAATAAATCACCTGGCATTGCAACCGTCCCCTCATGCTCCAGAGTCTCAGGGTTGATCTTCAGGGCCGACATACTGTGGTTACTTGTGTCCCGATACAACAAATACCCCTGAAGACAAAACACAGATGATCAATGAAGTCAATGACTAGCTCCAATCGTGTTTATATACACACACACACACACGTGTATACGTACATATATACACACACATGTGTATATAAATACGTACATACACGTACACATATTTCAACGTTTTCTTTATTCTTATTCAACAAAATGTAAGAAAAATGTGTACATGTCAATATTTGCATTACTCACCTGAGCAAAGCCCAGCCAGGATCTTTTCTCCTTTCGGTTTCTGATTCGAGACGTGGAGTTGTACACGTGGCCCTGTGAGGAATTGAATACACACGAGAAGACAAAAACTAACAGTTACAAGCCTTAAATAAAGTCATACAAAACAAAAAAGGTTTATTTGATGAATAATGAAAATGATCTTAATTTTCACTTTTAAAGCACTGCTGTAAAAAAGTTGGAAGAAAAACCATGTTGCTCCAAACAAATTTTTTTTCCATAAACTGGGTATTTTTTAAAAAAATAAAACATTTTGAAGTTTTTTGAAGCCAAGTCATTTTCTGACGCTGCAGAAAGCTTTTGAAAAATTCAAGCAATATAACTGCACAAAGCTGATATGCAGCTCTTGCTATCAGCTGATATGCAGCTCTTGCTACGCACCCTGACAGTGCCGCTGTATCCAGAGCCCACTTTGTAGAGTCCATCCTTGCAGAGCAAATACAGGAAGGAACCATCAGTCTGCAGGAGGCAGCGCTCATCTTCATCAATGGTCACCTCCTTCAGGACCCACTTGTTCATCAAGGCTGCACGTTTGATGCCATTTCCAAACCAATCCTGGATCTGAATCTTTCCCACCAGAACAGCCTGTACACTCCTCTGTAACGCGTTCAGTATGGTGGGAACCTGGTGAGATTTAGGAAGACAAGAAGGAAAACTTGCAGTTTCCTGTACATTTTTTTGTCTGTGGCATTTTCACACAATCTCCCATGGCAGCCATTACACATACTTCTGATCTTACTGTTAACACAAAAGCAAACAAACACAAAAGAAAAAAAAGAAACGGAACATAGACAGGCGCAGACCCACATTTCCCAAAAAGCCTGACTGCCATTGTGATGATTCATAATCCAGTTAATACATAAAAGATAAGCAAAGAAGGGGAAAAAACAAATACAAACACAGCCCAGTGTTTATATAGGATAAAATGTGTGAGCCTACAAGTCCCCGCTATGCCACAATCACATGTGGAAATTGCATCCAAATGCAGAAAAAGGAGAAGTATGTTTTCAGTCACAAACCCTTTCCACTTATTAGCACTTGCTGTTCAACTTGGCAAAGAATTCGAAAGAACAGCTTGGTATAGAGCAGAGGAAATAAAAAAAACATTGCAAAAGACAAGCTATGGACAGAAGCAAACAGAAGAATGAGTAATTGGCGGAAGAATGCAGTCAGGGTAAAATAATCAAACCGGAGATCAGAGCAGCCTGACATTTTCCAAAACTCAATTTGTGCTGTCCAGACACTGCCCTGAGACTCCCTGCACTGAGAAACGCATGGAGCCAGGTTCCTTTATCCACTTCAGCATGCACTTTGGTAATCAAAAACATGTTTACCAATATGGAGCACATGAGAGAAGGGTTACATGTTCTGGTGGAAAATGTTTAGAAACTGAAAAGATCATATTCAACGGATTCCAGCTTGTGCTTAACCAAAGAGGATCACATAAATGTCTACTTCCAAGACATCTGACTGAGATTTAAACAGATAATCATTTAAATATTGTGAAATCTCAGAATGTACTTGTTCTAGAAACGCATAACAAAAAAGTACAAAGACTAGGGTGGACTGACACTCTTCTTACATTGTCTTTGATTTCGAAAATGAATCATAGACATGTAAAAAGAGTTAAGACACACATGTACAATCAGTCAAATTTGTTTGAATTAGTTGCTTACCTGTATTGTCTGGCAGGCATGACTGCCATTATTTGTAAGAATGGCAGAAACTGCCTGGAGGATCTTCCCCGTGTCTCCCCAGGCCACCACCAGACTGAAGAGGCAGGCACAGGACAGCGCAGTGATGGCCTGTCCCGTTGGGTCATTGGGTCCTGTGCTCCGAACCGTGGTCTCCAACAACAACTGGAAAAGAGACTCTGGCAAAGCAAAAGAAATAGTTGGAAGGTTGGCCATTTGAGGAAACAATTAAAGTGTAATATGTAAAGATGGCTGAACAAAGTAATAACGACAAACGTTATATATTTGGTAGATTCAACATAAAAATAAGCATTTTATACTTCAAATACAATATGCTAATTACATTGGAATGCATTAGACAGTACACATACTGCTTTACCTAACACATCAGGTGGCTCAGTCTGGAAGCCCTCAGGCTGTTGTCCCTGCAGCATGTCCAGCAAGGCCTGCAGGCTACGCAGGCACAGCAGAGGGTGAGAGAACCGAGTCTCTTTTATCAGCTCAAAAACCCCACACAGGCCAATGCCAATGATCTGCAGATGCACCAAAGGAACACGGTTTCTATGAGCTAATCAACAACGCACTCCAAGTTAAATTGCTTTCTTTTATATATTTTAAAACAAACAGATGAGCATGCCCTAAAAGGTTTGAAGTGGATGTTTACAGTCAATGCCACTACATCTGATCAGGGCCCCACAGCATGCAGAGGACTACGAAGGACTTAGATTTTGTATAATGACAGACCTACTTGGCTATGTGGAGAAGAGTGGAAGGCATTCAGCATTCCCCTCTCAGAATTGCTTGTTAGTGAATCACATAATGATTCAAATGTCCTTTCATGTCTCATTGAAGAACTTGTTTTGTGAAAGCTTAAAATCAGTGTAACGAATATAGTATAATGGATTTTTTTTTTTTAATGTACAGGAGGATACAAATGGCACAGCACGAAAAAATAATGGAAAATTGCAAAACACATAATATTTTTAAAAAGACTTTCAAGATTTTTGTAGCTGAGACTTCACTGACGCTTACGATCACAGTGTTTGTTAGCCACCGTTATTGAGCTAAAATTAAAGATCAAATTGGCAAATATATCAATACCAATCATTTCATAGGTATCAGTGATAAAACAACATTTATCTTAACAAAACTGATTAGTCAGGATTATTTTTAAACAATGAAGTGTGAAACAAAGAGTGAAAGATCACTAGATCGGGACCAGAAGGAGACAAATCCCTGAGAGGATTGCATCGTGATGGGGATCTGGTTTTTAAAAATAAATAAAAATAATAGTAATAAAAAAAAAAGTCAAATCCAAAAATGCTGTGAACGAGGGAGCAGCAGCACTCAGTATTCATAAGATGCAAGTATTTTCATTGAGCAAAAATTTTCTGTCATGCAGATTTAGAAAGCTAATTTAGACAGTTTTATTAGAAATCAAACTGTAAAATTTGCTCCCAGGTGTAAATGTCAGCCCGGCAACAGCAGGGGCACAGAGTGAATTTATTTTTCTAACAGGCACACGGAGAAAAGGACATAGTTGGGGAAGCCTCACAGGATTTGGGGTGGGGGTTGTTTGAAATCTCTGGTAACACAAACCTCAATTATGACAATAAAAACAATAAGCCCTAAAGGATCTCACAGATCCATCAAAAGAATACGCTGGCTCGCTTTAGTAGGAAGTGCAGCTAACAACAACATAAGCAGCTGATATTGCTCTTCCTTGCTTGTACCTTTGGCAGCTTCACGGCTGGTTCGCGGTACTCCTCCTCCTCCTCGCTGTCTGAGTCGCCGCTCTGTACCGAGCTCCTGGAGGCCAGCGCCAGGGAGGCCTCTCTTTGCTGCCAGTCCAGCACACAGTGCCGCACGTTGCAGTAGACATTGAATGCAGAAGGGTTGCTGTGTAGCTTGATGTCTGGCACGCAGAGTGCTCCATCTAGACTCTCGGCCTGTGTGGAAACAAGAGTGAGGAGGGTCGGTTAGAAAATCCTCATTATAAACCACATTTATAAACTGTAACATCAATATTTATAGTAAAATTCAATACACTTTGGTACAGTAAAATAACTGCTGTACATTGACAAGTAGGTAATCCATTCCTCCTTTGTGTACCTCATGACTCAGTTACTTTAGAAGGAATTTAATTTGGCCCACTGACGATACCCTCCCCACTTCTAAAGCACATTGCCTACTGACCACAACAAATGAGGTAAGAATCCCTCAGAGAAAATCTCCCGAAATCTACACCTCAGGGACTCTGTGCAGATGTTTTCTGTTACATGCAAGTTGAAACAAAATTATATAACCAAAATAAATTGGGAGTGTAAGACGTCTGCTGAACACCATATTTACACGGTTAGTTCCATCACTGTCCTCTCACGTGGTGACTGTGAAAATAAAGAACTCTTCATTCTGCTTCAGACTCCTAAGGACACTTGCTTTGTACAGACTAGGCGAGCGTTTCCCAATTTCAAGAACCGCTCAAGACCATTTTCACGGTTGCAAAAATTAATTACACAATATTCTGAATAAACAGTGCGCAAACGTGTCCTTTAGTCCACTTAGTTCGAGGTGAACTTAAAAGTTAAACTGAAAAAATGCTTAAGGATGTCTTTGCAACAAAAAAGGTGGTGAAATTAAAGTTTTAAAAGGCACTCAAGAGAAAATAAGCTGGCATGGCCAAGTTATTTCTAAAAAAATAAATAAAAAGATAATAATAAACGTAAATCATCACTGTTGTGCAGTGAGGTGAGAAATTTAAAGCAGATAATTCTTCAATTAAAAATATTTTTAAAAATCCTCATTATGTTACACAATTATAATTAAAAGGTTCAATTATTAACACTGAACAGGCAAACAGTCTACAATCTCTACCCATGCCTACTGGGATTAGAAACAAAAAGACATTTTAGAGAAGTCTTGCTGATGGTGCCTCTTGCATGTTGTTTAATTGTGTTACACTAAGTGCTGTTTGTAATATCAAGTCAGCCATCACTGATGTAAACGAGTTGGACCAGTCAACAGGGAGAATTTGCATCCTAATCATTACATCAAAGATTAAGGACTCCAATCCAAATAATCACTGGAGAAACTACAGCTCACAGAGAAACTTGATAAACTAACTGATAAGCTTTCACCATCCCACCAAGCAAAGCATTTTGATCTACAGTCCTGAGGCAACCTCTAGAGAATCACATTGATCGATTGTCCCTCTCTCCCAGTGTTGCACTTTTGGCATCACCGTCACAGAGGGTGATGTCATCTATTTGAGAAGAAAGGTCATTCATTTTCAGCTCAAATCAGCCTCCAGCCCTCATCTAACACTTATGTCTCCTGCTTTCCTACCTAGCCTCTTGTGACCAAGTGACTGTGCAGTATTTACAAAGGAGCACATTGTCTGCACGGAGCACTTAAAGCCTTTTTGAACACAGAAGACTGTAACAACCCATGAAGCAAGGAAAATATGATTTCTGAGGAGATAAAGTAAAAACCGAAGGGTAAGGTACATCAAAATCCTGCAAGCTGAAGCTGTGGGTTTAATGCAAGAAGCTCAGCAGTTTTGGCCCGTCTCTACAAGAACTGGATACCAAGACATTTATTGTTTGATTAATATTTATACAATTTTTTTTGTGTCTTGCTTCCAAACCGTTCAAGCTTCAACCCTATATTAATAAGCATGAAGACATTATTAGACTAGATGGTCATCTGATTAAATGTAATTCAAAGATTTGGAGTTAATGCTAGATAAAAGAAACCAAAATCTTTAGTGCAAAGAGGTACTTAAATTACAACATAAAGTCGTACCTACGGTTTGTTACTTTATAAATGTTCTTAAATACAAAAAAGAAGGGGAAAAAAAAAATCTGGTTATATCATGTATCAATTATGTGAATAAAAATGATTTATATGATCAAAACAATACGTTCTGATCGCTATAGACATGTCTCCATCTACATAAAGCAATTGCAGTAGCTTTTATTTAATTTTTAACTGTTACTTCTGCAGCTCATCTCTGTATGACAGCACTAGGCTTTGAGACATATTTGAAGTAGCAGCCAAACTCAATATTGTGGGTTCACATGCAGCACACTTCACCAAAATAGCTTTTTACACCATCACTACAAGAGCCGCAGCAGTATAATGATAAATTAAATTTTTCAGGAGCATTACTCATCATTTCATGCCATTTGAGAGAGCAGTGTGGAGAGCACCATCATGGAGAGTGGTATAGAATTTCCATATATGTTTGCAATACATTAGCAGTCCTAAGCTACTGCAACCAACCCTTTACTGAGCAACAAGAAGTCATGGACCACAGATGAAAGATAAATTGAAGACAAGATATCCTGACTTTTAGTCCATAGCATCATGAATTGCCTAACAGATGTACTCTAAAACAAGTTCAAACCAAACCCCAGTCAGCCTAGCAACTGTCTGTTTTAACTCAAGCTTTTTAACTCAAGAATCTGTACGTGCTAAAAGGTGGCCTTTGATGTAGCATTTGATCAGAAAGACAGAAAAAATAAAATAAGCTGTGAATTTTAAACCAGCTTATGTGTCCACCATCAGTTACCATGGTGATCTAGCCAGATTAAGTGAGAGCTATCTTCAGCTACTTCCAACAATGTAAACTCTGACATGAAGTTCAGCATACCTTGCTAACCCATTAATCAGGTTTTATACCATGTCCCTGGTCTTTTGACAGATCACCTCTGTCTGCTAGACATCCAAGCCTACCTACCAGTGATTTACATTTGTGATTAGGGTGAAATGTCTCAATCAGCGATTTATGCAGGACGCATTAACAAAAGAAATATCAACTCTCTAGGACTGCACTAACTTTATAATCAGACAGAGGTGCCTCCACTACACATGTTAAATTGAATGCGTGGTGCTATACTTGCTGATCATTGTCATCATGTTTTCTGGCTTTGTCCTGCAGTTTCTTCCTATTGGTTGCACATAGTATCATAAATAAGATCAATCATCAGCTCAAAGAGCATCTTTGATTTGAGGTATTTAGTTCTGTCAGCACATTCCCCAAAGAAGGAAATGAGCAATGACGCTTCAGCCTACAATATTTATTAAAAATAAAAATAAAAATGAATTTGCAGAATTGCTTTTGTTCAATTTTGAGGAAGTCAAACAGGAAATCTCTAGATAGACTTTCTACAAAAATCTGTGATTAAGATTGATATAGACTTTTTTGTAATAAACATCAGTGATGGGAAACAGCCTCAAAATTCAACATTTAAAGAACTTTGCTATAATTATATTTATGATGATATAGAAAATACTGGACAAGATTTTATCGATTACTGAAGCTTGCACGGCAGTAGCATTTATTAGTCCAAATGAAATGAAGGCCATCTTCCAGCCTTCTTTTCCAATGAGCCACTGTCATTGAGGACAGAGTACCTCATTCAAAATGTGAATCTACTGCTTCAAAGTGCCAGCAGCATTACAGAGAAATAGTAGTGACACAGCATTATATGCAGTGTCACAGAATAAGTCAAATGTAATGTAGGCACAAAAGTAGTAAGATAGCATCTTAACATTTTATTTTAACCATGACTAAAGTGACATCTCCTTGTAACCATTCAAGAACTGCGCAATACTGTCACATATTAAAACTGACAAATATTTTCCACCTGGTTTTTTCTTGGTTCCAGCTTTTAATTGCTAAAGCCCTCCTTTTCCACCACACAACCATGTCATTAGTTTCCATCCACGTTTGCTCTTCCTTTTGACAGGAGCGCTCCAGCAACGCTTGATTGAGTCACTAGTTTACTTTTAGGTCAATCACCAGTTCATCCCCCCTTTTACATCCCTTCAGAGCCTGGATATACTGAACTGTGTGTTTTTGACTTAAGTGGTCAAACAAGTTTGTTGTTTTCACCTTTAGCTAGAAAAGCTTTATTGTATATTTGGCAAAATACTGCGCTTTATTGAAGGGCATGCCTTCTTTTTTCTTTTTAGGTACTAAATTGTCACTCGAGGTTGATGCACTGCTCTCATTCTCAGACATGTCTGGGATTGTGTTGTCATCCTGCCTAGGGAATTATTACTTTGCTCTGATAACACCTTATAACCTCCTTTGTTTTTAACCAGTATTAACCCAAATAATATGGCCCAGCTACCCACACCTACTGGTGACATTTGATCACTTCCTTTCCATTTTGATACTTTATGCACATTAATGTGCTGTGGTATTTATTTCTTCTTCGTTTGTTGAAATGCGTGCAGAAACAGAGACACTATTGATTATATTTGCCACATCATTCGTCGAAATTATTTCACATTTCCCATGTATCAAAACATTCATACAGCTATGTCAAAAAGTAGTTCAAATACAGGAAGTGGTCACATTTATTTAGTGCGGCAACTAAAGTACATGCAATTGAGGACTGGGACAAACACATTAACTCTCAACAGTCCCCAGACTTTATTTCCTTCACATTTATTCATTCATTCATTCATTCATTCATTCATTCATTTTTTAAATGAATTCAATCCAGGTTTTAGATGCCTAACCTTCCCCAGCACTTGCATTATTTCACAAACCACCTGAGAAAGCTGGAAATAGTTTGCAGATGCAACGGTCTGAATATTCTGAACTGGAAATGTGCTCTTTATGGACATTTCCAAACTGTATCTCGCAAGTGCAGAATAGTTGTATATGAATATAACCTTAGGATATATTATTTAGATGTGATGTTTTAGGCATTCCTTTCTTTGAAATCATTAAAGTATTACTTACACAAAAAAAGAACTGTTGCAAGAACACTACATCACCTGTGGTGTGTGACACAGGTAGGGGAGTTCCTAGTGTACAAAGACAGCATCACATTATCTGCCATAGCATGACTAATTTAGAAAGCCCTCACATCTCTTAAATCCACTGAATGAAATGTCTCATGCTCACTGCCCGTGTTTGTCTTTAATAAGACATTAATATACAAGTTTGACAGTATTCGTTTCAATGTATTACTTTGCACGATTATGTTGGTATTATAATGACAGTTTTTCTAAATGGCACAGAAAACACATTTCACTTTACACAAGACATTACATCATCCTCTTCATTAGGATGATAAGTGTTTATGCTCTGGCTTTATGCTCACTCTACTTTCACGTTTGTAAGCACAGAAGCAGACAGGGAGGGGGGAGAGAAAAGCTTTCAAACCACGCTCTTGTCTGACTACACGAGTGTCAGAGGCGTGAAAGAGCAAGAGTGAGCACAACACATACAAATAGAGCACGACTGCCAGAGTAAGAGCCCACATTTTTATGCCTCCCTGCCAGCCAGCCTTGCCTACCACACAGAATATCTTATAGCGTTGTGAGCAATTCAACCTGAGCTGACTCGGCCACTCTACGCCGGATTGCTTGTCTGGAACACTTGAGGAGAAAGATGACGAAAGAAGTCCGAGTAAAGCCTCTTTTCTCTTCTGCTATTATCATGTTAATCTCTGTTGCTTATGCCTGTAAGCTCCTCAAAAACATAATTTTTAAAAAAAAGTCTAAGAAATATACAAGAAATCATGAAAGGAGACCAAGCTATCAAACACGAGAAAAAATTAATAAAAAAAATAAATAAATAACATGAGACATAATCAAAGGTGACTGTGCTTATTGCAGATTTTGTTATTAGGTCTCACTGAGTTTCACACCTTTTTTTTTTTTTTTTTAAGGAGTGACCTGGCCAAGAGGGCAGCAAAAATTGTTACAAACAAAAACCACAAAAACCAAGAGTTGGACAACTTTACAACTGCGTGAAGAAAATGCAGTTTTTATGCAATAAAAAGTTAACTTAAGTCGAGTTAACTGGGACTGAACAGCACCAAAGGCAGACTGCAGGAACTCATGGTTTTGTAGGACAAAAAAAGATGAGCAGTCCAAGGTCAAAATGTATAAATCTTAGGATTTGTTAACAAATGCTGGCCCTGCAAGGTCTCCACCTGAAAGAGAAACACAACAGCATCATCTGATGCAGGCTAGAATCCCTCTTTGGAAGGAGGAGACTGAAGCAGGAAACAGTTGCCGTGGAGATGTGGAACACATTAGGTTGCTCGGCAACAGGCCATCATGAACAAGTCAGAGCCACTCCCATGTGTCTCTCATTCCGCCTATCCACCACGTCAGCTTCTTGTGTGGACGGGCTTACTGACGCCCGATCGGCCCCGACTTAACGAAAAACAATGTTTGTGCCAAATACCCTCCAGACAACACAGGAGCTAATCTCGCCTTTAATCTCATCCTTAATCTGTTCAATTCGTTCAATAGAGTCAAGCCAGCTAAAAAGACATACCAACACATTTGCAAACATGGCAGTTACGAAATAAAACTGATGTTTTCATTCACACGAGGAGAGAAATTTAAATACATAAAGTATGTGTTATGCTTATTAAATATTTTAAGGAGCACTGAGAGGGTTATGAGTGATTATTTCCTACTACTTTTTACAGAGTAGTAGCAATGTGAATTAAGGATTTACAAGTACAGCAAAGGTTGTCCAAGTCAAAGTTTAATATTGCCTAACAGCTTTTAGACATTGAAGTGCCTCTTACCTTTGTTCTTGATTTGACTTTTGACTTGACCTTCTGTCGCCTTTTAAGTTTCTTCTTACTCAATGCCTTCTTTCCCCTGGAAGCAAACAGTGATCCGTTAGTTTTGCAAAACTGTGCTCTTTTTAAGCAAAAACTCTGGACTTCTTGTTAACATTCAAACGATGTAGAAGCTTGCTCAAGCTATCATCCAAAGGTGGAAGTGTAAAAATGAAATGTGCACAACTGGATCACTTTATTTTTAAAGCAAAGGTCAACATTGTACTTAAAGAGACAGCACATAGTAACACTTCAGACATGAGGGAAGGTAAACAATTCTTCTTCATGCAAGGTTTCAAACTATTTCAATGTCAAAATCTTAAATTCTTTCTAACGTCCCACACAACTGTGTCGATTTCATTTTTGTTTCACTCTGCAGAGCGAGCAAAGAGATCTATAAGCACAGTTCATCTTGCTTAACCGCCATAAGTGCATCAGGAAATTCACATTCACTGTTGCCTCTCATATCAAACCTTCCCAAAATAGGCACTAGTTTGTTTCTGCAGAAATTCCCCTTTGATGCCTTTGAGCTGTCACTGAAATCTGTTTTGCAGTGACTTTTTGTGGCCAGTCTCTCTTACAAATCCACCTGTCAATAAGATGTAATACGAAGCTAGAAATAGAAACGCCACTAAAATTAGTCACCACAGTTACTCACTACAAAAAAGCATAAAATATTTACAGGTTTTAAGTGTCCTTTTTTTTTTTTTACTTAATAGCATAGCTGAATATTGCTTTCCAGCACCATACAAATAGCACGATATCAGGTCTCAATCAAGGCTGATCCAGATACTCCTTTTTAGCAACTTTCTCCAAAGAGCTTCCAAAACAGGCCAACTGAGCATGCCTATGACTTTTTAAATAAGCAACTTCTTAAATAAGCACTTTTTAAATAAACATCTGGTGGCAGATGTTAGTTGAAAAGGACATGAGCAACCAACTAGACAGACTGAGGATTTTCTTCTGCCTGCTCCTTCATATACACCAATTAATTCAACATTTGTTTATAAAAACAGAGTAGCGTTCAGCATTATGTTGGTCCTTGGTTAAAGCAACCATTGTACACACTGAGAACAGCAATTGGATTTGTGAGGGGAGGATGCAGCGATGATCCAGCTATTCAGTCTACAACCTGACTTACTAGAATGACGTAAGTGTATTACCCGCTTATGCTAGAACAGCAAATGAGTTCAGCAAATTCCCCACACATCCTCACCCAAACACGGCTCACGTTTCAAACAAGTGTGAGCACAGTAGCAATAAGCAGTTAATGTTTTGTGTTTGTTTCTTTATTTGTTTGTCGTTTATTTTTTAAATACACAGCAAGCCAAAGTCAGCCTCGTGACTTTTTTTCCTCTCCCTTTAACCGGTTTAAGTTAAGATAACCTGGTGAAAGGTCGGATGCTCCCAATAGCTAGCTCACAATGACGCCGTTGGGCCTAATTAGACACACAACACCACAACTTGGCCGGTGACAATGAAGTAAAATGACAGTTTAATAAATAAATACATAAGTAAACAAATATATTACACAAGTGGGGCGCATGTTTGCATTTAGCCGGATCGCACCTCACTCAAAACATCACAAACTACTCCCATGACAGCTAGCCGGCTAGCTCGTTTTGGACGCGAACCCACCCCACAGAGAGGTTTTTCGCTAGTGGACATGTCTCGAGTAGAAAAAGCTTGCGTTTTAGTCACAGTGTGTCAGTTCATAGCCGAAGCAGTTTGCACCGGGAATGCAAAGCCCTCGCATCAGGGTGAACTAACGTAACGTTAGCTTAGATGGCTCCCATAAGCTAAGGAAGTCGAAGTCAAAATTGCTACCTAGCAAGCTAGCCCGCAAACAAATTATAGAGTTCCTGAAATACTACCCGTAGTTAAAACACGCGCTTGTGTGACAAAAAATGAGATGCAACCAGAACCATATATAATAAGAAATATACGTGGAAGTTAGCTCATTGGTATTGACTGACGCACCACTGAGCAAGGGTTACTCTTAGCTTCGTTAGCCTGGTTAGCCCTACGAATGACAGCCCAGCCTCCGCGATATTTTTGATTTCATTTTATCCGCTCACCTTCCTTGATTTATCCCTTGCTCTTTATCGTTGATGGCGGTGGTATAAATCCGTCTGTATCTCTCCGCCAGGGCTCGTCCTGAGAGTAAAAGCTGGTACCGAGTCCGACAATCCGACTGGACTCCGGGTGTCGGGCAAGAACCCATCCCCGAACCGACGGTGGAGAGGTCGGCTCCTGCTCCAGAAATGACCCTGACACCCAGCCCCATCGACGGCGATAAGGAGGGCAGAATCCCACCACCGGCGGCCGCTGCCGCAGCAGCACACATCATCGTTTTGCAGAACAATGCATATATATGTATATATCACACAAAAGATATCACAGCCAAATAATCTCTAGCCATCAGACGCAATCCACGTGTCGATGTATCCGCCACATGTCACATCATTTGTCCGCTACGAACTGCGAAAAAACAACAACGAGCATCCACGGTCCTCAGCGGTTATAAGCGCAAATTGTAGCCAATCTGGTGGTGCAGCTAAAAACCCAGTGTAGTCTTGCGATCCGGCCGCAGCGTCAACACGGTGCTCGACTCCAAGGATGATCCTCTCAAATCATAACTGAAATTTCTCGCGAAAAAGCAGAAACGAAAGCATTCATTTAGAAAAATCGCATTGTCGAGTTTCGTTTTTTGCTTCGTTTCTTGAATATTTCTTGACCCCGGAGAGGCAGCACCCTCAGTTGGGCTGCCATCTTAGCTCCATCATCCCTCCCCTCCCTGGCCGAGCCTTGCGTCGCCAGCATGCCGGGATATTTTCATACGTCTGAACCGAGCGATGCTATCATTGATTTAGCTGATCAATTACTTCTCTGTTTACACAATCGCTGCAAATGCGTAGTTCACTTTTCTTTTTTACATCAGATAAATAATCGTCGAGGCTAAGGACGGCCTCATAGATCAAAGGCAAATCCGCAGGGCTATTTTTTGAACACTGTGCACAGTTGGATTGTGGACATTTAAATTGTAGAAGTCAATACAGCAAGGGCCCCTCCCAGGTTGATCTAAAATTGGCACACACAAATACACAGATGGATTGCTCTTGGAATCGTTGTCCGCAATAAGAGTGGCCTTTAAAAACAGAGTTGCATATTTTTAAAACTGCTTTGATTTTTTTTTTTTTTTTTTTTTGCGTGCTGCACTATTCCATTTAGCATTGCTCCATTTACACAGTGAACCCTGTGTAGCTGTGAACCCTGCCCTTTGATCTACCTTCTTGAACTTCTCCTTAGCTGGCACCAGGACTGCAGTTATCGATCTGCCGTCCCTCTTAATTGATCTTCACCGTGCTGCTGTGGGGGGATTATTCACTGAGTGTGGTTGTTTTATCTTCTCATTACTGCCTCAGAGTAAAGCTGCACATTACCGAAGTGCGTCAGCTATGCATTACCCAGATTGCGATGGTGATGGCGATATTTTAAAGGGTGACACAGGGGTGCAGGGGAGCTCCAGGGAGAGAGATAAAAAAGAAAAAGAAAAAAGGAGAAACACTGTGTTGGGTAACATCAAAATGGAAGCAAAGGCCAAAAAAACACCCTACTGCAGTATAAGGTGGAAAAGGAAACAGGTGTTTGTACTTTCATGTATGATATAGCAACGGATGATGCAATTAGCAGGTCATGTTTCAAACATGCATCGCTGCATTCCCTTTAAATGTCTGTGCATGTGGAGGGGTGATGCATTTATTTAGGGAGAGAGAGCGAGAAAGAATGACAAAGGGGTACACAGGCCCTAGTGGTGCTTTATTGGCTGCACAGTATTGCAGTGGCCCAATGACAAGAGAGAGGTAGGTCTACTGTCTCTTCTCATAGCAACCGAGAAAGCATCCAGAGATTATCAGTGTCAGAGTGCCAGCATGCATCTGCCATGACAAAACCTGAAGAATTGTGTTCTCACAGCTGTCATGTGAAATATTAGAAGTGAAAAGCAGCTCTCTTGAAGTGCATCATAGCAGTTGTAATGGTCTCTACGTGGCAGGATATGAAAAGAGCATGATTCGGTATTGAAGATGCAGTCGCATCCAGAGGCTGCTCCCTTATTAACCCCTGGTTTTCTCAGCTCTGGCCAGTTACAGTAAATATAGGGAGGAGGGGGAGGGATGCCTGGGCAGAGTAGAAGTCCATATAGGACACAAACATGAGCAGAGCTGACAGAGACGATATCCAGCCGCCTCAGACACACACACACACACACACACACACACACACACACACACACACACACACACACACACACACACACACACACACACACAGAGGAGATGGGGCTACTATTAGAGTCTAAGTAGGTTGTTAGGTTTTACGTTTTAACTCTGATCTCTTTATATCATAGTGTCTCAGCAGCATCATCAGTATTGACCTGACATAATGTGCCTTGACAAAATCAACTATATGGATAGAACTATGTCAGCCTTCATTCATCCTGGGAAATGAAATGTGGTGTTTAAAGTTCAAGCAATTAGTTTCAAACGTGCCTAATCTTTTTCAAGCATCTGTCGTATTTTGTTTCTTTTCATTCATTGAGAATATTAACGATCTAAAACCTAGTAGGACTGTGTTTCTAATGGCAGCTAATGACTCCTAATGTGTTTCTCTACATGACTGGAGAGGAAATTAATTGGTTCCTCGCACACATCGATGTGCCTCATTTATGCTTGAATGAAAGTGCTGATGTTGACTCAAACCTCTTATGTTCAAATTGCTCGGATTAGAGTGAAATGCATTCACTGCATTATTATATGATTTTTTTCCGATTGAATTTCTTCTAAATAGTGCAGTTGTTGCACGTTACAAAATTCAAGAGACCTGTGACACTTTGTTACTAAAGGGGCAGCTGAAAGTAGCTTCTGCATTTATCTGTTTGGTATTGACAGTCATATTTACAACTAACTCTTTCAGTCATCTTGATAGCACAGGTTATATTTATTCTTTTCTTCTGACTCACTAACAGTAAATCTTAAGGACATGTTTCGCCTTGAGCAACTTGTCTCACATTTATATATTTCCACGTAGCTAAGCAACCTGGAAAATAATTTCTATCATTATAGCTCTAGCGCCACCCAGTGTTGATCTTTTACTTAAACGTTGTAAAGACTGCAAAGAGAGCAGAGACATCTCGAACTCTAAGGAAATTAATCTGAGGGTTCTCAAGCTGCTCATTAATATGCAGACAAGTTAGTTAAAGACAAATCATAATCATAGCTGAGAGGGTATTTCCTTCAAAAATGTGTCTTTTAAAATCTTTGCTTCAGACTGCTTTAACCTTTAATTCAGGTCTGGATAGCCTGCATTCCTCTCGTACTGTCGCTGTTACTAGGAGGATTTCACCTATCAGTATTGTGTTGTCACACCCATGGATGTTATGCACCTTTCATACCTATGACCATTCAAGAGACGGCACTCCCAATAATCAAGCTCACACACAGACAGTGTGACATTCATGCTTCAAGACTGACTGTCACTTGACATTCTTAAGCATCGGTCTGAGACCTCCCAAGTCTGTCATTGAGCAAGTCAGCTATGTCAGTTTGGCTGGCAGAACACATTATTTAATCAGCTGAATTACATATCAGAAGAAATCTTGTTCAAAGTCTAAATGTTTAAGGCAACAGAAACAGCTAATCAATCATCAGTAGCCAAGCTGCTTTGTGACCAGGCCTCAAAGGCATAAGGTCTGAGTTTGGGTTGTTGTGAAATTTTATTGGACCTCAGTGATGTTAGATAACAAGTACCTTTATTACTATACACGTGTAAAGTATCCACTCCCATCCAAAGTGCTATAAATTCAAGGAAATGTTGATACATGGTTATATAGCGGGGTAATCTTTTTACTCAGAGGTTCAAACACAAGACCTGTGGGGAGACTCCAATTCAATGAAGGAGGGCACCAGTTTTGAAATTTTAACTGTACTTTTGGTTTTACAGCTTTTGTTACTGATAAAGACTTCCCCCATTGAGGTTCATGCTACATGAAAGTAATTAGTAAATGAGAGAAGATAACACTTTTTCAATATCTGCTAAAGACATTTATGAGGAATTTCTGGTTTTCACAATGGGTCCACAGTAAAAAAAAGAAAGAAAGAAAGAAAGAAAGAAAGAAAGAAAGAAAGAAAGAAAGAAAGAAAGAAAGAAAGAAAGAAAGAAAGAAAGAAAGAAAGAAAGAAAGAAAGGATTACTGGACAGTCTGTGCAATGAGCTACCAAAGCCTTTTCTGTAATTTTACACATTTATTTCTTACATTTTAAGCCCAAAGATAAGCATATAAGTTTCATTTACTACAGCAGCATTTTCTTAATCATGGAGAAAAATAGGGACATACTGACAAACTGCACGTCTTTCATTATATTAAGTTAGCGCAGGGGTGTAAAACAAGTGTAAAACAAGTTCAACATCCCTGTTTTGCATGTTAAGTTGGTATAACTGGTACCTTTGGCAACTCCTTCAGAAATCTACATTCAACATTAAAAACACAGGGTTCTGGTTGAGCTCCCTTCATTCAGCTGTCGGGCTATTGCAAAGGCTCTGGTTTGAATCTGCACCATACCATTTGGTGCTGTCTTTCTCCAAGCTTTACTCTTAACTGTCGTACTAAATGCTAAAACGCCTCCAAAAATATTCAAATACACACACAAGCCACTTCATTTAGTCTATCTGCAAAACTGAATGCAATAAAAACACCACCACAGGCAGCATTTACATTTAAAATCACAGGCAACTGAGTACACTCTCAGTCTCATGACCCCAATAGAATTATCATCTTACTGACAACATCAGCAAAAATATAGAGGATTCTTAATAGGTGGAATTTATAGCAGAACTACCATACTGGATTAATTTGGTTAGAAGTGTACCTAATGAAGTGAGTGAAGTGTGTGCGCATGCTTTATATTTCTATCTTCAATTTACATTATACCACAATGAGCATAAAAAAGCCACAAGATTACTTTCTAGTGTTAAAAATATATTTATGCAAGTTCAAGCCTGTAGTAGGATTAGGACAGAGAGAATCCCACACCCACGTTGGAGGTTTGCTTCCTCATCACTCAAGTTGAGCTGCAGGTCTTTCAGCACCCCACCCAGTTCCATGTTCTCGAAAAACAAGCAATTAGGAAACACTGATGACGGAGATAGAAACATGTAGAATGAGAGCGACAGAGAGAGAAAACCTATTCTCTGATTCTTCCGTAAAGCCACGCCCGTGGGTGGCCTTGAATCTCCACTCCCTTAAGGTTTAAAGCAAAAGGAATGACAAGGGTGTGATTGTGTAGCGTGACAGACAGGTGTTGAGCGCCGAGCTGGAAGTGAGAGTTTTCCATCAAGTCAAAGAGGTTTCTGTGGAGGTATGTACTCTTTCTCTGTGTGTGAATGTTTTATCAGTTTTTTATTTTAGCTGAAACTGTGTGCAATGATACTTCAGAGGTATTAAAAATATACTCGATAAATTGAGATTGTATATGAGACGAGTTTTTTGAGATGGTGTTTTGCATTGAGGCGTAAAGGAAAATAAATCAGAGAACACACTGTATGTCGGGTTATGTAATGATATCGTTGTAGTGTTTATGTCAGATTGCATTTCTTTTGAGGAAATAATGGTGCCTTACAGATAAAAAGAGGAGTCAGAACGGACTGATTTGCAGTTGTGCACTCAAAAACAATCACCCTAAATAAAGATGAAGAAATTATTTCGAGTGAAACGTGATGAAAGCGATAAAATCAAAAGTTTTTTTATTCAAAACATGAATCATAATCAAGGAGAATATGCTTGGTAAAAACAGAATGTATAAAATCAAGTGAAATTCATTTGATCAGATTCCATTAAATGTAACATTTTAAATTGTACTTATGTAACAAAATTACATGGAAACTTTACATGTAATCAAATTACTTAAAGTCAGCATTTTGGGCATAAACGTTTTTTGAGCATATTCTGCCTTTAATGTTTTTTCTCACAACAGTTCAGATCCGATAAACCACTGGATGAGAGATTTGATCTGTTTTATGATATCTTATCTGAAAACATTTAAATTATCTTTTAGAAACTAGAAGATTGTTGTTGTTGTTGTTTTTGTCCGATAATTAAATATCCAGAAACACATAACAATGACAAAAAAAAAAAACTAATTGGACTCATGAACAGACAAATATGCCATTTACAGTTATAACTTCTGTTGGGGTTGTAAGTCTACCTTGAGGTTTATGATGTATGTTCGTGCTGGAGGGTGAAATGAAAGGGCGCAAGCTTTATCATCGATCGACTGTGGCCTGTCACGCCTTTCTCAGCAAAAGGTCTCTGTTTTGATGACAAAGGCGTGTTTGGAGAAGGTGTGTTGTGGGTGGGTGTGTCTTACATGTGGGTACAAATCAAGACTAACCAGTTTAAGCTTAATATTTCCTGAGTCTGGGGTTAAACAGAACTTTTGATTTACTACAGATGCAGTGTCAAACCCAACAAGGCAAGCTCATAAATCCAGTCTGTCCATGAAGGGCATGTGTGTGCTCATGACACAAGTATACAGATGGCAGAAAGCAGTGATTACTTGTTCACTTCATTATGCAGCATAAAGACACCAACGGCACATAAAAGGTTTTAGCCTAGCGTGCCACCCAGTGGCTAATGAGCTGTGCTCCATTTTTTCCCTGTTTTCTCATCAGTGTTCTTGTTGTTTCACACTTACAGGTAAAATTTCAAAATGAGCGCTTACAAAACTGGTAAGTTGAGAAATATCAAAGAATAAAATTTACAAATCAAATTCTAAGTAATGCGGATTTTTAAAATAGCAGATGCAAGACTGAAAGGTTCCAGTAGTTATATGACTCTGCTGCCTATTAATTATGTTAATAATATACTTAATATATTTAAAACATGCATGAAATTGTTTCCCTTTGTTATTACACTCACTGAAATAGGTTAGATTATTGCTTGTAGTCAAAATGAGTATGTAAACTAAAAAGAATTTGTCAAAATAAAAACAATGGGGGAAAAACAGTAAAATAGACTGAAGGATATATTGCATATTATAAATATATAAAGATACATATTTTTGTATATTAATAGTGATATAAATGATACAGAAATTCGAATTACAAATAATGAACCAATCAATTTTAAAAACAGAGTAGTTTATTTCATCTAAGACTTAAAATACTTACAAATGCACAAGCCCAGTACTTATGTTCGCCCCATACATGCTATATTTTAATTTAATTTTTAAGTGCATCACAGTGAGAGAAACCACAGCTCGAATACAGCAATGTGCAGTTGTTGCAGTGTGCAGCAGTAAAGACAAGACCTGAGATGCAAAAAAAGAGTATTCATTGATTAGAAAACTTTATAAATACCTTCCTCATTTAATTTTCAGGAGCAGTGTGCTAATTAGTTTTTAATTGGCTCTATTATGTTCTGTTAAACAGGTATTAACTTTTAAGTCCTTAAAAACTGTGTGTTACTTAATTAAGTAAATGAATGATAAATGTGTAATTTTTTCTGTCCTGTATTACCAGGCAAGACTTCTCTTCTAAAAGACAACAGCTGGATCAGAAAACCAGATGATGAGGACGAACCTGTTGAGTAAGTACAACAAGGATAAAAGTTAAAACAGATGCTTACGCACACATGCATTTAGAGAATGGCAGAATTGTTGGGTGTGACTTTTGGGTCAAAGCTCAGATTTCTTTCAACCTTAAAAAAGGCCTTCTCACATTCCTCTTGCGAGTCACAGCATTGAGTCATCTCTGTGTAAATAGTTTTTTTTCTCCTACAGCCAAGATCCAAACTTCGCCAGAAGTGTTCTAGGTCAATACAAATCCAAAGAAACTCTTGGGAGGTAAAACAAACATTTAAATTCACCTTAATTTGCAGACAAATGAAGGAACACTAATATGTTCTGTGATGACTGGTTTCAAGTTAAGAAAAGAGTCTCTTATTCTTTTGCATCCTGTAAATTTTTATGCATTTCTCACAGTTTAGAGCCTGAAGAAGAAACAGCCACCAAACCAAGCAACACAGCTACATCTGTGCAAGAGCTCAGCAAGAGGTACCATTTGTGTGACACATGTGATATATTTAAATAAAAGCCATATAAATGGCAGGAACAATAATGAGTCATTTCTCTCACTGAAGGTTCGGTGGAAAGCAGAATGACCTGAAGACCAAGTTAGTACAGTTTTCTTCTTTTACAGTCACAGTTTTGTTACAGTTGTGTTATTATTAATTTGTGCACTTCAAGGCATGAGATTAAGTAAGAGTTTTTTTCTGTTTTGCAGCACTCTTTCTTCCACTAAGACCTCCTACACTAAAAGGTACATTTTTGTAAAACCACTCATAGCCCAAAATTGACTCTTTCTGGAATTTTTGAATAGGAAATCACCTGAATGATCTGCCTCTTTGTTACAGTACATATTCATCTGTGAAGGCAGATTCACCCACTGTGTACGTAAAGCTCCAGTCCATTGCATCTAATGCAATAATCAACAGAGGAGAAATTAATATAATGTGTAATCTTGTATTTCCATGTCCCTGCAGCACCACCACAACCAAGACTACTGTGACAGAGTATCCAAAGACAAGGTACACAAGGAATGCATGAACACACCAGCAAGTTAACACATTACAATGACACGTTAAGTAAATGGGTTTCACGTCTCTCTTTTTTCAGCACCAAAACAACCACAGTCACCAAGGATGGATCAACTACTGAGACCACTACTACCACCACCCAAAGCGTCAAGTAGGGAACACTGCATCAAGTTACATTATTACACATGCAATCCGTATCATATTATTGACATTTATTTGCCTTTATAGGTCTCCTGTGACTAAAACTCCAATCAGCTCTGGGACATTCTCTGACCGGGTCAGGACTTCCAGCAAAGGGTAAAAATAATGTAGTGATTTATAGTAGATGCAATATTTTAATTATTTACTTCAGTATGAGAAACAGCATCATCGTCACTCATCAGGCTGTTGAATCTGAAGTCGAGCAACTAACAAGTATATTTAGTAACATGACCAACATCAGTTTTAATCATTACAGGTTAGACTACCCAGTTATACATCAATTCGTTAAAAAAGAGCTCCACTGAAACCAAGTACAACATTTAACAATTGTTTTTATGGAATGAAATCAATCATAATGACCCTGTGAAATAGTAATATCAGACTGTACTTGCCAGAACTTATACACCAGTCCTGTGAGAAGGAAACTCTTGACAGGACTCTTTGCAATCCTGTAAAACACTAAGTACCCGCACGGATTCATTAGCTTGTAGAACAACCTTTAGCAGCAAAAACTTGAAGTAATACATTTTCGAATGATTTTATCAGTCACGAGTCTCCTGCAACATCATGTCAGTCAGGTTGGGTGATCAATTAAGTGTATTTGATTATCGGTTCCTAACTGCAACTTACCCTCTTAAATTTAATGAAAATATGAAAGGTGTAATTAGTTTTTCATAGAATATACAATTTCACTGTGTATGTGTATAGCTAAAACTAAGATTTAGTAGTATACTGAACACTGAATATTTTCATACTGACTTATTGCTACTTTCACTTAGAAGTCATAGGCCAGTAAGGCTGAGCCTTCAGATATAATAAGTCACAACAGCTTTTGCTTTACAAGCTAACCCAGTATTTTAAAAGCATCTTAGAAATTGCAGCACTTAGATGTATATTTAGAGTTTCTTAAAGAGGCCACATATAAGCACATCATGCTACATGAGAGGCTGAGTTTTTCCCCATCTTTCCAAACAGGCAAGAATACCAACCCTACTCACCTACCTTAACGACACCCAAAGTGACGGAGACAACTGTTACCCTCACCAAAGAGTAAGACACAGATTATTCAGTTAGTGTAGTATTATAACCCATGTGTCACCTGCAATTTCAGATTTATTTATATTTTTATTGTTCTGTGCAGTACGGAGGACAAAGTTTACGACACGCACCTCCCCTCATCCATCCAGGATGATCTGTCACCCACAGAGAGGTGAAGCCCAGAACTTAGATTATATTGGTCATGGCACCAGGCTTTCAGTAATTACATTCTCAGTAAGACACATTTTTCTCTATGCAGCAAAACAACTATCTCCACAACTAAGACTGTGACAGTGAAAAGCAGCACTGACACAAAGTGAGTACCATCCTAGCGCGCGCAATCCGGTTATGTTCCTCTGACCCTCTGCATACTGTTAAGATGACATATTCAAATTAGTCAGATAAAAGTCATTTTTTATATAGCAATAAATTTAATTTGTTATTCTACTATCTGATATTGCACTGTGCCATGAGATGTACTTTTGTCCAAAACATTGAGCTACCACAATGTAGTTGTCCCACAGTATTAGTCTCCTTTAGTGTTTAACAAAACATAGCTGATCAATAAACCATTTGAAAATAAATAGTATACACAACACATCTGACAGAGCAGTGTGAGTGAATATGATTAGTGTTTTTTGCATGCAGTAACTTTGGAGTAAATGTTCAGGAATCTAAATATTCCTGACATGACTAAGTTTGCTGACGTCATGACTCCATGTAAATAACTATTATTAAACTCTGTAATATGCCAGAGATTTAAAAAAATATTTATTAGCACCATAAAGTTTAGGGAGCTTCCAAGCTCGACGCAGCAAAATGTGATTAAAAAACGACTAACAATGTATCTTACTTTTGTCTGTTGTAGTGCTAAAGACCAACTCTATGATACACTCATTCCAGGTTCAGTCAAGGCTGATGACAGGTAATGCATACACTCTTTCATTATGAGTCCTCCCGTTTAGCCTTTATACACGCTGTAATAAAAATCTAATAAATTGTTGCAATTGTTATTGAATTTAATGATGTCGAAAGTAGAGTTGCTGAAAAGCACACAATGCACGTCACAGTATACCTTATATGTTATATATTAGGTATGTTCTTATAAATGGTGTATTGAGATCATTTAAAGTAAGTAAATTGATGCTGTTTAATTTGACACTATAATCATACGTTACTGATCATTATGTAATACCTGATATTGGCTTCGTCACAGCAAATCAATCGTGTCCACTACTAAGACTGTGACAGTGAAAAGCAGCTATGATGAGTAAGTTACTACAGCACAATACACAAACAGTGGCACCGATATAAATACACAAACAGTACAGTAAAATGTTTGGTGTTCTTTTTACTTTTTCAGTGATGTTTTTAAAGCTAAAACCCCCACAAAGACTTCCTTTAAGTAAGATAAACCTTGTATAAACCTCAACTGTTGTACAAAAGAAAACAGAATTTAAAAAAAAATAAGAACTGCACATACAGTATAATCACTAAATTTACATTTCTGTCACTGCAGAGCTGAGGATCAGCTGTATGACACCCTGCTGCCTACTTCCATCAGATCTGATTCCTCTTCCCCAGTCAGGTGAGACATCTCAGCGAACATTTAGTCATTAAAAAACAAAACAACTATTTCACCATTGTGGTGGATGAAACCTCACATTTTGCCATTTTAGCAGCTCAAGCGTCAAAAAGACAGAGATTGTCACTGTGGAGAGCAGCAGAGGGTAAGCAGTAGAAATGAATGACAAAAATGACCAAAAAATTGTGTAGTTTGTGTGTAGTTTTGTCAAATTGACCTTTTTTGTTTATCTTGTCATTTAGAGGAGAAAGTCCCTCTCCAGTGTCAACATCTTCTACCCGCAGCCTCTCCAGGTAAACTAACAGAGCACTCCTGGATTACCCATTTACTTATTCAAATTATTATTATTCTCCTTTAGAATTTCTGTTTCTTTATACCTCATCAAACTCTAATTTATTTAATCATAACAATATTTTCTACATCCAGCTCTTTCTTATCAAACTAAATCCATTGCCTCTTTATAGCTACAGTTCATACTCCAGTGATATACCCTCCACTCGCACCACCTCCTATACCATAACTACCAGGTAATTACTATCACTGTCTCTCAACCTTTTGTTATAAAAATATAGTGCAGCGTGGTTATACTCTTTCTATTATTCCTGATTTGTTCCCTTTTTTCATACTCAGTGATGACTATAGCAGCAACCGCAACACTTATACTTACTCCAGACCAGACTCCAGGTATGAAGCAAAGCAAACAAAGACATTATAAACAGTATGCGCTAAACATATTCTAAACTCCACATGCAATCTCTGGGCCATGTTATCTTTTTACAGTTATGAGTACACCAGTATCACAAGTCCCTCCATCTACTCTTCTACATCATACAGGAGCCGCAGGTATTAAATTATTTTTTGAACAAACGAATCCAAAACTTATCACTGGCACACAAACACTGTACGAGTTAGTAAAACAACACTCTTTCATTAACTCTCTCAGCAGGTCAGATGACATTCTGTCAGAGCCAACCTACTCAAAGTCTTCCGTGAAGAGTGCATATGCACCTCCTGAAAGGTAGGAATCGGGCAGCAATAGCCTTTTTAGACACTGAAAACATTTGTGTGGAAATAAGTGTGCAGACTGACTGTCATCTAGAAGCTCAGTGAAGCTGTACTTGGATACAGTGTTGCTTTGAGCAAAGCATGAATATCGGCATGCTAATGTGCTGATATGCAGATTTTAAGCATCTGTCACATTAACCACCTTAATACAGCATGTCAGCATGTTAATAATTGCTTTTTAGCAAATACACCTAAAGTAAACCTAAAGATCATGTGTTTGTTTAAAAACCTAACTAGCTGTAGGGGGCATTGCTCAGCATTCAAGGCAATCAAAAAAAATTGAGGTAGAACTAGGGGACCATTTATTTCTGCTGTAATTGTTTTTGCACCAGTCCATCCAATTGTTGCTGTTATAGTTTGCTGAAAGTTAAGAAGGTAAACTTGATATTTATCCTGTCTTCCTCCCTGAGTTTGGCTCTGCCAGAGTTTTCTTCCTGTTAAAAGGGAGATTTTCCCTTCCCACTGTTACCAAGGGTTGCTCATAGGTGGTGTCTGACTGGGGTTGGGGTTTTCTCTGTATTATTGTATGGTTTACCTTAAAATATAAAGTGCATTGAGGCGACTGTTGCTGTGATTTGGTGTTATATAAATAAAACCGAAACAAAATTAATAGAATTAAATCAAGAACACATATATACAGTAACTTTTCTTTTACTCTAATATAAACACTTGATAAATTTTTGTCCCACACAGGACAGTGCTAGAGAAAGATCTGTGCACAGTCTGCCGTAAGCCCTTCACTGGTGATGCCAAGATGGTCCTGGATGACATAAATATGAAATGCCATGCTTCCTGCTTTAAAGTGAGTAAAATAATTTTAAGATGGGGCTTTCCTTTCTTTGGTCAACAACAAGCAGTGGTTGAAAAACAACTATGTCAAGACTTTACCAAAGTAAAGTCTTAGTATTGTTTTGAAATTACCAGTGACTCATGAACTCCTAATTATTAAGACCTCACAGAATATTTTTGATGTATACAGCCATTGTTGTCTCAGGATTCTGTTTCCTCATGTGAGCATTTGTGTTTTGGCAGTGTGAGGTGTGTAACATTACTTTGGGTAATCTAAAGGCTGGGGATAGCTTGTGGATTTACAAGCGTATGGTTCACTGTTCGAACTGCTTTGAGGTCACCAAAGGTAAGTAATTATTAGGATTTCTTCATTTTCCTGGATGTAAAGCTCCAGTGACTAAATATTTGTACCGTATGTATTTGTTTTAATTTCAAAAGGTCTTAGTTCAAATTGTACATCCTTCCCCCACAGAAAAATGGCAACGCTGATGCTCCAAATATACTTAATGGATTATTGATTATCAGCTTTGGGTGTCGTGGGATCTCATGGACTAGCATTACAATGAGCTGACAAATCTTTATGTGGGTGTTTTGTGAAATGACAGTTACATTTTAATAACATGAATGCAGTATATAATAAACTATTTAGTAGCTGTGTTGCCTTGATATTGGTGTTTCTGTATCTACCTCTATGCACCATACCAGCTCTTATTGTCTTTGGCTTGCATTTTGTAGGGAAACTTCATTCTAAAACGATACATTGCAATATTGAGGGCCGGGGGCTTTTTCTTTGTGCAATAAAAGCTATAAAGTGTCTTTATCTAATAAAATTAAAATATTCTACTTCTTTTAAGACGTTTGTGTTCATTTTCTTCCTTAATTATATACCAGTGAAATGTAATCTACCCATTAAAGTCATAATTTACAGTTAATGGAACTTGATATATTTGACAATTTTAGGATAATTATACAATATATTATCATAAAATCATCTCATGTCTTCTGCACTGTTTGGTTAATTTAGTGGGTTCAGGAACTTGATTTGGGTTACGGTCTTCACTTATGTGCAAAAATATTATGCTTTCATATTTTATTAAGACTTTTTATTGAAGATTTTGGGTTTACGTTATTAAAAAAGAAACATTACATCGATTTTATATATCCACTGTATATTCGATACATATTTTAGTCTTCAACATCTTTTCTGCATGAGATATGCTTCTAGCTTTGCCATGCAAATCAATTAGCCCAACTAATTTGTATTCAAGAAACTATATCATATTTTATTTTAGTGACATAGCCCATAATAAGGACTAAATTATGCTAAATTTGAACTTCTAAAGAGGCCGAACATTGTAAAGACAGCTTCAGACAGTTGCTGCAGATTTATAAGTTGCATATAATGACAATCTCCTGTTAGTACTTCAGTGGATGAGAACTGGTGACTCTGGAGGTCATTTGAGTACACTGAACTTGTGGTCATGTCACAAAAAAGCAGTTTGAGATGATTTGTGACATGGCACGTTATCCTGCTAGAAGCAGCCATCAGAGTATGGATACACTGTAGTCATAAAGGGATGTCCACTTTTGGTGATCCATGCAAACTGTAGGCTGAGCTTAACGAGTGACACCTGGTGTGGTCTTCTGCTGCTGGTCTGACACGTTGCGCATTCG
Source organism: Copadichromis virginalis (assembly GCF_057382275.1). Classification (NCBI taxonomy): domain Eukaryota; kingdom Metazoa; phylum Chordata; class Actinopteri; order Cichliformes; family Cichlidae; genus Copadichromis; species Copadichromis virginalis. Next base: position 18,378,681 of record NC_140633.1, read on the forward strand.
TTACAATTTCTGACTCCGCCATCTGAATACAAAAAACCCTGAGACTCATCAAACCAGGCAACATTTTTCAAATCACTATGGTGCATTTTTGGTGAGTGTGTGCACCCTTTAGGTTCATCACGTTGTATATTCAGAGATGCTCTTCTGCATACTTTGGGTGTAACGATTGTTTGTTTCAGTGACTGCCTTCTTATCAGCTCAAAGCAATCCGGTTATGTTCCTCTGACCCTCTGACATCAACAAGGCTTTTTGACCCACACACGTTTTGCTCACTTCCACCATTTTCTGTAAACACTAGAGATTGTTGTGTGGGAAAATCCCTGTAGATCCGCAGTTTCTCTAATACTGAGACTAGGCTGTCTGACACCAACAACCACGCCAAATTCAAAGTCACTTAAATCTCCTTTCCTTTCCAATCTCATGCTATGTTGCAACTTCAGCAGGTTGTCTTGACCATGTCTGCATGCTTAAATGTACCTGCAAACATAACTGCATTAACAAGCAGCGAAACGGGAGTACATATTGAAGTGGTTGCCATTGCTGTAGCTACTTTTTTGTTATTTTTAAAAAAAAATAAATGAGTATTTTTTTAAATGCCCCCCACAGTTGTACTGGGCTACTTATATTGTTTGTTTGTTGTTGTTGTTGTTTGTTTGTTTGTTTTGGGGGGGGGGGGGGTCGTTTTTTAGTTGTTTTTTTTTTTGTTTGTGTGCAAGACCGAAAGTGTAGCTTGAGAATAACATTCAGGTTATCCGCTCTGTGTGTGCCTATAATAAATACTTCCTCAGCAGTGGTGCGATGGGAGTTGAACTCCAAGCTGCTGACCAATCAGATGGAGCCTGTGCAGTCATCCCAGTAGTGATGGGATTTCCGGCTCTTTTTAGAGAACCGGCTCTTTTGGTTCGGCTCACTAAAAAGAGCCTGCTCTTTCGGCTCCGAACCGGCTCTTCAGGTTGTTTTGTTGCTTTAATTAATTTATTATTAACAATAATATAAAATTATGCACAAAAGGAATTACTAATGTAAAAAAAAAGTGGTTTTATTCATATATGTTTATTAGGGGTGCAACGATATTCGTATCGATATTGAACCGTTCGATACAGTGCTTTCGGTTCGGTAAGCATATGTATCGAACAATACAACATTTGTAATTTCTTTTATCAATTTTCCTTCTGACGATGCTGTCTGTGTTGAGCGCTCAGTGAATCTGTGTTCGACTACTCCGCCTAGGCTGCACTGTCGAGCGCAGATCCACTGAGCGCTCAACACAGACAGCATAGTCAGAAGGAAGAGAGCAGGGCAAGCTAGCGAGACAGAAGTTAAGCTCTACTTGCAACAGGCAAATTGAACCTCATTCAGATCTGGGGTTTGGAATTATTTTGGTTTTCATGTGACGTATGACCCTGAAGGTAAGCGAGTCATGGACTAAAGTAAAACAGTATGTTGGATGTGCCATGCAATGCTCAATTACATTGGTGTGAACTAGTGTGTTAGCGCAGTTAGCTCGTTAACGTGTTGGCCGTCTAGCCCCATGCACTGAGCGATCGGCGGTAGCTCGTTAACGGAGATTTGCCTGTTGTGGCGTTAAGGTCATTTCAACGAGATTAACCTGAAAGCACTAGAATATGACTGCACATTTACGCCGACATCATCCTAGTGCAAAGACAAAAACAACAAGCATGCTACTAACTTTAGCCGAGTCATTTAGACAGCTGTTAGCACATGATTCTCCTTATGCTGCTGAGAATATAGCCCAGAAGAAGCGGATAGTATAGCTTTTATTTTGGAAAGAGCCATTTCTCTGTAATAAACTCTCTTTTCCAAAGATGAGTGATTCCTCAATCAGATACAGGGCTCGCAATATCGCTAGCCCGACGTCCTGGAGCTAGCGATTTTTTTCAGTCGGGCTACCAAAATCTTTCTCTTCCCTGCCCGTCGGGCTATTGTAGGAAAAATATATGTCAATGCTTTTGCATTCTTTCAGAAATGTAGCTGGGTAATTATGTCATTGGCATCGGTGAGCCACTGTCAATATGTGACATATTGAAGTCGCGTTTGAATTTGCGCTTGTTTTTTTGCTTTCACTTTGCAATCGTGCGAACTGTGTATAGAGAGCGACAGTACTGATCTGTGAGTGATGATAATTTGTGCACCAATTCCTCTGACATCGTCTTATTAATCGTTAGCTTACTATGCAAACATGACAAGTGAAATCTCCCGCAGCTTAAACATGTGAGAGGTTGATCGCGCAGAGAATCGCTGAGCTTATGTGAGTGCCTGTAAAAGCATTTCAGTTCTGCTGAGCCAAATAAGACAGGTCAGGGTGAAGAAGTGACAGCCAAAGAAAAGCTTACCACAAAACGGAGAAGTTATGACAAATCAGACTATAAGGCAAAAAGAAAGTGCAGCTTTATGGTTTCATGGACAAAAGAATTTCTGTGGCTGCAATATGATGAGCTAAATAACCAGGGCTGCACATAAGTGGTCCGCAGGTGCGCATTCGCTGTCAAAATAAAAAACACGCACAAGGGTTAGGGTTAAATTTAAAAACTGTACTTTTGAGTTAAAATATATATTTATAATTTTAATAAATGACAAATTAAAAAGGCATGAACATTTTTTTGTATCGAAAAAATATCGAACCGTGACACCAAAGTATCGAACCGAACCGAACCGTGAATTTTGTGTATCGTTGCACCCCTAATGTTTATATATAAATATATGCGGTGGCCCCTAGAGACAAAACACGTACAAACTCCAAAAAGCACATACAAACTCCAAAACTCATTTCTAGCATTTCTAGCATAAGTGATCTAGGTAGCTCTGAACTTCCAAAACAGAGCTACCTAGATCACTTAAATTACACAATTGAAAGCATGAAAGCATATGTGTATTGTTTGTGTATTTATACACAAGCATTCATATAGAGTCAAATAAAATTTTAAAAAAGTTCATTTACCTGTTACTACCACACACCAAATCCGGTCGTTGGTACTTGCTGGCTTGTGTAGCCACTAGGTAACAAAAGTTCAACACTGCGCCCAGCATCCTGGAGCACTTCTGTTGTCTTTTGTACGTGTTTTCAGTTTTTGTGTGCTTCTGAGTTTTTACGTGTTTTGGAGTTTGTACATGTTTTTACGTGTTTTGGAGTTTTTACGTGTTTTGGAGTTTGTACATGCTTCAGGGTTCGTACGTGATTTGAAGTTTGTACATGCTTTGTCTCTAGGGGCCACCGTAAATATACTTTTATTTATTCACGCCACATAAAATGTAATAAATAAATCATATAATACAAAAACCTACTAGTTACAGTTCAACTTTTAACTATTTAAATTTTCAGCTTTTTCCTTTTAAACCAATTTAAAGTGAAACAACACAAAACACTGCAAATCACAACACAATTAAATATAAATTATAATATGAAAACAAAAATAAGATGCACATTCTCTGTCATATGGGCCTGTATGTATAAACTTTCTGAATCCTTTATCATCTGCAACTGAAAATAGTTGTGGATGATTACTATACCTTTCTAATGTGATGTTGTTGTCCCTGGCTCTCTTTCGCTCTCTCTCCCTCTGTTCCTGTGCTACTGAGTGCAACTACCGCCCCTCTTCCAAGCATAAAGCACAAGGCTCGCATGCTGAGTGAAGCCGAAAAAAGTGTGAGAGAGAGGGTGAGAGAAAGAAAATAAAACCCCACGGCTCGCGATAAGGAGCCGGCTCGCGTCGTTCACGTCAAAGACCTGGCTCTAAGAGCCATTTCGTTCGCGACTGACCCATCACTACATCCCAGCAGCAGCAGCATCATCAGTGTGTATCTGTGAGAGTGTGTGTAGCAGCTTAAAGGGGGGAATCTGGACACCCTCTCTGAATAGAAGAGGACCCTCTGCAGACAGGCCGTGCTTTATTTTTCCGCCCATCTCAATGTGTTTTTTACCAAATGGAAGCAGAGGTGTTGAACCCCCAGATGATGGCAGACGTCAATGGCAACAATAAAATTACCAGCGCGGAGCTCGAGGTGCTCAAGCTGCAGGAACTGGTGCGAAAATTGGAGAAGCAAAACGAACAATTGCGGACTCGAGCGAACGCTGTAAACAATTGCTCCATCGGCCCTCATCTTCAGACCTCGTTGTCGTGTCTGCACGGGGGTACGGCGTGCGCGAGCGACAGCTTCTCTGCTAAATATGACGTTTCAAGTGTCCCCGCACCTCGAGGCTCAGCGGAGGAACCTTTCGCCTATTTTCAGCCGAGCTCGGCGTCTCCTGATGCCGCTGTGGAGGACAGCGGCGCCGCTGGAGACACGACTGTTTTGGATGAGGTTGAGATTTTGGACCTCAACGTCGTGCTCCCCGTCTTAGAGCCTGATAGCTGGTAACTGCTCTGTTTATGTCTACCAGTTCATTACATGCCTTGTTTGAATTTACAGTGAAAGTCAGTTTCCCCCTCTGTTGGTCTGACCCTAATACATGCTTCATGGGCCACATGACAGTGAACCAGCCATCATTTTGAGGCAGTGTATGTCATGTATCGTATGTATTGATTGCATCTGTTTTGGTGGAACAGACTTACAGACTCTGGCAAATAGAGTGACTCTTACACGAGGAGCAAAACAATAAAAACCAGATCTGACACAAGCTTTGGGCATCCCAGCATGCACTGTGCGTGCAGCATAGGTATCTATTCAGAGTAGGCAGCGCTGGATGAAATTAGAAACAATGACCCCCCTTCAGCCTCTGATCAAACAGCTCGGCTTTGTGTGTTGTGTTCAGCCATAGGCTGAACTACTTTGAAGCACAGGCTGTAGACTAAGGTATCTGACTGCTGAACCGTTTCCAGCTTTATGTATCTGGTGTGACGATGTGGAAAATGTAGCACACAGCTGAATGCAGTGCTGATGAGATACAGTTCAGCCGCTGTGCTGGTATAGCTTTACTACATTTAACACAATTACCCTTCCACCCCCAAGTCAGTGTAATGCTGTGGCCTAGTTGCTGGAGGGGAAAAAAGCCCAGTTCTGTCTGGCAAGTTTTCTTTTCCTTAGATATTTAGCTTCAGGCCGGGAACCTAGTATACTAGGATTTACAGGCACACACACAGTGACAAACGTGCAATTTCTTGGGATTTATTTAATTTCTTTTCTGGCTGACGATAAAGGTCAATTAAATTATTTTCACTCATGGTAGAGGATGAGGTGAGATGGAGGCAGAAGATGTGCTGTGGCGATCCGTAAAGAAAGAAGAAGAAGAAGAGATTTGCTGATAAATAGGTTGATAATTTCATGTACTACATAAAAATAAATTCCATCTAATTGATCATTGACTAAATTTCACAACAGAAAAGATAACATTGCCATTTGCAAGTCTATGCATTTGGTCCGTCCATTTTCCGTTTCAGTTCCAAGTCTGGGTCCCAGAGATTCTTCCCATGTTGTAGAAGCTTTTAGGGCATTTGGTTGGCATTTGGATTGTATAAAAATCACACAGCCACAGTGGTTTTATTTCACTGGGTAATAGCAGCTGAGAAATGTTGGGGCTGTAAAACACACTCTTTGAGATCTTGAGCTGCTATTTATTTTCTTTGCTCTCTAGCAACTATTTTTTGATTGCACTGCAAATACACAGCAGCCCCGAGTTAATTTATCATCTGTGTTTTGTGTGTAAAAAAAAGAACATGGGCTGCCTGTAAAGGTGACAAGATCTAACAGTTTTTTTGCTGCATTTTCCAGGCTGTATGTGAGTCCCAAAGCTAAGCTGCATGGCCACAGTTTCCTCAGCCCTCTCCAGTGGTGCAGGCAGGTACTGGACCACCCGGGGCCTGAGGTGGAGCTCGCTAAAATGACCCTCTGTCACAGACTGGACCAAGGTACAGTGTACTTAGCCCCAGGTGTGGCCACATCCGCCTCGCTGGCTGCTGAAATGTGATCATAAGCTGAAAAACACTTCACACAAAATGTTTCCATGTGCAGCAGAATTTCTTCTGCAGCGTGTGAACCGTGGGAGGTTTTCACTGCACAGAGCTCACCGGCTCCAACATTTCACTCGCTCTCTCTTTAAAGTTGTGAGTTTTACTTCACCCTGTGTTCCCAGTGAGTGGTTATTTTTGGAGTAGCAGAGGACTCACGTGTACACATCTCAGGCTGTACTTAAGATCCACTAAAGATGAAGATATTTATACATGAATTAAAGAAAGATCACCTTGGAAGAGCTTGATGTGTGTTCATGAAAGGCTAAACCCTGTGTTCACTGCAAAATAATGCAGAAATAATTATAAAGCTTTCATTAAGTTATCATCGTTGCACCATCTGAACCTCTAATAACAGCCTGATTTTACTGGATTTTATGAAAAAAGTATATTTTAAGTGATGGAATTTTTACATTTTAAATTTAAATACAGGTTATAAATAAAAATAAAGTATAAAGTGTAGCCTGCAAAATAAATTATTAAAAAAACATATTTGATATACATTTTGCGAGACTTATATGTCACCTAATTACCTATTTTCATGAGTAACTCATAACTCAATCCACTCATAGTTTTCACATACAGCATTATGAGAATTAAGCATGAAACTACGGTATTACAAATATTGTGCTGTATGAGATTTCATAATGGACGATCCAGTCTTGATCTGATTTTATCTTTTCCTTTATCTGTTATATGATCATAACAGTTTGATTATTGTGATTATCTAGAATCGATAAATCTGTTATTATTGTAGCTACTTAGTCTTTGAATCAAATGGCGTTTCCGTAGTGACAGTAACTATGATATTAAAACATAGACTATTGATCTTATATTAAAAGCATGTATATTAATAACAATATGCCCATGAGCACATTAACAGCCTTTCAGTTTTGGCCTGTGCTGGTCTATATGCTTTATGGCTGTTCAAAGTAAGATGACTACATCTCACAGCCTTAAATTTTCTTTCTCCATAGCTTCTTCTGGGAAAAAACATTCCCATAAAACACATGCTGATTTTAACTCTGTCACTTACATATATGTCGTACAGCTGTTGTCACTTTCTTGAATGATGAACTAGTATCACAGGTATGTCTGCAGTTTGCGGCCGGCCTGATTGAATCACTGCAGCTTCATACTGATTCTGAGTTTTTGCCAAATCTATGAAAACCTGCCAGATCTTCTCTGCCAACAGCAAACAGCTCATTCTGCTTTTGACTCTTGTTTCGTGTTGTTTATTGGATTGGATGATTGAAGTCTGAAGAAACAAGACATACTGACAGCTTAACAATGTATTCATTTAACAAACAGGGGCCTTTGTAGCATGTATAGGAAACATACACGGCCACAATAGCCTTCCACCTCCTCCTCACATGCTGGTCACCAGCTTTTCACAGGCGCATCCTACATACTCAGCTGTGCTGCTCAACACACAAATGCATTTTTCTTGCAAATATGGCAGCATGTAAGGGGAAATAAACAGACTTTCCAACAGTTATCGTCAAGAAGCATTGTTACAACAAAGAAATAGTCGACCAAACTCAAATTTCCTTAGTTTTTGTGCTAAATGTATATGTTAATACTGTTTTAGCAAAGTCATTGAAACAAAAGTTGTTTAAGGATTAGATGGTTGAAACCCAACTTAGTTACCAACAATATTACTGCTGACAATGACGGTGCATTTTATCCACCATTGCTTTCATTTTAACACGGTCTCTGTCATTATCCTCACAGTTTTTGTTTTACTAACAGCTGCATAACCTTTACTCGTGGCAGACCAAAGCAAAGTCTTTGCATGCTATAATATCCTTTTCTCTAAGCATGTTTCCACTAAGTGGGGCAAGGGGTTTATTGAGGTTTCAGAAATGATAATGGGACATATGTACGAGCTAACCTAAATCCAAAATCATTACGGCTCATATACTTGCGTGCTATTAAATATATATTTGCTGCTGGGCCCAGTTTCAGATCTGGTGCTTTATAGTTTCTGCTCTCATGCATGGGGATATGGTTACCATAGAAACATGCTTACATTAAATGGGTTGTCGAGTCAGATTCGCTCAGCACTCCCTGCACCAAGAGCCTGTGCAAGAGACTTGTACTTTCAAAGCTCTATATGCTGCTCACCTGCGTGCTTTGACTTTAATATCCGAAAGAATTTCCTGTGATGGAATATTTTCATATTAATTGTGGGTGGTCTCCACACTGTGACCTGATAATGCATATTTGTTAGTGTCTGTGTTGATGTTTTTTGGTGTGTGTTTGTGCCGTTGACGGTTCTCTTCTTCCTTTAAAGCTGTATTCGGGGAAGGCTGGCTCTCCTCCTCGGGGTCATGAATACATCCTTGTATTTGAGAGCCAGCAGCCATTGTTGGTGCAACTGGCTGTGAATGCTAGTTTCATCCAGTGGAGTTTGAGCTTATTTGTGTCAGGAGTGCCGAACGCTCCACTTTGTCAGGTGTAACCCTCTCAGACTACCAATCAGACACACTGAATGCACGTTATGTAACCAAGCTGAATTTACTCACTGCTAGTTGGCATTAATTAACAAGAATAATAGTATCATCCTCTAAAAGTGTACCCTGTAGCTAGGGTTTTTTATATTGCAACTAATTGCTTTAATGGCTATTTATCAGAAATTAATAGATATGACAGCAAACAATCTGGTAACCCAAACCCAAATGCTCTTAGTTGCCGTTAATAAAGTGCATGTTAAGTGTAAAGTGTAAAGTGTGTGTGTTAGTCCCCATAGGGAAATAGCTCCTCTGCATTTAACCCATTCACCCAGTGAAGCAGTGGGCAGCCACCAATGCAGCGCCTGGGGAGCAGTGTGTAGGGACGGTACCTTGCTCAGGGGTACTTCGGGGTACCTCAGGGTAGCCGTTCAGTGGAGTCGAACCCCCGACCTTCCGATCATGGGGCCACCACTCTACCTACTGTGCTATCCCTGTTATTGTAGTGTTGAACCATAAAATGAATAAAGTAATGAAAATCACATTTAAGGACTATAAATAAACCGTGTACACCAAAAAAACTAGTTCATAGTAAATCTAATTCTGATTTTGGGAATGGGTTGTAGCCTACATGCACAATCCCTGCTTATCCTGAGACCTAGCCAAAAGATAACTGCGGTTTAGCCCAATAAGCCGCAGTGGTAAGCTAAACCTCGTCTTACTGTATGAGCCTCTTCTGTCCGAGCTCAGACATTTGCAAGGTCAGTACTGATCTGCTAGAAGCAGATTAACATTTGGCCAGAGTGTCTTAAAATATATAACCCATGTACTGTATGTTTGTGCTACATGCTAAAGCAATCAGACTAACATGCCCTTCCCTGCAATCCTGTCTCTAGCAAAGCGGTGGCGAGGAGTGTCCTCCGTTCGTCCGTACAGCTGCATAGAGGGGCTCTCCACCCTCAGCTGCCCCATCCTGCCTTACACTAAACCTGCTGCACTAACCGAGTCCTCAGGTAACACCAATACACATCTGATTCCTGCTAACCACAAAACAGACACTCTTACATCTGGTAGGCTTAGTGGGTCAGTATGTACCTACAAACTGAAATCACTAAACAAACTAATTTGTTAAATGGTAAGTTTCACTATTTAAAAGAGTCATTATTTTTTTGGGGGGTGGGGGATTATTACGTTTCTTATTATCTCATTTGTAAGCATGCTGTCAGAGTTGGCCTGTGGATGGAAATGAAAGTTTGTTGATTGGTTCCCCGATTTGGCCCAAACTGAAATCTCTCAAAAACTGTTTGATTTGATGATCTTCTACAGACAAAGATGAATCCTAATGGGTTTGCACATTCACACACATACATAGCCAGTCCACTGGGTATTTAACTTACAATATAAAGTGCCTCGAGGTGACTGTGATTTGGCCCTTATAAATAAAGATGCTTGGAAGTGATTTCAACAATGGTACAGTCATACTAGATGAAACAGTCTTTGGAGACTGTGGCACGATCAAAGTGTACAATAAACTTGAACATGAGCTCATTGTTTTTGAAATGGAGACGAGGACCACGACTGCAATTAGTTGAATTTAACCAGAACACAGCCAGCGGAAACAAGTCCTCTATTGCAAAGTGACACCTTGCACACAGGATGGCAGTCTGAGACAGGTTGCCTCCCACCAGACCTTTGCAGTTGACATTCCTCTGGTTGCTCAGAAGTTGAGGGAGTTGCATGCTCTATGCATCTAGGGCCAATCCATTGGTTGAAAGCAAAAATTATCAGTGCAATCACCAGGTAATTGGATGTTGCCATCCAGGTTTTACTCTAGTGCGAGTGGGCGATAATGAAACATTAAAAAAACAGTTTTCTTTTTTAAAGAGTCATTGTAACTTAATTAATTAGTTAATTAGAATTAATTGAAGCATGCTAACATAGTGACACCTTGACGGTAATGTTTAATCTCGTTTCTCTTTAAATTGGGCAACTTTTGCAAGGTAACTCAAACCTGCGTCTCTAACCCCTTGAAAACAAAATCTAACAACATCACAAAACAAAGCAAATGACAGGAAAAAATTCACATAATGCAAAAGCTAAAATTTTGCATTGGCAACATTCAAAGCCTTTTAGCCTTTAGGGCGCAATAATCGTCATTGCTCGTATTAAAACCGTTTCTGCTGACCTCATAGTTGTTGTCTCATCCAAAAGTAATAACAACATCGAGCCAAAAGCATCTGTTGCTTCCAAAATGCTTTTGGAACTCGCTACATAACCCAGATTCTTAAACAACCTGCTCCTTGGAGTTTACAATCAGATTACACCAAACTGCAGGGAGGAGATTATAAGGTCATACCCTCAAACAGATGGAGGCAAGCACTTTCAGACTCCACCAGAAGACAGCTCCTTCAGCTCGTTCATCTGTGTTCTATATTAACACAAACAGCAGAGAGTGCAGGTTAGGCTAGTCATCAGTGATTGAATTTCTTCTCTCTCGTGCTGTGATTTTCTCCTTTGAAGCTCCGTTGCCGTCATCTGGTCAGTCCTATCTCCAGCCGAGTCTCCCTCTCAGGGCCAGCTGCAGCCTCGCTGACAGAACACCCACCTTCCTGTCAAACTCCACTCTCCACAGTAAGAAATCACCCGCAACACGTCTCCTCTGCCGTGTCATTAATTTCTACAGTTTCATCAGGTGTGAGTTACCATCCATCTGCGACAGTTATGTACACATAAATTTCACAACTCAGAGACGTGGTCAGAGAAATGCTTTGAAAGTGAATGTTGGGATGTTGACGTGCATGTTTTTGTTTTTGTTTTGTTTTTTTTAGACGTGGGCCGTCGGCACGCGGCGATTACCCCTCAGTCTTCCCTGGACAGCGAGGTGGGTGTGTCAGAGCTGGAAGATGACTCGATCTCCATGAGCTACAAACTGCAGGACATGACAGATGTGGAGGTCATGGCACGACTTCAGGAGGAGAGTGAGTGGACTGTTTAGATGTTTCATACAAAATGTGAGGGAAAATAGGAGAAATTTGAGGAAACGCTGCTACAGATAGAGGTCGTGATGGGTTGCAATGGTATTGTCAGATTGTGTGTGTTTTGTCCACTTTATATTCCGACATAGAAATGTGGTCGGTGGTTTGAATTATGGCTTACGCAAAGGACAGCAGCTGCTTGCAGAGGCACTTTGCTAGGCTTTGTAGAACTGTTACAGCAAATAATTGAATGAATTAGAAAAGCAAAATCTAGGAAACTGTTAATGTTTCTAGACTGCTCCTCTTAATTTCTTCTCATCTCTGCTAATAAAAATGATATAAGCAGAATGTTTTTCGAGGCATTTGAAGCAGGGAGCCATCGCAGCCAAAATGTTTACCAATGTGTTAGAAAGCGTGGGCTACAGTCGAGAAAAGGAAGGCAAGAAGTACGACACCCGACGCATAGCGCACTCCTACGCAGAGCTGCCTCTACGCCTGTGCATCACAGGACTGGAAAACAGCTCTGCACAAGTGCCTGAAACTGTGTGAAACTGGAAGATCCCTGAACAAAACATCACAGTCACATCATAATAACCATCATATAAGTTACTTAGTGATGGAGGAAAGGAAGGTAACTTGGTCAACTTGAGTAAAATACCGTGCATTTAACTTGTTTGAATTTTGGGTTAAATGATTGGTATGAACTAACCGCACATATATAGAATGCAGTCAGAATATATGGATGAATGAAATCTTTATTTTGAACATTTAAGTATCAAATGTTAATAACTGAAAGAAACTCACACAAGAACAAAATAAAAGACAAGTATTATATTATTGTGATGAAACCCCATTGACTGAAATCCCCCAAATATCTACCATTTCCTGTTCACTTCCTTTCCCCCTATTTAATTTATCATATATTTGTGTTCCTGATTATATAGCCTAATATTTACATATGCACTAGCTATAAATACATATACATATCTAAACACAGTCTCTTTCTACATGAATATATACATATTCATGCTGTGATCCATGATTATATATCTGCACCTATCTAAAAATATAGTTTTTTATATACAATTACCCATAATAATTTTACAATGCAGCCATTATATCAAACTGCAGTCAGAATTAGAGATGGACCGATCCGATATTACGTATCGGTATCGGTCCGATACTGACCTAAATTACTGGATCGGATATCGGAGAAAAATAAAAAATGTAATCCGATCCATTAAATATCACGAAAGCACCTCACAAAACTTGCAACACGCCGTAACTCGCCTCAGAACGTTAGCAGTCGGAGCAGTAGGCATCACGTGATAGAGCGGCTGTGGCATGCGGGACCTGTCGGTGGTCTGGATAGCATTTGGAGCTTCGCTAGCAACCTGGCATTTCATCTCCGACAAAGTTATCCCCGAGAGAAGTAAAGCACGTGTGTAAGTCCATCTCTGAATGTTTGTAAAGCATTCCCACGTTAAGCTTAACGAGCGACTGCCTCTCGCTCTCCGGCTGCTACTTCAATCGTGAAACTGCTTAAATGATCAGCTGATCGGCTTTTCTGTCGCGAGTCTGTCTCTCTTGTTTGTTTTTGGTCCACTTTGCGCCAGAAAGAGCAAACCAGCGGCTGAACAACAGCAGCACGTTTAAGCTTGATAAGCTGTTGTTACAATTTATTTAATCTTACTTTCTACTCCAGGATCTTTTTCTACGTAGCTGACGGCTGGTAACTGTGCAGGGGCGGATCTAGCAAAGTTTAGCCAGGGGGGCCGATAGGGCATTAACTGGGAAAAGGGGGCACAAAGACATACTTTTCTTTCTTATTCTCATTTAAAATGTCGAGCTTTTAATAAATAATTATCTGACACCCAAAGTTTTAATTTGATGGAAAATGAATAGAAGTCAATTACTGTATATAGTGACTATTAAGTCTAATATATATACCCTAGTAAGCTATAGTACTTTTTACTTTGGGAAGGTACCATCTGTGCAGTCTGCAATTTTGTTGAAGAAAGATGTTGAATCTATTTAATATTTCTTGAAAAAGAATTGATTTCTGTGCATTTTTTTTTCACACTGCATCAAATTAAGGTTGATTACGTCGATTAAGCATCATGAGGTGGAGCGTGAGGGGTGGTTCCCTATTTTTTATTTATTTATTTTTGTTGTTGCTGGGAGTTGGAACCCTATTAGTTAGGTTGCTTAATATTTACGCTAAGTACTCTTTAAAATACCAGAATAGGGAGGATGGTGTAGGTCTAAGTTTATTAGATTGATCAGTATTGCTGAACTATGAAATATTTTTTTTGTATACAGGTATAACAGAATAGCTTTAGTGTAGTTGTTGTTTTAAACTTGAGTATGAACTTGCAGACTTGCAAAATGCAGCAAGATATTTTAAAAAACAGTTTTGTTGATTAAAAAACACTATATCGGATTCATATCGGTATCGGCAGATATCCAAATTTATGATATCGGTATCGGTATCGGACATAAAAAAGTGGTATCGTGCCATCTCTAGTCAGAATATCCAGTCAGTGTCACAACATAGAATTTAATATTTAACACATTGCTTCATCCACATAATGCTCTATATTTTTATAACCCTTCTTCTCTTCTAAAATATTAAATATTAAGTAAGGCAGTTTGTTTACAAAATAAACATTTATTATTTGCATCTAGATGGCAGACATGGTCTGAAGAGTCTGCCGAGAAATCTGAAAACTTGATTGTGGAAAAGTGTGACATTTTGAAACATGTAGAAACACTGCTCATAGGAAACTGATTAACTGACCCTTTGCCAAAGCAGTATGTGCCAATGCTGTCCTTTTATGAGATTGAAAACACAGTTGGAGTTCATGTCATCCAAACATAAGAGAATATCTGAGACGTATGAATCAAGTCTTTCGGTGTTGATTGGACACCAGCAGGTACAGTGATAGATGGCATGGAGCTGCAAATCACTCTTGCCTCAGCATAAACAGTCCTTAATCAGACACCAACTGTCACACTGAAGTTCTTCTCTACGTACCTGCAGCCACCCACAAATTTGTTGTAAGGCATGAAAATTGTTTGACATTGCTTTAAACACTAATGCGTGAACACTTCTATATATACACTACAGCAGGGGCCCCCAATCCCAGTCCACGAGGGCCGGTGTCCCTGCAGGTTTTAGATGTGTCCTTGATCCATTACAGCTGATTTAAATGGATAAATTACCTTCTCATCATGTCTTGAAGTTCTCCAGAGGCCTTGTAATGAGCTAATCATGTGATTCTGGTGTGTTGACCCAGGGTGAGATCTAAAACCTACAGGGACACCGGCCCTCGTGGACTGAGATTTTTGTGTTTGTTTGACAGCCACTCTGGTTGTAAACAGTAATGCACTGCCTTGTGGAGAGACTGGAAAAGATTACTGTGCAACATTGCCAATAAATGGCTGACACTAACATAAATGTTTGACCTTTACGAAGTTGAAAGGAAGTGATATCTTGATGCGCTTGTGTGCTATTAAATTATGCAGGACATTTCAGAATAAACTTCTCTATATCAGTCTGGTCTGCCGATTCAGTAAGTGAATAATGAATGAGGGGCGCCTCCAGAAGGAAAGTGTCCTATACCACGTAGGGTTCGTGCTTTCCTCGGACAAATGCATTGATTTGTCGCCCCTGTAGGCCTCCGACAAGACTACGCCTCTACCTCAGCCACAGCCACGGCCAGCCGTTGCAGCTCCAGCTTCTCCTTGCACACCCTCAGGCGCAGTCAGATGGATCTCGAGGAGGAGGACGAGGAGGACGAGGGTTACGACCAGCTCCCACCTCCCCAGCCTCGACTGTTCCGCACAGGCTCTATGCAGCGGGGCAGCCTGCCCCACTCTCACACCTTCTCCAGTTTCAGAGACTGCAGACGCAGCTCAACCACCCATCAGTTTTCACTCAGTGGACACTCCCAGTACTCTGGACCCTCTAGCCTGATCACAGAGACACAAACAGCATACACAAATAGCACAGGTGAGTGACCTGATCTGATCTGGGAACATGTCTGATAGAGGACTGTTAAAAACTCAGTGATCAGTCAGTATCTTTGGACTTCCAGTAGACCACACTTCTTGTTCTATCAGCATGTCAATCTTTATAAATGCTGAAGAGATTTTAAAATCTGATAAATGTTAATCAGGTGATAGCTAAGTGTTTCAAGATTGCATTTCAGCAAATGCAATCATTTTGCTCTTCACACACTGTTTATCTGCATGCAACCAAGGCCCGCTCAGATGTAATTAGACTAAAAGAGGAATGCAAACAGAAAGCTATTAAAGCACAGTTGTCCCTTCTCTACAGATTGCGTGTCTTTATATGCAGATATCAGTCTATAGAGATAACTGCATGACTGTCTAAGACTGATACTGCTGTTACTTTAAGGAGCAAGTATTAGACTTTCCCCCTCTTTAAAGTCCTAAGTTCAATTAAGTCAGTATAGATAAAAGAATAGTGCAACATTTTGAGTGGACCACAAGAAAAGATTCATTCATTAATGGATATGACGTGTCATTCTGCTTAAATTTAAAGTGTAAAACTAAGATGTGTTTCTACAGGAGAAAATGCTATGTATTAATTATTTGCTAAAAGCGCTTACTTTCATATTCACCAAAATGTCCCCTAAAAAATCCTAAAACTTTGAAAAGCCCAAAAAAAAAAATGCTAACTGGGCACCTGCAATACCTGATCAGCTTTGTTGATGTTGTTGCATAGACAAGCTGCGAAGAAGCATGCCCAACCTGATCCGAGCTCCCAGCATGCCTAGTGTCCCCAGCATTCCATGCCTGGCTTCCCCTGTCAACCCACCCTCCCACGGTCCCTCCTCTTTGCCAACGATGCCCTCCCTCCGGAACAGCCAGAGCTTTGACTCATCGAGTGGGCTTGCACGACTTCAATCCTCCAGTAAGACGCCTGTTTTTATGTGTGCGAATGATCAAAGAAAGGAAAAAATCACTTTTATAAACTGTTAACGCTCAGCCTAATGATGACAACTAAAAATCTAGGGATTGCAGTGACACTTTTGCTTCACAATATTCCTTCAGTTCCTTCCCCAGGCCAGCTCAGTCAGCGAGTCCAGAGTGTCGGGAGTTTCCCTACAACAGCGCGACACACTCTAAAAGCGACAGCCTACGTAAGCCCCACAGTCCAGCAGGGACCCACCTCCACCTCTCTGTCCACCTCTGCCAGTCTGAACTCCATCTCCAGCAGTGCCGTGCTGCCTCAACCCCTCAAACCCAGCAGCAGCATTAGTTTGCTGCCACAGGCCCTCAAACCCACCAGCACCAACCAGTCAGCTGTCCCCCGCAGTTCCCTCCCTCGGCCAGCCTCCTTCATAGGAACAAGTGGCGTTCCACGTCCCAGTAAAATCACCCAACCCACGCGCAGGTAAGCACACATATGCTAACTCCTTTGGGTTTAAAGGAGAACTACAACAACATGAGTACTGACGAGCATGTGCAAAAAGGCACTTGATAACTTCAAATTTAGACCTGATGAGAAGGTTATCTCAGGGGATCACCAGAGGTGGTAAAATTCATCCTCTGATGACAGTAAAAAAATAATTTTCTGAGCCATGAATTGGTTAATCAATTGAAGTATATGATGACAAACCTGGTCAGACTATTAGTGTTTTCAGCATGTGGGTGAGTGGTAATGTAGCAATCTTTAGGTGTGGCATCGGTGGTTCAATGGTAGAATTCTCACCTACCACACTGGATTCACAGGTCTGATTCCTGAAACTTTTAAAAGAAACAGACAAGATTCTTTGTGGGATGATGGATCTTTTTATTTATCTTTGATTAACTTATATGCTTATATAATATTGGGTTTTTTTCTGTCTGCAGTTTGCTTACTCCTCCAAAGAGCCTGGCTGCTCTGAGTGCCCTGAGGGACGGCAGCTGGAAAGATGGCTGCTACTGAACCCAAATAAGCTGAAATTTGAGAGGTGCACAGGGTATCGCTGTGTAGGCACCAGCTGATTTAAAATGTCTCTTTCAGCAGGTCTCTAGACTTGGGCTGCGACCTGTGAGAGTGACAGATATCATGAATATAAGCACTACTCCTTGCTGAAGGACAAAGTGAGGACTGTTGAGCGTGCAGGTCCAGCAGGCTGGATCTTAACCTTGACTTGACACACCATGAAACAACCAGGCAATACTCTGATAATCAGCTGTTAAATGTGAAACAGATCCTCTCTGATATGTGTTTCTTGGTTTGTCGTTGTTAATTCTTGCATTGAGCAGAATAAACGTCTCTCTCCAACCGAAAGCTTAGAAAAATATATCCCATGCTTTTGTACATGCTTTTAATGATTTCATATGATTAGTTTCGGAAGTACTATTTTTTTCAGGCTGTGGTGTCAGATATGAAGTTGAACCTGAAGTTGGAATTTTGTTACTTCCCGTGCCTGTAAAAAAAAAAAAAAGTGAAAAAGAAGAAGAAGTAATGTAATTTATGTTAGTTATACTTATTGGCTGGACCTTGCAGCACTTTGGATCAGAATTCTGATTAACACATTCAGTATTAGATCCATTAATGACCTTGTACACACTTTATCTTTTGTTTAGTTTCTTTTTATTTAATGTTTACATTCAATTCCGAAATGTTCTTTGATAAGCGTAACTGCTGCAGTGATATTGCACAAGGAGCCCTCATGCTTTTAATGGATGGCAAGAAATTAAAGAGGAAGTGAATTTTTAAAGTGAATAAAAGCATTTCAAAACGTTTTTTCATTCTTCTTCATTAAAATTGTTTGTAAAGAATCGAGGGGGAAAATAGGTAAATTGCAAAAGGGGAAAGGGATTGCAGCCAGTGATGAGCTGTGGAAACCCTACCAGGAGCATGTTGCCCACGAAGGCATAACTATAGGCTCTCTAGGACACAGAAACGCCTCAATTCTTTTTGTTTTTATGTCTGAACGCCTCCAGTTGTTTTGAGCATCTCCCACTAGTACGAGATGCCTGAGCAGACCAAGGAAATTATGTCTCCTGGCTGGTTTGGGAACAGGTGGCTGGGGACTTAGACTTCTGCCCCCCATGACCTGGCCATCGAAAAGTTGCGAAGGGATGGATGAATGGGGAGTTGTAGCTCTACTTACTGCAGTTCAAACTCTATGCCTTCTTTAACTCAGATATGACTCAGCTTAAAAGCATTTGGAGTAATGGTGGTCTAAGGGTGAAACCATATTCCTGTATTCTTCCCTAGTAAAAATACAATACTAAACCAAGTTCAGTCCTATATTCCTTCAAGTGTAAAGTATATCTGAATGCTAATATCGCTGATATTATGGAAGCTACTGCTCAAAAAATAAATGTAGAATTCAGTTTTAGCACATTACAGTTAGGGGGTTTTGAGGTTTTGGAAGATTCACTGTGGCAGCTGTTAGTGTCACAAGGTGGTCACAAAGTGACTAATGTTTAACAAGTGAGTATGTTGATTTTAAATCTCCAGAGTAACACTCAAACACGCCCTACTTTAACATACTGTACCTCAGGAAAGGTGACTAAAATCTCTTATCTTTTATCTTTTGCGCAAAATCATTAAACCAGACCTGAAGACAGATATTGAGTGCACAGTGCTGACCTTTTGGAGTTTTTGATAATGCCCAACAAAGCCCAGGAGGTATGTCTAATCTGCTTTCTTCTGCACTTTTGCGCAGATCATTTATACTAGATCGTTTTTCTCAATGGAATCCCCCTCCCCTCTTTTTTATTTTTTTTTTGCCTACAGGATGCTGTGATCAATCTAAAGACGCTGCAGGAGATTTCCAGGCAGCTTGGTTTTGAGTGGACAGTTTTGGCATATGAGCTTGGCTTCAACAGAACTGAGATAGGACGCTTCCACGCCAGCTCTACAGAGAAGAGTGTCCAGGCCAAGGCCATGCTGGAAAGCTGGTAAAGTCTGTGTGTATACTTTTGAAAGTAGCATGTGCTTTGTTTAGAAACTGGTGTTTCTAAATCAAAAGGCAACATCTGTTTATCTTAGCAGTGTTTAGTCCAATTTTATATGTCATCTGAAATCATTGTAGTCTTAAGAAATTGAAGCAGATGCCCAGCAATCTCATGTGAGAAACTTAAATAACTTATTTGTGTTTTATCATGGTCACTTGGGCTCTCTAGACACTCTGTCACTTTTATACAGTTCTTTTTTTTTTGGCTTTTTATACATCAGTGAATTTCTCTTCTTTCCATGAAATACTTTTTAGAGGTCCCTCTTTATTTGCAGGTACGAGAAGTCATGGGACAAGCCAAATAAGACCAAGCTGCTGCAAGACGGACTGGAACGAGCTGGCAGACGGGACCTGGCTGAGAGACTGCATTGCCTTCACTGGGGTCACCAGAAACTGAGTCAAAGGGTGGAGCTTCCCTCTGCCTTCCCCTTCCTCATCACAGTCCACAGGACCATCGACAACCGAGACGCACTACGTAAAATCAACGACCTAAGTCGTAGATTCACTTAAACCTGGGTGAAAACGCAAGTCGCTGTGGCTATGTCTGTAATTTGTGTTCTACATGTGCATATGTGATACTGCAAAGAAGCAAATGGACTCAGAGTCAATTAACCAACAAATCATGATATATGCTACTTTTTGTAGTGCAAGAAATTAAAGCTTTGCAATAAGGATAAAGGCTGTCTTTGGAATCCTAAATAAACTTTTGATTTCAAAAAGTTTATTTATTTTAATTGATGTACAAACGACAAAGGTCAAGACAGTTTATGTGGATCAACTGTGTATATATGTTGTTATAGTTGGCTACAAAGAGCACAGGTGTAAATGGAAAAGTCTGCAGTAAGGTATGGCTGATGGGACCATTTTAAGGAGAGATAATTATTGGTGGATATGTATACTGCATTTAAACAAACATCTGACCATAAAGGGCCAATATGCACATGTGGCTGAATGATGCATATACTAAACTGCAGTGCAAGGGACATGATTTTTTAATGATGGTATGAATCCATATATTTCATATTTTTTATGCATAGTGTCTGGCTGTCACATATACCACAGAGAAGAAGCTCTAATGTGTTACAGCAAATCAAATAAATAGCCCATGCCAGACTATAGAGACTTCAGTATTAATCATAAATGGGGTTTGGGGAGTTATTAAGCATTAAATTAAAATATTATAGTTTTATAGTGGCAATATGTGCTGGACAACTATCTAACTGAGAGCAGGGACTCATAAAACACATTTATTGATTCACGCTGAGAGTTGGATGAAAGGATGACACCACAGATGATGATACCGCCTTCACCTCAGCTTAATAATCTATTATCTATTTTTAGAATTTAGTTTACTAAACTTCTATTAGTTAGTTTATTAACTAATTAACACACACACACACACACACGTAGAAAAATATTTAGTATACACATCCAGAAATGCATATACTATTATATATTGTACATATATTTATTAGTTTCAGATGTAGCCATTCTTGTATTTTGCTTGTTTACATTATTGTATTTTGCACAACTCTGTTGCTTGTGAAGCTCGCACACAAGAATTTCACTCACATGTGCTGTACCAATGTACCTGCACATGTGATGTGACAATAAAAGTGATTTGATTTGATTTGATTATTATCTGAGGACAAAATGTAAAATTTGACTGTAAAAGGATTACATTAATAATTTTGCTTAAAGGCAGTAAGGACTGAGACCACGTGAGCAATTAGAAATAATACATAAGGATTAATTGAAGATATGGTAATGATATAAAAATGAAATAACACAATTACATAAAAATACAAATAAACATATAAGAAATATAGATATATTAAGATTATTACAAAATAGTATTAGTTTCTAAAAATATATATATAACACAATTATATAAAAATACAAGTAAACACAAAAGACATAGAGGTCCATTGTTTAATTTCCAGAATTATCCGCTTTAGCAAAGGGGAAAGTAGTGGGAGGAACCATATTATGTTCCAATCAATCAAATTCAGTTGACCCAGTTGCACAAACCAATCAGAGGGCACTCTTTTTTAAGCAAGGTTGTATGAGTGCGCAACGAGCCAGTGTGGAAGTTAATCAAAGAAGCCTTCAAAATAAGATTTTTTAAATTTGTTTAATTTGATTTAAAATACTAATTTGCGTATTTTAAAATGAGATTCGTGGTCAAAATAGAATATTAAAACCCACCCAGAGCGTATAGCACTGCTTAAAAAGATTAACTAAAAGAACGCGCGATATCTATACGTACAACTGTACTTTATTGTGGAAGTTCTTCTCGGAATATGTAGCTCAAAACCTGGCCGTATTGACGTTTGTGCCAGCTGCTACACTCAAAACAGAAAACAGCAACGAGGAGGAATTTAGTGAAAATGAACGTTATCGGTAAAGCGGCTCCTTGGAAGTGGTGTGCGGGTCTTTTTCTACTTTGACCGTGACATTATGCTCATTTACAGACCGACAGCTGCCGGATTTCAGACATCCCGGCGACCGTTCAGCTGTTAAATCGCTGTTGCATTTATCCACACTGCTTATGTTTGATTTTCACGTGTAAACGGACGTGTCATTATCAGAGCTCGGGGAACTTGGCGTTACCGAGCATGTTTACCGCGTCACACGGTGCTTTTTGAAACACTGGCCGACGTGAAATAGCTAACTAATCGCTTAAGTTGCAACAATGGCCTCGGCGCTGAGTTGCTTCAGTGGTCCCGAGGTGCTGGAGGACGCCAATCACGCTCGGGGTTTGATGAACGGGTTGAAGTTGCTTTACGATTGCCGGCTGCTCGGGGACGTTACTATCGGAGTTGAGTATGAAGAGGAGTCTTTGGAGCACAGCGGCAACCCCACCAGAGGTGCCATCGACCAACTTTTCTTCTGCAGCCGCAACGTCCTGGCAGCTGCTAGCCCCTACTTCAAAGGCATGTTCACCGGTGGGTTAAACGAGAGCGTGCAGGAAACTGTGGTCATCCGTGGGGTCGATCCTGAGTCTATGTCCGTCATCATCGATTACTGCTACACGGGCAGGGTGACCATCACGGAGAGTAACGTGCAGAGGCTGTATGCAGCGGCCAACATGCTCCAGCTGGAGTACATCAGGAAAGCTTGCTCCAGTTTCATGACAAGGAGACTGGACTTGTCTAACTGTGTGGGGGTACTGAAATTTGCTGACACCTATGATAACCCCGAGCTGAAGGAGAATGCGCAAGCTTTCATTGCCAGGAACTTCGGCCTGGTGTGTAATGGGGGGGATCTTTGCGAGCTGGACCTGAAGCAGCTGAAGGAGTTGCTGTCTCTGGACACCCTGGATGTGGATTGTGAGAAGAAGGTGTGCTCGGCTGCTCTGCAGTGGATCGAGGTGAACGCAGCACAGAAAAAAGAGGATGCGCTGCAAGCACTAAAGTGTGTCCGCTGGAACTTGTTCACTGAGAAGGACAAGTGTTACCTGGAGAGCCTCATGGCAAGGCCTTTCATTGAGAAATACCTGGCATCATTTTTTAACAAGTCCCCCGAGGACGGCTGTGTCATGTCTGCTACTCTGGATGTGCCAAAACACAGAATAGGTGTGAGCGCAAAAGAGATGATCCTCTTCTTTGGCCTACCTAATGACAACATAATGTGCTGCGACCCATACTCGGAGGACCTGTACTTCATGGCCCCTCCTTTAGAGGATCTGAGCAGTCAGGATTACAAACGCTCCACCATGGAGTCCTTAATCGCCTGTGCCACCCCTGAAAACAACTTGTACTTGGCGTCCCACCTCTCGAAACACTTCTGGCTTTACAACCCTGTGCTCAACAGCTGGCAGGAGTTGGCAGAGAGGCCACTGGGCAGAATACATTCTGGAATGGGCTACCTCAACGGGCATGTGTACCTTCTGGGAGGAAGAAACCCGGTGACGGATGCCAGACTGAAGGAGGTGGAGTGTTACAGCGTCCAGAGGAACCAGTGGACGTTTGTGGCTCCTCTGCCTCATTCTCTGGGTAAAATGCAGGTGGTAGCCCTACATGACCACTTGTACGTGGTGAACAAAAGGCGAATGCTTTGCTACGATCCCAAGAGGAACCGCTGGCGCCACTGTGGGTCGCTGAGGCGAGACAAGCTTCACAAGGCCTGTGTGTTCCAGGACCAGATTGTCTGTGTGTGCGACATCCCTGTGGTGAAAGCCTACAGCCCCACTAGGGGTGAGTGGAAGAGGCTCGGCGACATTCCCATCGACAGCCGAGCTCTAAATTATCAGGTGATCCAACACAACGGCAAGCTGCTCCTCCTCACTCAGACTTTACTGCAGCACAACAAGAACAGAGTCCTCATCCACGAGTACGACCCGGCCAGGGACACGTGGAAGAATATCATGGCGGTGTACGTGTCCACGCTGGGGCCCGTATGTGTTTCAACGCGTGTTTACCCAGCGTGCCTTAGCTCTGCCCACAGCTTCTCCACAGAGGAGGACGATGACAGTGGCTCCAGTGCAGACTGGGATTTTGATGGGCTGACAGATGCAGATTCAGACTCTGGCAGCTCTAGCTCATTCTCTGATGAGAACTGGTAGTGAAGTGTGTTGCAGTGTCAAAATTAATTAAATTATTGGGTTTTTACAGGTTGGTTTTGTCTAACGGGGAGCATTGAAGTATTTATTCAGTGTTAAAACAGTCAGGAGAAGCACAGGTTGTTAAAAAAATATTTTCATACGTGTGATCAGTAATGTTAATATTGGGATGCATAAAACCAGAGAAAATGTTTACTGTGCCTCTTTCACAGCATTTCTGCTGGGCAAATACAGGGGTTACTAATTGGGAATAATTGCAATAATTGCTGGAACTGAGCCTTCACTTAACGCTGTTACTTCCAACCTTGCTTTTCCTGGTTCAAAAATGTCAGAGAATCTGTGGGACTACACTTGATCCATGTGGAAACAGAGTGTCAGTGAAAGTGCAAGTGAAACAAAAGTTTAAGGAGTAGAAAAGGGGAAAAAAAAATTATGGATTAGCAGTAGTGCTTTGCGTCTTTTGCGTGCAACACCTAAAGGTTTCACATGGATGCCACATCTGTAATGCTTTCGTCACATGCTTCCTGAGGCCCTTCTCTCCTAGCTCGTAGAGCCTGTGAGAGATTTGTCCACGTCAAACTCGAGCTGAGATATTCGAGTGATGTCGCTTGACAAAGCTGTACCAGAGAGCTACAGAAGAACCTAAAGCTCTACGAATGTGCCCACTAGTACTCCTAAGTGGAGAGCCGCTGTTAAGCTTTAACATTATGTTACATGAAGAGTTATTTGGGTAAGCCTTTTCTCTTTAGAGTGAATAAATGAGCATGCAAGCTTAAGATCAGCGTGAAATCATGGCTTGAGTGTTTGTCATATCAGACATCTCAAGTGCCTCTTGTTTATGACTATGAACGAACTGGTTATGAACTGGGCTTTAAAATTTATGGTCCTTTTTATGTAGTTGATGCACACAGCGACATCACACACACACACGGGCGGTGCTCCAAAAACTGCTGCGTGAAGTCTAGGAGCCAATGTACTGTACACTCTCTCAGGTTTAGCCCATTTGCGATGACAGAGGTTCCTTTTTAGATGTAGTGCGATCACAATGTTTTGGTGACAAATGGTTTTGTTTGAAATCACAGAGTGTATGTGTGTGTTTTCTTATCTATACTTTATTTTTAATGTGTGTGTTGCAACAGTTTTTTTTGGGGGGGAGGGGTTTTGAGTATTGCTTGGGTGTGATGATTTATCTGCTTGCCAGAAGACTGCAGAGAAGCCATTGTCCCAGCCAAGCAACCCCTACGCTATTTGCACTTACTGAGATAAATGGTGGAGATAAAATATTACATATCCTCATCAGCAGAATAATGAATCACACAAAAACAATGACCATAAAGTTGAGTCAGCACCTCTGAAAACACTGAAGAGTATAATCATGAGTGACTCTTAGTCAGGGGTTTTTATCAAGCAGTTTTGGGAGTAAAGGGGGAGGAACTGTGGGTAATGACATGCAGCGAAGGCATGGTAGAAATAGAGCTGCTGGTTCCAGAGCTGGGTTTACAAAATAAACTGTTAAAATAGTGGAGTCCCGACTGTCTCTCTGATGAATAATGAAGTTTCTTGAAGTAGATGGGGTGCTTGGCTGTGGATTATAAAGCTGTTTTTGGTAAATGTGTCAAATAAACATCAGTGTATGCTGCAGAGTTACAAGTGTGTGTAGTGCTGAGTTTTACAGAAGTCGTATTTATTGCCACTGCGTGGTGAAACTGGAAGGTTTGGGTTCTGAAGAGTGTTCTTGTGAGTATTGTGAGTTTAATATGGTGCAAAACAGAAACATGGTTCTAATTCTAATGTGTCATTAATGAAACTAATGGTAATACTTTTTTTTTATGAGACATTCATGATGTGTTGACTGATTGAATTGCTACAGAAAAGCAGAATGATTTTTTTTTTTTAAATAAAAAATCTTATGTTTGTATTTATTTGAGACTGTCTCTGTTTAATGGATTTCCATTGTTAGATGTTCTCTTTGTTTTGTAAGTTGTACAAATTTGTATGAGGTTAATATATTTGTGCTCTTGGAGGATACCTACTGAAGTGTTTGTGGTTGAGTGATATGTCTGTATGTAAATAAGTATAATAGCATACATGATTTTAAAAATAAAAATTTATAGATTTAAAAAAAACTTTTCTGAAATATTTTGTACTGACTGTGCTGAAGTCTTGATCCACCCCTCATTTCTTTTTTCCAAGTAGTTAGACTTTCTAGTCTCTTTTTTTTTTGTAAGTGTTTTTTCTAAGAAATAGCGGAGGGTGGGTTGTTGCTGTTCCTTGAAGGCAAATCGGGATTGGAGAGATTGGCTGCCATGAGGTCATTCTCAAGGAGAGGAAACAGAAAAAAAATCGACACAACTGTGCTGTCATTTTTGTGTATGGCCAAATGACATAAAACCTGGACTGAAAATCTGTGTCTTGCGAAGTGATGGATCCAAATTTGACATTTTTCACTCAAGTCATCATAAATATTTACAGAGGAGATCAGGAGAGAGATATGACAGTGAGCATCTACATGCATCTCCAAAACACAGTGGAGGCTCTAAACTGGGGCTGTACTTCAGCCAGCGGTGTTGGGGGTCTAGTCAAAACTCATGAAAGTAATTATGACTGCAGTAAAGCACCATCAGATTTTTATTGGAAAGTATCTGAAATACTGACTTTCAGACTTGAATTCGTCTATTTTTTTTATTTTATTTTACCACTTATTCAATTCAAAATAGGATACAACCCCCCCCCCCCCGAATAATTCAAAAGAAAGGAAAGGGGAAAATAATCTCTAACCATATTCCACGTTACATTTTTTAATTGTTCTTTTCCTCTAGCAAGTTCTCTATCGGATCTCTACAGAATAATGTGTACAGCTAAATAACACAAGAATTTGATGAATTGCTTGTATTCTGCACGTAGCCTACAGCTACATTTAAGTACATAGGTTCAAAGGTACTCTCCTTTGGAGTCTCGCGATATTTCAGAGCTGTAGCGCCGTCCAGACCGCGAGAAGATGAGCAATGGCAATAGAAAACAAACCTGGGGAGGAATTTGACACAATTTTCAGTCGAAACGATTCCCTGGAGCTCTCCTCTCACCACGAATACGACACTACACACGCTCGGATTTTCAAGATAATAGTAATAGGAGACTCAAATGTGGGGAAGACGTGTTTGACCTACCGGTTCTGCGGGGGCACTTTCCTGAAAAACCCTGAGGCAACTATCGGGGTCGATTTCAGAGAGAGGACGCTGGAGCTGGACGGAGAGAGTATCAAGGTGAGAAGTCCTACATTTCAAGAAAGGCACACGGCAGATACCTGTGAACGTTCACTGTTTTTTTGGCTATGTTAGGTTTATAGGTCAGCTCACAGAGCCTGACCTGGAGTCTGTTTTCAGCCTGTAGGCATGTGATGGAGCTTACTTTGACCAGTTGTTAAAATGAAGGCTTTGTCACCCCTATGAGGCCATTGTCATTGTTCACAAGAAAGGGAATAACGAAACTTGGTGTAAAGCCAGTTCATAGTCATTTCTGTTCTTCCACATATAAGTGTTTATCTTCATTCTATCCTCATTTGCCTGGAGATTTCCCCCCTTTTTACGAGCTTCCAGTCAAAGTGAAACAGATCATGCCCCAGTCTGATGAAGTGATCCAGATGCAACACAATAACAGGTCACCCAAGTAGATTTTTAATAGTTTTTCCCGCAAATTTAAACCCATTTTTTGGAGATGCTGTCAAAAAAGGTCTATTTTGGAGCACTTTCCACAGCAGACAATTTGACTCATCACAGTGGGAACATGCAGTCTATAATAATGACACTAATGTTAGCTCTGTCTGTCGGTGTTTCAGTAAACCATGACAGTGAGTGAGTAAAAGGCAGTGAGCCAGGATGCACATTACCCGATTGCCGATAAAAGGAATTCAGCCATCTCTGGTTTAATAATTTAAACTTCAGGTTCTCCTTCTGTAAGATGCCCAAGTGTCTGCTGCAAAAATGCCCTAACTATCCTAACTTAACCAACATTTGTTTGAGCAAGTGCAAAAATCCAGTCTGTGGTGATAATGTATAGCTTATTCTGCTGTGCAGTATCCTTCCATTGTTTCCCTGAAGCTGCTAAAACTTTGTTTTGAAAAAAAAAATCAAGATGCATCATGCTGAATCATTAAGAAAAAACCAGTATTTAACTCTGCAGAAATAGAGATGTATATTTACACACACACACATAAAGCATATGTAGTAAGAACAAACGTTGAAGGTTGGAGCTGAGCAGCATAAACAAAATAGGGAAGCTGGAATGACGCTTTGCTGCCTCCTATTGAACTGGCTGGCAAAAGCACAAATATAAAATAACACTGGCCATATGCTTTAAATAGGACTCTGTGGCATCATTTTTTTCTGCTGTGCTAGTTACAGATTTGGGACACAGCAGGTCAGGAGCGCTTCAGGAAGAGCATGGTGGAGCACTACTACCGCAGCGTCCACGCTGTCATCTTTGTGTACGACGTGACCAGCCTTTCTTCCTTCGAGAGCATCCCCGAGTGGATTCAGGAGTGTAGCCGGCACTCCGTGGGGCCCCTTGTGCCCCGCATCATGGTAGGAAACAAGTGTGACCTGAGGGACCGCCGGGAGGTTCCCACATCAGCCGCACAGTGTCTCGCTGACAGCTACAACTTCCCACTGTTTGAGACTTCAGCCAAGGACCCATCTGAGAAGGAAAATGTGGATGCTATCTTTCTGACTTTAGCTTACAGACTGAAGAGCCACAAACCCCTGAGACTAAAGCAACCCAGTGAGAGCAATTTGAGGCAAATGTGGAACCAGAGAGAGCGGGAAGCAGCAACTTGTCAATGCTGAGGTCACCTACATCCTCCATGGATGTACTTGGATTATTTAATACTATAATGGCAGTCCTTCAGGAGTGTGCTGAGAAAAGCAGATTTCAACAACACGAGGCTTAAAATTTACAAAGCACTCTCAAATCAGTTAGCTAGAAATGATAGAAGCTTGGCAAGATTTTACAATTTTCCCTGCCTGGTATGAGGCACAGCTAAATTAAATAAACAAGTCCGTAAAATGCATGAATGCATATGGAGGTATGCTGAGTATTTGTAGCCCAAACTGCACTTCGATCGCCGAGTCTGCAAACTGAAGATTGCAGAGCGCACTTTAGTGGATGCATGATCATAAATGATATGCAGCCGTCGTCAGTACAGCAACATTACTGCACTACAATGTATCTGCAGCTCTCAATGCAATTAAAAGACAAACTTAATGAAGAGAAAATTTGATTTTTTTTGTGTGTGTGTAAAGGGACCAATAAGATATGCTGATACTGTGACAAACACTGCAATTGTGCAATTGCAATTGAAGTGATATTTTAGTTCTTAAAAGTGCAGTGTGAGACTTGGTGCTGTTATTGAATGTATTTGTGTCAGCTCATGCACATGGAGAGCTGTCTGGAAAGAAAGCTCAAGAACACAAGGGATAAAATATAGCTGCTCCACATAGTTCACTTGAAAAGCATGCCGAAAAAGAAACTCAGTGGATCTGAGGAAAAACACCACAGCTGACTGTTTCATTTGTTGCATGTATACAATAATAATAATACACTGTACAGATGCAAATCAATAAAAGTGGTTGTTTCAGTGTCATCTTTTCTGAATGTTTCTGGTGTTGTTTGCCACTTGAAGTGTAATGTCACTGCTCTGTCAGTTATTGCTTCACAGCAATTATTTTTCATTTTAATTCATGACCTGTAGACAATCTAGATCCACTTTAATTTCTGCTAAGGAAAAAAAAGTCTCACTTAATCACCTGAAAAGGATCGTGTTACATGATTAAAAGTTCCAAAACTACAGCTACAAGCTTTGTAGTGAAATTAAAGACGATATCTTGCAGTATTTGACACGTTAGCGGCGACCAGTGGCAGACTTGTGCACGACATAGTTCTTGATAAATTAGCGAAAACATGTAAAATGGCAAATCCGTCACTTGTAGCTAATTTTGTAGTTATACATAGAATACATCTAACACATTTAGGCCTTACTAGGTTAGATTAATACGATCACAGGTCGGCAGCTGAGTTGCTTTCATCGGCGACGTCTAGGGTGTCACATTTACCAGCCTGCAGCAAATCCGTGAAAGCAGCACGGCAAAAAGCTGTTTGTATTCCTCGCGCGGCGTCTCTCCGCGGCCATGGTAACACTGTCCTCAATGCTGGACATCTGATTAAAAACATACAAGCGAGGGCTTTTCATACAGGTATGAGATTTTTTTTTTCTGTGAACACGCAATTAAAATTTAATTTAGCTCGTCGTGAGTGTGTTTGTCTACGGGAAATTTGAACGCAAGCTGGGAGGATTAAGTACCGTTTGGGTTATTGGCACAGGATTCGTTTTGTTTTCTCGTCTGTGGCCTAGTAGCAAGCTAGCAAAGGGCTAACGCCGGTAATATTATAGGGTGTGTTAAAAAAGAAGCTGATTTGAACAGAGGTTTCATTTAGTAATCAGGTAAAGCGCCCCGGGCAAATGTGTTCATTCAAAACCGACATCAGCTAGCTTAACTAACGTGCTTTACCGGGTGTAGCCGTTTCTGAGTTATCTGATGGGCAGCCGACATTCAAGGAGCTGCCCCATCTTGTTATGAGATTCGGTTATAATGAGGACACTTAATAATAATAATAATAATAATAAAAGGAAGAAAATGTGGAGGCTTTAGATTGAAACACTGAACTAGCATTAACCTTTGAACTCTTACTGTTTCACTAATCAGTTCATGCAATTGCTTGTTTCTTTTTTCCATGTAGCTGTTATAAATCATGAATCTTGCAGAAATATGTGACTACGCCAAGAAGGGCCGTGAGTACGCCTTGCTTGGGAACTATGACTCCTCCATTGTGTACTACCAGGGCGTCATTCAACAGATCCACAAGCACTGTCAGTCCCTCAGAGACCCTGCACTTATAGTCAGATGGCAACAGGTGAGTCCCCTGGTATATTAGTTACTGAACCTGAGACTTCAGTTCAACTGTACGTAGGACTTAATCCTGGATGAAAAGCTTTCCTTTGATGTCAAAGGCTGTTTTTTTTTTGTTTGTTTGTTTTTTTTTTTGTTTAAGGTGCATTATTTTAAGAAAGTTTTCATTTGTGTAATTTCTCATGTTTGTTCCGATCTATTAGCTTGGTCGTCTCTGGTGGACAAAACACATGTAAAAGCATTCTGTAATGTTGCTGGTGTAAATGCAGAGACATTGTAAGAGAGAAGCACGGCAGTCAAAGAATCCTGAATTTAAAACTAACTACCCAAATTGTTACACACACACACACACACACACACACACACACACACACACACACACACACACACACACACACATACATACATACGTGTGTGTGTGTGTGTGTGTGTGTGTGTGTGTGTGTATATATATATATATATATATATATATATATGGCGTGTGTGTGTGTGTATATTGTGTTTTACGCCCTGCTTCATGAAGGAGTTTTTTTTTGTTTTGTTTTTTTTGGCCTAACATTGTGCATTGTTTCGTTTTTGGGTTTTTTTGTATGTTTTTGTTAGTTCAGCTGCTGTATTTTCAGCTGGATGGTCAGTGATGCAGTGCACCTCTTCCCTTTGTTTCCAGCTTAGTAAGGAACTGACTGAGGAGTACGAGCAAGTGAAAAGTATCATGGCAACGCTGGAGAGCTTTAAGTTAGAGAAGCCGACTGACATCCAAGCCCTGCAGCCAGAGGAGAGACTAGAAGATCCAGCTGTGTGGCCCCCTCCCATCCCTGCAGAGCACAGGTGTGTGGATGTGTTGGAGCTACGTTTTTAGCTTCATGGATTTTTTTTCTTCTTTTCCTGCGGTCAGTTAAAATAAATAAGTGAAGTTTTGAAAATGTGAGCCAGCAAACATATTTAGCGTTATAGTAAGCATGTCACACTGTGATCTAAAAAGGTTTGGGTTATAATTTTGTTTTAAACTATTCTCCAATCTCACCCGTTATTAAACTAAATGCTCAGTGCAGTGTCTTAGCCTCACTTCCTAAATTCTGGAGGAAAAATTTTATTATTCTGAGTCCATTAATATATATAATATATATATAATACATATAATACCAGGAAAGCTTAGAAAGATTCTTGCAGACTGCTATCTTTTTGTCAGTTCTCTCTTTTGTTCTTTTCATGTTGAGTTTAAAACAACAAAAACACAAAATATGGACTTTTCCCCTTTAACTGCAGATTACAAATGCTTTCTTAGTGACAAACTATATCTGTATTTAACTTACTGTACATCAGTTTTGACAGAGATGATTGTTACTGATGCTACCCAGAAACTCTGTGGAACACAACATCTCCATAAGGAAGCGCTCTTTAAAGTACAAAGAGACATATTTTGCATAATCACTTTCATCTCTACAAGCACAATGTGCCTCTGCAGAAAAGTAGCAGAGCTCGTTTATAACTAATGCTCTAAAGGAACTTTTGGTAAACCGATGGGAACCTGTGGTTGATGGCTCTCTATGTAGGTGTGTCCTATTATTATCACACTATTATCCATTAGTATATTCCTGCGCGTGTGTCTCTGTAGGAATCCTGTTCCAATAAAGCGGCCCAACAGTGGAGTGAAGCAGCAGAGGAAAGAGTCCCCTGGCCTGCAGCATCGAGGGGCAGGGCCGGGAGGCCGTGCTCAGGCCAATGCTAAAGGAGACCGGCCGGGATTCACAAAATGCAAAGATGATAAGGTTCAGACTCCAGCTGTGTCATGGTTTAGTGAACATATTGATAAATAGGAAATGAGTAAGTCTGTGCTCCAAACACATCAGGTTTTTGTTCTGTTTCTTTTCCACCTTTTTGTCTCCATCAGGGAAAGAAAGGGGGAGATGTGCCGGGGGATGAAGGGCATAAGAAGTTTGATGGCACAGGATATGACAGTGACCTAGTGGATTCGCTGGAGAGAGATATTGTGTCCCGTAACCCTAACGTGCACTGGTATGGAAGTATCCTCTGATACTTATATAATACTTCTCAGGTTCTGCAACGAGGACACATTTCAACAGTGCTGCTGGCTAATTACTTTGGTAAACTGCAGGAATGACATTGCTGATTTGGAAGATGCTAAGAAGCTCTTGAGAGAAGCAGTGGTGTTGCCGATGTGGATGCCTGATTTCTTTAAGGGCATTCGCCGCCCTTGGAAGGTACACACACATACACACACACACCTGTGATTTTTCACATATTCTCTACATGCAAACTTTATCTAGTTCCTTACTGGGGGTTTTAAAAAATGAGCGAGTAATTGCAGAAGTATATAAAGATGTTTTTCAGCTGTGAGATACTCACTTTGTTCAGTAGCACACCTACCATTTTGAGTATCTTGCAGCATGTTGCACCAGCTACATCAAAGTTTGAGCGTTAAGGTCAACACCAACTTCTACATCAAGACTAGTTAGCTTCACACTAAATCTAGTACTTTATTCAAGTGCGCCATTTCTGTTGACACTATCACTGTCAACTCAAGTCAGCCTCAGTTCGGTTCTGCAGACTTTTGTTTTATCTTGCTCCTTTCTGTCCACGTGTTTCCAAACGTTCCTGTATAATTTCCTAAAAAAATATCGTCTCATTGTATCTGATCCTGTGAGATTTGGCCTCATGCAGCACATTTCTCTCTCTCACTTGACTAATTAAAATGTCAAACTTATCATTTCTCTTCTAACGTTAACAACTCTGCCGTGGGATAAAAGATTCCACCAACAACTTAACAGTTCCAAGTAAATACAGCATAAAATCACGTTGAAGGCGTTCACAGTCAACATGTGCTTATTTTAAATAAAGACAATAAATAATAATATTTTGGCTCGCCTAACAGTAACATTAACAGTAAATGTTAAACAAGTCGTGCCTGTTCAGAATCAGAAAGTGACGCCTTCCTTTATATTTCTGTCTTGTGTTCATGCATGCAAATTTCCATAAAGTCGAGGTTCAGCGAGTGGAGAGGGAGAGCACGCTAACACAGAGAGCTTGAGAAACATCACAAAAAAACCATTAAATAATCAAATAGTTTTCATTTGTGAAAACTTCTGCCTCAAATAAATGACTGATGAGGAAGATGAAGACACATTTTAAGAATAAGAACCAGTCTGCAAATGTCATTTGATAAAATGGAACAACTTGCATATGTAATGTCATTCATATTATCTCTAAACAGGTAACATCTACCAATACACTGCAGAATGCAGTTGGCTAAATTCAGAAAGAGCAGTAAGCTTCGGAGATTGGCTGATCACGTAGCCTGATCACAAGTAAAATGCGGCAACTAAAATATTTTTACAAAGTCAAAGTCTCCACAGACTCCACAGAGATGGGAGGCTTCTTCTGCATCAGCCTCGTTTAAACTTTCATCATGTGAGACTGCTTCCCCTGAGGCCCAACCATGTGAGGGTTAATACTTTATGGGGGGAGTTATAGCAGCACAATGCTTTTCATTTGTCTTATATAGGCATGCATAATTAAAATTCTTCACTAACTTTAAATAGATGGATAGTCTTTCTTTTTCTTTTTTTAATCACTGAAGGTGAAGTAAAATTAAAGAGCGATAAGTCAGTTGCAGAGGAAAACAGGTCAATGGTTGTTTTCTCAGCACACAGGTGAGTGGAGGTATGTGTTTTGTTAGCACGCACATTTAGGTCTACGCAGTTCCGTTTTGTTCTGTGCTCTGCAGCACGTCTGAGTGTTTCTACTCCTAATGCAGGTGCACATACGCTCCCATCTGCTCCTGCTGAGATTCTGATCAATACCCACCGCAGTACTGTTTTATATTCCGAGTCGCTCGACTCAGTCCTGCAGTCAGCATAAGACACACTAGCCTAAATTGACTGAGGCATAAAAATAAAATTTCTTTAAAATGAAATGGATTATGTCAGCCGTGCTTCCTTTTGTGGTTTCTGTAATCTCCGTAGCAAAAGGCGCCAAGCAGATATAGAAGTGTTAGACGGCGGAGTGGCAGCGATATTAAAAAATGGTTATAGAGGAGATTTAAATCAGGGTTTGACACTTTTGTTTAATATCACAGGCTTTTAAATAACATGCAATTATCCAGTCTCAAACAGGGATTACAGTCTACGGGAAGGCAATCCATTCACATTCAGACTAATATCCTATTCTCACAGGAGCGAGCTTTAGAGGTGCTGGTAAATGGATTTTTTTCTTTTCTTTTTTTTAACATCTGGACTGAGCTAGCCCCCTCCCCCCCAAATCTCCTGTGTGCTCAACTATCGTAATGTTTAACTTGGTATCGATCTTCTCATGTGAGTCTTGACAAGGCAGCCATTAAGTCTATTTCCCAGGAAGTTCTTAAAAGGAATGTGGGAGCCGCATACTGATATAACAACTGTTAATGGTCGTAGTGAACTGAATACTGATCTTCTGTGTTTGCAGCCTGATCCTTTCTCTGTGTGTGCGTGTTCATTTGTTTACTTGTCTAATGTTTTAAGATTGTGTGACATTTTGCTTTTTAGGGTGTATTAATGGTCGGCCCTCCAGGTACGGGGAAAACCATGTTAGCCAAAGCCGTGGCCACAGAATGTGGGACCACTTTCTTCAACGTGTCCTCCTCCACGTTGACCTCCAAATACAGGGGCGAGTCGGAAAAACTTGTCCGTCTGCTGTTTGAAATGGTGAGCGTGTGTGGAAATAAGCATTTGGGCCTATGGGCAAAATGCTGAACCCTTGCATTTTATCTCCTTCCCTGTGAGTGTGCGTGTATGTTTTTTGAATGGGTGAATCAAAGTGAAATTACGAAGCACTTTGGATAAAAGCAGCACAGAAGAATGCGGCCGCTTCCTATTTACATGTGTGTGCACTGCAGCGGAAAGGAAACTCACAATGCGAAACTTCTTCCTTCTCAGGCCCGATTTTATGCGCCAACGACCATCTTTATAGACGAGATCGACTCCATCTGTGGCAGGAGAGGAACATCTGATGAACACGAAGCCAGCCGCAGGGTCAAATCTGAACTTCTTATTCAGATGGATGGTTAGTGGATTAGAGAAATGGGTGAAGCTGTGCGCGGCTTGCTGTTACAGTTAATCAAGGATATTGCAAAAATTTGAATTAGAAGCAAACGGGACAGGTGTCATAATGCATTTGTCCCTTTGGCGCCTCATTACAGCTAAATGACTTTTTGAGATACTTTGAAACTGAATGTGTTGCGTAAACAAGCTGAAAATTTTGTTTTGTTGTTTTTTTGCGAGCAGGTGTTGGGGGAGCCCTGGAGGGTGACGACCCCTCTAAGATGGTGATGGTCCTGGCTGCCACAAACTTCCCTTGGGACATTGATGAAGCTTTGCGACGACGGCTGGAAAAGCGGATCTACATCCCTCTGCCCTCAGGTGACCTCACCAGGCACAGACTGACAGCACAGAAACTAAGATGACTGATGACTTTGTAACACCGTGGACTTCTAATCATTGTTTTATGTGCCTCTCTAATGCTTTTCATTCCCATTTCTCCTTAACTGGTTTTCAGATGCATTGCCCTTAAATTAAAACAATTTTTGTGTGTATTTGGATGTAGCTGTTGGTCGTGTCGAGCTTCTAAGGATCAACCTGAGAGAGGTGGATTTGGCTACAGACGTAAATCTGGACCTCATTGCTGAGAAGATCGAGGGCTACTCTGGAGCAGACATCACCAACGTCTGCAGGTGTGCATGGTTTAGAAACTGATTATCAGTTTATGTTTCATGTTTTATATACAGAACACAGTAAAGCAAATGCTGCTTTGTGTTCTTTGTTTCAATATGCTCGTACCTAAACTATTAAAAGATTGTTATCACTGCACGTTACTGTTGGGGTAGCATGTAATAAGTGGTGAGATGGCAAACTGTTGCTGTGGAGCTAAAAACTTCTGATTGGCTCTGGGTCTTTAGCAGAGTTCCCAATTTGCGAGTGCTGTGTAAAACTAGACTTTGACTGATTTTATATTCTCCTAATTCACTTTATCCAGAGTGGCTTACGAATGCTGCTGTGCAATTTATCTTTTTTAAAAGCCTGAAGCAAGAGTAGTGCTGCTTCCTCAGTGATCGTCCTGCTAGCACACTGGAAGCTCAGGCTTTTTCCTCTCTGTTTTTCACAAGTACTGCCACAAAGCAGTTTTCGTGCTCAGCAGCCTCAACCTTACAGAGCTTTTGGAAAAACTCCTTCCGGGGTAGGGATTTTACCTTGCAATTTGAAAGGTGTGGGCCTTTATGTCTCTTCTTCTTGGTCAGTGGACAGTTAGGGTTATATCGCCACCTATTGCTTTGTCATGTTTTGTGGCCTGCACCTGCATGTAGACTAAATTTAAGTTACAAATCGTTGTCTTTTTAGTAAACCTCCAATTTTTGAATCACTGTGGTACTTTAATCTGGCCCTGAGAAAAAATAATTTTATCTAATTCATAACTGCAATGCCTTCTTTTAGTACCTTTCCATATAAATACCAATCAACTCAGGAACACAGGCTGCTAGTAATTTGCTTCATCTCTACCTAAATGTATAACTCTGTTATTACTTGCTAAATAAGCAAATTATGCAAAGAGTAACTGCACACACGATAATGATAATTTGACTGTCAGATCATGAGGTCACGTCGTCCCTGTTGTGTTTTTATCAGCTCTGTCTCTTCAAACACGCAGCACTGTTTTGATTGTAGTGCAGTGTAGCAGTTTTTTTAGTGTAAGACTTTTATCCTCACTGTCCTGTCCTTGATGTGGGGATCCTTTCTGCTGTAGCACTGGCAGGAATGGCAGGCATTTCATGCATCCAAAGCTGTCTCTGCTCATCTCTCCCTCACATTGTTTCATTGACCTTGGATGCATGCTCATTGTCCAACATACAGCGTAGCCTGCAGGATTTCATCACAGCTCAGGTACAATCCTTTCTGACAGGGCTAAAACACAGCAAATGTGTAATTTAAAACAGTGCAATTATGTTTGGCGTGCCAAGACTAACTGTCTTCTGTCTGCCTCTGTCCACTCCCTGCTTGTTTCTTTACACATACGTCAGGGACGCCTCCATGATGGCGATGCGTCGTCGAATCCAAGGCCTGAGCCCCGAGGAGATCCGAGCTCTGTCCAAAGAAGAGCTGCAGATGCCCGTGACCATGGAGGACTTCACACTGACACTCAAGAAGATCTCAAAGTCTGTTTCTGCTGCAGACCTGGAAAAATACGAAGCCTGGATGGCTGAGTTCGGGTCAGTATAGAGATCGGTGGTGATTAGAGCCAGAGGGGCGAAAACCGTGAGAGGAGGACTGATAGCTTTGAAAATATTTAAGGCCTTGAAAAGCAGCAGTGGAGTGAGCGCTTGTATTTCAACAAGTCAGCACATCAGAGATCAGAAAGACTGGTGCCTTTTAGGGAACATGAAAAAGGTGGCTTCACCCCTGCAATTTCACTTGCTGTCCAGAACTGTGTTTGTAGAGATGTCAGTCATCCAGCCCACTCAGGTGACCCGATGAAGGCTGGGTAAACCTCTCACACTGGGAACTTTTATGTAAACTACCAGCTTAATACACACAGGGAATGTGCATAAGGTTTTATACATGAGACCTCATGCAAGAACAGTTTTACACTGCAGAGCTTTCAAGTCCAGCATCTAAGAACACCGTTTGAAACCGTGTACAGCTGTTTTCACACAAGACTCCCTGGAAAAAGTCGAGGGAATTAGATCTGAAAATTATCCATAGTTGTTCTTTCCTACATGTGGCACACAGCAGGAAACAGTTACCAGTTAGATTTGCTGTAGGTGAGGGGGCCATCTGAATAAGGCAGGAGGCAAGACACAAAATGTGTGAATACACCAGACGAACATTTAGCTGCGCTATTCTCACATTAGTGCGGGCTGATTTCACACAGGCTTGAGCGGGCAGGTTAAAACTGTCTCCGATCACATGCGCCTCTGTGAAGTAATGTCTAGAATAATTCAAGGTGTGAAAACAGCTAAACGAGTTAGATATCCTATCAGACACACGTTGCACCCGGACAGTGACTTGCAAATAGGTCACCGTCTTACAGAAATATTGGTGAAATTACTGCAGCACAGCAGGCAACATTAAAGAAAATGTCTTTCAAATTAACAAAAAATAAGATTCAGTTTTTCTCTATATAAAGTGCACGAGTGGACCTCTCATGAATTTCATTTCAGAATGTGAGAAGTTCTCTTAAATCTGTCACTTAGGGACAAATCTGTTCTTGCACGAGGCCCCCGTGTCATAAAAAACTTCTTGAGGAGCTCATGTATTTATTGCTGACTGAACAAACTTGAACTGAACCTCAATATTGTGGTAGGTTTAGAATAAAGTGTTGCACTGGCACACGGCGCAATATCTTTGTGTCTTTTGACTGAGTGATTGTCTGTTCTGTTAAGTTTTATGTTGTGTTGTTGGTTTTAATATCTGTTTTTAATTAATGTTATGTTTCAATGAGAAAAGCATATGTAGTCATACTTTTTGAAAAGAGGACATGAGCACTGGAACCGTGAATTATTTTTTCTGTTTGTTTATTTGTTTGTTTTTAGTTAAATTAAAGAAAATACTTACCTCACCAAAAATCCTTGACTTCTGTTTTTAATGTAAACACTTAAACTTAGACAGGTTATGTCTTGTAGAATAGAAGGGACACTCAAAAAAGGCAAACATGAAGCAATTATTTGACATTTGAAATGTTTGGGTTTTTTTTAAGTTTATTAATTCAAATATTTAATCATTAAGGAAAATATGCTTTGTATGAACCAAATAGATACCAAGCAAGTAAATTCCATTTGATCAATTTCAAGTTAATGTCATGTTTTATACTGTACTTGTATAACAAAATTACATGAGGAAAAAAACAGAATTTTATTTTTTGAGTGCAGATGGTATGTTTATATTTTCCTTTTTGTTTTTATATGTAATTCTATACCGGCTATTCTTGGAAATGCTGCTGCTAGTCACACAAAAAAGAAAGAAAGAAAGTCCTCTTACGTTTTCTTTCTCCAGAAAAAGCTGCATCACACTATTGGCTGAACAGAGATGGATCTGTTGGCATTTGAGCCAAAAGTTGAGGTGTCTTCGGAAAACTCTGTAAAGCTCCTGTGCAGGTTAAAAAGGCATGACAGCAGGTGTGATGTTAATGCAGCAAAGTGTAGATTAGTCTGTGTATTGGGTTAGAGATGGTACATCAGCCTGTTTACTACACTTAATACACTATGACCACCGTACGATTTGTATGAGCTGTAAGATTTTCTAAGATGCTGGCTTTTGTTCTTCTGTTTTTCCTGTGTAGTGCTCAGGCGCTAATAGGTTTTTCTAGGCCAACAGATGTGCATTTGATGTCTGAAATGTCTTTTATTCAGACATCACACAAATTGGTTCAAAGCGCAGTCCTAGCCCTGACTGTTTGTTCTCCGATAAATGTTAAACAGATTTTATTGCAGGTGGATTTATTGTCAAACGGCGTCTGTATGCTCGAATTTTCCAACTGCTGAAATGTACTGGAAGCTAATTAGAAAAGACTGGTCAAACGGAAAGAAAAAGGAGATTACTGTGCCTCTGCACTCTGACAACAACACTCTGACAACCTCGAGATAAAAAACCTTCACAAAAGTGCAAGGATGGCCTTGACTAGACTTTTGAGTGACCTCACAAAACATGTTTTTTGCCACAAGCACAAACTAATTATGAAACAGTTTCACACAGAAATGAAGAAGCAGTGTCATTCTATACAAAAAAACTAAACAAAACCTCATCAGTAGGGCTGTTCATATAACGATATCTTTCATTTTACACTATCGTTTGTTTCGTGGTGTCGCAAAATAAACTGTTTACGGCAATATTTTTTCATTTGATGGTCACTGTAGTGGCTATATT
This sequence comes from Copadichromis virginalis, assembly GCF_057382275.1. Classification (NCBI taxonomy): domain Eukaryota; kingdom Metazoa; phylum Chordata; class Actinopteri; order Cichliformes; family Cichlidae; genus Copadichromis; species Copadichromis virginalis. The sequence goes on from NC_140633.1 coordinate 18,419,494, forward strand.
AATTTCTTAAAGTTCTCTCTTTCTCTTATATTTAATATAACCACACTACAGACGGACAAGCACCTGTTTTTATGCGTTGTGGTTAGCAACAACGACGGTAACACCATCGCGTGTCCGCTTGTTTATCTTCCACATAAACCTTTCACAATAAAGCTCAAGATCCTGTTGAGACTTTTCAAAATAAACTGAATCACGTGAAAGAGCAGATTATTTACGGATGAGAAGTAAAAAAGAGCCGCCAGGTGCTAAAAAATAAACCTTAGACTCAAACAACAGCTTTTCCCCGCAGCACGCCGTGTAATAAATACAAAGAAAACGGCGGCTGGTACAACTTGTGTTTAAAAATGTATAGTTTCATGCATCAGTTAAAACACTGGACTCCAGCTACATGACGCGCAGATGGAAACACTTCCCGCAAGTCGAGCTGTCCGACATTCACAGAATTTACAGAAAATGTTACATTTTTGTGATTTATATCGGGATATGAGATTTTGGTCATATCGCACAGCCCTACTAATCAGATACTAAAATCTCGACAGTAGTCTTCGGTCCCCACTCTGAAGGTGGGTTGACCGTATATGTTGTATTAGAGTCTAAATCCCAGATTTTATCTGCATTGTGCCAACATTGCTATTTATTTTTGCATGATATGACATATCCTTCTTTACAACAATACATAACTCTATAAAGGTTTTCAAACTCTTGTATATGGAAATTTTTAGTAACATTCACTTGCTTGCCAGTTAATTGTGTGCATCTATATTTATCTGAAAGGACTGTACCCATACAGCTGGAGAGCTCACTGAAGGTATCTGTTTAATATATGATTACACAAAAGTAGTTTTTTTTCCAATATTTCCACACTATATATATAGTACTGTGCAAGAATCTTGAGACATGCCTCGTGTCATTATATTTTGCCAGAAAAATTGTCAGTTGGTAAAGTGATGTTTTGAAACGTGCAGACATACATGGTAGTAAAGAACATAAGGTAAGAACAGAGTTTTTACAATATTTGGTGTGACCACCTTTATTTCTATGACACTGCTGAACTCATTGAAGCAAGCTCCTGTAGGAGTCTATAGGAATAGTTCTCCAGGCTTTTTGAAGCTCTTCTTTGGATGTTGCCTGCCTTTTTTTCTGTCTTCTGTCGAGATGATCCCACACTGCTTCAACAATGTTGAAATCCAGGGTCTGGGGAGACCAATCCATGGCTGATAGTGTTCCACTGTGTGTTTTTCTATCCAAGGGATGCTTTTCATTGGCAGTGTGTTGCTGAAAAATGAAGCTATTGCGAATTAGATCCTTTCCCCGGATGGTATTGGATGTGTGATCAAAACCTCATGGTACTTTTTTGTGTTCATAATTCAATTAATTTTGACAAGATCTCCAACACCAGTGGCTGAAAACTCTAATTTTTACTAAGTTTTTCTGCCAGAGTGCTCAAAATGTTAGCTTTCATAATCAACCATGGCCATTTTAATAATCAATAAAATATTGTTTTAGTGATGTGTTTTCTTGTAGTTCACAACCACATTCTTGCATGTGTCTTTCAGTATCTTAGGCCATTCCTTTTTCAGCATAGGCCACTCAAGAACCTTCATATGATTATTGGTGAACTATTTCTGGATAGCTTTGGCCTTGTGTCTGGGATACAGTTACACGTAAACACAAACAAGAGGCCGATTGTTTTATGTTCTCATCAAGGATCAAGAATCTAGCTCACACTTTTTGTGATCCTGTGCCTGTACTAAAGGAAGCAAAACAAAACAAATTTCCCACGTGTGGGACTAATAAAGGTTATCTTATCTTATCTTAAAATTGAATTGCATGCACTCCTGTCCTCCTCTATATAAAGACTGCTACCATGTGGCCAAACAGCTCGAGTTTTGTTTTGCCAGATCACAAACTGGATGACTAGAAAGCTTCACTCTTCTCTAAGCGCTGCTTTCCAAAAGCTAAACAGGTACACTGCAGCTTCTTTCTGGTTCAGGCTGACAAGTTCTCCAAGATGGCCTTGAAGGTCATTCTTAGATTACTGCTGACTTGAACAACCTTTTTGGACCAAGGCTGAGGACACTTTGGGATTACAACCTTGACATAGTTGGAGTGCTCTTGAACTTCTTTATGAAGGAATACGCAGTGGTCTTGTGAACTTGGAATCCCTTTCTAATAGCCTTGTAGCTTTGAGTGACCCACTGAGGTTCTTCACCTCAGATAACATACCATTTAGTATTTGTTTTGCAGTGGGGGCTTGTACTGCTGTTAAAGCCCCACAGACGATTTGGAAAAACTAAAAATCTAAGGGTTCGGGCAGGTGAGTAAGTGACGGAAGTGACGGACAAGGTAAGCGACTCATGTTGTAACTGACGTCAGACGCCGGAGATTTTGGCGGAAAATTAAAGCAAATGGTAGTTTAGATTTGAACAAATTCATTTAAGCTTCAGCATTACCAAATACACTTATCAATTGTCTTATAACTAACACTATTTGTCTAAATAATCTCCAACACCCTGGAGAACAACGAGGAGAGTTTAGAGACTCTCCAAGATTACATCGATCAGTGCTTTCAGGATCTCGTGATGAAGAAGACCCCGTGTGCAGCTTCTCCGGCCAAAGCTGAGACGCCGTCGTCGAAAAGACAACGCCCGGCAGATTCCCCCGGCTCAACATCGCCAGCCGGCAAAGATATTGCCGACATATTGGAGTCAATCGACAAGCGATTGTCCAGTTTCGACGCAAGGCTGTCCTTGGTGGAGATTCTTCACCGAGAATTTAAATGCTTGCGAGAATCCCTGGAGTACAGCCAGCAGCAGGTGGAAACGCTTGCTGCTGAAAATGCCACGCTAAGGGAGTCGGTGAAATGTCTCACAGATAATGTTACCCAGCTCAATAGAGAAAATAAAAAAATAAAAGAAACAGTTATCGATCTACAAGCTCGTAGCATGCGTGATAATCTGGTATTTTCTGGTATTCCAGAAGCCGCTGGAGAGGACGCGGAGACCACGGTAAAAAGCTTCATCAAAACCCACCTGAAGCTGCCGGAGGACACTGTGAAGAACATCGTCTTCGATCGGGTACATCGCCTCGGCCCCATTCGGGCTACGGCCGGGAGACCACGTCCTATCGTGGCCAAATTCGGCCACTTCAAACAAAAGCAACATGTGAAAAGCCGCGGCAGGGAATTAAAAGGAACGGACTTCAGCGTGAACGACCAGTTCCCCAAAGAGATCTTGGAACGACGCAGGGTCCTCTTCCCAATCCGACGCGGCTTCATCCAGAAGGGCTCCCGCGCTGTCATCGCTGTGGACCGGCTGTACGTGGACGGACAGCTCCACCGCGACCCCAACATCACTCCGTGGCTGTATTAACCTCACACCAGATAAGAATCAGCTACACCATTTCCCTATCCACTCACACTAACTTGCATTAACATCTGTTTAACTTACCAGTATCAAATCGCATCTTAAAGTGTGATTTCATAGCAGAATTAACACCGTCACTCTCCGTCAGTGATTTAATTGGAATGTTTACGTTTTGTTTCTGTTTTTTTTTTTCCTCCTCTCTTTTCCCCCTCTTGGATTTATGCTGCTCACCCCTGTCCTTGGTTTCTTTCTTTATTCCTTTCACTGCCTCGATCACCTGCTTCGACACTCATCCACAAACATCCTTTATTTCGACACATACGCACCATGCGCTCAACGGCAGCACATTTACATCAGTCAGACAGCGCACACAGTCATATAAGATACACACACACACTTAAGCCAAGCCTACTCATATTAGTAACTATGCATACACAAAGTCAGACTCAGGGAGCATCTCGCCACACATTTTCTCTCTCTCTCCTTCTCTTTATTTATGAACAAGTGAGTATTCTCTCCACCTGTCTAAGCAACGCACACAGCATACATCCCTAGTTATACACAAACATCTATGGGTACACTGAGGTTCATTACATGGAATATAAATGGAGCTGGCTCCAGAGAAAAGAGGTTAAAAATATTTAACCAACTCAAAAAACTACAGGCAGATGTTGTCCTATTACAAGAGACCCACAGACCTCTTAGAGGTTTGAATGAACTTAAAACACCTGAGTTTCCTAATGTGTTCTCAGCTTGTTATAATTCTAGACAAAGGGGAGCAGCAATTTTAATACATAAAAATATTAATTTCACAGTACTCGATACAGTTATAGATCCAGAGGGCAGATTCTTAATCATTAAACTATCTATACGTGATAAAAAGCTATGTATTGCAAGTGTATATGGTCCAAATGTTGATGATCCCTCATTCTTTCACGGTTTTTTCAGTGCACTCTCTGAACACTTAGATGGCACACTTGTTCTTGGAGGTGACCTCAACCTTGGACTAAATGAAGACATGGATAGGCTCAATACAGCGGGAACTCAGCGTAATTGGCAGTCCACAAATATAATCAAACAGTATATGAGCGACTTTGGTCTTTGCGATGCATGGCGCTCCCTTCACCCCACCAGTAAGGAATATACTTTTTTCTCACATGTCCATCACTCCTACTCTCGTCTGGATTATTTTTTGGTCAGCAGCTCACTGCTGAACGACATTTCAGACACTGAGATTCACCCTATAGCTGTCAGCGATCATGGTCCTGTATCTTTAACACTAATGCACAAGAATAATACTACGCCAAGAAAAAACTGGAGATTTAATATATCACTACTTAAAGATGAAGACTTTATTAAATATTTTAAAAAAGAGTGGACTTCATATTTGAACTATAATGACACTCCCGAAACATCAGCTTCTGTTCTATGGGAAGCAGGGAAAGCTGTGATGAGAGGTAAAATAATTTCTTTCTCATCACATAAAAAGAAAAAAGAAAACAAAAATATTCAGGAATTAGAAAAAAACATCAAATCACTAGAAGAAGCCTACGCGTCCCACCAAGATCAGGAAACATTGAACAAAATACGCAAAACAAAACTAGAATTAAATGAGATAATTGATAAAAAAACAAAATTCTTAGTACAAAGACTACGCCTACAAAATTATGAACATGGTAATAAATCCGGTCAATTTCTAGCAAACCAGCTAAAAATAAATAAAGAAAAAACAACTATATGTGCTGTTCAAGATTCATCTGGGAACACAATATATGATCCGATACAAATAAACAACATTTTCAGGGATTTCTATAAAACGTTGTATTCACCACAAATAAACCCATCTAAAAAAGAAACTGATCAGTTTTTGGACAACATAACTCTTCCAAAATTATTGGACACTCAAGCAATGGCACTGGATTCACCACTGACACCAGGGGCCCGTTCTTCGTACCTCGCTAAGTAGGTTAGCCGGATTAGATTGTTGACGATTTCGCGTGATCCTGGATCAGTCGGTTCCCCGAAGCTCATCCGGGACTTGCTGTCATAGCAACAGAGCCGTAAGCGTAAACCTGCTCGGGAGCAGGTTTACTTTATGTAAACAGGATTAGATCGCGGCCACGCAGGTATGTCCGCGTCATTCATACGAAAGCAACAGCGATATTCCACCACTGTTTCACCATAAATAAATAACATCAATGTAACTAAAGATAATGCAGCACTTGATCCTTTTATTGATGTCACACAGATACATACAGGTCATTTCCTAAAAAAGGGAAATGTACTATTAACATTCTATTACATGTATGTGATTATTACAGATGTAATTCATATTTCAGAGTAGTAATTGTAAATTACTTCGTGTAATCAAGATGAGAGACCACGGCTATAAAAGCGAAGGTGGATTTGGGAAGCCTGTCGCAGCCATGTCCTGTCCGTATACGCGACCAACCCATTGCGGAAGGTGCAAGATTGATAAGGAGAGTCCTCAGAATTCAGCGTATATTACGGGATAGACAGGATCCTTTAGCTCAGCGCGACAGTGTGCTCATAGAGAGATATCGATATTCCCGTGAGGGTATTATTTACATAACCAACTTGTTGACGAGGGGGTGCAGGACCACCACCTGTCTTTTTTTCCTCTGCCCTTTTCTTGGTTGCTGTTATGAACAAACTAACAGAGTATTACAGGCCAGTATTACCTTGCCAAGAGACGAAAAGCAATCTAAGAGATAAATATTACCATTCTGTAGAATAATCCTGTATTCCACTTTTACTTGTTCCCATGTTCTTGTGGGTCCTGTTGTGGCTCTAATGTGAAAGGGGATATAATATAACATATTATAATATAATATAATGCCATATGATATTGGACAATATAGTGTCATATGATAGATCTACCCTACCGCCTACTGGTGTTGGCCAGAGGGGCCGATGGCGCGATATGGCAGCCTGGCTACAACCGTAGCTGCCTCCACCAGTGTGTGAATGTGGGAGTGAATGAATAGTGGTATCGTAAAGCGCTTTGGGTGCCTTGGAAAGCGCTATATGAACCCAATCCATTATTATTAGTATTATTATTAAATTACCTACGAGTTTGATTTGTCAGCAACTTTCTGCCAGCCCTCTCTCCTTGCTTTTGCAGCCTTTGCAGTTTTCTCTTGCGTTTTAATTAAACTCTGAAACTCCTGAAATCCCTCACTCATGAGTTCTTGCTCTGCTGCCGGAAAATACCGAGCACGCCCCTTCGACATTTTCGCCGACCAATCAGCGGGTTGCCGATCAATGTTTCTACTATCGATGCGTAGCCCCTTTTACGACACCCAGTGATGTCACATTACTGCGTCCAGCTGTACTAATCGTCAACAGCAGGCGTGTTCGGGGAACCGGATTAGCGAGCTCACGGTTAGCGCGATGATTTGATCTTGGATGTGTCATTTGATCTTGGATGTAGTAAGCGACGTACGAAGAACGGGCCCCAGGTGAACTCCAGGAAGCCCTGATAAGTATGCACAATAATAAGGCTCCAGGTCCAGATGGCTTTCCTGCAGAATTCTACAAAGAATTCTGGTCGATTCTAGCACCAGTTTTCTACAGAACGTTGTTGGAAATTAAAGAAAAGGGCAGACTTCCATCAAATATGAATTCTGCAAACATTAATCTCCTGCTAAAACCAGGCAAAGACCCTGTATATCCCTCAAGCTATCGTCCAATATCCCTTATAAATGTAGACCTTAAAATAATCTGCAAAGCTCTCTCAAAGAGACTGGAGAAAATAACCCCCCTCTTAATTCATCCTGACCAAACTGGTTTCATAAAAGGTAGGCACTCATCAACAAATACACGTAGATTACTTAATTTGATAGACTACTCATACAGTAAAAACCTAGAAACTACAATATTCTCTTTAGACGCAGAAAAAGCATTTGACAGAGTTAACTGGAAATTTCTATTTGCAACTTTACACAAATTTGGTTTTGGATCCTCTTTCATAAACTGGTTAAAAATATTATATAATTCCCCAACAGCTTGTGTTAGAACAAATGACCAGACATCCTCCAGCTTCTGTCTCTTGAGGGGCACCAGGCAGGGATGCCCACTCTCCCCTTCACTATTTGCAATTTTTATTGAACCACTAGCAGCAGCAATTAGACAGAATTCAGTAATTAAGGGCATAAAATGCAAGAACGTGGAACATAAAATCAGCCTTTATGCGGATGATGTGTTACTCTTTCTCCAAAATTCACAAACCAATATCTCTGGGGTGATTGAATTGATAAACTCTTTTGCAAGAATATCAGATTACTCAATTAACTGGTCAAAATCTACAGTCCTACCGATTAATTGCTCCTTCCATAATTCCTCTTCTACACCACTGCAATCGGGAAATATAAAATATTTAGGTATTAATGTTTCTCCCAAGCTTGCAGATCTAACTAAATTAAACCATATCCCACTTTTAAAGAAGGTAGAAGATGATCTGGCTAGATGGAAATGTCTACCCATATCACTCATGGGAAGGGTTGCCGCTATAAAAATGATGGTCTTACCAAAAATAAATTATTTATTCTCAATGATCCCAACTAAACCGCCACAAGATTGGTTCAGATCTCTAGATTCATGTATGTCCAAATTCCTTTGGAAAAATAAACCCCCACGTATAAGCTTAAAAACACTACAAAAGACCAAGGATAAAGGAGGACTAGAACTGCCTAACTTTCAGCACTACTTCTTAGCCAACAGGCTTCAGTTTATCTCAGGATGGCTAAAACACACCCTCTTAGATGAACCTTGGCTAGATGTAGAACAAGCACTCTGCAATAATCTAGAGATCTCAGACCTACCATTTATCAGCTCAAACATCCAACGACATGAATGCTTTAAAAGCATCAACATCAGCTCTTCTCTGACAGCATGGTGGGAGTTTCTAAAATTGACGGCGTCTTCATTAATCCCATGCAAACGTACACCTATCTGAAACAACCCTGACATATTACAAAACAATAATATGATAAACTTTTCAGATTGGAGTGATAAAGGAATCAAATATTTAGAACATATACTAGAAGGAACAGAATTTATTTCATTTGACGGACTAGTTACACAATATGGGATCAACAAGAAAAGATTTTTAGAATATCAACAAATTAAATCCATAGTAAAAAAGAAATTTAAACCGGGTCAAGTTGAACTACAAACACCACCAAGTGTGGTTCAATTTCTTACTCTTAAACCCCCCAAATTACTATCCAAAATATACAGAATGCTTTCTAAAACAGATGAATCAATATCACTTCCTATTGCAAAATGGGAAGCGGATTTATCAGTTAACTTAGACCTAAACTTCTGGTCTCAGATTTGCTTAAAAACCTTTCATCTAATTAGAAATCCCAGTCTTCAATTAATTCAATACAAAATATTACATAGAGTGCACTATACAGGTCATCGGATGTTCAAGATGGGCTTTACGTCTACCAACAACTGCTCACACTGCCAAACCAATTCACCGGACAATTATATCCACGCTCTTTGGTTCTGTCCACCAGTTCAGAAGTTTTGGCGCGAGATATGTGAAGACTTATCGAAGTGTCTGAAATGTAACATTCCAACTTCCCCCTTAGTGTGTTTGTTGGGCAGCTTAGATAATGTCACTTCAGAAAAGAATATCGCCCATATGGTTTTCACTGCCCTATGCATAGCCAAGAAAACAGTCCTCATGAGCTGGAAAAATAAAAATAATCTTAATTCTAACCAATATAGAAATTATCTATTAGATTACATTAGTCTTGATACAGCCTCTGCCACCACATCAGATCAATTGCTCTGGGCTCCTTTGATCAGCTCCATCACCTAGTGGGGGTGGGGGGTCATAGTTTGGTCCCGCCTTCACTGTTGTGATTGGTGTGGGGGTAGGGACAGGCTTAGGGCGTCGGGGGGTTCCCCGGAGGCATCTTCCTTGGGGGGCTCAACCCGGGGTAGCGGTCATGTCCGGTTAGGGGCTCTGTTGGCTCTCAGGTGACTGTTTCCTCGCGGCTGCGTGCAGCGGGGCTAGGGGAGGGTCTGTGCTGACGGACGTGGGTTACTGACCTGGTAGCCTGGCTGCCCCTGGGTGGGTCCGGGATGGGCGTGAGGTTCTGGGGGCGCTCCGTCTCTGGGCTGGGACCCGGACCGGGCCTCGGGGGCTTGGGTCCTGGTTGGTGTGTTGCCGGGGTTGTGGGCGGGTGGGTGCATGGGGGCCCAGCCCTGGAGCAGGGTGCCGCCGGTGCGTCGAGCCACCTGGGGGGCTCTTCAACTGGTGGGGGAGATTGTCACATCTTGCAGGAGCTTTCCTCTCCTCAGGAGCTGCCTCTGTAGGAGGGGGAGATACAGGAGAGGTGGAGAAAGATCTCAGCCTGGGTGTTTATTGTCTTATGTAGTCTGGAAGATGAGTGGATGGTGGGGTGGGTGCAGTTTTCTCTGTGGTGGGGTTGGGTGGACTGTCCCGGGCTCTGTGGGGCCGGGCGGCGCTGCTGCACTGGGCCCGGTCTGGATGGGCCTGGGCCCCCTTTCCCTGGCGGGTCGCGGAGTATGGGGGTGCCTACTGGGGTCAGCGGGGGAGCTGGCCCCAGGGAGGGGTCACTTGCCCCTCCCTTCCTTCCCTCCCCATCTCCAGCTGCCTCCCTCTTCCCGCTCCACCACAACCACCCACACATGCAGGGCCTTGGAGTAGGGGTATGTCACCAGGGTGCAGAGGAGGCTACCCCCCCCTCTGTCCCCTTCTGGCTGCCTCTGCCTCAATTTTATCCCACAACTTAGACATTCACATTACTCACACTCTCATTACACATACATATAGGATCTTGGGGGTGGGCACGATACACGGAGTCCAAAGTACCATCAGGGTGTACACCCCACCCCTGGCATCGTTGCCCACCTCTCAATTTTAAATACACGTAGACATTGAGGGCTAGCAGGAGGGACCATGCGCTTACCTGCTGCTCTCTGGCAGGTAGCTCCAAGCCCTCCTGGGTTTTAAATGCACCTTAGAACACACATGCATCAACATTACAATGAGCGGGTGGAGGGAGGTTCGGAGTCTTCTCTCACCCCCGTTCTCTGCGACCTGCTGGAGCAGGGGGGCTAGGACTAGGAGGAGGAGTTGACCGTCCGACTGCGGTCTGGAGTGTGGAGCCTTCCTGCTGCTGCGGAGTCGGGGCGGTCTGCCTCCCCCCACCGCAGGGAAAAGGGAAACACCACCTGGGTCTGGGTGCAGTTCCCCCCTCCAGGGGCGGGGGCACCTAGACCCGGTTTGTAGAGTACGCTTGGGGAGTGTGATCGTGTGTACAACGTCTCTTTATGTCTGTCTCCACGTTGGTTGAGTGTGGAGTAAGTGCATATGAGAGCATGAGGGTGGGAATGGATGTTTGTATCTGTGTGTACCTGTATGTCTGTGTCTATATGTCAGGTTGGGTGTCAGGCGCCACCTCTCTGGGGACATCTCAGGCCCTCCAAGGTTTGGAGGCCTATCTCCCCCTACCACCACTTTCCCTGCCAGTGGCGGACCCCCTCAGACATCGGTGCGTTGGTGGTTCTTTGTGTCCGGGGATGGGCGTCCAGCTGGCTGCCGGCGGAGCTCACGGGCGCGTCACTGCAACTCCCCCTGGCTTCTGCTCCGCGGCTGCTGAGTGAGCCCTCATCTGGGACTCTCCTCAGCTCTTTCCGGGACAGTGGCGCAGCTGCCCCTCTGTTGGTCTTCCTTGGTCTCTTGTGTTCTGGGGGCCTCTGGATGTCTGGAGTTTTGATCTCCTCCACACCTGCTTCACGCCCTGGAGGACGGGGCTGTGGCCCCCCCACACCCTCTAGCAGATTATTACATGAAGGAACCTTTTAAAAAAAAACAAAAAAACAAGCGCGTCCATGCTCACAGGTGTACACACTGGTGATCACACCCACAAACTACACCCTTTTTGGCTCCTACCTCAAAGCACACTGTGTTCTGTTGATCTTATGTGCTGCACAATAATGTTTAACATTTAGTATTTACTGTCATATTCCCATATATCATTGTGATGTTGTTTATTCTATTACTCTTGTTCTCTTCTGCTTGCTTTCTTTTTTCTTTCTCAGCAGGTGATCCAGGTGATTGATATATGCATTTTTTTTTCTCTGCCCGTTCTGTTGGTTTTTGTCTTTTGCCCTTCTCCCCCGTCCCTCTTCTCAGCTGTTTCTCTTTCCCTCTTTCTTTCTCCCCTTCTTTCCCCCAGTCAAGTCTGTCCCGTATTCAGTAAGTGAAAATAAAATAAACAATAAAAGGTGAATCAAATGGACCATTACGGCAAGGCTGGGATGGTCAGTTTGGTAAAGTAAATCCGTTGGGCATCTTTCTTTGCCTTTAGACAACAATTCTGATGGCAAAAGAGCCAAACGGGACAGGCCAAAAAAAAAAAAAAAAAAAATCTAAGGGTTCTAGGAACTTTTACATTTTCAGTTGTAATTATAATATACCAACATTTTTTATTTAAGCTTCTAGGAATTTTTGCACTTTTGAGTGCAAAACATGAGTACTTTTGTACTCACATTTTTGTATTATTCTGTCTTATTCTATCTCAATTTTTCTCCACCACGAGCATGGCCAAAGAGCTGTCAAAGGATGTTAGTGACAGGATTGTAGAGCTGTGCAAGGCTCGAATTTGCTACAGGACCATCATCAAGAAACTTGGTGAGAAGGTAACAACTATTGGTGTGATTATTTGGAAATGGAAGAGATCTAAAACTATCAATCTCGCTTGGTCTAGAGCTCCATGCAAAATCTTGCCTTATTAAAAGAGTGCCAGATCACCTGAAAACTACACTGGAGGAGTTTGTTAATGATCTGAAGGTAGCTGGAACCACAGTCACCAGGAACACCATTGGTAATGCACTACAGCATAATGGATTGAAATCTTGCAGCAACCGCAAGGTTCCAGTGAACAGCTGAGTGATTTAGACAAGGCTTGGGAGAAAGTGTTGTGGTCGGATGAAACTAAAATCGATCTCTTAGGCATTAAATGTGCCTGCTGTGTTTGGGACTTTGGGGCTATTTTTTCTGTTAAGGGTACAGGGTCCCCAACACACTGGATGGGGCCATGTACCATAAAATATTGGACAAAAACTCCCTTCCTTCATCCAGAACACTAAAGATGGGTCATGGTTCTTCCAGCAAGGGAAAGAGAACTTGTCTCCAGTCTCCAGACCACTATCCTACAGAAAATCTATGGAGGGGGCTGAAGCTTTAAGTTGCCAAGCAGCAGTCAAGAAACCTAAAGGATTTAGAGTTTCCTTAATTGGGGAGTGAGACAAAATCCTTACTGAGACACGTGCAAACTTGGTGATCAGCTACTACAATAAACATCTTACTACTGTACTTAGCAACAAGAGTTTTTCCACCAAGTACTAAGTCATGTTTTGCTCGGGGATTAAATACAAATCAATTTCTAACTTTTGTATAATGTGGTTTCTTTTTTTCTGGAATTTCTGGTTGATATTCTGTCTCTCCATAAAAATTAGAGACTGTTCATTTCTTTGTAAGTCAGCAAACTTAACAACACACCAATGCATGGTACTCACTTTACCTGAATAACCTTTGGAGTGTAAATTTTGACTGGTAGTGGAGTATTTGTTATTTTCACTCACTTTAAGAAGCTTTTACTGGAGTCACCCCCGAGGATCTATATTTTTCTTCCGCCACTGAGGAAATTCAGCATTATTAAAAACTGTTGGCGTCATGCAGTAATCGATGCTGCTGTTTGATGCTAAATGAAAAAAGAGCAGTGATCATGATTTGAGAGCTGTGAGCAGGTCTAGTGACGCCGTGCGGCTGCATCAGAGCAGGGGCGCAACGCGACAGCTCGCAGGAGACGTTTCTGTTTTTTTCTGCTCCTGTTAATTTTTACCACAGCGGGTCCAGCGTAGATCCACAATGGAGACCAAACCGGTCATCACCTGCCTTAAAACTCTCCTCATCGTGTACTCGTTCGTATTTTGGGTAGGTAGCCTTTTTCTATCCTCTTAAACACAAAAGAAATACCCTGCGGAGGAAGATGTCAGTCCATCTCAATCCGCCGCTGCTCTGTTTTTGTTGTGCGCGATGAAGGAGTGGACAGTGCCAGCATCATCGACGGATCCATTCCGTCGTTTGAATAAACGCTCAATTTTGATATTAATCCACACAGGTGAAATAAAGCCGCCTATTTCGGCGTCTGTGGGACATTTGCTATCTACTAGCGGGCTATGTAACGGGGGTTAAGGTTACTCACAGCCCGTTTTGGCTGCTGGGCGTCAGTGCGTAGCTTATATCACATATAGCATCATGGTTGGTATCAGTTAGCGAGGTGGATGATGTTAACATCACTGCGATGGTTTAACTCCGGCGTTAAGGGCCTGGTCTGTGCAATGAGGCCCTGGTTAGAGCCCATTTTCCCCGGCCACATACTATAGATTTCGGGGTCGCTGGTATAGATTCTTAAAGGGCCCTCGCACCGTCGGTGTAGCCTCAGTGGTGGAATTTATTTTTACTTCATCGTCAGAAACAAGTGTACATGATGCTACTCTGTTGCGCTCCAGACTCAAACGTTACATAAAGGACTACAAATTATGAATAAACGACCAAAAATATGCGATTAGCTGATTCATATTAATGCGTGAAGGCATCAAATTTAAAACGAGTCATTGTGTACTAATTACTTATTACTAAAGGTGGCGCTCACCAGACATCCCGCTATATTATCGTCGCAACACTTCACTCTACCATATTGCGATTTTTAAAAATTTTTTTTTTACATTTTGTGATGTTAATTTTATTTATGTAAAGGTAAAGGCCCTACAGTAATACAGCGAAATCCCCAACAATCAGACGCCCCTCTGTGAGCAAGAGATTTGGCAACAGTGGGAAGGAAAAACTCCCTTTTAACAAGAAGAACCCCTCCACCATAACCAGCCTCAGAGTGGAGCAGCCATCTGCCACGACCAGTTGGGGGTGAGGGTAGGGAGACAAGACAGAGGACGTGCTGTGGAAGATAGCCAGAGATTAATAATATCTCATAATTAATTGCAGAGTGGTGCATAAACACTCGGTGAGAGAAAGACAAACACTCAGTGCATCATGGAAATCCCCAGCAGTATAAGTCCGTTAGAGAATAACTAAGGGTTGATTTAGGGTTTATGATATTAAATATTGCGATTTTACGATCGCAAATAAGGTCCTCAAAGTTAAACACTCAGGATCTGTTTTATCCAATAAGATAACGTTATCTCACTTCTTTTTGTCTTCAAAATGATATTGTCAACACTCTGACTAAAACCTGGAATAAATGTTGTAAGACAGCATCAGGGGCTCAAGTTAGCAATTACATGCAATCTGTTTCTGATAATACAGCGTTTATCGGTGATAAATGATCAAAAATCACACATCCTTTGCTGTCTGCATAGACATAAACCCACATTTAACTATTATATTTGTGCTCACCAACCTTTCTGTTCTACAGGAATGTTGCTGTTTGAAGCAGCAGAACTAGTTCCACTCATTTAAATGTAGATTTGTGTGGTTTAACTAACCACATAAAAACTGTTGTGTGTGTGTTTTATATGCGCTTTGTCAGCTTTTAAATCATAATCTGTAGAGCTGCATAACAAATATAAGTGCGGTGTAGTCAACAGGATAGTATTTCTATCTGAAATAGTGGATTGTAAATACACAGTGGCAGTGTCATATTGAGATACAGCGTTCCTGTTAGCAGTAAAATACCTGTTAGCTTTAAATGTGACGTTAATGCAGATACTGCTTATTAGTTTTGTTGACTCCCTGTTTTGTTGTGGTTGTGAAAGGATGTAAATATCCAGCACTTTGCTGAAAGCGGTGATGCAATAAGCAATTACTCCAAATTATTGTTTTATGTAGCAAACACTTAGAAAAAGAGTATTTTTTGTCTGCCCAACAGTCCATAAACTCAAAATATTCAGTTTAATATAACATAAAGAGGGAAATTCATTAAATCCTCCCACCGAAGAAGACAGAACAAGATATTTAATTTATATTGAAATATCATTCAAATGTGTTTCAATATACATCAGTCAATAATATATAGACTACATAATTGTTTTAGGGTTTTTTTATTTTTCCAATTTCAGTTGCTGGCTATGCAGAAGAGTTGTAATTTTAGGGTTGTCCTTTGGGTTTGTGCTGTTGTGTTGTATGATACAGTGCTGTGCAAAAGTCTTGAGCCATCTCTTATATCTTTCTTCTTTTTTTTTCTGAGCAGCCAGACCTTCTTGTCATTTTTTTAAAAATGACTTCCTGAAGGTCTTTCAGAGTTTGTCATTGGACACTGGCTGCCAGCCCATGCACCTGACCATTTTCAGAGGAATATTTTTGTTTGTTAAGCCACAAAATAATTACCAATGAGCAGTGTTGGGTAAGTTACTTTAAATTAGTAACTTAGTTACATTACTAGTTACTTCTCTCAAAAGTAACTCAGTTACTTCAAGTTACTCGTTACTTTCAGAGTAACTAGTTACTAGGGAAAGTAACTTTGGTTTTACTCAGAATTCTCTTGTTAATGTGTTCCTTCCATAACTTTGCCAGTCTTCTAGCTTGCTTACTTGCCACAAGTGCACTGTGCCACCTACCAATAGAAAGGAAAAGATAATGTGCACATTTCCACGAGAGAAATCCCACACCTGGACCGTTGTTGACCGCCGCTATGATTCTAGCCTACGTCACAGCGTCATGTGCGCTTTTTACATCCAACACAAAAACTGCAGTCGTGGTGCTTTCGATTGTACTCAGAACTCGGAAATTCTGCCTTCTGAATAGGAAGATGTAGGTAACACCAGACTGCAGATGAGCTGCATACAGGGCTGGACTGGGACAAAAAATCGGCCCAGGACATAGGAAAAATCATAAAGCCTTTGAATGAAAACAAACACTGTTGTGACAGTGATGTACACTGTTTTCATGGTATATATGTATCAATCTATCAATGTATCAATCTATCAATCGTTTGTTGTAAGACTCAGATAATTATTTTTTTTAAAAGTGAGACATTTTAAATGAGAATAAGAAAGTATTTCTTTGTGCCCCCCTTTCCCTGTTAACGCCCTACATGGCCCCCTGGTAAGACTTTGCTAGATCCGCCCCTGCACAGTTACCAGCTGTCAGCTACATGAAAAAAGGATCCTGGTGTTATTTGTCTCTCAGAAACAGTTCATAACTTCCCTTCAACTCATTCATGTCACCTAAAAGGTAAACCTGTTTCTCCATCACAGCTCTGATGATTCAGTAAGGACATCTCTTGGTTTCATCTTCATGTTTCCCTCTCATCACATATTCAAACCGACATCATGACCAGCAGGTTTACAGCTGTGGCTCCAGCAAACATCAGCTGATACTAGAAATTAATATTAATTAAATTCTAACATCAGCTGATCAAGCTTAAACGTGCTGCTGTTGTTTACCGCGACATCAGCTGGTTTCGCCTTTCTGTGGGCGATAAACAAACAAAAGAGAAAAGTCGATCAGCTGATCATTGATCAGTTTAATGATTGAAGTAGAAACAGGAGAGGGAGGGTGAGAGGATGAGAGGAGAAGAGGCAGCTGTGCAGCAAAGACACAGAATAACTTTGTGTCCTTTTCACCTCAATATGAAACGCGTAATATTTTCTCTGAATATGAGATGATTCCGTTTTTAGGGGACGGTTGGCAACTCTAATATTTAACCTTATGAACAAAACAAAGTTCAACATCAGTAACATCATAGCACCCACCCAGCTGTATAGAAACTCCCTCATGCTAGCTAGTACCCAGTAGGAAAAAGTCAGCACAACGAAAATAAACTTGGTTTATGTCTGACCCAGATGGACTACAGGTCATAACTTCTTACCTGAAGTTCAGTTCACCTGACACTCGGACCGGCAGTCGCTTCGGGTCTCTCCTCTTGCCTCCCCTTTCCCTCATCCACCTGCTGGCCTCCACCACTTGCTAATGTTATTGAATCTGTGGAAGCTCCGTGATAGCCACCACACGAAGTAACGAATAACGACCCTATCTAAATCCCAGTAACGAGTAACGCGTTCCTGGTTTTGGCATAATAACTAGTTACCGTGCTCGTTACCACAATAATAACGTAGTTACTGTAACGCGTTACTTAATAACGCGTTAGTCCCAACACTGCCAATGAGTCATTCAACTATAATAAAAGGCACCTAACTCACTTTGTTAAAGCACTTGATTTATTACCATTTATTTATTAATGAATCCATGAAAAATGCCTAAAAGGCTGTCAGGAACTAGACTAAAAATCAGTGGCAACACATCTTATAGAACAATAAATAAAAATGTGAAATTTTTGGTTAAGATCATGGACAATATGTACAAAACAATGAGTGTCTACAGCCATCTGTAAAACTCAGCGGAGGCTCTGTCGTGGTTTGGGGTGGCTTTTTCGCCAGTGTTGTTAGAGATCTTGTCATGGATGGGCCTCCCCAGAGCCCGGGCCTCAACAAGAAATAACAAGAAAACATATCTAAGAGGGGTCAGGCTGTGTTGAAGCATAAAGGTTGTCATACCAAATTCAAGCTTGTTAGAGTTGTTTGAATATTTTACACGCTTAATAATGAAAGCGCAAATACAAATTATGCAAACCAACACAGCGCTACAAAAGCCTTAAATTTGTAGTGCACAATCAATATTTCTGCCAGCTCTTTTTTCACTAGGGTGTTAAGCTGCAAATTCTTTTTCCGATTCGAAAATAATACAAAAAAAATTGATTCTGCTCAGTTGTATTTAACACTCCTTATACTACTTTTCCCGAGGATTTGAAACGGCAGATCACTCAAGGAATCGCTAAAACCAAATTTTGAGATAAATTCGTTTGCGATTAATCCGTGAAGTGAGGAGTGAAATGCTATCTCTGTTTGATTTGCAGTGCTTTGGATTTTCCTCTGTTTACCTTTTGATTATCAGCCCAGTCTTCAAATATGATCATGCAGGGAACAGTACAAACATAAGGCAGCACTGAACACAGTACTGTGTGACTGATCTTTTTTAGCCATAATTGCGCATTACAGACTTATTCCCGTCTGTCTTTTTGGTAGCAGCCAGATATAGCCA